>NC_062286.1:8850357-9474285 GCF_902655055.1 Lutra lutra
TACCATCCCAAAGTACACCGAATCCTCTCCTCCACGTCCTTCTCCTGTCTTTCTCAGGAACCTTGTGCCTGACCTCTGTCAGCCTTGCTTTTTATTGTCCTGTGATACCCATACTTCCTTTAGGTCTCTTCCTGTTACATCTCCCCTATCTTTTTTGTAGGAAGAATGCCATGCACCGCGGTGTTCCCGCCCACGACCGCCACTCCATTTCTACAGAAGTTGACTGCAAGAGGAATTTTCCAACATCACATGGTATGCCCATAATGCACTTTATTTCATCAATATAGTCTTCTACTTAAGATGCTTATTTAATTTCAATTAAGTTTATTTTATAAGCAATTTATAACAATTTATAACAAAGACTGGCATGTAATTTAGAATTCAGACTGGGGTGGAAGGATGCAATCAGCTTTTATTTTTTTCTCCTAAGATTTCATTTATTTATCTGAGAGAGAGAAAGAGCACACATGAGTGGGGGGAGGGGCAGGAGAGGGAAAAACAGACTCCCCAGTGGGAGTGCGGAGCTCTTTGCAGGATTCCACCTCAGGACCCTGAGATCATGACCTGAGCCAAAAGCAGACACTTAACTGACTGAGCCACACAGGTACCCCTGTAATCAGCTTTGTAAAGATCCTTCTTGGTCTGGACGTTATCGTGTAGTTAAAGAAAACCCACTTAAGGTATAAGAAGAAGAGTGGCATAATCAGGTGTGTGTATTAGAAAGTCCATCTGTTAAGTATGAGGATGTTGGATGGAATGGGTGAGGTTGGAGGAAGAGAGGGTGAGCTAGAATACCAGATAGGGGACAGTCACCATGGGTGCTCAGAGAGGCGGTTCTGGGCTCTCCTCTCCTATCTATCCCCACCACCATTGGGCTTCTCTGGGTAGGTGTGGGTGGTTTTCCTTCATGGGAATAATACTGCTTTCCTTTCTCATATTCAAGACCCTCGTTTCTCTTACTCCTCAGGTGACTTCTGTCCTATGGCTAATTCTTTACAAAACCTGAAATGTGAGAGGATCCCTGAGAGTTACTTATGATGGTCCTTGGAGTCTGTAGTGAAAGTCCCTAGACCCCAGTTACTCCAGTACCATAAGCCATCTCTATCAATTAAGTAAGGATCCTGTGCACGGGTCTCAGAACGAACACCAAATTGCACACAAGTGAGTATTTCCTCCCAAATACACAGTTATGTTGATGTTTATTGGCAGGTTTTGGGGTGCCTACTAGTCATCCCTAAACTCCTGAAAGACACCAGGATGAGCAGAATTACACTGGATTATATTGCATTTCAAATCAAGGCCCTGCTGCCAGGATATTGTCTCAAAAATACTCTGTCCCTGGAAGTCCTGACTATACAGCATGCCAAGGGAAGGAGAATGAGATTTAGGATCAGCTTGTTCTGATCATTTCTCTACTTCTTTATTCTCTCACTTTAAGCATGTTTTTAACCTGTCATGCCTTGTGAAGAGCACGACAGAGACTGGAGAGCCCCTTCCACAGTTTACCTCAGAGTCCTGTCTATTGGGCTGCAGGCCACGGTGATCAGACAGGTCCCTTCTGTGTCTCACGTTCTGTGTCCCACGTTCATTGCCAAAGGGCAGCTGTGCCTTGAACCCTTTTCCAGATGAGGCACAGATGGGAGCTGAATGTTTTTGAGAAACCAGGAGAAAATGCCAAAGATAAACTCCTTTGCCTATGCAGAAAGAAAAAGCAAACCAAGAGAAACAGGCAGAGAAGAAACTGGCTGACATTTCTTTGAAATTAACCCACTTGGGCACCCACAGCAATGAATTGCTTCTACAACACCCACTGTTTCTTAGTTTCATGGGATCGGCAGCTTTGATCCGGAAATCCCAGGTGCCTGAGTGAGGGGCAGAACTATGAAAATTCAAGCAGAATGACATTTTCCAAGAGGAGTTGGATTAGTGGAGGGGAAAATACTGCCAAGCTGAAAACCTTTCCGGATAGAGGAACGATAACGGCATAAGCAGCATCATACCTTAAACATGCTCTTATTCACACCGAAGTGATGGTAACCTTTGTATTAAGCAAAACTTGGGTTCTGTAAGCAACACTTTCCTGTGTCTCATGCTAATGTTCCTCCACCCAGCTGCAAAACCCATCTGCACTTTTCTAATGCTTTTTCTCTCTTTCCTGCTCTGGTTAGTTTTCCGGGCATGCTTCTTAAACTGTTAGAACTTAGTCTTATTTTATAGCCCTGAGCCAAACCTTGGTAGCTTGAAAAATAGCTGAGAAGCAGACACAAGTGTGAACTGACCTCTTTCAACACACACATGCTCATAAGATAAGGGAGGGGAAAAAAAAAAAAAACAGACTCTGCTATTGCTGTGGGAAATGGTTTATCCTTATCAGAATTCACTTTGTGTGCTTGGGGTCTTCTTTAGAAACTCTCTTGTTGAGACAAGCTCTCAAGGACATCCTAAGGGTAATTAACTCAGAGCACCTGAGACAGGGCAGCACAGGGAAGAAAAGGAAAGGAAAAAAAGAAGAAAAGAGAAGAAAAGAAAAGCGAAGGGAAGAGAAAAGAGAAGAGAAGAAAAAAAGAAATGAAAAAAGAAAAGAAAAGAAAGGAAAGGAAAAGAAAGGAAAGGAAAGGAAAGAAAAGGAAAGGAAAGAAAAGGAAAGGAAGGAAAAGAAGAGGACTCCACGAAGTCCATGATGGATGGGGGCTTTCATTATGTTCTCTCGTTTTTATAACAATCCCATGGGATTAGTATCGCTAATATCATTTAACAGATTAAAAAAATAAGAAAACAAAGCAGGGTCTTAGAAAAAGTTTCATTACCAAAGTCAGAGGGCTAGTAATTAGGAAGTCAGAGTTTATGTCTAGAATTGCTCACCTTCAACACCGTAATGATACTAACTGCCACTTACTGAGTATTGAACATGTCCCAAACACTTAAAGGAGCTAATATGCTTGATCCTAGCTATTCCTCATAATTCTATCATTAGACCTATTTTAAGATGAACATATTGGGGCTTAGAGATGCTTTTTCCTTGCTCCTATTTGCCAGAAGCAGGATTTTGTAATGGAAACAAAGTATAAAACAGATGTGGGTCATATTGCCCACACCCCAGGTGTTAGGATAGTACAGTCGTCAATTATAATGGTTGTTCTTGAAGAGTTTCTTACTAGCCCGATAATATGGATGCACTTGAAGAGCAGTTTGAAGCACTTTCAGATCACCAGGCGATACTTCGGACAACAAAAGATAGTAACGTGGGGCCACTGGATCCTTTACAGTTACTGAACTGTGCACACCCAAGTCAGATGACTTGTACTAGTTGTAATCGTCACTCTTGTCATAGCTCACTCTCTGAGCTTCAAGGACTGAACGGATGAAAGCCACCAAGCAGAAGAATAGATATTCCAGGAGAATAGGTATGTAATCAGTTTGGGTAAATTGGAATTTGGCTCTCATTTATTGAGATTAAATATTCACTCAGCTACCACAGAGGAGGTATTATGCTTGAATGTTTCAAAGATAATTATTTAATATTCACAATCATTTGTGGTATGCATTATTCTCCTTTTTTTTTTTTAAGATAAGGAAATTGAAGCCCTGTGAGGTACAGAGACGAAGTGCTTGAGCAAGAATTTGAACCTGGGGCTCTGATTCTACGTGATACGCTTGGGGTACAGCACCATCCTACAAACACGTGACTTTCTAATTCTGATATTTCAGTCATAAAATAGTTCACGGTGTGCTTGGATGTGTCCCGTACGTGTCCAGTCCACCCCAGTCTATGTGTGTGGAAGCTCTGCTCCCATAATCCCTCCAGGGTCCTTAAATGCATACGGTGATCAGGCTTGCTCCACCTCCTACTTAGACTGGAAGAAAAACAGCCTTTTTAAACCTGTAATTCCGTTTTCATAGCACTCTGGTGGGGAATGAAGGGGATAAAAAGAGGGCACACAGACCGTTTCTAAGGTTTCCAGCTGTGTCCATGAGGTAGTAGGCTGGAAGGAAATTCGGAGAGCTATTATGGTTTGATTTTAACAAGAAAAACACCTTTTTAAGTTCATTTCTGCTGGCTTTCTACAGAAACCAGCCCCGAGGTTCCCGGAGACCCTTTTGTGGCAGAAGCCGTTTGGGCTTACTTCATTACAAGGCCCGCACCTTTCACCTTGGGCTCCCTCCCTCCTCTCTCTGTGACGTCCAGAACTCCGGCTGCAGGTCCCTGCAGCGGACGAGGGCTCTGCTCTCAGCATTAAGCATGTGTCACGCTCTCAGCACTCATTATGTCTTCAGTAAAGTATTCTATTTAGAGTATCCTGGTTTTAAAGTACACCACCATTCTGTTTCTCAGCAGGCAAGTGTGGGCAAATGTTTTCTCCATTGGTTTACAGATACTGTTATTTTCCATTAATCACCTTAGATCAAACTGGTTTTTCAATAGGCACCATTTACAAACTAATTGATTACAGATGAATTTGAGGCAAAGGCTTTCCAGCTTCGAGAGCTGTTGGTATTTTGTTTGGAATAACTAAAAAAAGGATAGTTTCAAGAGTGCTTAGTACATACCAGAACTTTTCGTGTAAACACCCTGACTTCCCCACTACCTTCCACCAGAGAGAGGCGCTTTTCTCCTACAGTGGTTACAGGAGGTTGAACCCTATGAAATGGTTAAAAATTGTCTAATATCAGCAACTGTCATATGACTCAATTTAATAACACATGTGGCACAAAGCAGGTAACACATATTTGTTGGAGGAATGGATAGATGAAAGACAGACATCTGGGTGTGAATTCAGCCAACTAAAATTTCAAAGGAGGTGAGATGATGAACCCGGCAACAAAAAGTCACTCTTTCTCTTTACTTCTGTGTCCCGTGGGCATAAAAACAAATCGATACATTTTTGTTGCTTTGACTCATTCACTAGTTTGTTCCTTGACCTCTTTAGTAATTGTTTAGCATCTATTATGTGGCAAAACTCTGCCCACTGAGTGAGAAAACGCAGAGTCCGCTGTTGTGCAGAGGAGAGGGCAGTTAGCCAGTGCTGACGGGGTAGAGAGATGGTGCATGGTGTGGTCCGGTTCAGTATGGACACTGTGAACACACAGAGGATGAGCTCCCAACTTGGCTTTGCGTGGAGGTGATGCCTGAGCTGGGTTCCGAGAGACCAGTGAGGAGTTCTCAGGCAAGGGGGTTGGGTACAAAGAAGATGCTCCAGAAAGAAGCAGTTGTGGAGGTTGGAATGTGGAAGCATTCTGTGGAGGTTGGACTGTACCTGGAGGGAAGTGGGGAGGTGAAGCAAAATGTTAAGTGGGACCAGCGGTTTGGTCAACTTTAGGTGTTAGAATGGATCTTCGGAAACATGATTGGAAAATCAGTGCCTCAATTTGAAAAAGAAATGGAATTTTTGCTGGAGTTAAAATTTGTGGATAATTTTGATAAGTGTGGTGACATCTTTACATCTTTACTATATTGAGCTTTTCATTCATATACATCATTATCTCATCCTTCTGGGGTGTTTTCATGTTTTCAAGGATGGTTCCTAATTTTGAACTCATCTTTGGTGGGAGAGTTGGTTCTTTATTTTATTTTATTTTATTTTATTTTATTTTATTTTATTATTTTGTTTATTTGACAGAGAGAGACAGGGAGATCACAAGTAGGCAGAGAGGCAGGCAGAGAGAGAGGGGGAAGCAGGCTCCCTGCCAAGCAGAGAGCCTGATGTGGGGCTCGATCCCAGAATCCTGAGACCATGATCTGATCTGAAGGCAGAGGCTTAACCCACTGAGCCACCCAGGCGACCCAGGAGAGTTGGTTCTAATGGACGTTGCTGCAAATAGACGTCTTCTTCACCAGGAATTCAGTGACAGAAATGTGTAAGTTTTGTGAAACTTCTTTGTTCTCCTTAAGAATGAGAGTGTGAGCAAAGGGATTTGGCGGGTGACCGCCCTGAGTTGCTTATACATCTGTGCTGAAAATGTAAAAATCTACTTTCCTTCAACAAGAAGCCACTGCTGGGCCCATGTTGCAGAAGGGTTCTTTGCCAGCACACACCTGTGTCCCAAATATGCATCTTTCTCCAGCCCATCTCAGCTATAGTGCACAGGTATGTGTGGCTGACCATTTAAGGGTGTCCTTCCCTAAAACTCACAGGTTAAAGTTAAAAGACTTTTATGGAAGAGCTTTTTAAATGGAAGGCAGAAAAAAATATCTGCACTGCATTCTCTTAAGATTTATTATTTTTTATTCTCTTGGAATAGTCACGTAATTTTGAATGGCTTTTGTTTGCTATGGAAATATTTGAATCATGTCTCAGTGTGGAAGTGTGTCTTCATTAAATTAACATCTCTTTAGTAGCACCTACTAGGTAGAGAGAATGCTACAGACATGTTGGCAGCATGGCCAGAGTACAGAGAAAGTTGGAAGGGAAGTCACAGGGGCTCCATAATTTCAGTTGCCTTGCAATAAGACAGCGTAAGAGTGAAAACTGTTCCTTTACTGAGAGTTGGTAGCTGGGTAGTCATTTGCTACTTGCAGATCATGCAGCAGTCATGTATTTATTTCCTCATTGGTTTGATAGATAATTACCCATCATTTGCCATGTGCAAGATAGTCTGCCATGTGCTGCAGAGGATTAAAAAAAGAATCAGAAGTGAAAACTGATTTCAGTTTTAAGGTCTGAGGTAGAGATAAATTATAAACATAAATGTCTCTGGCAATGGTCTCTAAGCCTTTTGATCTTTCATTCAACTGTATTAGGAAGGAATATTTGAACCTATACCCCAATATACTACTGTATTTATTTGTAACTAATTTTCATTTGTTTTGTAAATACACATGTTAAAAGTAAGAGATATAGTTTTAAAATGATCTCTTTTTTTCAATTCAATGAAATATTTTAACTAAAATTATTTAATACCTATTTTATCCAGAACAGTATGATTAACTATCTTTTTTTTTTTTTTTAAGTCTTGGCTTAATTTTTTGCAATATGGTGATTAGGAATCTAATCACTAAGCTTATTTGATTGACTTACTACTTTGAAAAAGTTATCACAACTGAAAAGTATCCTTATAAAAACACAGCTCAAAATGGAAAAATTTCATCCTTGGCTTTTGACACACATTTTGATATACATATTTTAGTCCCAAATACCTAGTAAAAGTTTCTTCCCCCCCTTTTTTTATTTTTGAAATTTGCCTCATAAATGTCAACCTTCCCCATGTCAATCAATTATTACTGCAAACATCTGAAGGTGTGATGATTTTTATATATTTTAACAAATGGATTAAGAATTCACCCAAACTCTTCATGAGGGAGATTTGTAAATGTTAGAATGTTAGAACTGAATCCAAAATGCAGTGGGCGTGCAGGAAAGGAACTGTGCTAAGTATCACAGACAGTAGCAGCTTGCAGTGCTGAAGGGCCCTGCGTCCAGCTCTTCAACATTGTGCAGAAATCTAGCCAGAGAAGTTAGGAAAGAAAAACAAATAAAAGTACTCCACATCAGAAAGGAAGAAGTAGAACTGTCTCTATTCATAGATGATGTTCTATATACAGGAAATCCCAAAGTGCTCACCAAAAAATCTTACTAGAGCTAATAAAAAAATTTTAGCAAAGTTGCTAGGTACAAGATCAATACACAAAGATTAGTTGAGTTTCTCTACGTCATCAATGGATATAAAAAAATTGAAAACAATTTCATTTAAAATACCACCCCAAAGAACAAAATACCCAGAATAAATTTAACAGAGGAGCTAAAAGACTTACACACTGAAAGCTATAAAACATTTCTGGAAGAAGTGAAACAAGCCCTAAGTAAGTGGAAAGACATCCTGTGTTCATGGAGCAGAAGATTTAATATTGTGAAGGAGACTGCTCTCCAAAGAAATCTGTAGAATCAATACAATGTTATAAAAATTCTAAGGAATTTTTTTGTTATTTTTACAGAAGAAGAAAAGCTGATACTCAAATTCATATGGAATTTCAAAGGGTCCCAAATAGCCAAAACAAAATTAAAAAAAAAATGTTGGACACCTCACACATATTTACAATTTCAAAACTTATTATAAAATTATAGTAGTCAAAACAGCATTGTAGTAGCATTAGGATAGACATAGAGATCAGTGGAATAGAAATGAGATCCTAGATAAAGCTCAAACATTTATGGTGAATTGGTTTTCAGCAAGGGTACCAAGACCTTTCAATGGGGAAAAAAACAATCTCTTAAATGAATGGTGCTGGGACAACTAGAAAACCATTAGCAGAAGAATGAAGTTGGATACCTACTTCTCTCCATATACAAAAATTAACTCAAAATGGATCAACAATCTAAATATAAGAATTAAAATCATTAATAGGAACAAATACAATTAATAAAAGAAAACATAGGAGCAAATCTTCATGACCTCTGATTTGACAATGGATTCTTGGATTTCACATAGAAAGCATCAGCAACAAAAGAAAAATAGATGAATTGGACTTCATAATTTGAAAACACTTCTGCATTAAAGGGCATTTTCAAGAAAGTGAAAAGACAACCTACAGGATGAGAGAAAGTAATCACAAATCATAAATCTGATATAAAGATTTAGTGTCCAGAATATATAAAGAACCCCCTTATAGCTCAATAACAAGAAGACAGTCTCCCTCAGATGGACAGAAAGGCTGGAACAGACACTTCTCCAGAGGAGATACACACATATCCAACAAGAACATGTAAAGATGTTCGACAGTGTTGGCACTAAGGCAATGCAAATTGAAACCACACTGAGGACTACTTCACCAGGATTGCTATTAAAAAACAAACAAACAAACAAACAAACAAAAACAAATGAAAAAAACACCACACACAACAGAAAATAAATGCTGACAAGCATATGGGAAATATAGGAACTCTTGCTGGGGGAATGTAAAATGTTTCAGTCCCTCTGGAAAATAGTTTAGTGGTTCCTCAAAAAGTTGAACATAGGCGTGCCTGGGTGGCTCAGTTGGTTAAGCATCCACCTCTTGATTTCAGCTCAGGTCGTATTCTCAGGGTCTTGAGATTGAGCCCTGCTTCAGGCTCAGTGCTGGGTGTGGATCCTGCTTAAGATTCTTTTTCTCCCTCTCCCTGTGCCCATCCCCCTGCTGATGCCCATTTTCTCTCTCTTTGGAAAAAAAAAAAGTTGAACGTAGAATTACTGTGTGACCCTACAATTCAACCCATAGGTATATACCAATAAAGAATGGAGAAGAAGCACTCAAACAAATACTTTTTCATGACGGTCAACAGCAGGACTATTCACAAAAATGAAAAAGTGGTAACGAGCAGATGTTCATCATGGATGAATGGATAAACAAAGTGTGGTACACACATACAGTTATTCAGCCTGTAGAAGGAATGAAACACTCACACATGCTACACCTCGGATGGACCTTGAAACCACTATATGAAATGAAAGAAGCCAGGAACAAAAGGTCATATGTTGTATAATTCTTTTCATATGGAAATATCCAGAATAGGTAAATTCACACAGACAGAAAACAGATTGATAATTTCTAGGGTATAGGGGTAGGGGAATAAGAATGAATGCTGAATACATTTGAGGTGATTTTCTGGGGCAATCAAAGTTTAGAGATTATAGAAAGGTGGTGGTTTCACAACATTGTGAATGCACCAAATGCTACTGAATTGTATAGTTTCAAATAGTTAATTATATGTTATGTGAATTTCATTTCAATAAAAAAAAGTGTATATGTGAACATTGCAATAAAACATAGAAGGCATTTATTAGAACTCTTTAGAGAGTTAAAAATCTCTGGTTTTGAAAATTGTGGCAGTAGAACAAAGTAAATGTCCACAGACCTAGAAATAGAAATTAAATTTGCTGACTACTATATTTGATGAAAAGAACACTATTGTTATAGGAAGCTTCACATGATTGCATGTTTGATGAGTAAGATAATTTTAAAATTAATTTTATTATGATTACAGATATGGTGATAGAATGCATGAATAGATATTTTAAATTATACACACATTGTAAAGCCACTTTCAGTTGCTTGTATGACCAGCACAAGTTGTAGGAAATGTCAGATTAAATATCCAAATGACATTGTATGATCTTGTATTTTAAGTTAAATTCATTTTAAAAATTTAACAGAATTATGCCTATTTTAAGAGGCTTCCCCTAGAAAAATCTCTGAGATACACCAAGAAAGCTGTAAAGGTAGAAGAACCATTATATTGTTTACTAAGATTACCAAAAAACTCAATTTCCCAGAACTGAGAGGTGCACAACTGAATCCTGGATGGTCTCACACAAAATGGGATAGATTGGTTGTCATCCTCTTGTCTACTGGTCCATTTTATAAAGTCACTGAAATGACCAACAATACCTTCCCATAAATGATCTCTCCATATAGAAGTAATATTCCTATACTGTTTAAAATGAACTATTCTGTTTTTTTCCTTTGACAATCTTGTTGAGATATCTTTGACATAAAAATTGTTTATACTTAACATGCTTTAAAGATATATACATTGTGAAAAGATCACCATAATTAAATGAATAATCACTCACCTCTACACAATCACCATTGTGTATATATGTGTGTGTGTAGATTTAAGATCTATCCCTTTAGCAAATTTCAAGTATGCAGTACAATATTGTTAACTATACTCACCATGGTATACTTTAGATCTCCAGAACTCAATCATTTTGCATAACTAAAATTTTGTATCCTTTGACTGATGACTTCTCATTACTCCCACCCCCACTCCCACTGTCTCTGGTAACTACCATTATATTCTCTGCTTCAATGAGTGGCTATTTTAGATTCCCCATGTAAGTGAAATTATGCAATATCTGTCTTTCTGTGCACAGATTATTTCACTTTGCCCAATGTCCTTCAGTTTCATCTATGTTGTTGCAAATGGTAAAAGTTCCTTCCTTTTTAAGACTAAATAATATTCCTTAGTCTGTAGTGTCATTTGCAAATATCTTCTCCCATTCTGTGGGTTGCCTCCAAGATCTATAAAGAACTCCTCAAACTCAACACTCAAAAACCAGATAATCATGTCAGAAAATGGGCAAAAGACATGAACAGACACTTCTCCAAAGAAGACATACAAATGGTTAACAGACACATGAAAAAATGTTCATCATCATTAGGCATTAGGGAGATTCAAATCAAAACCACATTGAGATCTAACTTACACCGGTTAGAATGGCCAAAATTAACAATATAGGAAACAACAAGTGTTGGAGAGGATGTGGAGAAAGGGGAGCCCTCTTACACTGTTGGTGGGAGTGCAAGTTGGTGCAGCCACTTTGGAAAACTGTGGAGATTCTTCAAAAAATTAAAGATAGAGCTACCCTATGACCCTGCAATTGCACTACTGGGTATTTACCCCTAACATACAGATGTAGTGAAAAGAAGGACCATATATACCCCTATGTTCATAGCAGCAATGGCCACAGTTGCCAAACTGTGGCCAAGATGCCCTTCAACAGATGAATGGATAAAGAAGATATGGTCTGTATATACTATGGAGTATTATGCCTCCATCAGAAAGGATGAATACCCAACTTTTGTACAACATGGATGGAACTGGAAGAGATAATGCTGAGTGAAATAAGTCAAGCAGAGAGAGTCAAGTATCATATGGTTTCACTTACTTGTGGAGCATAAGGAATAACACGGAGGACACTGGGAGATGGAGAGGAGAAGTGAGCTGGGGGAAATCGGAGGGGGAGACAAACCATGAAAGACTATGGACTGTGAGAAACAAACTGAGGGTTTTGGAGGGAAGGGTGGTGGGAGGATGGGTGAGCCTGGTGGTGGGTATTAAGGAGGCATGTATTGCATGGAGCACTGGGTATGGTGCATAAACTGAATCTTGGATCTCTGAAAAAATAAAATTAAATTAAAAAAAAGACTAAATAATATTCCACTGTGTGTGTGTTTGTGTGTATATTTTTTTCTTTAGCCATTTACCTATTGATGGACACATAGGTTGTGTCCATATCTTGGCCATTGTGAATAATATTGCAATAAACATGGGAGTGCAGATATCTCTTAGACATAACTTATTTCATTTCCTTTGGTTATATACTCAGAAGTAGGATTGCTGGATCATATGGTAGTTCTATTTTTAATTTCCCAAGGAACCTCCATACTGTTTTCCATAATTGCTGTACCAGCGTGCGTTCCCACCAGCAGTGCATAATGGCTCCTTTTCCTCCACGTCCTTGCTAACACTTGTTATCTTTTGTCTTTTTGATAACAGTCATCCTAATCCATGTGAGGTGATTATCTCTAGTGATTTTGATTTTGCATTTTCCTGATGATTAGTGAAGACTGATTATAGGAAGAGTTAAATATTCCTAGAAAAGTTGTGTAAGAATCATCATTCTAGAGGTATTATAATTTATATTTAAAACTAATTTATCAGTATTTTCACAAACTATAAAATCCTTTTAATAGCTCGTCACAGTTGCATTAGCAGAAAGATCCTTTTAAATAATAAAAATGACCAAAAATTATTTGTGATTTTGTATTTGCCAAGAGTGACTATTGTCATTTTCAGTTATATAAATTAAAAATGAAATTAAAATAAAGTATAAATTATGATGACCTAATCAGAAAACAAGGCATAAAAATGTTATGATCAATGAAGAGATCACATTAATAAATTATTATTTATCCTATTACATAAAATTGGGATTTTAAAAATTTTTATTGCAATTTATAGGTTTACGTTATTAGTCATGTATTGCCATTATTGTGGACTTAATGCTGTATTCAATTCTTGGGCCAAAGAAAGGAGAGGGAATTGGTCATGACCAGTCCTTTATTTACAAAACATTTTTTACAGTTTTCTTTTTTTCTACGACTTGTCTCATTTCCTCTTCTCAATAATCATATGAAGACATTATTCTAATTTTAAGTTAGACTCCAAAGAAGTCAGATGCCTAATTCAGTTGATTTTTTTTTTTTTCCCTGACATGCAGGGCCCCTCCTGGGTCCTCCTCCTACATATTTGCACATCAGTCTAGAAGTAGCAGGATTTTCCCTTTAGATCATTGCCAAAGGCACCAGGAACACTTCAATATATTTGCTCTTTGCTCTTTAAGAAAACAGGTCTCTTGGAAACAAGGCTACTTATTTTAGCCTTCAGAACCCCAGAATGGAAGGAAACAAGCTCTCTCTGATAAAGATCTTTCCTGAGATGCTCCCTTTTTAGTATTTAACCTTGCCTGCCAGCATTTCCTGTTACTCTGTTATGTATCTCTGCCAATTAAGGAAGGTTTTTTTTTTTTTTTTCCTGTGTTCCTCTTGGTTCACTTTTGCTATTTATTCTCCATTTGTAAACCATCTAAAAGTTTGTACTTGCGGCCAACCTTAGGCTTTCTGTAACTTTTGACATGATTCATGCCTTGAGCCAATTTTTGTGTCATTCCTCATAGAAAAATAAACAAACAGTTCTGGTAATAAAGTTCGGAGTCACCATGCTGAGGTAGAGGATCTGGGGGGTGTCTAACTGGCCTGAACCAGTCACCAGCAGTCACTGTGGGCTGTCAAAGCAATCACCGACTCTTCTGGGCCTTCTTGGTCCTGATAGAGGAATCTTTTGAGGACCTAGGAAGCCAATGAGGATCTGTCTAACTACCAACTTACACTTGACATTTATGGCACAACTGGTCAAGAGCAGAAGTGGTCCCAGCAAATGCCTCAAGAACATAGTAAGTTCTTTCTCTTCTTATCCATTAAACAGCAGTTGGTGAACGTCTCTGTAGGCAAAAGTCCTAAACTTAAGTGGCTATAGAAGTTGAAGTGGCTCCCCCTACCTGGTTTCCTGCACTTGACTAGAGCCCTACAGTGTTAAGACACTGTGTTAAGTGCTGTCCTATTGACATCCATCCCTCCATCCCCATTTTTGAGGATGTCAGTGTTGGAGGAGAGAGGACTTGCTGGTATACCTTCTTTAAATCAGCACAGATATGTTTGATAATAAGATAATTCGCCCAGGCAAAGTTCATACTAGTGGCAAGTAAGATTTGGGGTTATTAATGGTCACAGATATTTGTCTAGTGCTTGATGAATTTGGAATAATTTCTGAACACATTTCATGTGGTTTTTCCAGCAGTGTGGGCTGATAGGGCATCTTGGTGCAGGACCTGGGCATGAGATTTTGGTTTTGGAAGTCCCGGCTCCTACCTTAATTTCTATTATTCCCTATCTTTGTTAGCTTGGAAAAATGATTTTTCCTTGCAAAGTCTCCGTTCCTAACCTGGGAATCTGCCATACCTCATAAAGTTTTTGAGAAGGTTGAATAGGACAAAGCCATTGATGATATTTGTCTTTTCCCCAGAAATCTGCTGTTGAGGAAGTCCGGGGATAATAGAAGTCAGAATGGAAATCAGAATGCTGCTGTTGGAGTCTAGAGCTCTTCTCAGCCCTGCCTCAGAAAACCACTCTAATTCCCTGGGGCAGAGCTGGGACTTGAGTGTGCTGGGGGCTGACAAACCACTACAATGAGGTCTTTGGGCACAGCGATGGCCAAGTCGGGATCTTTGTAGAGCAGTTGCTCAGCACAGCCAAGTTTTGTCTCCCAGGGGACAGATCATAAAAGCCACAGCTGCTGGCATCCGTAGGGGGAAGCAAAGAAGGAGGGAGTCTGTGACATTTCTGCAGAGAGGAAATGAAGCATCAAGTGCATTTCAAGATAGTGTGAGGTCAGCTCTAATAGTGATAGAAGAACTTGAAGCCTCACACTAAGATGTCAGTTAAGAAAAAGAGATCACCGCGAACACAGGGCTCTGAGCGATAAGAATGTTTCTCTTCAGGACAAAATGACTGAGCAGAAAAATTGCAGATTTCAGGCTCAGCCTAAAAAAATTCAGGAGCTACATATTCTGTGTTCAGACCAGTTTTGTCTTTTTCTTATTTTAAAAGATACATTTTTTTATATAAATAGAAGTACTTCTACATGTTTGTGTCTTAGTTAGGACCCTGGAATATATTTGCATTTTATTATTCAATTATTCTCTAATAATTTTTACATTTTCATGTTATTATAAATGAGCTTCAAGTGATTTTGTAAATTCTATTTGTTTCCTGCATTCTACTTGCCACATTTTTTTCCTATTAGAAATTTTTTTCTTGTTTTCCTTTAGAAATCAAGTATTTTTTCTAGATTAAGTATTATTTTTCATCCTCTTTTCTATTGATTTGGAAACTAAATAGTCTACTTCTTATTGATTAGCCTAGAAATTATACTATGACTCATTAAATTGGCAGACTATAAAGTTAATTAATAGCCTTATGTTTCTTTGAAACAACAAAAAACTCTTATTTTTTTCATTTCCATTATTCCCCTTCTGAATAAAATTGTTAACAGTGTTTTGGTTTGTCTTCTCCCTTTTTTAAAAAACCTTATGAATTCGATACTATTGTTTTACCATTAGTATCGCTCGATGTAGTCACACCATTTTCTCTGATCATCATTTCTGTCTTTTTCAGACCTTCCTCTGGCATTTCTTTTTCTTTCTGAAGAATATATTTTGAAATTATTTAGGGCACATCTGTAGGTTATAACGATTATTAGGCTTGTACATATTAAGTTTTTAAATTTTGCTCTTTTTCTCAAAAGATATTTTGCTTGTAGTTAATATCTTCTACCATCAGGTACTTCTTTCCTAGCTTTGATTTCCATTGTTGGTAATGAGTTACTCTCAGTACAATTACCCCTCCTCCTACAGGAAATGTGTCCTTCTCTTCTGATACTTTTAATTTCTTTTCTTTGTCCTCAGAGGCTTGAAGTTTTATTAAAATGTATCAAGATGATAAGATTGCTTCTTTAAATTTATCCTTCTTGAGATATGTTGGACCATCTGAATATGAAGACTCAATTTTTCATCAGTCCTGAAAAATTAAAGTTACTATGATTCTAAGTTTTTTTTTTTTTTAAAGATTTTATTTATTTATTTGACAGAGAGAGATCACAAGTAGACAGAGAGGCAGGCAGAGAGAGGGAGGGAAGCAGGCTCCCTGCCGAGCAGAGAGCCCGATGCGGGACTCGATCCCAGGACCCTGAGATCATGACCTGAGCCGAAGGCAGCGGCTTAACCCACTGAGCCACCCAGGCGCCCTGATTCTAAGTTTTGACTCTTCTCTTTTTCTCAATTAAGAAAAAAAAAAAAAAAAACAAAAACCACAAACAACTTTTTGGAAGTCTGATCCATGTTGGATCTCCTCATTCTGTGTCTTTCACCATTCATTTCATGACATATCTCTCTTGTTGTGCTGCATTATGGATAATTGCTGGTGATCAGTCTTCAGCTTGTTAAATTTGCTGACCAACTTATTTTGAATTATTATAGAGTTAATTTCTAGAAAATTTGTTTGGTTATTTTTCAAATTTACCTGGTCATTTTAAGAAATTGTCTCTTAATTCTCTTTGGTTCCTTTTTATTTTAGCATATCTTTATACATTTATACTCATATGAATCTTCATGTCTGAATTCTTTGCACATTTAATATAATATACTGTTGGCTTCTTTGACTGGTTCTCACCATGGTGCCCAGTTCCTTGTATGTGTGTGCGTGTATTGTTCCTGCTGTTTTTACTACTCCCTGAAATGTTACCTGTTTGACTTATTTGAAGTTGGTTTGAGTTCCCTAATTATTCCAGCAAATGTGCTTTTCTTTGGGCTAGGAGCCTAAGTAGATTACCTACAATAATCATATAGAATTCCTGCCTTGGACCTTTTTAGAATACACAGGTATTTCAGGCCCCAAAGATACCTGAGGTCCAACTGTTGGTTACTAATTCTCTGGGAAAATGTCTTCCTTTCTCTCCATGTCCCTCCCCACCCCCTACCCCCAAGCATTCAAAACCAAAGGTGGATAGACAGGGTTCGTTGTACTCTTCATTGTAGGGTAATTTTTCTCTCCTACCCCTTTATTGTTTGAGGAAGTATTTATTGGTTATCCTGGCTTTATGCAGGAGTCTTCAGTCCAGTTACCTTCCTTGTGCAGGCCCTAAGCATTGCCTCTGTCTCCTGGGGCCTATTTAGATGTGTGTGCTCTTTCCAGAAGGCGAACACAGATGCCCCCAGGGGGAGCTGACGTTTTACTTCTTATCTTTGGATTCTTGGTTCTTGGCCTCTTAAGTTTGTTATTTAGAATCTTTTCAGATTAGCCATTCCCGTAAGTTACATATATAAAATTATATAAGTAACATATACATACACATACTATAATCATATAATATGTACCACAAATAAATATATAATTTGTAATAATATGTAATAAACATTTATATATATAATAAACATTCATGATAGATGCTCAGTCATTTTGTTTTCTTTAACCCAATTTCCTATCCTTGCTTTATTACCACATTTGCAGAATTGCTCTCTTCTCCCTGCCTTCAGTCCAAAGCAGTTTGTGTCTAACTACAGTATCTACCTATTCCTTCGTGCATTCATGTATTTAGGAAACACCGACTGTAAATCAAGCCCTGCACTTGACACTGGGGACTCATGGAGGAACAGAATTTGCTTTCTCTTGGCAAAAAACCCACAGCCCACAGAGGGAGATAGACTGGCAATCAGATGGTAACCCAGAGGGTGTTAACTCAGGTTAACCCTGGTTGAAATGGAAGTGCAGAGGAAGGGGCCCTAACCCACACTGCGGAGGGAGAATTTGTCCAGCCTTCTAGAAGACATGATGCCTGAGATGCTTTATGAGGTAAGAAGAAAGAGAGGAGGACTTTCAGGCAGCATATGATTACTGACTGTCTGAATCTGACATTTTTTCTGACACCGTGCTTTAGTCATCATTTTCTCCCGTATATGATTTTTATGGGGGATGCACATTTTAAAAATTCTTATAGGACTTTAAGGTTAGGGTATAGTGTTTTCTTTTTGAAGCCCACCCTGGAGCTTAGTAAAAATCATTTCCCCAGCTTGTCCTCCGTGCTTCCCATCATGTTACTCCCACTCAGTCAGGGAAACTCTCAAACTGTAGTGACTTATGAGAGGGATGTGACCTGCTGAAGAACAAAGTACTCACATTACTTTCCCATGTAACCTCATGGCCTGAACTTTCACTTTTGCTGTCCCATGTCTCTGCTTCACTAAATTAGAAAATAACAAGATCAAATTATTTTAAACACAACAGGTTAGAGCTGGGTTAGACACATAGTAGGATTGCTTGATAAGCATGGTTGTTAAAGGCGGGATAACTCAAGAAGGGGTAGCACGAAATAGTAGTAGGTGGGGTAAGGTGAGTTTTTCCTCTGATTCCAACTCACTGTGTAATCTTGTAATTCAAACTTTGACTGTAGACTGGCCAATATCTTGGAACTGGGTTATTTAGAGAGACAGTGGAGAATGCGGCAGGAAATTTGTAGATTTCTGGCTTGACTGTGGGGTCGGTCTTCTGAGTGAGATCTGGCCTACTGATGGTGTAGTACAGAGAGAGTGACTAAGATTGAGGCATGTCAGTGAAATCTGCAGGTGGAAATGAGTAGTAGGCAGTTGAATAGATAGATCTAGAGAATGTATATTCTGGTCAGGAGATATAAAAACAGAAAGGAGTAAGTTCAAATTTGTCTAACCCACTTTATTCATGTCCATCAACTTCATCTGTTTATTTTTAGCTTTCAAAGAAAGAACCCTGAATATTTTATTATTACCCCATCTGGAAGATACATCAATTATTTCTAAATTTTCCCTGTCATTTTTATTGTTATTTTTGGGCATAGGACACGAGAGAAGAAGACATGAGTTAGTGTCTCCATAATTCCCCAGCCAACATGGCTGTATTGCCCAGGTCATTGTGTTGCCCCTCTCTATCTATAAAAGAAGAGGAATAAATTATCTCCCACATAAGATTTTCATCTAAATTCTTCTGATTCTCAGTCTAGTTTGAAGGGAAACTTAGGATTGAAGTTAAGGGTAGAACTTTACCCAGAACTTTCTTTGACCCTTACCTATATCAGTAAAATCAAAAACACTGTTGCCCAGCCCCAAAGCAGCTCTCCTGATCCAGACCACAGAAGCAAAGAAGAGAGCTGACAGATGAAGAAAATAATCTAAACGTGGGATCATAGATCAATTTTTTATTACTTTATGTTTCCTTTTTTTGTAATAAACAGCAACTATAACAAAATTCTAATAAGTTAAAACAGAATGATTAAGAGCATTGCATTCAAATCTTCCTAAGCAAGGTTTCTCTTTGGGCACAATGCCCCGGGGTCTGAAGTTTAGAACAACAATGACATATAAGAGAACAGATTGTTAGGCTATAATAACAGAGCTATATATTTGATCTTCTGGGGAGAACTGCTCTCATCTTACTTTAATGTAATTCTTTTTTTTTTTTTTTTTTCCTTTTTTGTTTAAGGCTGTCTCCTCTGGTAGGTGTCCTAAGACTGAAGCCTGGATCTACTTCATCTTTGTACCTTCAATTTCTGATGGCATGTTTGACACTCAAATGGCATTTGTTGATTGAATGAAAGATAGTCATTATTACACTGGAATTGTTTACCACAAAATCTATAACTACAAATGGCTTAAAAAAAAAAACCATAAAGAGACATTAGAAAGTGAACTTCTACTTCTTATTAACAGGTTCTTCTTTCAGAGTAAATCCCTTAAAAGCTATTATATACAGTATGGGCCTTTAGGGAACAAAGCCAAATAATATTTATTAATAGATTGAGGGTAATCTTAAGATGAGGAGAAGAAGCCATTCCATACTGTAGGCTTTTGAGAAGTATGGGGATTGACTTATTATTTACATAATCCCTGTATTTTAATGAAATGCCATCATAAACAGTGGGGACAAAAGTCTCAAATCAAGGAAAGAGCTAATAGTGGGGGAAATGATGCAAATGCATTATCAGATCTGAGTTGAGTTTTGAGTTGCCCAAGAAAAATGTTTACTGCTTTTAATCTGCAAATTAAAAATATAACTCGGGGTAGACATGAGTCATCAGGTGATAGGAACCCGTGTGTTTCCCACACCTTTCAGGGTCTGAAATTATGAGCTATCTTGATCTCCTGAGCCCTGACTTGTTTGGTACTACAGACACAATGAGCCATGAGAACATGTCGCTGTGTAGCAAACACTGAGCAGATGCTGAGTTCACATACCCACTTATTCATTCCAGAAAACAATTGTCCTGGGCCCTGTTTATGCACAGGCCTTATAACTATGAATGAAATCCAGCCTCTCCATATAGAGGTTGGGGGAATACAAGAGGAGTGAATGGATCATGAAAACAGAGTGTTCCAAAGGCTGTGATAAATGTTAAGCACTGGGCATTCTGGGAGCACACAGAGAAAGTACTTAGTTGACCCCTGGGGGAGGAAGGAGAGGTCTAGGAAGGCTTCTCCGAGGAAGTGATATCTAAACTGAGATCAGAAGGATATCTGTCAGCAGCTAAGAAAAGGCAGGTGGGAGGATTCAAGTAACGAGAATGACATGTGCTCGAAAGTACAAGTGTGGGAGCCTGGCAAAGTCGCGAACTGCGAGAAGTTTGGGATGTCTGGAAACCAAGCTGCAGGTGAGAAGTCAGAAAAGATCAAACTGGAAGGAGGAGAGTGGATCACAAAGAGATGTAAGCTCCCATGAAAGGCTTACCTCCCTCCTGCCTTTGGTAGCCACTGGTAACCTGAGGGCAGGGAAGGGATGGGACCACGGGTCACAGCTTGCAAAGCAGGGAGGAGACTGGAGGGGAGCAGGAAGGAAGGAAAGGAAGCCCATTCAAAGACTGTTGTGATGCAGTACGTAAGCGATAATGGCAGTGTGAATGACTTGGAGGCAGTGAGCATGGAGAGAAGTGGAGAGAGTCTGAAAAAGTTCAGAATGGAAGCCACAGGACCTCCTATGTGATAGGAAATAAGAGCTAAAGGAGAAGGAGGAGCCCAGGATACACTTGGGTTTCCAGGTAGGCTTCTCAACCGGTGTGTCACCTTTCATCCTGGGACAGAGGAGGAAGAAGAGGCTTGGGGACTAAGAGGAGCTTAGCTGGGTTGAAATGAAGGTACCTTCAGGACATCCAAGTTGGGAGATGTCTTCCGGGTAGCTGGAATTCAGGCAAGAGATCTGGGCTAGAATTATAGAGTTGAGAGCCATTGCAGTATAATAATCAATTACAGCTTTGGGAACAGATGAAACAGCAAAGTGAAATTTCACGGAGAACAAAAGGAGGATAAGAAAGAAGCCATGAAAGAAATTGACATTTAAGGGATGACATAAAATACGGGAGATGTCCAAGGAGCACATACGGAAGTGGGAGGAAAACGAGAGAAAACAAGTGTTGAAGATGAGGGAAAAAACGTGTTTTGAGAAGGAGGTGAATGGGTCTGGACGGATAAGGAAGACCAAGGTATAGATAGTGTCCAGTGGCTTGAGTAACACAGTCAGTAGTGACCACGTGGGAAAGTCATTTCAGTGTACTAGTAAAGAGGAAGCCTGGTGATAGGAGGTGAGTGCCAGGAGGGGCCCAGTGTTGATGTGTTTCCCTAGAAGCACTGCCTTGGCTGCCCATCAATGAAAAATTAATGAATATCTCTGAACCTATCTTCTTTTTTTTTTCTAATCCCTTAATCATTGATTTAGCCCCATTGCCCCTTTTAAGCCATTACTATGCCTAGAGAGGAGGATCTATTAATTAAGTATATGTCTGAATGGCCTGATAACAGTGGATGCCTAGCCCTGAGTTTTAATCCTTGTTTCCTGTGATACCAATGATATTTTGCTCAGCTCTTTTCATTTCCCTGGATTTCAATGTCTTCATTTGTCAGTCAGGAATAACAATATGTACCTTATCGATGTGTTGAGAGAATCCCATGAGCAAATGTATGCGAACATCTGGCATGGTCTTGGGTGAAATGCTAGAGGTGACACGGGTAATTAGGTTGAGTGCTGGTCCTTATTCCAACATCCAGGCTCATCTTTGACATCAAAAGTCTGCGACAAAACTGGAAATGTGACCGTGCCTTCTCCCTCTCGTTACTCTCTCCATGCTCTGCCAAGTTCCCTAGACCAAAAAGAGCCAGCTGACTTGTGAGAGTTTATAAGAATTAGCCCAGGATCTGGTTTAGTGTCAGGATCAACCTTCCACCCTACTACATGCCAGCTCTGAAGGACTCCGTGGTGGTCTGGTCAGCAGGATCACTGCATCTCCACCTCTCCAAGACCAGCATGCCTGGGGCTCTGTCTCCTCCTTCCTCTCCTCCTCTTTACTTTGTTGAGTGTGGGATAAAGCCAGATAGGCACAGGTTAAGGTCAAGCTCTACTGCCACCTCTGTGACCTCACATTTGGTATATAACTTCTGTAAGCCTCAGTTTCCTTAAGGGTGAATGAATACATGAATATGAATATGCTGAATGAATATACATTCCAATTTAAAATGAGAAAATATGTATGTGTGTTTTACAAACCGTGATACACAAGGTAAATGTGCAATATGATTATTAAGAAATCCAATTATTTTTTCAAATTTAAAATGTATGCTTTCTTATTGCTGCTTTTGCTGACCGTGGTGAGTAAGGGGGGACAGGGTGCTGCCTTTCAACATTTAAGTGTCCATCATCCATTGCAAACTTGACTTGTACCCATCTGGAAGCCCTCAGCTCCTCCAGCTATAAAATGGAAATTAAAATACTTGCCTTACAAGGTTATTAAAACCCCAAGATGAAATAATAATCCTGCAACCAAACCTCAAAGGTAAGTATCCATGTCAATCTCTGTGTCTTCATTTCCTGGTGTTGAAGGAGACTCGAGCAAAGTAAGCAAATGTGGTTTTAAAACAAACAAACTGAATGGAAAACAGAATCTCTTTCCAAAAAGAAAATGTTAGAACACCTGAGTGATCTCAATCACAGAGCTCTTGATGCTGAGTTTAGTGAGGAGTGATTTAGCTCATCCTTCTCCAGAGAAAACAGTATTTGCACCCGAGAAACAGCAGGTAGGGTGATGGAGGGGGCTGCTGAGGGAATGTGGGTTGGAAAGTATAAAGGGTGACAACAAAATGGAAGCTGCCTGTGCAGGAGTGTCCTCAGTGTCACAGGACTCCAGGCGCCCCGCAGAGCACGGGAGAGATGTGGTGAGGCAGAGCAGCGCCAGGAGGGAAGGAAGTAGGTCCCCACCATGCCTGCTCCTTGTCCCCCTACAGCGGGAAACCACCTTTCAGAATGACACCTTCCAGTCCATGAGGATCAACGTGTCACGCAGTATGACAGCTGGTGTTCCACACAGGGGCCCAGCTTATCCTCTGGGAAGGTAGCCTCAAAAAGGGCCACAAACAGAGGATCCAGGGACCTTGCCATGCTCTGACGGTCTCATGCATAGCAGTGGTTTGCAGACAGAACCTTCGCTCCTGGCATTGTTCTTTCGATTTTAGTCTCTGGTTTGATGTTTGCTGGGAACATACTACATCGTCCCTCCCTCAACCCCAAAGAATCTTACAGGTGGACCCTTTCCTAGAAGTAGCTCTAAGCAAATACTCAAAAGCTCAGTGGACAACTCTAGCCTTTCTCTGTAGGTAGAAACTGAAACCCTGTAAACAGATCACAGTCCAGATTACAAGAATGTGGTGAGGAGGAAAGAATGATGTAAGAAAGACAGTGGACTTTATTTATCTGCTTTACAAGTATTTATAAATGCCTGTTGTGTGCTGGGAAGCTGGAGATGTGATGGTCCTGTCCTTAAGGAGATAATAGACCACTGCAAGATTCAGGCATTGATCAAATCATCATGCTCAGGGAGCATAGAATGACACACTGACTTCAGTGTTATGAAGGAGAGGCACACGGTTTTATGACAACATGTGACAAGGGACCTGGCCTGAATTGGAGTCAAATACGATGTCCTTTGACATGAGTCAGGTCAAAGCGGAGTAGGTTGGGAGAAGTATTCCAGGAGGGGGACAAGCATGCATACAGTTGCTGTGGTTGGAGAGATAGTAGCACATTTGAGGAGCCTCAATGATGGCCACGCAGGAGTCTCTTCTCCTCATGTCACGGCAAATTGCGCTGGGGTGGGGTAGGTACTGGGGAGTGCTGCAACATGGGGCTTGGGTGTGGGGAACTGCAGGATCACACAAGGTCATGCACGTTGTGTTGAGAAACTGCTCTTCATCTGAATGCTGTGAGTATCCGTCTGGGTTTTCCGGAGAAACACAACCAGCAGAACCCATGCATATATTATCCACGGAGTCTGCATGTAGCAAACTGAACACCCAGGGTAGCTGACGCTCTGAAACCTGTCTAGCTCCAAGTCTAAAGACAGGGAAAGACGGATGTGCTCACTTGAGGATAATCAGGCAGAGAGAAAAAGTTCTTTCTGACTCAGCTGTTTTTTCTAGTCAGGCATTTAACAGATTGGATAAGGCTCACTCCCCTTGGGGAGGGTGATGTGCTTTTTACCCGTCTACTGATTCAAAGCTAATCTCATCCAAAAACAGTCTCATAGACACACCCAGAAATAGTGCTCCCCAAATATCTGGGTATCTGTGGCCCAGCCAAATCGATGCCCTGTATGAACGAGCACATCTGGTTCCTCTGTGATGTTACAAATAGGTCACTAACCCCTCAATGCCTTGCTTTCCACATTTGTTAAATGCAAGTGGTCACATGAAGCTCGTGGGAGACACACATAAGACTTGTGAGCGCCATGAGGATGAAACTGGAGGGTATTTTGTTGAGCGAAATAAATCAGACAGAGAAAGACAATTATCATATGGTTTCACTCATATGTGGAATATGAGAAACAGCACAGAGAGTCATAGCGGAAGGGAGGGAGAACTGAAGGGGAAGTCATCAGAGAGGGAGAGAAAGCACGAGAGACTCTTAACTCTAGGAAACAAACTGAGGGTTGCTGGAGGGGAGTTGCGTTGGGGAATGGGGTAATTAGGTGATGGACATTAGGAGGGTAAGTGATATAATGAGCACTGGGTGTTGTATGCTACTAATAAATTACTGAACACTACGACTGAAACTAATGATGTACTATATGTTGGCTAATTGAACTTAAATAAAAAATTTAAAAAATGAAATAAGGATGACAATAGGAGAATAATATTTAGAGTGAAGTTTTATTGGGTACTTTTTGTGTTTTGGGTTTTGCTAACCACTTTATCAGGATGCACTATCTTTGCCAATGCAGCTTTACAGAGGTGAGGCTGTATTTAATATACTAGTGTATTCAAACTTGTTTTTTTCTTAAAGTCATGTAACATTTTTTTCCCAATAAAGTTTATTTTAAAGATATTACTTATTTATTTACTTATTTGAGAGAGAGAACGAGCATGTGCACATGTGTGTGCCGTCATGAGCCATGAGGGGGGCACAGGGGGAGGGAGAGGAGTAAGGTGACTCCACACTGAATGTGGGTCTCCATACCATGACCCTGAGATCACGACCAGAGTGGAAACCAAGAGTTGGACTCTCAACCCACGGAGCCACCCAGGCACCCCTCCAATGAAGTCTTAGCCAGTGGTCTGAATCACCACACAAGTACAAACAGAGATGGTCAGAATCCCCCATGCTTCAGAATCCCCTCCTCCCCACATGGCCGTGAAGCACAGCCCGAGACCCGGAGGTGATGGCTCCATCTCGCTTATGTCCCCAAAGGTGAAAGCAAATTTCCCTGAATCTCATATGAAAAGAATACTCTTACATTCCCTGGAAAGACCAGGAGCTTTAGGGAATTTCTTGAGTTCTCTGTGTTTCAGATTTTTTTTCTCAGAGTGTTGTCATAAAGCTGAAATTGGACCCTAATCACACAGAAATAAAGCAGAGGCATAAATCCCATAAAAGATGTTGAATACAGAGGGTGATGGTGAAATGTTAGGTCTTATTGTTACTATGGTAGTTGTTGTCTCCGGATCTAACAACTGATGTATGGCCGTGTAAACCGTCTAGCTGGCTATTTGGAAGTTGCTCACAAGGGATTGAGAGCAGCCCAGGAATTCTGTATTTACATTGTTCCTGGCCTCATGGTTTTCTTAAAGAACAGTCTCTGTACTTAATTCTTGTTTTTCATTATCATATGTTTCATTATTATGTGTTTGCTCATATTCTCTTCATCTCGTGCAGTTCGCATCAATTTGCAATCTCCCGTGGCAGAAATGATTACACATTTTCTGTGAAACAGTCACTTCACGGCTCCAGGATACTTTCCCAGCTAGAACTGGGTAAAAACTCCTCCTAAGCACTGGCCATACCCTTCCAGGGATTCTGGGACCCTGTTTGTGTTGGACTTACTTTCAGATAATTATGAAAACCATATAGTCATTTATTTATTCATTTCCTTTTACTGAACTACACATTAAGTCAAATAAAGGATGAGACCTTTATTAAAAATAATAAAAAATCTTACTCTTCGGGCGCCCCGGGGTCTGACAAGGAAAATAAGATATGTACAAACATGATCATAATACCAGGCAAAAAAATGATCATCATCTTACAAAGGTTTTACATAATTTCTCTTGGGTAGTTAAAGGAAGGATGGAGGACAGGCTCTGCAGAGACGGTGGTGATTCTGACAGATGGTGAAGAGTGTTTCTGCGTGAGGAATTGGCTAGAGAATGTATGGAAAACAGAGAGAGAATGGTTTCAGGGGACAGGATATGTAAGGCCGGCTGTGGGACATGAGGTTGGCTGGCAAGACTGAGGACAGCCTATGGAGGCCCTCGGGTGGCAAGTCCAGAAATGGTGCTTTGTCTGCTAGACAAAGAGCCACCGGAGTCATTTTAAGTAGGAGGTTACCATAATCATATCTGTAGTTCAGAAAAGAAGAACTTGCTGGTGACCTTTCGGATGGGCTGTGGCTGGGAGCTGCATGTCGGGGGTTTGCATCCGTGGTTTGGGTGACAGGCAAGGATGGTGGGGAAGGGGAGCAGGGAGCTCAAGAGATAACTTCAAATGTTTAGTCAGTAGTCGTCTGGGCACCTACGTGGCTCAGGTGTTTGAGCGTCAGACTGTTGATTTCGGCTCAGGTCATCATCTCAGGATCCTGGGATCGAGCCCCACGTCAGGCTCTGTGCTCAGCAGGAGTCTGCTTGAGGATTCTCTATCTCCCTCTGCCTCTGCCCCTCCCCGACTTGCTCTCTCACTCTCTCTCTAAAATAAATAAATAAATCTTAAAAAAAAAATAGTCAGTGACAACCAGTTGAGTAGAGACAAACAGGGAGAGAGGTGTCCAGAGCGCTCTGATTATCCCTCCCCTGACAACTGGAGGATTCTTGCATGATTCCTGGAGCTCTGATGGCCAAGTTGCCACCACTGGTGGTCCGGCTGTTGCAGCGAGCTTAACACCCCCCCTCTACACAGTGCTCATGTCTCCACCTGGGTTTCCTTCCCCAGTGTCCACGCCACTCCCCAGGCATGGGCCTTGGCTGGGCCCCGGCTCTGGGGCTGGACTGTTAGGGACCGCTCTTTATTCTTCATCTCTCATAGCCATTCAACCCATGGATTCAGTCCTTCCAAATGGGTCTTCCCTTACTTGACAGTCACCTCCCTTTTACTAAAAAGCTCAAAATCCCTTCAAGTCCCCTGTAACAGTAGCTACAAAATTTGGTATTTATGGAGCACTATTTGTCTCATGTGCTAAAATCAGAGCAATGAGTAAGAGCAATAGGTTTCTGCCCTCATGGTGTTGTAGTCTAGTGAGGAAAATAGCCCCCCTCAGTGTCCCTTCCTCCCCACCCCCCACTCACCTCTTCTTCACCCCCACAGTCTCCCTGGCACCAGTGCCAACCTGGAGGGCTCTCCTCCACACTGGTATTTCATAAGAACAGAGTAGATCGTGTGCCCGCCCCTCTCAAAAGCCTTCAATGGCTCCCTATTTCCTTTTGAATAAAATCATCCTTCAGAAAGAGACATTTACTATAATTAATTTACTATAATTAAATTAAATGGTCTGCTCTTCCATCTGGAGAAACTATACTGTCCAGCAATCAGGGGGAAAAAAGTCCAAACTTTTATGCAAAGATGAATGAACCCATCAAAGTTTAGTAGATTATTATCTCTGTCATTAAGCCCCACCTGGTTACAGTCACACACACGAGAAATGTTGCCATCATTATGGAGATGCCGGTGAGGATATACAGTTGGATCGGATGGGAGGGAGTTCCAAAGTTGCTCTGGATCAGGGGTAATGAAACTTTGCAGCGACTCTAATCATGCATGGAGGGACGTGGTTTGGGGGGCAAGCACTGGCTTTGGAGTCAGCGAGGGTTGGGGACAGATCCAGGTATGTGACCTTGGCAAGTCTCCTCTGTGAACTTCCGCTCCTCAGCTGTGATGTGGAGTGGTGGCACCACATTCTGGCATCATGAGAAGCCGTGAGCCGAAGTTGTCCCAGGGCACTGCAGCCTCACTGCCCACTTCTGGCGTGGGGTAGGTATTAGGTTTTACAAAAGCAGGAGGCAGGGGAGAGGTGACCAGCAGGGCAAGACAGCGACCACTCTGCTGTCAAAGCAAGCAGGCCTGCTTAGCTGGGAGTGGACGGAGCCACTCTACTAGCAGAAAGGAAGCGGGGCTGACTCCCCGGGTGCGGGGTGGGGGGATGAGGTGGTGCCCAGTGTCACCATCCTTCTCCACATGGTCACTTCTGTTCGTTCATGTGCCCCATGAGTGAGTAGTTTCAGATCCCTACTATGTGTTGGGTGCTCGGTTGTGAGGGCCTGACTTCATTCGTGAGCAAATAGCGGGGACGGAAGGGGAGGCTAGAGGTGCAGAGCACCTGAGGCAGGGCAGGAGGTGACAAGCCGGGAGGGGACAAATTGAAGAGCCTGACAGCAGGCAGCCGATGAGGGACCCAAGGTGAAAAACTCAGATAATGAAGACCTGTAACTCCAATAGTTAAAAAAAAAAAATCAATTAAGAAGTGACAGCCACACTGCCATGAGCTTGTCCCACAGAGTCAGGGGCACCAGGCACTGGAGAGGGAGGGCCTTTCCACAGGAGGAACTGGGGAGGTAGGGTGTGAACTTCTATGGAGATGCTGAGGACCAGTGCACGCTAAGCACCGGGGGAAATACTTTCAAGGGCGTAGACAGGGTCACCACCATCCAGACACTCCCTGCTATTGACTCACAATGTAACTGGGGATGTGCTGTCCCTAGGATAAGAACTTGTCCAGTAAGACGAAAGTTGAGACTCCATCTGTCCCAGTGACAGCAGGCCTGCAGGATGGTCCCTGCACAGCTCCAGGGGGCGATGTGCACAGCGACCAGACTGGCCTGGGATGGCAGTGGGTACAGTGAGGGGGGCTGCGTCTTACATTTATCACAGTATCCCCAGTCCCTGTGCCTAATAGGTACTCAATAAATATTTATCAAATGTGAAGAAAAGGTTGCTGCTTAGGCCATAATTACTATATCAATATCTATGCATTTGAGAATTTCCATTTATGTGGCATACCAAACAGATTGAGTAAAATGCAAATTTAGTTATGCAAACATTTCTTTCCTGAAATTTCAATCCCAAAGTTGGACCCGGGGGGTGGGGGAGGAAGAAGGGTGATGAGGGTGCCAGGCATGTTTGAAATTTTCTTATGTATGAGAAGGAAAATCAAGGATGACTTCAGGCCTGGTGAAGCCCAATCAGCCCAGCAATTTCTCATGGCAGGATTTCTGATGAAATCAGAACGTTAGGGTCCTGACCTAATGTTCCATAAAATAGGCAATGCTGAAACCGGAGAACTTTGAAGGGGGGTGTTTTTCTTGAGGCAATATCAGGAAAACATGTTTGTCTATGACTAATTCCCCTCCTGCGAACTGTTGGTATTATCTTTGAGGGTTTTCAAGATAAATAGATTTAAGCTGTAGTTAAGTTTCACCAGACAAAAGCAAACAGAACCGGGGTCTTTTAATGTGTCTGCCCCTCCCCAGCGTCACCCCCCACTGCCTTGTTGCTTTGTGGTTTTGTGGTGCTGTGGGGGGGCGGGGAGGTGAGGGAGGTGTGAAAAGAGCAGGTGGGCGCCTACTCCGTACTCCAGAAGGAGAGCCCATCGTGGTTGAGCGTGGGGCTCCCAGAGGAATCCCCGTGACTGATGCGTTTTAATCAGTGTAGCAATTACCGGGCACCACTCTGTGATGTGCCTGATGCCAGGTACTGAGGACACAGGTGCAAATAGATGGTGTCCTTGCACTTGACCTGAGAAGTTTCTTATGTTAAAAACAAATATGCAGAGTAAAGCCGACATAATTCTCTGTTGGCACATGACAAAATTACCTGCTGGCGAAAGCTCACTCCATCAGTGGTCAGAAATGATAGTTCTAGCCCCAGCACTGCCGTGTGCGGTCCATGCGACCGTGGGCACCTTTCTTCTCGCCCTGGGCCTCGGTTTCCTCACCTGTAAATAGAAACTGCTTATCCCTTATGAACTGGACTGTCTGGATCTTCTAGCTTAGCTCATTCGACCTTCAAAGAAGCTAGAAATGGTTGGGTAAAAAGAATTCATTTTCTTGCCATGGAGTGCTAGGAGTCCCTTTGCTTTTGTGTAATTATGTCATTACACAAGAGAAAGAAAACAGTTTAAGGATGCTTCTCATAGTTTTGGTGTTGGCATGGCCTTGACTCTGACAATGAGACCATAATTTGTGGTCAGTGCCAGATGGAGCATCTTTTTCATGGACTGTGTCACAAAATCAAAACAGCTGTTTGGGATTAAAAGCAACTTTCACTGAGTGCCAGATGTTACTCGAGATCCCTTCTCCTGGGTTACCTGCTTCAGCCCTCCTGGAAATATGCAAGCGTTTCAATAACCAAGTGATTAATCAAGAGATGCAGCTCCCCCACCTGCTCCTGAAAATATGTCGGTGTTGTCCGTACAATACATTGATGACACTTTCTCTTTATGTTGATAAATCTAAGAATACAACTATCTGTAGAATATTCTAGTGACAGATAGGAGATTCTGCTGCAGGCAAACACCAAATCTCCCATTGAAGTCACCTCCCGGTTGTCACTTCATTCCAGCTGTGCCTTTCTCTCCAGTCCCAGCCTTCCTGGGAGCTGTGTACTGTGGACGTGCTGCTTGGGATCGAAGCCCTAACTTTTGTGTGTTGTACCTGATTTGGGAATCACCCACCCATGACCCATATTTCAGTGCTGGAATGAAGAATATTGCCCACAGCCAGTGGTGCACTGGGCTCCATCACAGAGAACACATGGAGAAACCCAGAGGTATTGCATTCTGTGTGCTCTGAGAAACCCCAAATCGGGAGAGACATTCCTTTCTCCTTTGCTTCTCTCCTATCCAGGCTTGATGGTGTGGGCTAGTCCTGTCCAGAGGTAGGGGCATGAATAAGATGGATGACCTCTTAGAATGCTGGAAGGTGGCTAATAAACACACAAAGGAACTTTCTTCCCATATTGTGAGTACAAAAATACAACCAAAAATAAGGAAGGTTTTTCATGCTAGTATATTACCAAAGAAATTAAATCCTTAAGGCAGACCAGAGTTCATAAATGCTAATGGGAATGTACACTGGCGAGACTGTAAATAAAAACATTTTAACAAGTTTGCATCAACAGCCTTAGAAAATTTAAATATAATTCCTTTTTAAAAGATTAAATGTTTATAACCAAATCCTACCCTTTTTGGGTAATCAAAAGGTGAATTGTCACATTTGTTATTTTAAAAAATAAGATATCTTCCTTGGGTGAGATTTGTCTTAAAATAGATTTTCCAAGAAGACTATATGGTTCCTATTTTTCCTGTCCCATCATACATCCAAGAACATGGCTATGGGTGGGATTCTAGGGTACAAGTCTTTTTATTCAAAAGCTCATGAGCAGCTATTTTATTGTTTTCTACTGTCTAACATTCTGAATCGATCCATTTTTTGCAGTTTTGTAGGTAAACTTTCTATACCATTATGTTCGAGGATCTTACTCTTCAAGATTTAGTAATCTCACCAAATGATGGCATAATGGTAGTCGTCCTCATGGATTCTTTCTGGAACAAACCACACCCTTTTGCGCTTCAGGGCCAGGTCTTTACTTCCAGAAAATTTTCATTTACGTATTTGGATATTTTTCCTACTTGCTATATCCTGTGTACCAGGTTAGCAATCCTAATTATACAAAATCGATAGCTACATTGCCTATCACCCATATCTACTCATTTTAAATTCTTTATCCTTTCCCCTCTTAGTCTATGGAATTTTTCTCATTCTGCCCTCTGCGTTTCTGTCTGATTTTCTGTAGGGTCAGTTCTATTTTTTGACATTTCTATTTTTAGTTTTTTAATTAATTTTTTTAAAGTAGGTTCCATGCCCAATGCGGAGTCCAACACAGGGTTGAAGTCATGATCTTGATATCAAGACCTGACCTGAGATCAAGAGTAAGATGCTTAACCGACTGAGCCACAGAGGCACCCTTATTTTTTGATGTTTCTAACTCCCTTTTATAAATTCTGGAATGGTATTTTATTTTTTTCACCTTGTTGTTTGCTCTACCACTACTAACACCATGTATCATTAATTTTGTTATCTTATCTCTAATCTGATTCCTAAGGTTCATAATTCTCTTTAGTTGTCTTAAAAATAAAAAAAAGCACTAAATCCAAAATTTGTTCCTATTCTCTGAGGAAAAAAAGATTCTTTTTTTTTTTTCCCAAAGAGTACTCATAATCTATTGATAATAATTTTACCCTTGACATAATTTTTACTTTGGCTTCATATTGTTTTGCTTTCCCTCTGAATTCTTTCTCAACAGAGGCTGTTGTAATTAGGGCAGCTAAGAGCCAGAAACGATGTGGATGTTGCTGTAGCAGGGCTGGGCTGGAAGGCTGGATCAGATGGAGTAAATTCTATTCAGTCCTTCAGCTGCCTTCTCGGGATGGGATTTCAACAGATGGCACTGGCTCCTTTTTCTTTATCTATAATTTTATTAAAATCTCTTCAGAGTGGAAGCTGATCACCTGTGTGAGATTTAGGGCATATTCTGCTTTTACTCTGTTTTCCTTTTTTGGGTGGCTAATCCAGCCTCATCCATGTCAAGGGCTTGTGATCAATGGTCTTTTGGCTTCTGGCATCTACATATGTTTAATGTCTCTCACTCCTGAACTTTTGATTACCATCAGTCTGTGAGCGTCTGTAAGAACAGAGATTTATCTATACTTCTTACACAGAATGCTTTCACCTGTCAGGTTTTCAGAGGGAAAAAAAATATTCCAGTTGGATTGACTGAAAGAGTCAAGTTCAAGAGCCTAAACGCAAGTCAGTAACCACATACAACATCCTTGCTGATTTTCATGACCTATAATAATGTACAAACATGGACTATGGTAGGAGAGCATGATTTACTGAACATTCCAATCCACTGTGAAAGGGGACTTTAATTTTTGCTATAAATTAGTAGCACAGCATTAGACCAGAACATATTCATCCATTTTCCTATGTGGCAGGAGAGACTTGGTAAGGATATTTGGCAGCATTGAAAAGAAATCTCCCCCTTTCTTGAGCTTTTATGCTGCCTACTTACTTATGTCAATGCCTCGAACACCATATGTAGATATGTGTGGATGAGAGGCAATTTAAAATAAGGAAGAATATAGCAGATTTCAAACAGTTCTTTCTATGCCATTACATACACTATAGTATTAAAACATAACAAAAAGGAAAATTAAAAAATCTGTTCTAACAATCTGCTTCATGGATCTTGAAAGATATACAAAACAAATCACCCCAAATGAGATGTGTATCTCAGTTCCTACCACTTCAACCCAATAAAGGCAATCTCATGCATCCAGGAATGGAGAAGTCACAAGATGTCAGCTCATACACCCCTTTCCCTTAGATAAGACTGTAACGAAATCATCATTGACCAAGGGCTGTTAATGGCTCAGGATGGCCAGAGCACAATTTCCAGGATTTCCATAGAATGACTTGTGAACTGGCAGCTCTTTCAAGTCCTATGGCCTAGAAACTGGACCAAATTATGTCCAAGTGTCTGCTTAGTTCTGAGTGTGATGGTGGGTGACCTCCAACTCCTAGAAGATAGTGACACTGAGCTTAGCATAATATGTCCACGATTATGAAAGACATTGAAAGGATGAAAGACATTCTTTCATCCTTCTGTTAAGGGATGAGGAGTTGGGCTTTGTCTACAGTCTCCAGCTTCCATCCTATAGGCTGGTTGACGTGTTCACTGACATTTGTAGACGTCATCTCAGAGACAGACAGGCCTGGTCTCAAATCCTGAGTCCATCATTCTGTGGTTGACCGTGTTTCCTCCATTCTATAGAATGGGGCTCATACATATCTCATCTGGCTTTCATAAGGACTGGGGAATGACATGGACATGTCACTCACTTACAGTCTTCCTTAGTGTTGCACACATGTGGCTTGAGAACTGGCACAGGTATTAGCCTCAGCAGCCCCATGTCCTATGATTGACAGTAACCCCCATGTGGTCTTGTCAGTTCCCCTCTTGGTTAGATGAGATCCAATCAAAATTGATCTCAAAACCACTTTCAGCTCTAAAAAAAAAAGTTCTACAGATCATTCTAACATTGGCCCCAAGAGTACCCATTGGCACTTCCTTGTCTCTCCGTGCAGTCTTAGGGTCCCCTTCTCTGGTTTCTTACTTAACTCTATAAGGTTGGATGACCATCCTAGCAATGTCATCCCTCATGCTGTTTTATAATTGCCTGCTTTGTACCACTAGAGCATTAACTCCCTGATGACAGCAACTGTATTTTATTCACTTTGATATTTCTTGTGATTTGTCAAGTTTAGTAGATAGTAGTTCTTCATTAAATGATGTTTTGAATTATTCAATTTATTTACCACAACATTATTGAAACATCTATTGGTGGCCATACTATCTCTTTTATGAACATTGAAAAGAGAGTAACTTCTTAATTATTTCTAATGGTATAATCTCAGATAAAGGTAGGCTTCTCAGGAAACCTCAACCTTCAACTTCAGTGAAATACGTAGACAGATGCTTGTTCCACTTACGTATTAAGATAGGGATGATTTTAGCATTCTTAGGAGGGTAGATTTTCTAACTTGAAGTTTGTTCATTCATTAAAAAGTTTACTAAGTGCCAACTATTTGTCACATATAATACTAGGCACTGGAGAGATAGATAATGGAGCGGAATAAAAGAAGTGTCTCAGTTTTAGGTTCAGTTGCCATTTGAACTTGGAATTTAGTAAACTTAAATTTAGCAAGCCCCCTTGTTTATTTGTTGAAAGTAATAACAACTGCTTTATTTATCTCAAAAGGGCATTATAGGAAGATGCCTGGTTGCTCAGTTGGTTAAGTGTCTGCCTTTGGCTCAGGTCATGATCTGAGGGTCCTGGATTGAGTCCCACATCAGGCTCCCTGCTCATTGGGGAGCCTGCCTCTCCCTCTGTCTGCTGCTCCCCCTGCTTGTATTCTCTCTCTCTGAAAAGTAAATAAATAATCTTAAAAAAATAAGAGGACATTATGGGTATTCCAGGAGATTTTGGATGTGAGTCTTATTGATAAACTACAAATTGCCAGGTTAAATAAATGCAATTATAATCTTTCCAGATAATTCCATTCTCTTAATTAACATAGCTGCTTGAAAATCTAATACATGCATTTTTTTTTCTATATTTAAGGACAATAAAATGGTTTCAGAAGACAGGTTTAAAAGCAAGTTTTGTTTTTTTTTTAAGATTTTATTTATTTATTTGATGGACAGAGATCACAAGTAGGCAGAGAGGCAGGCACAGAGAGGTGGGGAAAGCAAGCTCCCTGCTGAGCAGAGAGCCCGATGTGGGGCTCGATCCCAGGACCCTGGGATCATGCCCTGAGCTGAAGCCAGAGGCTTTAACCCTCTGAGCCACCCAGGTGCCCTAAAAGCAAGTTTTGATGGCTTCACTTTGCTTTAATTAATTGCTACCTTCCTTAGACCATCGTGCTCTTTCCACTCTTAGACAAGTAAAAACTGTGAACTACCTTGTTCATATTTGTGATGTCTTAAGTGCAAATTCTCAGTCACTAACTTTTTTCTCCTGTGTATTTGTTTGACACTCAAATCCTTTGTATTGTAAAAATGCTTGGTCAACATTTTAGGTCTCTTCTGCATCTTTCTGGAGAAATATTAGTGTTAATTATTGAAAATCCTCACACTCAACTTCTTTTAAAACTGAAAGAGACTGTAGAAAGATCCCTTCCTCATTCAGTTGGGAAAGCCAAGGCCTTGAGAAAAGACATGCCCTTAAGAGGGATTTGCAGTATAAGGAGCGTGGTGTCTGATGTCAGACAGCTCTGTGTGACTTTAGGACTGCTCCTTAATCTCTCTGATCTTGTGTATCCTATCTGAAAAATAAAACTAATTTCCAGTCACAAAATGATTGTATTACTGTAATGAAATGGGAGCCAACATTCTGCTAGGGCCTGGGGTCCGATCTTCCAAGGAGTCCATGGCAGAGTCAGGGCAGGGATCCAGGACTCTTGTGTCCTAGGGTGCTTTCTAACCCCCTGCTCCCTCCTCCACCCCTCTCCCCAACATGCCTGGAAATACTCAGCCCTGGTTTGGAGCTGCAGTCTCCCTGCTTTGTCTTTCCAGAGGGACAGTCAGAAGAATCCTGGGAACCTCCAGATAAGGAGGCACTATCATTTGCAAGCACATTTCTTTCTCATTTAAATGTCTTGCACAAAGATTATTTTAAAAAACGCCTCTCAACTAACTGCTAATAAGAGGCAAATGCATTTTACCAACCCAAAAAGTCTTTCCAGGAGGAGTACAAGTTGGTGTGTAAGAATTTAGAGATGGAAGGGCCTTGAATTTTTATTAGAAGTCAGATTAAATAAATCCTCCTGCCTCCTTCTAAAACCTTCAGTTGCATCTTTGTCTAGGGACATGAAGCCGTTTCTTTCCTGAGTTGATCTTCTGTATCGTCTTTTGGAGGGCTCTAACTTCACCTTTTGTTTTTTCTATGCTTTTACATGAAGTCTTCTGTGTAGAAAATTAACATGAGTCTATTTACACTGAAAGATTCTTGGGGTGCGGCATTTCAATTGCTTAGTTAAGTCTATCAGAACAATTCTTTATATTGGATAGCTGGGTACAGCTTCTTTACCTAGGGTTTGGAGTGCTCACTGCTGTTATCCATCTGCCTCACAGGCTGATTTTGTTTCACTTGCACTAATAGGTGCAAAGCACCAAACTCTTTCATACTGATTCAGAGGTCCTCAGCTTACATTCCCTGTCTTCAGTTAACTCCTCAAGGGCACTGAAATGAAAGGCAAGCTCACCCTCACTTATCCAACCCAGCAGGGATGACAGAGCCAGGATGAGGAGCTGAGTGTCATCCGGCGGCGTGGCAGCCAATCTCCCCAATACCACTGTGTGTGTAAATTGTGGACGCCATTTTGCAGATGGGGAAGCAGCATGGAAGACAGTGGGCTTGGTTCCAAACTTGTACCACGAAGTCTCAGACTTGAAATGGGAAGTCAGGGACCATGTTTGTTGTTTCTCCTGTATCTTTGGTGCTTATAATCACGTGGTAGGTGGTGGATAAATTCGTAACCAATGAAGCTCTGTATTGTTAAAGATCTCTGTTTGGTTCTCTTTGCTCTTCCAGGGTGGGATAAATATCCAGGAAGCCCCACAGTGAGATCCCTCACTGTTCAGGAGGTTTAAGAGACCTGTGTGTGGGTTTCTCCCCTTTGACCTCTTTGTTTACAAGTGATATCAAGGGGTGGGGCTATAGTTAGTGTAACTTTGGAAGCGGAGTTCTGGATGCGAGTAAGGAGAGTGCTCCCTGTTTTCAGCACTCGGTTTTATAGCGGACCACTGGTTTCTGAACTCTGACATGAGACTGACTTTCATTGTGCTGCCAAGCTTGAGACATTAGGGACTGAAGTTCTCTTATGCTGAGAGGTTGAGTCTTGTCAAGGAGGGTGAATAGAGTCTGCTCTTGCTTTGGCTTCAGCAGCCTCCTGCCTATAGAAGTGTTTTCCTTCTCTTAGGCTAGGCTGAGCTTCATTTCAGAGAGGCATAAACAAGTCTGAAATCCTCAGGGGATCTGGCACAGGAAAATGAAGTCATTTTACATTTGTGGCGTGATTCAAATTGGAATTGCACAAGTCAGAACGACAGGATGCTGGAGTTCTTTGTTTAGCCCTTCTGTGCTTCAGGAGGCGAATTTTCTCCAGCTTCCTGGAGGGAGGAAGTGGATATGTATGGAATACCCATTTGCATTATATAGTCTTCAAGGTTCCTTTCCCTTACATAAAGTACTCAGTCTAAATCTTACATTCAACTCAGTAAAAGGCAAAACAAGGAGCCATTGAGTCCTTGCAGTGGGACTGACTTTGCCATCCGCCTTGGTGTCAGTGGGGACAGGGCTCAAATTCCTTCCTGCAAGAAAACTCTTACTTCATCCAGCTGGGGGAGGGGAACGGGAAACATTGATGAAATTGTCTCTGGGTTTGGACTCAGCCACCAGCCAAGGCAGTGTCAGGGATGTTAGTCTCTCCAGGTCCCCTCTCTTTTCCATTTGATCTCAGGCGGTTTATTTTGTACTTTGGCAGCTTTCAAATTTTCCTGTTCTGGCTGCTATTTCTTGGGACTTTCACTCCACTTTCTGCAGCCTTAGGTGATAGCAGATGCCTCTACTTTTTCTTTTCATGTCTTGCTGCTGGATCCCTGCTCTCCCCTTCACTGGGTGCTCATTCATCACATTCTGTATGCGACCATATTTAATGAGCACAACATCCCCATGGGTTGGATATCGCTTTTGCGTTATAAGAAGAATCTGAAATTGGAAGACAATGAGTAAGTTGCTCAGAGTTGCATAGCTGGCAAAATAAAGAGCCATCTCCTATCAGCTTACAAATACTCTCATACTCTTCCACCAAATCATGGCATGCTTGGGAGTTTACAATTCTTTATTCTGCAACAAAGTTTAGCCCACTGTGTTAGCCAGCTCGAGCTGTAATAAAACACCATAGACTAGGGAGCTTAAACAAGGGACCGGTATTCCTCACAGTTCTGGAAGCAGGGAAGTCCAAGGTCAAGGTGCTGGCAGATTCAGTTCTTGGTGAGGGCCCCCTCCTGGCTTATAGACAGCCATCATTTTGCCATTTGCTTACATGGCCTTTCCTCGGTGTGTACAAGTGGGAACAATGGGGAGAGCTTTCTCTTCTTCTTACAAGGACACTAATCTCATCGTGAGGTTCCTACCCTGATGACCTCATTGAAATCTACCTACCTCCCAGTCTCTACCCCAAAAGCACAGCACTGGGGGCTAGAACTTCAGCTTATGAATTTGGTGGTGACACAAACGTCCATAACATCAACTATTTCTATTTTTATCATCCCCTGAAAATAAAGTAAGGAACTTGGCACATTTTCTTCCAGGGTTTCATTAGAGGATGTCTCTGTGGACTACCTAGTGCAGTATCTGTCTGTTTCTCCATACTGATAATTGGGGTACACAGCTGAAGTTTGTTACTATCCTAAGGGTTCTTTTCTTGCCTGTCTCCAAGAGTATTTTGTTCCCTTGCCCCCAACGACCAGTCTCTCAAGGTTACCTCCACCCTTTCTTCTAGAATGCTAAGCAGATCCTTGTGCAAATAGCAGTCCTTGTCTCTCTTGCGTAAACCGGGTTAACAGAAGTGAATTTGTAGGAACGACTTTCTCCTTGCCTAGTTACAGTTTCCTGAGGTTGAATTCTGCTGCTCAGAGAATTTGAATAAACTAGCTTCTCCTCCAAATATCTGCTTATCCACCCAGCAGAGAGATAAGCAGAAGGAAGTCTGCTTCTTCCTCCTCTCAAACCCTAAAACTTAGGCATGCATTTGTGTACAAATAAAGTAATTTGGGAGAGCAGAAGGGCAAGGAAGGGTAACAAAAATATGGCTTTTTTAAATGAACCAGCATTGTGTTTGTGTAGCCATACAAGTTGTCCCAAATGCCATACTGTTCCAAAACAGTCCAGATGCTTTTTTAGATGTAAAATGAGTTGATGGCTGGCTGTGCCAAGGACCTCCTTGTAGAGCTTTGCTCTGGAAGGGACAGTCATGGAAATGCTCAGCTGCAATGTCCCAGCATTGTCTTTTAGGAGATGAAATGTCACTGACCATAAAAAAATAGATCTCTTTACCTTTTGCATAATCCAGGCATGTGGTTTGGAAGAGAAATAGTTCATTTAAATTTCTCCTGCCCTTGAATTTTGCATAGAGCAAACTCAGTTCCATTCAGTTTATCTAAGGTTGACTGTGAACTTACTTGGTTGCTTACTTACTTGGTTGCTAGGTGTTATGGACACAGTGACTGATAAGATACTAAATTGACCCTTCAGTTGCTCCTGGTCTGGAGGGAGAATCAAGTATACAGTACAAGGTACAGAGATCAGTCTTATCCTCATGGTAAGAAAAGATAGGGAGCTTAACAGGGTTGGATGTGTCAAAGCCATGGAGAAACCAAGAGAGAGTTTAGGGGTACAGCGGTAACAGCTGAGACATGAAGGATATGGAAGCATTCACCCAACAGGCAAGGTGCAACATTGGTGAGACATCAGACCATGTTACAGACAAACACCATGCAGAAAGGTGCAGAATAGTAAGAAAGCCTTGCATGCTGGTGGATCAGAGTGTTGGGTGTGTGGAGAGAGAGGTAGAAAGGGTCACAGAGGCCAGGATTGCTTCTGAGGGCTCTGGGTGCCATGCTTGGGAATCTGGACAATGCCATATTGTAATGTAATGACAAAGACTATTTTATCAGCCAAAAACCAACCAAAACCTGTGGGAAAAAATGGCTGAGAAAACTATGTTCAAGATGTCTGAAAGGCAAGACTTATAGCCAGTGACCAAGACTTCTTTGGGAGACTAATCCAATTATACAGGAAAGAAATGAAGGAGCCCCACAGAAGGGTACAAAAGGGTTGTAGGAGACCCAAGAAATGGGAGAAAAGGAAGACTGACACTTACCAACTGGACACTGGCTTCTGGGCAGAGGGATGCTGGAGAACAAGTATATCTCAAGTCAACACATGGGCAAGACTGAAGATCTAGGAACCCCTGGGTTCTGTGGCAAGCCTTGTGGTGGGATTACAGCTGTCCTGGGACACCTGCATCAGAGCGGCTTCTCTTAACGTCTGGCTCTCTCTTGCCCTTGCAGACAGATCCCCCAGTACTAAGTGAATCAGAGCCTGTGTGGTACTTTTCCTCCGACTTCAGACTAGTCATAAATTTTGGAGTTCTTCCACAGTGAACTTTCACTTCCTGCACAGAACACTCTGGTCCTCAGACTCAGCCCGACTACACCATTTGGTGAGGCCTTTGGTGAAAATTCAAGGTCTAAGCTTATGACACAATATTTTTCCTGGTCTGTTCATCCTTGGCACAGTTTGGGAATAGCATATTGGAACAGGCAGTTCCACCCTACTCAATCACATGGACACCCTCTGACACCGAACTAAATCAGATCACCCACTCCCAGGTCACAGTCTGAGATCCTGTGTATGTGGGGGACAACAGACCTAAGTGCATCCCCACAAATACATGCAAATCACAAAGCTCACATACATTCAAATTCCTTTTTAAAAAACAAAGACCATGAAAACCAGAGCTATAAAAGTATGTGAATCATCAACCCAGAAATCTTCCCTCTAGGCATGCCTGACACCGTGTTCCTTCCCGGATGCTCTTCCTTCACAAATTAGGGAGTCTGCCGACATCCTTCTGGGGAAAGGATTATCTGATTCCACAGGCAGTTAAGAATAACATGTAAATGTCATTTAGCTGAGCGATTTCTACATGGATCAAAAGACATACTCAAGTTACTAACTATGATAGCCAAACCCTTTATTGCAATAAAATCACAGCAAACCCACAAAACTCTCCCAACTGAATTAGCACCAGTGTGGTGTGGGAGTCATTCAGACATTCCTTCCAGGTTAGTAGACTATTTGCAATTCAGCTTCTTCTTCTTCTTCTTTTTTTTTTTTTTTTTTTTTACAGATGAGCATGTTATATAACAGACACCAGCCACGGGGAAGCTAGAATCCAAGGCTTGTCAAAATTTTCCACCAAGTGCTCAAAGCCAACAGGAAAGGGTAAATGAATACCTTGCTTTACAGTGACATGGCTGAAACGGCCCTTCCCAGTAAATATCAGAATGAGAGGCAGTATAACACAGTGGTTAAATTTATGGGCTTTGGAGATGGACAGTCTCGTGTTTGGATCCTGGTACATTTAGGAGCTATGTGGCTTGGGTTGTTCCCTTCCCCTCAATCAGTTTCTTTCTTTCTTTCTTTTTTTTTTTGGTGACATTTTATTATTTAAGTAGAGTTGACATAGAATATTATATTAGTTTCAGGTGCGCCACTAGCCTCTCTGTTTTCATTCTTGCCTGCTTCAATGATTTTATCATCCTGTTGGGGTGCTTTGAGGCTTAACTGAGTTAATATATGTCAAGCACTTTGCACAGTTCCTTAGCACAGTATATTAAGGGCTCAGTAAATGAAAGCTATCATTCCAAAACAAAATTATAAGTTCCACCTTTCATTTTAATTCAGGCAATGCTGTATTTTACTCTATATCTGTCTCTATTTTTTTTAAGGAAATAATGTTTTCTCCAAAATTTCCAGTAGAATAAGGCCTCCCAACAGAGGTGCCATGTTTGTGCTTGATCTCACATAAATCCTGGCATACTGCCACAAACCCCAACAGAGACACCACCCCAGTTTGTGAAACAGTCACACTGAAGAAAAGGCAGTGGTGCCTCATTGACAAGTCTCTTTGTGGACTTACCGTTATTTGCTTTCTGTATAATTGAGTGAAAACCAATCCTTGTAGATAAAGCTACTGGGAATGGATTACCTAATTCTCTTGACTTAATGGGGGTAGGGTCTAGAGAAAGAAAGGTTTCTACACCTGCTCATGGCTTTCTCAGAACTTTGCTGGGAGATTGTACTTCACCAACTGGGGCTCCTGGAGGACTGCTGGTCAACACTATGAGGAACAATGGCTATTATCTGGATCTGGAGATGAAGAAGGTGGAGGAGATTGTGGTGATATAGGTAGCTAGTGTCTGTGAAGGGGAACACCAGCCTCAGAGTCAGGGCACCTGGGTCCTGGGCCTGGCTCTCTTGGACTTGATTTGTAGGTTTGCACAAGCCCTTTCTCTTCTCTGGATTGTTTTTCCATATGGATGACTGAGGGATGGGGACTAACTTGGATAATCTCTACTTTCACTTCAAGTTCAAAACTTCAACCACAAACACATCGCCTAGGACTTGTCTGATTAAAGAAAGTTAGCTCCTTTTCTGTGGAGAACATAAAATGTAAATCATTTCTCGGGATTGTGGCTTACCTCTAAAATTAGACATTCCATTTTTTTTTCAATACATACCTATTTTTGTCTAAGAATTATTCTGAGAACCATTCTTTTTTTTTTTAATAATCACAACAGTATACATTACTTCATTTAGACATCACGGCCATCCTGTAAGTTTATCTCATTTGATACATAAGACACTGAAGCTTGGAGGAGTTTTATAACATGCATGTGGTCATTCAGTTGGCAAGTGGTTAATTTGGGATTCAAACTCAGGTTCATTTGATTTTAGAGCTCATCCCCTTGACTAATTCTTTAGAAATCTGATTTAAAAGAGGGTGACTCTGCATCACACGTGCTTTGGGAGGCTGTGATAGGTCTACTTATCTCTGTTGGTTTTACTTTCAAGAAGCTACTCCATGGTGAGGCATTGGGTCAACATTCTTGGTGACTATCAATCTGGATCTGGATCTGATCTTTGTCTCCATCACTGGTCATGCCTTTGTCACTGCATGGTAGGAAGTCCACAACGTGATTATATGTATTCACACCAGTGGCCGGATCCTAGGCGCATGGCTTCCCAAGGACAGATCGGTGCCTGGTGGGAAAATGCCTGTTATTGAAACACATGAAATCATAAATCCCTGGGATATTGAAATGTGATAGCAATTCTAAATATAAATCTAATTAGTTTGTATTCAAGGAACAATGTCATTTCTATGAAGAAGACTAAAAATAAACAGTGGATTTTTTTTTTTTTTTCCTGAATCAGGAATGAACCCAACAAAAACACTGACCACAATCTCATCACTCCAGCCATGGCTTCATTTCAACATCCGTTTGGCTTCTTCTGCTTCTGGTGACTGTGTTGTTCCAGTTTATCATGGTGAATATGGATTGCACAAGGGATGGAGGGCTTAGAATACAGCTGAGTTGAGCACATTCGTTCTGCAAGTGTCAGGGTCAAGGGCTTAGAAATCAAACCTGAGGCCTTTGCATAGGAGGTTTGGGGGAAATGTTTTTAATGTTGAATTTTGACTCAAGGAAATGGGGGGCTTAGAGAAGGCTCAAAAATTTTTCCTGAAATCATAATTTCTCTTAGAAGATGACATTTGAATGTACTAAGGATAAATATCCTGAAAACATATGGATTGAATATACCATGAAATGCACATGAGTTTTGATATTAAGGGAGCACATACTTCAGATAGATAATTTGGCCTCTGCTGAAACCAGAATATTTAAAAAATATCCTATAAAAAAATCCTTCCAGATCTTTTGCCAAAACCCAGAACCACTAGACCCTTCTTTATCCATCCAGAGCAGCTTCCACTTCAGCCAGTATCCCCAGCAGCCCAGCCAAATGAAATAGAGAACCAGCATCTTCTGAGGTGGATGCTTGCCAGTCTCAACCCAGAATATATGTTCAAGGGCTTCTGGCCCTCTGAGCCAAGAGCACAACTTGAAAATGCTGGAGTCTTTTAGCGTCTCTGCTTTGGGTTACTCTGAGAGACGGTGCTGTGAAAGCTGCCAGGCCGACAACAGGATCCATGCTGTAGACTGTTTGCAAGAGCCTCACTTCCTTCTGCTGTAGCCAAGTTCTTCCCACCCCAGACGGTCTCTGTGAGGACAAGAAACAAGAACTATTGTCAGATTAATAGCTCTCCCTACAAAAGTGTGGCAGGTGGCAAGATGTTTGGCCATTGAGTTCCAGCCAAAACATGTCACATTTTTTTTCTCCTGGGAGAGGCACTGGGAAGCCACCATGAGTCAGAGTGAGGGGCGGCAGGGGAGGAACTGCTGCTTGAGCATCTTGCCTGTCACTGAGGAGAATTAGTCAATTCTTGGAAAGAGGGACGCACTCTTCCTGCTCTGCTACCCACTTCCAGATTCTCCTCTCAGCTTTGGAACAGAGAATTAGCAGTCTCATAGAATGCACTTTATTTCAATTCTGTACATATATGTTGGGCCCTGCAAGGAGATAGATATATCCTGCCTGCTCTCTTTCCTTGGAGGACTTATATGTTTAGAGCAAAATTCTCCCTGAGCATGTTCACAGAACCCTGGTCTCTGGAGACGAACCGCAAGAACAGTATGCTATATCTCCAAGTCTTAGGAAATGTTGAATTCTCTATCATCCTTCTTGGGAATAACATAATACGTGGTCACCATATTATAGGCTTCAAGAACTTCTCCAGTAAATTAACAAGCTTAGCTTCAAAATGGCTTTTTCAAATTTTTAATGACCAATTAGCTCCCTCTCCCATCCCACCCACACCGTATTCCCCGTGACAATTTCCCACAGCAACTTTGGGAAATAACAGCTCACTATGAAGAGCCAAAATTATGCTTTTATGAGACAAATATGGTTTTAAGATAATCACAAAGCATGGAGTTAGCACAGAAGAGAAAGGTAAAGATTCAGAAGGATTCCCTTAAAGGGATGACATTCTAAGGAGGCATTGATGAATGCTAAGGTCTGAATGTGTCCCCACAAAACTCATATATTGATTCAACCGCCAAGGTGATGGTATTGATAGGTGGGACTTTGGGGAGGTGCTTAAGTCATGAGGGAGGAACCGTCATGAAAGAGATTAGTATCTTATAAAAGAGACCCCAGAAATCTCCCCTGCCCCTTTCACCTAGCAAGGACACAGAAGGTGCTGTCTGTCAACCAGGATGCCAAACCTCAGGGACCACCACGCCTAGACTGGTCCCTTGATCTTGGACTTCCCAGCATCCAATACTGTGAAAAATAAATTTGTGTTGCTTTTAAGCTACCCAGTCTGTAGTATCTTGTTATAGCAGCCCAAATGGACTAAGGCAACCAATGAAAGTCTTCCAGACACAAAACAAGGGAAGGGCATTTCAGACAAAGAGAAAAGTATATGCAAACTCCAGGGCCTCCACCTCTCACAGAGCACCTATGTGTACATGTTGGCAGTTTGGGGGAATGGATTGGAAGACCAGCGGAGGTGATGCTGGAAAGGGATAGAACCAGATCTTGAAGTTCTAAGATGTCACTCTGGTGTTTTGAGCTGTAGGTAAATAGTAAAACATGGAACGAGAGTTTCCTCCAAGTTCAAGTTCCTAGTGTTTAACATAAGGTCCTTCTTCATGCACAGTACGGTGAACTCTTTTCTACTGCATTCATTCAAAGTCAGAAAATCCAAACTTTTGAAAGCTTCGGAAGACAGTGAAGCGTGGCTCGTGGTGTTTTAGGGGCATTTACTTCCAGAGGTTCATGTTGGTGCCTGGGACTGGGGAAGCAAACTTAATAGAAATGTCTAAGTAGGGACATGCTGAGGGGAACTTAATCATCCGCACTGGGAATGTTGAAGAGCGAGACAAAGTGGAGTGGGGAGCACACAAAGGTGAACTAGAGATTGTCCAGGAAGGAATGAAGCCATGGTGGTGAGCCTGCTGAAAGAGACTTCAATGGTTACAAACTCTACTGGGCACATGATGCTCTAGAAAGAGTGACTTCCTGGAGTCAGGATGACTGGGGTTTTGTTCCAGCTTGAGAACCATTTGTTATGTGATCTTGGGCAAATGGTTTCCCTGGAAAGGTGGAACATTCCAGCTCCAATACACAAGCAATCTCTGGTAGCTAGTGCTTGGCATTCAATTAAAAGTTAAAATCAATCATACTAAATAGATTCAAGAGGTCACAGACAAAAAGGGGATAAGAGTTACCTATAGGTTGCTCCACAGCCATTCTATGCTCTTAAATGAGCTCGCCATGAACCTTCCCTTCAACGATATTGAGCAGTTAATTCTCATTTTGTATGTGAGTAAACTGAGGCTCAGAAAAGCTGCCCCAAATTCTCACAACTCCTAAACAGAGAGGTAGGGTTTGGTAGCAAGTCTGTGTGATTGCAAAACCCCTGCCTTTTTTTTTTTTTTCTTTTTTACTGCATTATACTACCCATTGTCCTGAAAGAAAGTGTGTTAAGTGTTCTGGAGTAGATTGAGGAACAGAATGACCTGTCCTCCAAAGTCGTGGAACAGGGATAAGATGGAAAGGCTGAGGCTAAGTGTTTTCTACTGGGCTTCTTGGTACAGCACTGTGGCATCATACGTAGCCTGTTCTGCAAGGAGTGGCTCGAGAGTCAGCCATTTGGGGGTAAACAGGCAGCAAATGAGAGAGCATCCAGGTGAGATGGAGCTCCTCATCATTTTCTTCCACTAGTGTCAAATAGGGCCAGCTTCCCTTCAGCCTGGCCAGCTCAACCCCCTAAAACCTGTTCAATTTCACTCTACTATGAAGAATGGCCAGGTGGAGAGAAGCCAAATGGCTAATTTCAGATTCAGTCTGAACAACTTCATGAAAACACTGCAGAGCTGGTTTATCCGAGCAAACATGTGGATGCCACTTAATTTGGGAAGTAGAGTCATCTGCTTGGGCTGCCGTGACAAATACCACAGTCAGGTGGTCTCAAAAACAGACATTTATTTCTCACCATTTTGGAAGCTGGAAATCTATCCTGTCAGCAGGTTAGGTTTCTCCTGATGCCTCTCTATTTGGCTAGCAGACCACCATCTTCTTAGTGTTTCCTCACCATGGCCTTTCTCTGTGAGTATGCGTCATTGGCATCCCTTCTCCTTCCTCTAATTTCTCTCCTCCTCCTCCACCTTCTTCTTCTTCCTCTTCTCCCTCCTCTTCTTCTCCTTCCTCCCCTTCCTCCTCCTCCTCCTCCTTCTCCTCCTCCTCCTCCTTCTTCTCCCTCCTCTTCTTCTTCTTAGGATATTATTAATTAGTTATTTATTTGAGATGGAGAGAGAGAGCATTCAAGCAGAGGCAGGGGAAGTTGGAGAGAAAGAATCTCCAGCAGACTCCCTGTTGAGCGTGGAGCCCCACATAGGGCTTTGATCTCACCACCCTGAGATCATGACCTGAGCCAAAACCAGGATTCGGACACTTAATTGACTGAGCCACTCAGATGCCCCTCTTCTTCTTATAAAGACATCAGTCCTACTGGATTAGGGACCCATCCTATGTCCTCACATAACATTAATTACCTCCATAAAGGTCTTATCTCCCAATGTAGTCACATTACTGGTTAGGGCTTTATCATAAGAATTTTGCAGACTACAATTCAGTCCATAACAAGAAAAAAGGTGTTATGGAGGAATTTTCATTGCAAATGCATTTCAATGGAACAATCATGAGGCCAGTTAGCAATGGGAAGTGATTTAGAAATAGTTGTAATGGTAGTTCTCAACTCTGGCTGCACATGGATCACTCGGGGAACTTTCTAAAAATAACAGTACCTAGGCCCAAACCTATCTTAATCAGAACCTCAGACTTTGGTGTATTAGTCAGGGTTCTCCAGAGAAACAGAATGAACAGACACACAACCCGATGTTAGACATAAGATATTTCATATATATGTATATATATATATATATATATATATATATATATATATATATATACACACACATACACACACACACATGCATATACATATAATGTGTGTGTATGTGTGTGTGTCGATAGACAGATAGATAGATGGATAGATAAGCAGATAGATGAGAAGGACATTTATTACAAGGAGTTGGCTCACATGAGTGTGGGGAATGGAAAGTCCAAATCTGTAGGGCAAGCAGGTTAGAAAAACAGGGAAGAGTTTTTGGGGCAGCTTAAGTCCAAATGTGGTCTGGCTGTTGCATTCCCTCTTCCAAGGACCTCAATCTTGTTGTTTTGTTTTGTTTTGAAAGATTTATTTATTTATTTGAGAGAGAGAGATTGAGCACCTGCGTGCAAGGGGGAGAGGAGCAGAAGGGGACGGCTAGGGAGGGAATCTTGAACAGACACCCTACTGAGTGTGCAGTCTGCCACGGGGCTCTATCTCAGGACCCTGAGATAATGACCTGAGCTGAACAGTCAGATATTTCACTGACTGAGCCACCCAGGTGCCCTACAGTCTGTTTTTGTTGAAAGTCTTCAACTGATTGGGTGAGGCCCACCCCACATTATGGAGTTTGATCTGCTTCACTCAAAGTCTACTGATTTAAATGTTAATTTCCTCTAAAGAATATCTTCACAGAAGTATCCAGACTGATGTTTGGCCAATTATCTGGGTTCTGTGGCTTCGCCAAGTAGACACATAAAAGTAACCATCACAATTAGTATTCTTTAGTAGTTCCCCTGATGGTTCCAATATGGAGTCAGGGCTGAGAACCACCGATCTAGAACCAGGGCTTACAGAGCCTGATGTGTATGTATGATTCAGCCTGATAATCTGGGCTCTGTTATCATGCCTGAGTCATGTAAACCAGGTTCTCTACCAGTTCCTCACTTTCTTCTCTCCCATTCAGGCACTGGTTTTCACTTTTGCCTGCACACTAATTTCCTGGGGAGCTTTAAAAACACTAATGCCCAGGTTACACCACTGGAGATTTTGATTTACTCCGTAGGTGGGCGGTAACCAAAATTGCAAATGCAAAATCCATCCTGGACCTCAAGGGTCTGAAACCTCCCCAGGAGACTCTAGCAGGCAGCCAAGGCTGAGAACACTCACCCAAGTAGTTTCATGTCTATATTTCAGCCTTCTGTTCAGGTTAGGTTTGCGAGAAACTTACTTTGTAAGCTGCTGCTTGTTTGTGAATCCTGCCTGATGTGGGACCCTGGGATTGCAAACGTCTCCATGTTTCCTTGATTGGAAAATTATATATATTATGAAGCACTTTACAATGAAGTTGACCATTGAGATACCCTATGCATACATATTTATTCCTTCTGCAAACTTCTATTGACTGATTTCCATCCAGTGGAAATGTAGTATAGGCATTCCACTGAGCCCCACGGGAGAGACAGAGGTAAAGAGATGGGAGTCACCACCTAAGGAAGTGAGAGTTGAATGAGGAAAACATGTCGTAAATGCTGGAGGGGAAGGAGACACTAGGTCCCTGGGATTCCAGGGAATTTCTCAAGGTGGGACAGGCAGTGGGAGGGGCACCAGACACAGAAATAAGAGCTGGACTAAAAGCCCAGAGATGTGACAGCTGATGGGGCACTGAGGAAATGGCAAGTCATCTGATGCTGGTGAGTCACAGTTCATGAGAGGGGTGGCTGGAAAGGTAGTTGAAGATTAGATGATAAATAGCCTGGGAACCCAGACTAAGGAGTTTGAACTGTTACTATAAATCCTGAAGTTGTTCCGTGAGAGATAATATTTACCAGTATTTAAATAAAAAAAGTCCCTGAGAACAAGCAAAAGATAGCATCGGGAGCAGGGAGGGCAGACTGAAGAGAATTTTCTAGAGATCCTCCAGGTAAACAATGATGAAGACCTGAACTCTCGACTTGACAGTGGGCATGGAGACAACAGAAGACATGGGACAGCAGGTGGCGGGTGAGCCCAGGGAGGTGGCAGCGGTGGGATTTGAATCAAGGTCTTGGCTTGCATTTCATAGGTGTGTGTGGGTTTGCATTTAATAGGTCTGTGCGCACACACACACACACACACACACACACACACACACTGAGGACAGAATACATGCCAGGCAGTGCACCAGATGCTAGGGACACAGATGTAGACATGTTTGGGCATCATTGTGCTCATAGCTATGGTCAGGACGTGAGCATGATGAAGAAGGTGGGACAGGCCATCACGGCAACAAGTGATGGAGAAAGGCAGTCTGCGCAGAGGGACAGAGACAAGGGAAATGTGCCTGAGAAAGGAAATCTGAGAGGGGCAGAGCTGGAGTGGAGGTGCAAAGCGGCAGGTGTGCAAGGATCCGGAGTGGAACATGCTCCCTGATCAACCCAGTCCCTCTTGCAGAGCAGCCCTGACCCACCACCCTCTGCCCACCTTATGTGATTGATGGTCCTGTGCTGTCCCCAGGACGCCTCCCTCATCCATCGCTGAGACACACCCACAAAGGATCGGGACATTCACAATGGAAAGGGCTTTAGGGAACCCCATTTCAACTCCTCAATTTTCAAAGAAAGCAAAGAAAACCCAAGAGAAAGAGACTACTTTAAAATAACACAACAATTGAGGACAGGGACTCAGGCGTTCTGTTTTCCAATCCGACGTCTTTTTTCATATGCTTCATTCATTTCTTACACCTAAGCCTCGTGTCAAAGGCACTCTGGGTCTAAAACTTCTTGTCAAGTGTTTTATTTAGGTTATTACAGCGTGTGCTCCTTGGTACTTATTGGGTTCTGACAACTGTAGCAGAGCGAATCTCTTTTCCCCAAATGTGGGGCAAGCTTTGCAATAAGCCTATTCACGTCTTCCCTTCAGGATGTAGCATTAATTCTCTCATCGTCTCAAGTGTCATTATTCTCTTTTTCCTGGGGCGCAAATGAACTCAAGCATTGAATTGCTTCATCATTCCAGATACTGAAAGTTTTCAGGCCAGCGCATTTCCTTAGCCTCAAGCAGGCTCTGCCAGAGGCAGGCTTCGGGGCACTGGGGAGGTCCTTCCCTCCCCGCCTCCCCCTGGAATCGTGCTGAACTGAGGCTCGGAGCAGACTCTGTGCTGGATGCTGTCTGTGCAAGCTGCCACTTCCTCCGGACGATAATTCAGCGTGGGAAACGGTATCCCCGTTTTCCGGGTGAGGCCAACGAGACTCAGGAAGACTTGTGCCCCACCCACGTGTGCAGTGAAGAAATGAATGAACGGTACCTCAGGCTACTTTGTCCCTTGGATTTGATGGGGGGTTTCTACTTAAGGTGAAATGATCATTTTATCCCATTTTAGGGGTGACAGATTTTGTGGCGACACGCCGTCCGCCAGCAGGAATGACATCTCAGGCCTGTTCCCCCACATACTCTGTAGATAATGCAAACCCCAGCTGTTATAAGTATTTCTCTCAGGTGAGGGTTTCTTTCAAACTCTGACCTGTGGAGATTTCCTGCTCCCAAATCCAGGAGATGAAGGAAGCTGACTGCGAGGGAAGAGGGAATCATCCCCATCTGTGACAATGTCTGGGCTCAGGGGAGACCAGTCATCACTTAGGCCTGCATCTGGATGTGGCTGTGCAGTGCCTCCGACAAGCCAGCTTATCGAGGAGGAGGGAGGACGCACTCCCGTGGGGTCAGGGCGGCTGAAGGAGCGTCAGCTTGCCTGTGGAGAGCAGGTGGGAGCACCCCGCCGGGAGACGTGGCCTGGGACCAGTGATATGTGAATCCCGCATGACTCAGCCCTCTGTGCAGGTAACGAAAACCCAGCGAGACCTGAGCTCCTTTCAGAAAACATGCATCATTGGTGTGCCTATTTTGGGAGATGAAAGAGCGCTTGCAAAGGAGAAACATGTGAGAAGTATTCAAGCTGAGGGGGCATAATAGAAAATGAAGATTTTCCTTGTTTGTGAGCAGTCAAAAGGCAAACATGACCGGATGTCAGGATGTGTTTTGGGAATGGAGGAACGGGGCGCTGGCTGCAGGTGTCAGCAGCTCTTTGCTTTCCGTAGCTACAGATTGTGGTTTAGGGGTTGGAGCGTTTTAGAAGGGATTTCCCCCTTTATTTCTTTATTGTTGCTAAAAGAGATGAAGCCTCCAGTGGGATCTGGCATGGAGATTCCTCACAGCAGCCCCCAAATATGACAAGCTTCCCCTGCGACAAGGCATTTGCTGTTCCCTGTCTGCCATTACGTCACGGCCCAGCGAGAGCAGAGACCCTCTTTCTAACAGCTCACCAGGATGAGGCAAGTTTCGGAGAAGTTTTGAGTCCTGGCTGCCCTGCTCTCTCCAGGCTTCTCACCCTCACCGTCTGACTGGACTTTTCCCCAGGCATCTGTGTCTGGCCTTCTGGCCCAGGCAGAAAAGGGGCCCCTAGCACCCTTGATTTTACCTTGCTTGTGTTTTTCCTCCATCTCTGACCCTGAACCCTCCTGACTTCTAACACCATCACTTGTTCATTCCATTTAATTCATGAAAACTCTACTAGGTCTCTGTGGTCCCATCTTTGTTGCACACTCTGGCCCCCACTCCCAACATACACACACACACACACACACACACACACACACACACACACACACACATTTTCCTCCTTTTCTGATGCTCAGCCCATGGAGATACCCCTTGTTCACCATGTGGATTTTCTTCTTGGTTAAGCCACTCTGGGTGACGTTCCTCACATTCCACTGCCGGGGGCTCTGGTATCCTCCCTGGGGGAGCACTCCTCAGCTCCCTCCCTTCCCTTGGGGCCATTAAAATTCTTTAAAGAACCTCCACAATTACCCTGTAACTCATAAAATGCCCTGGTTGCTATAATTTTATCCTGCCTTGGCCTAAAAGGCATCCCTGTCTCTACTGGTCCAAACGTAATGTCTTCTGCAGTGCCTTTGTTGACAGAGATTCTAATGCAGACTTTGAAGCAGTACATTTCCACTCTCCGTCACTATGTATCAAGTCCCTCTTAAGGGCTAGACCCTAACAGATAGTGTAGGTATAGGAATGAGCAAATTAGATCTGTCCCATGCCCTCGTGGTGTTCACCGTTTATTATGGAAGACGTCAGATGATTAACCCAGTGAAGAACATTTCAAGGAAGAAGTGAGGGCTGCTCATAAAAAATGAAAACGGGGCAGTGGTTGCCACAAACCTAATCTGAGGAATCAGGAAGGCTGAGATCTGGAGCATGATCAAGGATCTGTAGGCTAGGACAGGGGCAAAGACACCAGGTGACAGAGACATACACATCACGATGCGATCACTGAGAAAAGCAGGGCATTTTCAGGTGATGGAAGAGAGTGTGGCTTGGGGCAAGTAATGATCTCCAAGGACAATTCTTGACTGACTTTGCAGAATTATCTGGACTACTTGCCAAAACTATAAATGCCTGATTCTCACCTCCTATTCTTGAATCAGAATATCTGGAGATGGGAACTCTCATAAACTGATTGCAGAAATAGCTGTTTTAGCCCCTTTTTGAGTCTGTGATCTTTGCAATGTGATATTACAGTTTTCCCATCAACAGGTGGGCTATATTCCTCCACTCCTTAAATCCAGGCTGGCCTTGTGACCCACTTGGGGCAACAGAATAAAGTGGAAGGGTTCTCATGCCAATTACAAGCCCAAGGCTCAAGAATGAGTGTGTCTCCTGCTCTCTCCTAGAACCCTGACATGGCCATATAAACATATAGCAGGAGAACATGCTAGAGCATGAGAGACAACATGGGGGAGACTGATAGCCCTCTGAGGCCATCCTAGACCAGCTCACAGCAAGCCGTCTCCTCCCCAGGTAAGCAGGCTCAGCCAAGAGCAGCAGAACTGCTAACCTGACTGACACGTGGCAGCATATGTGTGAGGGAGTCCAGAGGAGTCCAGTGGATTAAACTAATAATTATTGGAATAATGAAAACTTACTACCAGAATTTGGGGTGGTTTGTTACACAGCTAACCGAACTGACGCAGGATCCAAAAATATGGGTAAGGATTGCGGGAGTGGAATAGGCAGGGGTCAGATCCCATAGGGCTTGGTAGGGCAGGATGAAGATTTGGCACTTCACCCTCAGGGTTATGGGGCACTACTGAAAGGCTTGAACATGGAAGTGCCATGACTAGACTTGTCTTATAGAAAGATTAACTTGGTTACTTTGTGGAGAATGAATAGCGGGGGAAGGGAAGAGGGATGAATCAAAGTAGTTTGAAGTCTACTCGTACAACTTTTGTTTCCACTTAACTTTTTTCATTTAAATATATATGTTGAGATCCAACTATGCATTAAATCCCCTGTCCTGCCCTCAAGATGACTGAGAGTGAGTTATGATGTATTTTGGCAAATGCCATAGTAGGAGAAGTAGCACCTGGCCCAGCCTGCAGGGATAATGAAGGATTCAGTCCAACTGGTGATCACTGAGCGTACCATGAAAATGGGGCACATGGTTTCCTAGGATGAGGAATGAGCCTAAGGGAAATTGGGTGTTGCCAAAGTATCAAGTGTGAGGTGGGAAGGGGAGGGAAATATGAGGGGGTAGGTATGCAGGGACTGGGCCACAGAGTCTTCTTTGTATCCACTGACACTATAAACAGGCAAAAGTCCAGCTAGAGCTGAGTGACAGGGGCTCTTGATGCCTGAGATGCCACTGCGCTGATAAGCAGAAGGAGATCAGGACAGGACCCCACTCTGGGCCCTACAGATGATGTGTCACCATGGCCATCTGACCTGACACAGCCAAGGCAGAGGTGCCTCTGACCTACGGCTGGTGGGCTGGACAGAGAAATCACCGACAGCCAGACAGCTGCCTTGCTCTCGGGATGTTGACCCAGCTCCTACAGGAAGCCCTCAGCTGCTCCTGACTGTCTTCTGTGAACCAGCAGTCAGCGGAGGCAGGAAGAGAACATGTTTTGCTGTGGCACCTCCTCCTCCCCGGATAGTTTGGCATCCCATGCTGTCAGTCCCCAGCTGTCTGTCTAGACGGAGCCCAGATTGGACGTGTGAAGTACTGAACACTGTGATCCAGGCCCACTCACTCACTCTTGGCCAAAGGAGGGTGAGTGCCGAGGACAGAATCTGGAATGGAGGGATTGGGCGCCTCCTTTTCTCATTAGCTCTCAGATGCTCCCCAGAAACCATGGGGGCTCTGCCCATTGCACTGCCATGTTTCCAAAGACATGCTGGATCCAGGCATGCTTGGAGGAATGTGTTTCTTCTCGTGTTTCTGCCGACCATTTCTCAGCACCAGCACGAATACCATTTAATCATGTGGGCATATATCCCCAGGAAAGCTTCGAAGCCTCTAAAAATAGTAACCATTCTCAAAGATTAAATGCCTACATGTGTAAGACCTGGACATTCATATTAACCTCTCTTTAGTCTACTAATTTCACACAGCAACTCTGTGAAAGAGACATTATTAACCCCTATTCCAAGGTTTAAAAAAGAAAGTAAGACTTTAAGAAATGAAGTTACATGTTTGGTATCACCCAGCCATAGGTGGGGTGGAGTAAGGATTCGAACCCAGAGCTGTTTAAGTCTATACCCCACGTTCCATCTAGTAAGCTGCCCTGGCTCTGCTGGTTAACCTCATCACATAGATGGGGACACAAGGACGAGAGACAGAAAATGATTTACTGGGATGCTAGGGTCTAGATTTTTCAACCAAGGCTCTGGACCCCACTGCTTTCTCCTTGGGGATACCCACCTATTCTCTTTGGTTCATTCATCCAGCTGCTGTGGCCCTCCCCATTCAGCTCAGGAAGGCATAAGCCCACTGAAGACTCCAGATAGCTGTGGACAGCTGGGTCTGATCCTCTTAGGGAAGCACAGGGTGAGAGGTTCTGACAGAGAGCCCTGAGAGCTGTGGAGTACCACATGAAAACTTTAGACTCCACCTCCAGACCCATAGGGTTTACTGTGATCATTTGAGTCCCACCTTTGCCTTCATTCTCATCCAGTACTTGGATGATCACCAGCTTGAGGTGTTAGAGAAGCAGAACGTTTGAAGGAAGTTAGCCTCTTATTCCTATCACTGAACACATACACAGCTCCTGACTTCTTGACTCAATAACAAAGAGATATTTTTCCAGGATGTCAGAATCAATGAAGGCCAGGAGCCAGGTCCTGGTTTTCCATAGATCATGAAATTTTCTTTCCCTTTTCCATAACCATTGACCCTGTATCTTACCATGGAAGTATTGCCTCATGTTAATTAGCTCACATCTCTCCCCCTTATCTTGCCCACCTCACTGTGGTTCCATGAAACGAGAACTGTACAGTAAAGATTTCTCTGTCTGTTCATCTGAGCTCTGACCACCAGGAGACTTGATTGCTAGGATTGTAGAATCAAGGCAGAATCAGCTATGGAATTTGTGGGCCCCAGTGCAAATGAAAATGCGAGGCCCTTCTTCAAAAAATTATTAAGAATTTCAAAACCTAACAATAGAGCATTAAACCAAGCACAGAGAGACCATCTAACACAGACCTCTAAAGGAAGCTGGCCCTGAATGGGACAGTAGAAATGTAGATGGAAAAGAGAGAGAAGTTAGAGCTGATAGGACTTTTTCTGAGTATTAGTGTCTATCTAGGGAATAGGGTGTGACACTCACCTTGTCATTTGTGCATTAACCACTGTGTGTAATACACACAGACAACTGGAGAATGTCAGATGCCAGATAAGGAGACTTTTTTTTTTTTTTTTTTTTTTTTACCCTAAGAGAGAATCTGGCTTAAATCCTTCATTTTACAGAGGATTCATCCTCTGAAGCCCAGAGGAGAAGAATGACTTGTCCACATTCAGCCAGGTAATTCATTTGTGGTGGATGGATCTAGGAGATAGGATCTGGGTGTCCTGATCCCCAGGCTGGTGGTCTTCTCACTAAGCCCAGATGCTTCTCCTCTCTCCAGCTGCCTTAGATGTTTCCTGCTTGACTAACGAGACAGGGCCTTCATGCTCCTGGGCAAATGGTTTGAAGACTGAGTCAAGCTTCAGCCTCCACTTCCTGCCCAGCTTCTGGGTCCCATGACTGGATAATACTGAGATGAATGTTATCCTCCATCACAGGATGCTTGGGTGTGGGGCTATCTCTCTCAAATGACTCCCCACGTGGTTCGTGATGAAGGAGCTTTCTCTGTGCACACTTTGTGGTCACTGAATGACTGCTTAGGGAGTTAAGTGATGTACATCCTGGTGTATTACTCAAAGACTGTTCCATAGACAAAAGTAGGGTCTGTTGGATCCCTATATATTGAAATACTACTGACTATGGCTATATCAGTGCTTAATAATAATAATGATACCACACAAGTACCCTCCAGGAATCAACTTTGGGAAACCATAAACCACTCTTAAATTAGATATCATCACTCTGATGCCAGAGGAAGGGTAAAACTAGTATGATTTTATTGTAATTTTTCAGAAGAGGACCCTGGCTCAGTATGACCTAATAACCTGCCCAAAGTCACATTTATATATGTGGTGGAGATTGGGAAGAAAGAGATTACATTTGATTAGTCTCTTTTATATCCTAGGACAATAAAACAACTGTGAACTCAATCAATGGTATTTTTGATTTCTAAATCTTTCTCAGTCAGAACACAATAGTACAGACTGAAAAAAAAAAATGGAATTCGAGGTCCTATGTCCCACCCTGTCTTCCTGATACCAATTCTTGAGAATTGAAGGCTGGCAAATCTCCTTGTCCACCAAGACCTTAATCCTGGTGTTGCGTTTTAGGAAGACCCTGACTCATAGGAAGGTCTTTCTTAAGGATGGAGAGGGTCTTACATTCTGTGCTGATTGTGTTGGTGAATTATGGTTCTAATCTATAGTCATATAGAAGGTTGGTTCTCTGTGAACAATTTCACCCACAGTTTATGAACACAGGCACCACTTTTCCACTTATGACTCTTTTTTTTTTTAAGATTTTATTTATTTGTCAGAGAGAGAGGGAGAGAGAGGGAGCACAGGCAGACAGAACGGCAGGCAGAGGCAGAGGGAGAAGCAGGCTCCCTGCTGAGCAAGGAGCCCGATGCGGGACTCGATCCCAGGATGCTGGGATCATGACCTGAGCCGAAGGCAGCTGCTTAACCAACTGAGCCACCCAGGCGTCCCTCCACTTATGACTCTTAACTCTGTTCTTTCAAGACCCAGATTTTGTCCCAAGTTTCAGATCTGCATGGACCGCTATCCGCTAGACTATTCTTGGGTGAATCCCAGGCATCAAAGTCTCCATGTTCTTGAACTCCCTCCACTCCAAACATGATTTCTTTATCCAATGTCTTTACCCATATCCTTTCCTTTCTCTGAAATGATGAACTAAGTCATACAATTCTGTCTGTTCTGTTGGCCTGCTTGACTCTAGTCTTTCTATTTCAATCTATCCCCTACCCTGCTGCCAGAGGGACCCTTGATTAAGCCCCTCCCCAATGACTAGTTTCCTTTTTTATTTATTGTTAGCAAGCACTGTTGTAATTTATAATAACCTAGGAGATAGTTGTAACACTAATTTGCAGATTAGGAAACTGAGAAACAGAGAGTTTAGCTAGTTTTTCAAACTCATGCAGCAACTAAATGAGCAAGCAAGGATCTGAACCTATGAAGTCAATTTCCAGAGATCTTGCCCTTGGTTACTATATTGTTATGGGCTAATTTTGTACCACCACCCCCCATGCACATGTTGAAGTCCTAATCCCCTATTTGGAAATATGAGGTAATTGAGCTAAAATGGGGCCATTTGGATGGGCCCTACTCCAATCTTACTGGTATCCTCACAGGAGGAGGAAATGTGGATTTAAAGTGTGTGCACAGAGGAAAGGCCACATGAGGACATAGAGGTCAAGCCAAGGAGAGAGGCTCGGTAGAAACCAAATCTGGTTTCTACCCTCTGGAACTGGAGAAAATAAAGTTTGGTTGTTTGAGCCACTCAGTCTGTGGTCTTTTGTTATGGTAGCCCTGGCAAACTAATGTGGTCTTATGGCCTCTCACTGAATATGAACAGAGTGTAAGCTGTATCACTGTGACAAAGCCTCCAAAACATCAGATCTGCCTTATCCTGATTCATCACCCTCACAGCATGAAAAAATTATATTCCAGATATATGGAATATTCAGCTTTTCTTTTTGAGCTTTTCATCATTTTATGCCCTTTCTGCTTGTTCAATAATTTCAGTCCTTTAATACCTGAAAATTTCTAATCACCTTTTTTAAAATATGACTCAAATAGCCATCTTTTCTGAAGTTTTATTCTGTTCAGAAGTCTTTTTAGAACATCCCTTTTCTTTTCTCCCACTCACACCTTGCATATGAATCTGTTCAACACTCATCACATTCTGTTTCTTCATGAGGCCATTACAGTGAGGTTCTCTTATTGTGCTCGGCCTTGGAGAGGCAGAGATGAGGTTGTGAGTACTTGTCTCAAGGAGGTTACTCTCTAGTGAAGGAGCCTATCATACAGTTAACCACGGTGGTGTCTAGTCTGGAGAGGGGTCACTCAACCCAGCCTGGGGGTCAGCTAAGACCTTTTGGAGATGCCAAGGCTTTGATGATGGGTACAAGTAGAAAGAAGTGGGCAGCCACACTGGACATTCCAGGTAAATGGGGAACATGAACAAAGCATGGAGGGACAGCAAGGTGTACATGAAGTAACTCCCAATGGACTGCAATCTGGGAGCAGTTCACATGTTTGATTGAATGCTAAAGTCTGCATAAAATATTTGCTAAATAAATGATTAGTGAATGAGCAAAGGCATGAATGAGTCAATGAAACAGTGAATGAGCAAATAAGAAATCAAACAAGCCTCACACATCACTTAGAATCCTTTGGTTGTAAGAGTCAGAAACCTTCTGCAGCTGACTTAAGCAAAAAGAGAGTTTATTGGAAGGTAAGGAGAAGCTCAGAGGATGGTAGGAAAATGGAAAACCAGGCTGGGCAGAGGGATAGGCAGCTCCAGATGGCCTCAGAGCTGGACCTGCTTGGCCATCTTCCCCGTGTGGCACTGCTGGAATGCATGAACCACAAATCTCTTCTGGCTTTAGTCACTGTCTCTTTAAATTCTAAGAAGGGAGATCTAGCAGGGGCTAGGTCGGGCCATGAGCTGACCTCCTGGCTAGCCTGATCTCTGTGTCTCTGATTTTATCCAGTGGTGAAGAAATATTTTCCAAGTAAAAATCAGGTTTCACCACCAAAAATGTGCAGTCGACATCAGGAATCAAGAAAAACAAATACCCACTAGATAGGAGTTTTCAGACCTGGCTTTCTTTCATGAACCAAAACTTCTTTAGAACCTTTTTGTCATATTCAGAGCCGTGGCTTGTTGGAGCTGCTAAGAGCTTCCATCAATGAACTCAGTGTAAACTTTTGATATGAGATGCAATTATCTCAGGGATTAATGCATCCTCTTTGGGCCCTTGCTCCCATGGAGCAACATGCTTTCCATAACTCCCTCTTTAATACCAGGTCACATCCAGTACTTACTGTTGGTTGCTGATTTCCCTCATCCTACTTAAGAGCAAGTTAAGATGTTTTTATATTCCTGGGTCTGTCTCATCTGGACTAGGGTCATATTGGTGCAGGTACTTGATTAATTTTCTAGTGTTCTATAAAAGGAAGTTAATATTTATTTTATATTCCCACTAGAGAACAGAGGACTTGGTTTCCTTTATTTATCCATTTAAGATAAAACAACTCTAAACCGGGAGTTCCACAAAGTCTGTTTGTTCCCAGAATGTAGCATAATTCTTGGCACATAACTCAGACTTCTGGAAAATTCAGAACCCCTTTCTGTCATTCTGACTTTTGATTCTATGGCATCACACTTTCATCACACTTCTTACCTGCACTCTGGGCTAGTATCTTGCCAGAGAGAGGTACTTATTTAGATTCCATCTCCTTTATGAATATGCCTCCAAACAAAACTTCATTGACAAGATATAAAAGGCATGGGGCTTATTAATTCCACCATCCATTTATTCAGCCATCATTCCATCACTCAAAAGTAAACTAGTGTAAAGCCATAAAAAAGCTCAAGAATTTTCCTTTTGTTTCTCAAATTGATTTGATGACATGTTTATAAATTTCCCTGAAAAAGTTCTCATCTACAAAATTCTGTGAGAAACAATTGTTTTCTTTCTTATGTAGATGGAATTTCAATATGGTTTCCTTCCTTCCTTCCTTCCCTCCTTCCTTCCTTCCTTCCTTCCTTCCTTCCTTCCTCCATCCTTTCCCATCTTCCTCCCTCTCTTCCTTCTTCCCTCCCTCCCCCCTTCCTCCCTCCTTCCTTTCACTCTTCCTCTCTCTCTTCCTTCCTTCCTCCCTCTCTCCTTCCCCCTTCCTCCCTTCCCTTCCTTCCTGTCTTTCTGAACTTGTGTAGGTAGCTCTTTGTTAGATCTCTGTGATGTGGCCACACTCTGACTTAATTTGTCATGGGACCACCACATGTCACCTAATGGCTCTAAAACTTAGTTTCCACATCTACAAGATGAGAACCATAAGACTACCTACCTCATTCCCCCCCCCCATTTCTTTGATTGTTATTATTATTTTTAATTGTGGTGAACTACACATAACATAACATTTATCATCGTGTCCACTTTTCTAGTGCAGGGTTCAATGGCATTCAGTGCATTTGCATTGTTGTGCAAACCTTTCCACCACCCATTCCCAGAACCCTCTTGGTCTTGTAAGATTAGAGCACTGTCCTCATTAAATAACAGCTTCCTAGTCTCCTACCCCCAACCCCTGCTCCTGGCAACCACCCTTCTACTTTCTGTCTTTGTGAATTTGACTACCTGTAATTTCAATAAATGAAAATAAGCATTTTTTAAAGATTTTTAAAAAATTATTTATTTGACAGAGAGATAGCATGAGTAGGCATTGTGGCAGACAGAGGGAGAGAGAGAAGCAGGCTCTCCGTTGAGTAGGGAGCCTGATGCAGGGCTTGAACTGAGGACCCTGGGATCATGACCTGAGCCGAAGGCAGCTGCTTAACCAACTGAGCCCCCCAGGTGCCCCCAAAGTATGTTTTTGACACTGAATTATTTCACTTAACATAATGTCTTCAAAGTCCATCCATGGCATAGCATATGTCAGGATTTTATTTCTTTTAAGGACAAATAATATTCCTTTAGGTGTATTCATTTGTATTTAAAGTAATTCCCAAGATGAAGGATTTACTCTTGTCTATTTGTTACTGGTTTTCTGTATGTCTTAAAACTTTTTGTCCCTCCCTGTCTCCCTTACTGGTGTTTCATAGTGACAACTTTTGATTCCCTTCTCTTTCCCTTTTGTGTATGCTCTATACTTTGAATGTGGTTACTATGGGAATTGCATGTAACCTCCTAAAGCTATAACAATCTATTCCAAACTTATGACAACCTAATTTCAATTGCAAAAATAACTCTACTCCTTCACAGCTCCACCCCCTTTATGGTATTTACGTCACAAATCACATCTTTGTATATTTTGTAGCCCCTGACATAGGTTTATAATTATTTTTATGGCTTTGTCTTTTAAGTCCTCAGAAAGCATACAAAGAGGAATGATGAGTCTAAATTATAATAATACTGCTTTTTTATTTTTATCCACATGTTTACCTTTACCAGAGAGTTTTTCTCATATATTTTTGTATGGCTTCATTTTTTTTCCCTTTCATTTTGAAGCTGAAGTAAAATGAAATATGTAGAATCACCTGGTTAATATAAAGTACAAAAGAAGTGTTTAACAAATGGTAGTACCTTCCCAGAGCATAGCTGTGGACTGATGGATGAATCAGTTGAATGAATGCTTGAACTTCCTTCTCCAAAGTGAAGCTTTGAGGCACAATCTATTTCAGTGCATGGGATTTCTTTGACCACCTCATGTGAATGTGGATGAAAAGAAATGAAAGCCAGTGACAGAACTGGTAGCCCAGGGAGGCATTCTTTTTTTTTTTTAAGATTTATATTTGAGAGAGACAGAGAAGGAGCAGGAGAGGCAGAGGGGGTGGAGGGAAAGGGAATCTCAAGCAGATTTCCTGCTGAGCCCAGGAGTCTGACCTGGGTCTCCAAGGCCAGGGATGCATCTCAATTTTTCCTGCAAAAAGTTCTGTGACCTTGGATGCTAGGTTTCCTGCATATCATGTAGGTAGGGTCACTGGGGTGAGACTCTATTTTAGAAGATGTGACTTTAAATAGTTTTCCTTTTCCTTTCACTGCTTCAGGAAGTCCCACTCTGAGTCAATGCCAAATGGGGTTGGTTTTCAGCTTGAATTTTCCTGTAAAAGGTGGTGGAAAAGGTGATTCATAAATCCCATCTTGACCTTATTTATCTCATGCACAAGCTGCCACAGGTGAGCCGCAGCCCTCTGAAGGACAGCGTTATTACAGAAAAGTAAAAAAGGAAAAGCATGCCTATGAAAGGTCTCAGGCCAAATCATATGTCAAATTGCTCATGAACCCATGCAGGCTGTACAAATACACCAAATGGAATGATAAGGCAGGCATTTAAAAACCCGATAGAGTGTATGACATTATTAATAGGCATAATTATGCACATGACGTTGATAGAGAAAATGTGTGATTGCCTTTGCTGGACTCAGGCACTACTTGATTTATAAACATTGTAGTGGGGAGAAAAGGAAGATATTGTGTCTGCTACATAGAAAGAACTCAGCTTTACAGATGTGTGTTTTATGTTCTTCTTAAGGAAATCTTTCCTTTATGTCATTTTTGTTGGTGTTCAAAGACACATTATGATGCCATATAGAAGGGAATGGTGGGTCTGATGTTGGAAACCTAGATACTAATTCTAGCATTGATACACTATATAGAGCCATGGGAAAACAGGTACCCTTTCAGGCCAAACTTCCTTCAAGTGTAAAAAGGAGCCAAATATTGGTATTGGAGTGTTCTTCTTCTTCTTCTTTTTTTTTTTTTTTAAAGAAATGAGGTACTGTACTTACAAATTCATTTGAAGAAATGAGGTACTGTACTTACAAATACCATACAAATACTTAGAACAGTGTCATGTACACTCAAATGTCTAAATTATAAAATTTCCACCAGTGTTCTGGAACAATCTTCAATCAGGAGAAATAAAGGCCATCTGTGATTCTGCCTGATTCTGGAAGATGTGGTCACATCCCTCGTATTTTTGAGGAAATGCATTTTTTTAAAAATAATTCTGAAGTAATGTTCCTATTTTTAAGCATTTATAAATTTAGAAAGTTGACTTTAATCCATTCTTCCACACACAATGCTAAAATTGTGTTGTCTGCTCTGTGAAACTTTGATTATTGTACTGACAGTACTCTCTATGAGACAATTTTTAGATGTTCTTAGTAAGGGAAAGCAATCACCATTGCTGTTTACATTCTTCAGTAAATCAATTAAAACTGTTGATTACTGTAATTGATAAGTCTAAACTTACTAAGGACAAACACTGAATGTGAATTCATAGAACACGTAGGTTGTGATGACTCTTTCGTTAAGATTCCGGGAGCCTGTAGGTGATCTCAGTGCAAATATCCATGATCCCTCTACCAAGAGCAGACAGGTTCTTAAGATCTGCTGGCGTTCATCTGAACCATTATATTTACTTTTAAACACTTTAAAATGACAAGGATAATCCCAAATTTTCTACTTCTTTAGATTATATTTGGTCTTCTTTGATTAAATGCAAATGTGCTTTCAACATTTATCTTTATCACCTGATTTCCCCTCCAAACTAGGGAAGTAGGCTCTGTGAAAAGCAATGGTGTCAGAAAGCAAGGAGCTAAGTGCAAATACGTGATAACACCACAGTGCAGTCTGTAGTAGAACCACCTCAGCAAACAATCAGAACTAGAAAGCATGGCCCGCTCATTCACAACGTTTCCTGTAATTAATGTAGTCAACTGTTTTCGTCACTGGTTTCACATAACCCTGAGTATTTTCCAGAGCTCACTACCATCATGTCACTGAAAAACAGAAAGAATAAAAATAAGTAGGAAAGTTATAATGGAAATAGTGTTAAACGAAATTTAAATTGGCTGCCTTATTCACGGGGCAACAAAGTTCACTAAATCATTAACAATATTTTTTTTTTAAGATTTTTATTTTATTTATTTGACAGAGAGAAATCACAAGTAGGCAGAGAGGCAGGCAGAGAGAGAGGAGGAAGCAGGCTCCCCGCTGAGCAGAAAGCCCGATGTGGGGCTCGAACCCAGGACCTGGGATCATGACCTGAGCCGAAGGCAGCGGCTTAACCCACTGAGCCACCCAGGCGCCCCAATCATTAACAATATTATCTCATATGGAGCTTCTTCAAGATGCCTTGCCAATGGGCTTTCTCTTCATAATATTGCCATGATAGAGGAGCATTTACGCAGAAGAAGAAACCAAGTCCTGGGAGCCAGAAAATTTGGGTTGAAGTCCCTCAGACAGAACTTAGATGTAAATGTGTTTTCAGGTTCTAGGTTCAACTTCTGGCCAAGTTGCTCCAGCTGTGGACTGTGCCTCCAGCCCTCCACTAGTTCTTAAGAATTTGCCAGATGAATAAATGGCAGTCCACATTCTCCAGTTCAGCAAGATGCAGGGATAAAAGCCAAATGTTTAACTGAAGACCTAAGCTTGTACGTTAACCCAGAATGGATGAATACACTCAAAGAAGACAGGAAATGCTAGTTTTTGAGCATGACTCTATGCCTGACATCATGCCCTGTGCTCCGGTAATGCTGCAAGGCAGGCTGTTTCCATTTCTCAGATGAAGAATTTGAAACCCAGAAATTTTGTCTGAGTTGCCCATTATTATCTCAGACCCACCAAATGGGACAGATGGAATCCAAACACAGATGTCGGCTTCCCAAACCATCATTGTTGTCTGCAGTCTCTGGGCTCTCTCACCTCACTGGGCCCTGAGGCCCTAGCCTGGATTTGATTTCAACATTGATACTTTCACAGGTCAACACTCTCTCTCTCCCCCCCCCCCACACACACACAAGTGTGTGCGTGCGTGTGGAAATATACAAAACATTAAATATTAGCAAACTGCCCTTGGATATGATTTTTAACCTCTCTGCCATAAAGTTCCATCACTTACAAAACAGTGGTAACTATGTCAACTTTGGAACATTTTGTTGCTCAGAATAAATTAAATGTCACGTGCTTAGCACACATCTGGAAAACAGCAAGACTCATAAATGTTTAGTTCTTTCCTTCCTTCCTGAAATCTGCAGAAGAGGGGCTGCATTTTTCTTCACAGAGTCACCTAGTGCTGAGACCTGCATGTCACAGAAGGACTGTACTGAATCATTGCAGAATAGACTTGAATTAACTGCACTTCAAGCTAATTCTGTCCTGGGTTTATTATTAGTTCGATTTCTTCAGTAATTCTGCCACTAACACAACTATCGTAACAATGGCAGCATGCACCATTTTTATAGTATTTGATAATCACGGTAACACTAGCAGGTGAACAAAGTTATTATTTTTTTCCTATTTCTTAGATGATCCAGACTCTAGGAGGCTAAGTCAATTGTCCCAAGTCATGTGGCATCAGGTCTGGACCCATATCAATGTCCTCGAATCCCAAGTTTGCCTTCCCTGCTGGCATGCGACATAGGACAGCACACACCTCAAACCAAAAGGCACATGTGGCCATTTAAAAAGAAAATAAGTGAGCAAGATCTTAAGATCTTAAGATCTTGAGAAAACCATAAAGCAAGGGTCTTGATATAGGGCAGATGTTACCACCAAACATGATGGGATACTATGATATCTCGAAAGCCATGGAAGGTGCATAGGTCTCAAACGGGGATTGACCACTGGCTGGGGAGAGATATCTTCAGGGCCTCTGCCTTCTTCTGAGGTCAGGGAGAAGAGATCATTATCAGTAGGAAGAGCCATTGTTATTTCTGTTCAGAATGAAACAAAAATGGTATCTGTCAAGGCCATTATTCTTTTGGACATGGTTTAAGTGAACAATATAAGGATGGGTTTGTGACATTTCACTGAAAGTAAGAAATCCTAAGTCAAAGAACAGAGAGTTTGAGAGCTATGCTGCGGGCTCAGAAGTCAGGCGTAGAAAGGGAAATAAGACATGGAATTAGAAATGAAAAGGAAATCCCAACTTCCAGTTTAAGTTGTTCCCCTTCACCCTCAGAGCTTGGTTTCTGCAACTGTAAATGGGTCTTATAAAGACGAGTCAATGCATATAAAAGCACTAGAAAGAGCTTCGCAAATAAAGAATCAATTTTTAAATTTTTATTGGTTTAATAAGGAAAACAGATAAGCAGGTCTTGTCCATCTATTAGTGTGACAAAAATGGATCTGAACTCAGGACTCTATGTTTCAGCTCAGCATTCATTCCTAGACACAATATTGCCCCAGCAATATAACCAGCTTTGCCCATTGCCCTGAGACTGATACTGGGGTGGAAAGACAATCAGTAAGACAGATGCCTCCCCTGTCCTGGGCAACGCCTGGGATTCATCTCCATAACACATTGCATGATCTCTTTTTCTGCTTTTTGCCTGAAATTTGATAGGCTATATGTGCCTCAAAAGAAAATAATACATTATTTATATTTATCTATATATCATCAGAACATACCAGAAAGTTTGGCCTCTGTAGATGTAGAATGAATGGTCCCTACACTCCAAAGACTCCCCCACTGGTTAAAGGACAGACTCATGGGTGCTGTCATGACGTATGACAAACCATACGTTAGAGAACCACAGAGGGAAAAGTTTGTCCCTGCTCTGCAGAAAAATTGGCAGTGTTAGTAGCATTAAGCGAAGACCATAGGAGCACAGAAGGGATGGAATTAGTGTCCAAGAAAGGATCATGTGGCATTGGAATGGGATTGTCCTTTAATTGGGGATAGGACACACTGCACTTATGCTCACATCTGCATGCTCTGGACATCAGTCCAGGCACTGAACATAGCCTTGACCTAGGCAACTTGCATCACTGAAGGAGAGGCCACATTTTCACCTGCATCTCCCTCCCAGCTTCATTTTGTTGCCACACCCAACTCCTCTGACTTTCCAGAATATACGTTTGATGTTTCACTCCTTCTTACGTGTTGTTTTCTCTACCTGCAGAGATGCTTCTCAACAGACACCTACCCTTCCACAGCACATGCCCACCCATTCAAATTCATCCCTAAAGCTGTACTCACAGGCACCTGAGTGGCTCAGTTGGTTAAGTGTCCAACTCTTGATTTTGGTTCAAGTCATGATCTCAGGGTTGTGAGACGAAGCCCTGAGTCTGGCTCTGCACTCAGTGGGAAGTCCGATTGAGATTCTCTCTTTCTCTCTTTTTGCCCTTCCCCCTTCCTCCCCCAAATAAATTTTCAAGAAAAATTATGCTCACACACCTCCTCTTTTACTGTCTCCTGCTCAGTTCTTCCAGAGGAATTGCTTCTTTGACTTGAATATATATCTATTGTTCCATATGTCACACATATTCACAATTATTTCTTCAGATATCTGCTTTCCCTACTATAGCATGAAAATGGAGTCAGTGCCGTCCACCCAAATATTCCCACTGAGCATAAGAGTCTGGGACCTAACATATATTTGGTCAGTGTGTGTTAATTAGGGAAATGCATAACAGAACTGATTGCTTGCTGCTTTAACCCTCCTGCTAGTGCCTGGTATATAAGGTGTGCTGGAATGGACAATTCGCTCAAGACCATAGCCTTAGTAATGAAACTACAGCATTTATATAGATTTTGGGTACATATTAAAAGTTTAAATTTACTTTCATTTAAATTAGCAGTCCTAGCTCAGATTCTCCAGTTCAATAACTAGAGCAATCCTTTTTACAGATAGCTCAGTAGGGGATTCGGTAGTGGAGACTTTGATAATTTCCCACCTGCTAATGGGTAAACAACAGCAGTCCTAGAATATCCAGAGCTGTGGGCACTGAATGGTAATTCTCTGGTTGTGGCTTCTAGCAGTGTATTTACTCAGCTGTTAGTGGACCCAGCAGCTGGGAATGGGCTCCCCAGCTAGCTATAAGAACACTACCAGGGACTCGTTTATTTACTATTAAACTGTAAGCACTTGGCAGGGCATCTGGTCCCACTTTCCCGGGTTATGGTTGGGTACTCCTGAGACATGGTTGTTAGGAGAGCAGCTGGAATATTTAAAATGTCAAATAGGAAATTCAGAACTTTTTAGAATCTCAGCACAGCTTTTGTGTGAGAGGGGACACTGGGTAGAATTAGAATGCATTTGAATTCTTTGAGGTTCCCTGGCTTGGACTGCACCTTGAACTTAGACCTATAACAGTTCTGTTTGCTTTTACAAGCTTTCTTGGGTTGGAGATGACAGTGGGGGTCTCAAAAGGAATTTTGTGGGTGATCAATGTCTACACAATACAACCTTTTAGTATGCATGGAGACTCTCTGGAGTAGTGGGAGAAAAGACAGATCTGGAGTTGACGGGTCTAGATTTTAATCTTGATCTTGTCATCTAGTGCCATGAACTTGGGAAATTTTCTGAAATTCCATAAAACTTAAGTTTCTCTTCTGTAAAATGGGGTAATAGTATCTACATCCAGGACTGGTAAGGAGGAACCTGATGTTAAATAGCTTCTTGTCTGACCTATGGTAGGTGACAAGAGAAATTATGATAGGTGACAAAAGAAATACTTGAAAACATGCCAGAGGTTGATTGATTTTGCCTGGTGCCCTAAGAATTGATTTTTTTTTTCTAATTATATCACCCCCACATATTTGGTTAAAAGCTTGCATGTTTCTTGTACAGTTCAGCTGAGGACACAGATTGTATCCTCATTTTCTTTGCACATTTTTTTTTTTTTTAAATATTTTATTTATTTATTTGACACAGAGAGAGAGAGATCACAAGTAGGCAGAGAGGCAGGCAGAGAGAGAGGGGGGGAAGCAGGCTCCCCGCTGAGCAGAGAGCCCCATGCGGGGCTCGATCCCAGGACCCTGAGATCATGACCCGAGCCGAAGGCAGAGGCTCAACCCGCTGAGCCACCCAGGCGCCCCTGCACATTTTTATAGTACCTCCATGTGATGTCCAGCAATGTACAGATATGGATGCACTGGGAAGGATGAACAGAGGAAAAAGACCTACCAGAAGGAAAGCCCAATAAAAGGTGGCTACATAAATTCAGGTTAGAGTTGATGGTAGTATAAACAGAGAACATAGCCGAGACTGAGAACATTTGGATGGAAAGCAATAGCAACAGTCGTCCTTTATAAAATCTTTTCTGTGTCCTAGGAACTGCATGTGCTAAGTGCTTTGCAGACAACCTTCATTTGACTTTCATAACTCTCTCCTTCATCAATTGAGGAAATTGAGATAGTCTTTTCTTGCCTGAGGGTACACAGGTAATAAGAATCAGAGCTGAGATGTGAACTGAAGTATGTCTGTCTCTAAAGTCCTAGTTGTTAAGCAGAACTCAGTGTTTTGTCTGATTAGATTCTATAAGCAAAAGGGAGAGCCATAGGGGTTACCAGATGCAGCTTATGTACCCACCCATCTCCACTTAAGCTTGCTGGTTCTGTCCTTGACTGCACACCTTTCTATAGATACATTAGCCTTTGGTTATCTACTGTGGGTTTTAAAGTCCATCTGCTACCTACTCTTCATTGTCTAACAAAGCTGAGCATCTCAGCCTTGTCTTGGAAAAAGAGCCATTGAGCTTATGAGATGGGAGTTGACATAACTCAAGCCCCCTCTAATTTGCTTGGACCATGGAGGTTTGGCTGGCCAGTGGCTGCCAGGGGGCCCAGTAGAAACTGAGAGACAAGAGAGAGGGCAAGGTGATGTATTTCAGAGGAGATTCAGATGGGGTGGTCAGTTGACCAAAAGCTCATGGGAACAGTAAAATTTATGCATTCTTGAACACAAGATCCAAAGACCTAAGCTAAGTAAATCTCTTCTACCACTTGGATGTCATTTTCCTTGTTTATAACTTGAGGGTATAGACTATGATCTTTAATGCCACTTCTTCTGTGACCACCTAGATTTTGCAAAATGTAACATTAACCCTGACTTATTCTAGTCCCCATTAAATAAATGCTTCCAGACAAGAGCTCTATCACCAGTCCCAGAGATAATTTATGTGTGTCCATTCCAGAACCCTGGCCCAGTGAGGCCCTCACGTTCCTTCTGAGTCATCTGACTTGATGGCTGTAAATAAAGCATAAGTGTTAGTATATTTCACCACAGTGGACATCTGTGGAAATTTAGAAACCATGAGCCATGCTGAATGACTTAAGAGATTTGATTCCTCAGGACATCCTTCTTTCCAAGTTTTAGACAATAGTGTTCCCCAAGGTCAGATATGAAAAAGTGGAGGATTTAAGAGTAAAGTTTAAATGATCTTAATGCCCTCTTGAAAGCGTTGATTGTACAGAGAGTGGAGGAGGCAAAATAAGATTTGTTCAACATTTAACTATTTGCCGGTCACTTGTGCTAAAAGCTTCAGCTACTTTTCAATGAGTCCTTGGAAAATCCTAGGGAACAGACATTATTTTTATGGCATAGATGAGGAAATCAGGGACTCAGAAAGGTGGGGCCACTTTCCAAGGCCATAAATATCAAGGCAGGTGGCTCAATCCTAATCTTTCTTGATTTTGAAGTCAGTATGCTCCTCAACACACCCCACAGCCTTGCAATTGCACCAGATGCAGGGACCATATCCCTTTCTAAAAATCTTCCCTGAGATCTCCAAGAGTAGGGTGCATGTACAGAGTAGGGTGCATGTACTATGGTTTGTTAGTAACAAACGTGTTCTCTTCAGTGGTCCTCAGTTTTCTGGTCTGTAAAACAGGGGATAAAGGTAGATTGCTGTTCTACCTATGCCCTAGGAATAATGTGAAGGTCAAATTATATGTTAATGAAGGCTCCTGAAACCCAAGGTAATCTTTGGAAGATGGGTGTTATTCAGATGGTTATTATCTCTTATCATGAGGTCCTCCATGGGCCTGGTACACAATAGCGTTTGATAAGTCATGGCTAATTGATCATGGATGGAAAGGAGCTTGTCTTCTCAAACAAAACACCAGGGGCTTTGAAATTTAAGAAGATAAAGACGTAGGTCACAGATAGCTAAGTGGAAAGGTTCTGAGGAAAATGTAGACAGTCAACGTCTGAGCTGGAGGCTCTGCTGTCAGAACTCTTCAGTTTTATGCACTGGAGAATTTTGTACTCTGTTTTCTTTAATTGCTTTATTTTTAATATTTAATGAGAAGAAACATGTCAAGCACTATGCTAGGTACCTGACACATGATATTTTACTTTTAGGATAACCCTAAGATGTATTTACTTTAAATCCCAATTGTAGATAACTGTCAGTAAACCAAGCATGGAGCCCAAGTTTTCCCAGCTGGTAGGTGGTTGAGTTAGAAACGTAGTCCCTTAGAATGACCATGTCCCCATCCTTTCTCTTCTGCTATATGACCTGTGCCTTAACTGGAGAGACTCTTCCTGCACCAACTGGAGTCATGGTCATAGGACAAGGACATGCTTATTTAACCACCTACTCTAGGAACTGGTTTTGTAGTGTGTTGTAATAAAGGCCTTTTTTCTCATGGAGGGATCAATTGAAAATTTAGAACCGAAGTATATAGAACAAAAGGGACCAAACACACAATGTTGAGCCAAGAACTGTTGTGTACATATGAAGAGGAGCAGTAACAAGTGCCTAATGAATGAGAGGTAGGGCCCATGTTGCTTCTCAGCATAAGAGGACTCAGGGATTATAATTGTGCACTGTATGAGTCAGCTCAGGCTGCTGTAACAAAATGTCACACCTGAGTGGCTTAGGCAACAGACATTTATTTCTCACAGTTCTGGAACCGGAGAAGTCAGAGATCAAAATGTCTCAGACTCAGTTGTTGGTGAGGGCCTGCTTCCTGAGTTGCTGTGTTCCAGCTGTGCCTTTGAATGCTGGAGAGAGAGAGCTCTCATCTCTCCCTGTTCTTATGACACTAAGCCCATTATAGGGACCCTTCCCTCAAAGCCTCATCTAACCCAAATTACCTCCCAAAGGCTCCACCACCAAATACGATCACATGGGAAATTAGAGCTCTAACATATGATTTCTGGTTGACATAAACATGCAGTCCAGAGCATATGTATTAGGCAAGTGAATGCAAAATACATAACATCACTATGAAGCAGAAAAATAGAACCACAAAATTGATATGATGAGGAAACTTCCCCCTTGAACTCAACTATACTAAACTTGCTCATTACTTATAATATCTTTTCTGTATATTCTTATAGATTTTCTACATGTGTGCCATGACATGCAAATAATGAGAGTTTTATCATCCAGCCCCCCTACCCCTGACACTTTTCCTCTTCTTGGTCTTGTTGTAAAGCTTGGGGTCTCTATTACAAAACTGGACATGATTCATGATAATGGGGAAGCCTTGTCTCATTCCTGATTACAGAAGAAACACTTTACATTTTCCAGTGTGATTTTTTAAATTTGTTCTTTTTCTTTCTTTTTTTTTTTTTGTCTTCATTATCTCAGATTAAGAAAATTTCTTTCTAACAAAATATATATTTGGATTTTCAGGAATGAACTTCAAATTTTAATAGAATGGGTGTTTTTATATGTTGAAATGGTCATATTAATTTGTTGTTGTTGTTAATATAAGAAATTACGCTGAGTAATTTTTGAATCCTGTCTTGGATTGAATGCTACTGGATAGTAGGAACCACTGGAGAGTTTTCCTGTTTTTTTCTATTCTATAAAAGTATTTGCTTCAAATGGTTGTTATTTCTTTTTCAAAGGTAACTTCAGAATTTAACAATGAGTCATCAGGATTTGGAGTTTTCTTTGTGAGGTTTTTAACCATATATTTAATCTCTTTAAAAGTTACTAGTTACTATGTCACTTTTGTTTTAAAGATTTATGTATTTATTTTATATATATATATAAAGAGAGCACAGGGTGGGGAGGGGCAGAGGGAGAGGGAGGAAGAATGTGGAGCAGACTCCCCTCTAAGCATGGAGCCTGACATCGGGCTTGATCTCACTATGCTAAGATCATGACCTAAGCCAAAACCAAGAGTTGGATGCTCAACTGATTGAGCAGCCAGAGGCCCCACACTATGCCATTTTTTATTATCATTTTTTTCAAAAAATTTTTATGTACATTACAGTTTCATCTTTACCCCATGGGGTCCCACAGCACACTTCCTAATTTCTTATCATATGTGAATTTTCGATTATCTCCTCATCATGGCTACTTTACCTGTGCTCTGACCAAAGAGCATTCATTGAATTCTTTTTGGTCTTTTTCATTTGTCAAGGTTTGCTTTTATAGTCCAGCTTATTGTCAGTTTTCAAAAATGGGGCACTTGCCTGGCTCAGTAGAGCATGTGACTCTTGATCTTGAGGTCATGAGTTTGAGGCTTACGTTGGCTATAGAGCTTACTTAAAAAAAAATTCCAAGAGAGATAAGAATGTTTATTCTTCATTTTCAATTTTTTAAAATTAAAAAAGTATATAATTTATATATATTTACATAAAATGTATTTTATGAAATTTTCATCAAAATTTGTATTTCATATATATACATATATTGACCCAACTAATACATATGTGTAGTTGACCCAATTAATATGTATGTCAAATTTATTAGCATAAACTTATTCATGATACTTTCTTTCATCCTTTTAATAGATGAAGACTCCATGATAATGGTACCTTTCTCATTTCTGATATTGGTCATTTGTGTCTTCTTTCTTTTTATCCTTATTAGTATGAGTAGAAGGTAATCAATTTTATTAACTGTCTCAAATAATACACATATTTTCATTAATTCTTTCCATTAAAAAATTGGAAAATTCTCAGTCATTATCATCGTAAATATTTCTTTTTTAATTTACTTTTTTTAAAGTTTTTTTTTTTTTTTTTTTTTTTTTTTTTGAGAGACAGATATCACAAGTAGGCAGAGAGGCAGGCAGAGAGAGAGAGGTGGAAGCAGGCTCCCCGCTGAGCAGAGAGCCCAACAAGGGGCTTGATCCCAGGACCCCGGGATCATGACCCGAGCCGAAGGCAAAGGCTTTAACCCACTGAGCCACCCAGGCACCCCTAATTTACTCTTTTTTAAGGTTTCATTTATTTTTTTGGGGGAGAGTGAGCAAGAGAGCACATGAGCAGAGGGAGAAGTAGAGGGAGAAACAGACTTTCCTCTGAGCAGAAAGCCTGACACACGGCCTGATCCCAGAACCCTGGGATCATGACCCGAGCCAAAGGCAGACGCTTAGCTGACTGAGCCACCAGGTGCCTGAATATTTCTTTTTTCTTAAAAAAAAAATGGGGTGCCTGGGTGGCTCAGTGGGTTAAGCCTCTGCCTTTGGCTCAGGTCATGATCTCAGGGTCCTGGGATCAAGTCCCGCATCGAGCTCTCTGCTCAGCGGGGAGCTTCTTCCTCTCTCTCTGCCTGCCTCTCTGCCTACTTGTGATCTTTCTATGTCAAATAGATAAATAAAAAATAAATAAATTTAAAAAATTTTTATTTATTTATTTTCAAGAGAGAGCGTGCACATGCACATGCATGCACAAGCCGAGGGAGGGGCAGAGGAAGATGGAGAAGGAAAAAATCTCAAGCAGAGGCTATGCTGAGTGTGGAGTCCGAGGTTGGGCTCAATCTCATGAGTCAGACTAACCAACTGAGCCATTCAGGTGGCTTTCAAATACTGCTTCTGTAACTTTCTTCTCCTTCTGGCATTCCCACTGTTCATAGTTATCCCACATTTCCTGGATATCTTGCTCTGTTTATTTTTAGTCTTTGTTCTCTTTTGGTTTTTGGTTTTCAAGGATTTTATTTATATATCCTCTAGCTCAAAGATTCTTTCTTCAGTGATGTCCAGTCTACTAACAAGCCATCAAAGACATTCTTCACTTTTGTTATAGTGTTTTTTTTTGTTTTTTTTTTTTTTTTTTTTCTAGCATTTCTTTTGGGCTTTTTCTTAGGATTTCCATCTCTCCACTTACATTGCCCATCTGTTCTTGGTTGTTGCCTACTTTATTACTGGACTGCTTAGCATGTTAATCATAGTTTTTTGTTTTGTTTTGTTTTGTTTTAATTTCCCAATATGATAATTCCAACATCCTTGCCATGTCTACTTCTGATGCTTATTCTGTCTCCTCAAATTGTGGAGCTGTTTTTTGTTTTTGTTTTTGCCTTTCGATATATCTGTAATTCTTTCCTTGATAGCTGGAAAAAATGTACTGAGTAAAGAGTATTGTTATTAATAAGCCATTAGAAATGTGGTGAGGTGTGTGGGGAGAAGGGACCATTCTAGAATCCTACAGTTATTTCTCAAACTTTCAGTGGGCCTGTGCCTCTGCACTGTGACCTTCTCAAGAGTTCCTCAGCTTTTTCTCTCTTTAGGCAGGATGAGATGGCTAGGGTGAGCTGTATTTGGGTATTTCCTTTCCCTCCAGGTCAGTTAGGCTCTGATAATACCACAGAAGGTTTGGCATTGATCAACCAGTTTTCCTTAAGGGCAGGTCTTGTTAAGAAGAGCACATCACAATGGTGTATTTCAAAATACTTCCTTTTCCCTTCTCCCTGCCAGAAACACCAGGGGATTTTTCTTTAATAGTTACAGCAATAACACTATATCATTATACCACTGTTGTAATACTATACCAAGTGGGAACCGGGTCAACTACCTAGAGGTAAATCTTTCAATATTTTGAAAGTCTTCCTATGATTGGGTCCTCTTGGAGTTTTTAACTCTCAGACTTGTCCTCCAGCATTTGTGAATTGCAGTTCAGGTTTCCTACCCTGGAACAGATTCCTCTGATGGTTTCCACCTGAGAGTCTCTGTTCCAGGAAACCATGATGCCCTATATTCACCTGTCTGGCTTTCCAGTCTTAGGAGCAATGGTTCAATGGTTTCCCATTTGTCTTCCCCACTTTTACAGATCCAAGGAGAGTTGTTTTTCAATCTGTTCAGCTTTTTTGCTGTTGTTAAGATGGAGGGATAGCTTCCAACCTCCTAGCATGCCAAACCAATGATAACTTAAAAAAAAAAATAACTTTCTATATGATTACTATGTATAAATACTAATAACTACCATGTATAGCACTTTTCATGTGTTGTGCAGCAAGAACATTTTACATATTTATATACTTAATCCTCACAATAATCTTGGGAAATAGGTACTATTATAAGCCACATTATACAAATGAGAGAAAAGGAAGCATGAATAGATTTAGTATTTTACTCATGGCCACACAGCTAGTCAATGATCTTGCTGAGATTTGGTCTAGTGTGGTATCTAGTGATAGTCTTGAGCTTATCCTCACACTTTATAAGCTTTTGGTTCTATGCTTTATTGCCAACTGAAGACTTCTCAGGGAAAAGAAAGAAACCTAACATGAAGATATTGATATGTGTAAACCTCCTTCTAAATTATTTTTCACAACTAGAGTAAATACTAAAAATGAAATCCTCTAGACTTGGTGATGAATAACACATCAGATCCTTTCTGCTTACTTATACATGTTTTACACCTCAAACATATAAGGTAATTATCTGATCAATAGACAAATGCTTTTTTAAAAGTTGAAATTACTGTGTTTTAATATTCTAACGTGCATGAATTTTAGAGCAATGCAATACATAGCAAAGGCAATGTTTTTTAAATTTAGAATTACTTCCCAAAGTACAGTAGTAACAGTTGCATTTTCTCACTTTGCTCTGCTTAGATCTTACTAATTTATTTCCATTTTAGTTTATAAAAATCATTTTATTTTACAAAGGATCTCTATTTGTCTGAAATCCTACTTATCCTTCAGCATCCATCTAAGAGGTATCTCCAGGGAAGAGTCTCTGCCCTCCATTACTCATTCCCTTAGGAAGAAAGAAGTGTCCCTTACTATATTTCAATACACTTGGCATATGCCACTACTAAATCTGGTATCTTATAATTGACCTCCATGTAAGGAGTTTTTATTTTTTATTTATTTATTATTTTTTTTTTAAGATTTTATTTATTTATTTGACAGAGAGAGATCACAAGCAGGCAGAGAGACAGGAGGAAGCAGGTTCCCTGCTGAGCAGAGAGCCCGATGCGGGACTCGATCCCAGGACCCCGAGATCATGACCTGAGCTGAAGGCAGCGGCTTGACCCACTGAGCCACCCAGGCGCCCTGTAAGGAGTTTTTAAAAGAGGGAAGTGGCATGGCTTTTCATATTTCCAATACTTTTATAATTAGTCATGTATAAAATATGGTTGGGTGTTGCCAAATACACAGTGCATCAGGGCTTGCTGGAAAAGGAAAGAAGGTAAGGAGCAAGTTGAAATCAAACTAAAAGAATTGTGATATCTTTTCATTAGCTGTTTGGCCCCCAGGGGCTCCCTTTTACCTGTTTGTGATCTAGTGGTGTCTTGGAAAGTGAGAGAGGTAAAAGACAGAAAGCAATCTCTGAACATAGCTACACATTATCTTGTCTATACTGCATGCATTCCATTTAGGAACTCAGAACAAAAGGATTAGGGAGAAGCTCAGTCGAGTTACTTGGAAGTGATTATTTTTAAAAAAGAAGTGATGAATAATGAGTGAGTAGTGATCCTTGGTCAAGGGTTCCAGTTCTCATTGAGGTAGAGAAAGTACACTCTCAGTTTAGATCCAAAGCAGCCCAAATCCTTCCTGTGTATTAGCACAGAGAGAAAGAGTTCTGGCAAATCTTCCAGGGCACCCAGGTGATTCAGTTGGTGAAGTGCCCAGCTATTGGTTTCGGCTCAGGTGGTGATCTCAGGGATCTGAGATGGAGCCCAGACTCAGTCTCCGTGCTGAGCGCAGAGTCTGCTTGTCCCTCTCCCTCATCTACTGTACCTCACTCTCTCTAAAATAAATAAATCTTAACAAAAAAAAAAAAAAGAGAGAGAGAGAAAATCCTCCTCTTTCTGGCTTAAGAAGTAAGAAGGGTACCTACAACAGAAGGAGAGAATAGGAGAAATCCTGCTTTATTTTTCCTCTCTTGGTCCTGATTCCAGGTAAATTCAGACTTCCATATCATGGAAAGGACTCTACTTTACTTTTAAAGTGATAAAATATCAATTCTAACTAGAATGTGAAAAATTAACTATGTGTATTATAATTCATGGAGTAAGGACTGAACAAAAAATAATGTAGTATATAATATGATTTTCTTTCTTAAGATTTTTTTTTTTAGTTTCAAGTTTTTATTTAAATTCCAATTAGTTAATATACCATGTAATCTTAGTTTCAGGCATACAATTTAGTTATTTGACACTTACATACATCCCAGTGTTCATCATGGGTGCCCTCCTTAATGCCCATCTCCCATTTAGCCCATCCCCCCTCTCACTGTCCCTCCCTCACTTTGTTCTCTAGAGTTAACAGACTGTTTTGTGGTTTGCCTCTCTTCTTCCTGCTCCCATGTTCATCTGTTTTGTTTCTTAAATTCCACATGTGATTGAAATCAGATGGTATTTGTTTTTCTCATAGTGACTTACTTTGCTTAGTATATAATACATTCCAGCTCCATCCACGTCATTGCAAATGGCAAGATTTTATTTTTTATGGCTGAATAATATTCCATTATATATACACACTACATCTTTTTTATCCATTCATTAACTGAGGACACTTGGGCTGTTTCCATAACTTGGCTATTGTAGATATTGGGGTGTATGTATCCCTTTGAATCAGATTTCATTTTTAAGTAATCTCTGCATCCAACATGGGGCTCCAACTTACAACCTTACAATCAAGAGTCATCTGCTGTGCTAACTGAGCCAGCCAGATGCCCCCTATAATATGATTTTAGATTTGAAATAAGCCTTTAGTCCAAACCTTCTTTTTTAATACAAGTTCTTTTTAAAAGATCACTTATTTATTATATTTATTATTTATTCTTTATATTACACTATGCAACTAAATTTTACTATCCTTATCCCATAGGGTAGAATGACTTTTGTACACACTGCATTAATTTTCCTGAATAATGCTAAAATAAATGGTCTCAATACATCTCCCCACCTTCGGCTCTTTATTGAAGACATTTAAGTAAAAATCTCTAAATATAATAGACTTTTCTTTTTTTCTATTTTAACTTAAATATACATTGAAGAAAAGTCATATTTTCTACCATAAGAAGTCTCTAAAAGTGCTTTTGGAGTCACTTTTTACTGAGTTTTAACCAAGAATGACCTTGTATAGAGGTCCTCAGATGATTGTGACTTCTGCCAGGCTGGCCACTCAGGGGAAAATGTCAACTGCTTCAGCAGAAAGTAAAGGGAAAGACTTACTTCAACAATTGCAAATCTGAATATCAATGGTTCTCATTTCAAGTCTTCTCATTAATTTTACTACAAATTATTATCGAGACCTCCAGAGAATCCCTGTGATAGAGTATCATTTGCACTTCATTTTGTAGGTGAGAAAGGGATATCTACTATCAGTTTGGATGCTTTTCAAACATGACGCCTAATCAAGTAACGAAGAGGCACTTACCTTCCCTTTGAAAAATTCAGAATTGATTTTAAAGCCTTTGCTGAATTCACTCCTGCTTTGAAACAGCAGATAATAGTATTTGTTTTACATCTTGGGCAGCTGAAATATAGAGAGTGTGAGTGACTTTGTCAATGCCGTAACATTGCTCATAGGACCAATTTTATCACAATTAAATTGAGCAAACATTGACTTACAGTGTGTGGTTTATATGAAAATTATAGCCTTCATTAATAAGTCACATTCATGGATTTCAAGGTTTTTAGTGGAGGAAGAGTTGCTTAGAAGCAGAAGTAGCTAGACCTTCACACTACAACTCTTCTTCAGAATGTTCCCCTTTGCCCTGGGAATTATTGGTAATTACCATGGCTGCCGCTGGTCTGGCCTCAGCTCTGCCCTGGCTGACGGGTGAACACATCTGCAATCTCAATTCTCTACAGCATGGCTAAGATAAGAACAACAGAGCCAACATAATCACACTGAATTCGGTGAAGCCTGACAATTTAACTTATAAACCTCCTCCTCCTCATTATTTGGAGTCCATGTTCTGCCCAGTTGCAGGTTGGCACAGAGCAGTGTAATAGAAGCAGGGCAGGAGGCAGGTCCAGATGAAGGCAAAAGGCTGAGCTTCTCCTCCTACCGGCCTCATGTACTTGTCCAAGATCTGTTTTCCTTTTAGGGTGCAGTTCTTCCCATTTCTGAATCCTCAGTGCATCTGCTTCATGGAAGACAAAGTGTCACCAGAGTAATAAGCTGTAGAGTACAGAACACAAAACAGAAATCATCATAATGCATCATATATTTTATAAAACATTTAAGATCAGGAGTCTCCTTGCTATTCTCTGTGGGACAGAATTTTGGGAACTATGGATGGTATACTAGGTTGAAGAGAGTTTCCTCTAAATTCACATCCACTTGGATTCTTAGAATGTGACCTTATTTTTTGCATAAATATGGTCTTCATTGAGACGAGATCATACTGGATTGAAGTGGGGCTTCATCCACTGCTTTGTGTCCTTATAAGAAGGAAAAACAGAGACACACAGACACACAGAGAAAACCACCAATGGTGATGGGGGCAGAGGTTGGTGTGATACTGCCACAGACCAAGGAACACCAGGATTGACAGCTCTGAACCAAAGCCAGGAAAGAGGCCTGGAGCATATTCCATTTCTGAGTCCCCAAGAAGGAACAAACCCTGTTGACACGTTGGTTTTGCTCTTCTAAGTAGCCTCCAAAACTGAGAGAGAATAAATGTCTTTTGTTTCAAGGCCCTGCATTTGTGGTAATCTGTTACATGAACCCTAGACAGAAACCAGAATGGGAAAGATATTGTTGAAGGAGGATGGGAGAAAAGAAAGGCAGAAGGAGATTTTGATCACACTTCAACTGACAATAAAACTGGCAAAGATTTTATATTAACTACTATTAATAAAGATATAAATACATAAAATACAAATACCTATATATACATATTTATGTATTTAAAACAAATACTCATTTTTATTTAATAATATCACTTATTTCTGACTCTTGTAATTTTCAAAGCAAGCAGATCATTTGTTAGTAAGTCCATTATCTAGGCATTCCAAATGGTCCACTGAAAGAAGATGTGGCTCATCAAAGTTCACTCAGCTGGTTAGGGGTCATGCTGAGCTACAATCCTCATCTCCTGGCTCTCTGAATATTCTTTGAATAATGTAATAATCAAAATAATATCTTCACCTCAAAGGGGAAGGAACCAGGGCTCAAAGAACACAAGTTACTTGCCCCAGTTTGCTGAGCAAACAATGCAGGTAGAAGTAGGAGACAGGACTTTCTAACCATAAGGTGTATGTTTCTAAGTATGATCTACAGAAACTTCACTTGGCCTCTGTGTGCAAGTGAAATGATGACATCAAGGACACAGGTCAGAAAAAATGTCCCCTTGGGACTGCTCATTAGCTAATTCTGTAGCGTATGGAAAAATTAAGAGAAAATATTCCATGATTTTGTTTGTTTTCAGGGGAATTCCACCATATTTAACCCCACTTTAGAGCTACTTTGTGCCATTTTACTTAACAAGTTTTAGCTTAATCCGTCACTAATTGAGATAAATAGAGTATCTTTGAGATCGTCAGGGATTTCTTAGAATTTTAAAATCTCAGTTTGGAAGGGACTTGACCATCCTGCTCCACACCTGCACAGTGAGTAATCCAGTGTAAAATGAGCCCCTACCTACCCCAGACCTGATATTACCACCTCACCAGGGAACCTATTTCAAATGTCTCACCACCCAGAATGTCAGAAAGCACCTTCTCACGCTGTTCTTTTTCCAGCTCTTGTTTCCAACAAAATGCATGTCGTCAAGCCTGCTCATGAGAACCTGTGCAAAATGTGAGTTTTCCTTCTGTTCAATTGTCCAGATTATTCCACCATTCTGGCCCCTTCTTGGTTGATGTCAACACTTAGCTATTTGATCATTTATTCATTCCACAAAAAATATATTGGACACAAGCTATGATCAAACTAATATTCAGCATTTACATATTTGTCATGAGGCAGGCATTGCTCTGAGTGCTTTGCAAATAGTCTATTCAAATCTTACCCTGTGAGAGTATTATTATTTGCCTGATAAACATATTTGAAGCTTAATAAATATTTTTTTCAATAAATGAGTGAGCAAATGGAAAAATAGATGGATGTACAAAAAGAAAACATATTTTCATGAAAATATGAAAAACATATTTTCATGAAAACATAGTTTCATGACCTTCTCCAATTCTCTGTCAAGACTCTTTTGATTTTAAACCCAATGGTAGTATATGGCTGTGGTTGCTGCTTAAGCTAAAACAAGTAATAGGATATTTAGAATGACCAACACCTTCAGAACACCACAGATTCTGAAACAAGCACCTCATTTAGAGCTGTCCTCAAGAAGCTGTTCCATACGACACTAAGGGATAAAAGAAACTTTTCTGAAATTGTCCAAGTAATTGGGTGACAGGAGACCATGCAAAATTCAAACCACAATGAAATGCATGATTGCCTAGGGGCAGGGATATTCTATAATTATGAGATGCTAACCCTAACCCTTTCAGATACACTCACCCAGGCTCTAATTAGCTCAAATCCAAAATTATACTTGTAGCCTTTTTTTTTTTTTTTGAGCGTTCTTTAAATTCTTTGATAATTACTGGTTGATATTTCTGTTGCCATGATGATGGGGATGACCTTCAGCATTTCCTACAAATTATTACACCTACAAGAATCTGAGCAGAGCAGGCCCTGGTGACTCTGGCCAGGTACAGTTCTGTCACATATTAATATCATCAGGCAATTTTGAGAAAGAAATGGCCGAGTTCTCAAAGACAAATACTCATTTGTAAGCATCTACAAATTAGTAATCACCTTCATTTGTAAACACCTACAGATAGTTTTCAAAATATTCAAGAATAATTTCATTTTTAAAGGCAAATGAATGTAGTAAAAGAGAAATTTTGTCTAGGTACAAATGGATTATATTCCTATAGATTTCCATGCAAAATTATCAGATGTTTGGGGTGGAGGTGTAATATAGGATCTTCTCTTTCAGCTTGATTTTTTTTTTCAAATGATATTATTCATTCAAGTCCAGTTTAAATTCAATTATGTGTAACATGCTATCCCTCATTCCCTAGACAGATTATTTCTTTTTTTTTTTTTTTAAGATTTTATTTATTTATTCGACAGAGAGAGATCACAAGTAGACGGAGAGGCAGGCAGAGAGAGAGAGAGAGAGAGGGAAGCAGGCTCCCTGCTGAGCAGAGAGCCCGATGCGGGACTTGATCCCAGGACCCTGAGATCATGACCTGAGCCGAAGGCAGCGGCTTAACCCACTGAGCCACCCAGGCGCCCCGACAGATTATTTCTTTATTAAAATCTTACTAATTTTAAAGTTTCTTGTTGTCCCACTTCCCACTGGAGGAAAGTTGTCACCTTAGGTTCAAGTAAGATGCGTTATTTACCTCTGTGTCTTTTCCTCCTCCAGCTGAACAGGTGGAAAGCTAGGCAAAGTCCCAATGTTCATGGAGCTTACAGTACAGTGATAAAGTCAGACAATTTATAGACAGTGAAATGTCAACGTATCTTCTAGAATAGGAATGAGACTTGGGGCTATTCGTGCCAGAAAAAAAAAAGAAAGAAAGAAAGAAAGAAAGTAGGTAGGTCACCAACAGCTTTCTAAATGAGGTGACATTGATACTGAGAAATGATGAACAAGGAAGCATCAGGTAAGCAAATATGAGATGGGGCCACAGAGGGTCAAACCTGTGCAAAGACCCAGAAGTGACAGAAGAAGGAGGAAGATTTGTTCAAGAAAACTAAAGGTGGGCTTTCTGGCTAGGAAGGAAGCCTGAGGGTTGAATCTTATGAGTGTTAAGGAGGCCATATCACGAAGGTTCTTGTGAGCCTCCTGGAGGCGATGGGAAGATCCACATATGCTGAAGCAGGGCTGATCATATTTCTACTTTAGAAATATCATTCTCCTTGCAGAATGATGAGCAAAATAGAGAGATTGTATCAGCAGTCAGAAACCTGGTTTGTGGGAGGATTCATTCTGGTAGGAAATAATAATGGCTAGAGTCAACATAGCAGATAGCAGCAGTGGGGACAGAAAAAGATTGATAGACTCATCTGGGAAAACCATTTGGAAAAATTTAAAAAATGGTTGTGACTCGAAGGCTGGGATGCTGGAGTTAACTAAAGACACACTCATTTGCCTCTGACATCTGGGTGGGGAGGAGTCCATGGCTGGGACTGCCAACATTGCCTCCCCATGTAGTCTGGATCCCTCACAGTGTGGTAGACTTGAGGTATGTGTGCTTCAGCCCTGGTGACTCAGGGCTCCTAGTGGGAACAATCCAGTGAACATGGTGGAAGCTGCACCTTTTGTGTCCAGGTGCTACTAGTCATTAGCATCAGAACAACCTTCCCTTATTGGTGCCCAAGGGAATGGTACATGGGCCAGACCACTCAGTGCAAGGAATGACAAAGTTTCTTGGGGCCAGGTTTTAGAACTATGAAAATGTGTACTCTGATCATTATGAGCATCTTAATGTCTTTCTCTTTTTTGCCGGATGGACTCATCCTCATAATCCAAAGACTAGACACCCTTAAGTGAAAAATGCTCTAGAAAGTGTTAGAAACTATATTATAGTACTTACTTCACTGTGATATAATAAATTAGTTGGTGCTTTTGTCTCCAAGTAATTTATCAGAAATAGGATTTGTCTTATGTCTCTACGTATTCTCATTCTTCCCTACTGAGCACAGTCTTGATCCATAGTAGGTAACTGATACACATCTCTTGAATGGGGATCCCATCTCTTTGTATATGCCTTCCCCACTAGAGTGTGAGTTCTATGATATAAGGGACTTGCTTTATCTTTTTTTTCATTAATTCACCACAGCTGTAGAATACTTCCTAACGTTTAGTAGGTACTCATTAAATGTTTGGAGAATAATTATCTTGTAGCTGTTTTATTCTTCCCTCTCATCAACAACCATGACATCAACAGCAGAAATGATTTTGATAAGTGACAAGAGGGGAGCAGATATTAGTATAAAGGTTTCTCTCTCAAAATAGCAGAATTTGTCCCCCTAATATATATACCCTGAGAAGAAATCCTGTAACAGAAGAGAGTAAATTCCATTTGTACTCAGAAATTCTGCAACCTTCCCATTCAGTTTAGCCTGGACTCACATGACTGAACTGGAATGAGGTTTAGGAATCCTGAAGCCATGCTCACTCAGTATGCAAGTGGTGTTCACAGAAAGATGCAACAAAAATGATAGGATTTTTGTGCTCTCTGAATCCTGTCACCTTCCCTGCTTTTAGTTTTGTGGAGATTCACAATGGCCATGGAGATTTCTCCTGGATATGATTTTCTTTTCATTTAGATTAGACTTATCTTGATGATTAAATGCTATCTTAACATTTCCAGGTATAAATCATAACTTCCCAAGAAGTAATTTCATATTTATTTCCCTCAGAGCAATTTTAAGCTTAAAATCCTTTTAATCCAATTCAGTAGAAACTCATGGATTCTTGACTCTGAGCCAAGTGAGTGTAAGGTGCTGTGTGGATCATCATTTGACTGTTTTCCACGTGGGGCAGCAGAAGTGTGGCTGTGGATGTGCTCCCTTCCCTCATCCCAGGCAAATATATGTAATTCTCAATGAGACAGACTTTGTCATATTGTCTGATGAGGCTTACTCAATTTAGGTATTTATTTAGGAGTATTCTTCAGAAAACCAGCCCTTTAAGATGCTAAGGTGAGGATATACTGGATTCCATGTGTTTGGAAATGTTGGATGTTATGAATTTCTCCTAAAGAGAATTTTTAAACGTCTCATCAAATTTTACTATACACATCTTACAAACAATACACAATTGCAAACAATACAAAACACAATTACAAACAATACCTAGAATGCTTCTTTATGCTCTAAAGGTCTGTCTTAATTTTTTTTCTTAATTTTTAGATCTACCTTCTGAAATGAGGTCCAGATAGAATCCTGTCTATACCCAGTGACATAGGGATGGCTCAAAACAGAATTCAGTTCTCAATTTCTCTATGACAGATCTGAACCGGTATGACCAAGACAATAGTTTCTCTTCTGTTCGGTGTAGAGTCTCTGCTCCGTGTCTCATGTTAGCTGCTCCAGTTGGGGTGGGCTGTGCTATGGTATCTGGATTTTTATTCCAGCTCCACATTATCAGTAAAACTTTATTCATGTACTTTCTTATGATTAAACTTGATACAGGAAAATTCTACAGCTTAGACTTTACCCATGTAAATGGGGTTCAAGTTCACTCTGGAGAGCTTGGTCAAGTGAATAGAATCTGAAGCTAGTATTTCTTAAATGAGATTCAAGTAGAAGGTCATGGATATTCTTGGAGTGAGTTAGGAGGCAAGAACTTTTTCTGGGCATGTCATGATGATTCTGCACATAGATATGATCCTAAAAGCTTTCTTGACCTCAAACCATGAGGAACTATAAGAAATTATGGAAATCATGGCCATGAGCAAAAGATGCACTAGAATTTCCAGGTCACCTGAATTCTGATGGTCCTGGTTTTGGACACCCCAACAGTTAAATATATAATCCTTCAGCAAAATGACCAGCTGCTTTGGTTAGAGTATAATGAGTAGTGTAGAGTCCTTTTTGACTTGAATTCTTCATCTGGAGGTCCTTCGACGTCTGAGAAGAAAAAAAAAAGAAAAGAAAATTCTTCTGTAGGAAAATAGACTGTGATTCAGAGACCATGTTGTCATATGGCATAGACTTTACTTACACACTTTTTTTTTAAAGATTTTATTTATTTATTTGACAGACAGAGATCACAAGTAGGCTGAGAGGCAGGCAGAGAGAGAGAGAGAAAGAGGGGGAAGCTGGCTCCCCACTGAGTGGAAAGCCAGATGTAGGACCCTGAGATCTTGACCTGAGCTGAAGGCAGAGGCTTAACCCACTGAGCCACCCAGGTGCTCCTACTGACACACTTTCTCAGAGAAGAGCTCTCATTGCTTGGCACGCAGTAGCTTGCCTTTAGCTCCTATGTGCTCTCTATTTCTCTGGAGAAGAAGCACTGCAGGGGGATGGTTACAGGAAAAAACATCCCTTCTCCCTCTTGCAGCCCCAGGTCTTCCTTTAATCCTCCTGGCATGCATGCCCGGCTAGCTCAGTCGGTAAAGCATGAGACTCTTAATCCTCCTAGTGCTAGAATCTTATGGGAGTCAGCTGGCTCCAGCAAAACATGGTTTCCCAACCTTAGCATCACAGAGTGGAGAAAGGCAGGCTGGAGTTCACCAACCAGCGCAGTGATGGGCACCCATATGCTCTTCATTTATTTTCATGAATTGAGAAGATTTTGTCTTTCTTATTTTATCTTCCCCACCTAAACTGTTTGAAAGTAATGATCTCTCCTTCTTAAGTAATTTAGCAGGTGCCACCTAAGGGACACACTATGACTAACATACATGAGAAAATGGACCAAAATTCTATAATTTGGTCATGATATGATTCATATTAAAACTCCTCTTATTGTCCTTCAAATATCTTATTTTTTAAAGATTTTATTTATTTATTTGACAGAAAGAGATCACAAATAGGTAGAGAGGCAGGCAGAGAGTGGGGTAGAAACAGGCTCCCTGCTGAATAGAAAACCTGATGCAGGGCTTGACCCCAGGACCCTGAGGTCATGACCTGAGCTGAAGGTCGAGGCTTAACCCACTAAGCCACCTAGGTCCCCCAAATATCATTTATAAGAGTTAATTTTTTCTAGATTTGAGATCTAATTAAGTTCTGAATATTGCATTTGATTGTTAGGTCTTTTGAGTCATTTTGTACCTTTTAAGTTTGAGAGAAACTTTTTCAGGGTCTAGGCTTTTTTTTTTTTTAAATAGAATGTCTCTCATTCTAGATTTTAAAGAAGTATTTCCTATAGTATTTGGGAATGCTAGGTAGGTGATGTTGTGCACTTGTTATACCACACAAGAGGCCCATTGTACCAGTCTGTCCTGTTACTCATGATACCATGTTTGGTCACTTAGCTAGGGTACTGACTGCTTAGTAGTTCCATTTTAGACGAGCATTTTCCCTTTAGTACGTAATCCATGAGGTGAAATTTTGAGACCATGTAACTGCTGTATCTCCTGACTTTTCACAGATGATTTTACTATCCATTGATGATACTTGCCCGAATCGATTATTACACTGGTGGTTGGAAAAGTAGCGGCTTCCCTAAGCATTATCACTTCTACATTCATGACCTGACTTTCTTTCCCTTCCCCCACCCCCTTTACTCCCTATCTTTCCTATGTCACACTATGGACTTGTGGATTTGGGTTATAATAATGTGTTATAATCCATTTTCAAAAATTTTTTTTTAGTTTTCAAATTATCATACACTCAGCCAATAAGAACCTCTTGAACATGGCTTCTGTGTTCCACTTGAGTTTCCAATTTTAGTTTCACTTTCAGGATTACTCAAGTCGCAACAAAACCTAGTTCTCTGAATTGTAGAATGCAGAAGCAGAAGCAAAAACCATACAAACCACTTTTTAAAGCATTTAAAAATTCAAGGATCATTTCCAGAAGAAGTTAAGTGGCTAAGCAAAATTAAAATGCGGAAAAGGGATCTACAACCTAAATTCCTTATGTTTTCAGTGCCTTGCTCTCTGCCTTGCCCACCACGAGGTGTCCTCTCCTGCTGATAGAACAATGTTTCCTGGAAAGTCATGAGAAGTAGAGTGTAAGGGTTTCTCAATGAATGCCCCTAGAGGGGTGGGGTAGGGTTGCAGTGCTGAGTTTTCTGCTAGCTAGCACAGGACCTGAAAGTTACAATATGCCTCATATGCTATTTGTCCAAAGTTACATCACTGCCTTACATCATTTGGGTTAAGTCATTCAGGGTTACCTCATTATCCTCAAATGTTGTTATGCTCACCATGTTTGTATCTTTCCTGGGCAAGGTGGCTGTACGCTTATCAGAGTAGCTGATTTTGTTTAGGGTGACGTAACTGGTGATTATGAGCACACAGGATGGGACATTCTCTATAATATTTTGAAATACACATGCCACACTCCTGTGCCCTTAAGGCACGACCCCCTAGGCTTTGAGAACTTTGTTGCTCTGGCATATGATGTTGCGTGTGTATCATGGCCTTTCTTTGTCCCAGCTCTGGAATCAGCCATTTCTTAGGGAAGTCTGAGTCTCTGGCCTTTGGAAAATAGTATCTGGGTGTCACGTAGATATCATTGTGACGTCAATGATTCTAGGCTCTTTCTGGTAGAAAAGCTAGGAAATACTTAGATATGTAAATAATGAGTTCATACTGATATTTCCAAATCAAATTTTATATCATGGGGTTTTCCTTAATATATATATATATATATATATACATATATATATATATATATATATATATTTAAGATTTTATTTATTTATTTGACAGACAGAGATCACAAATAGGCAGAGAGGCAGGCAGAGAGAGAGGAGGAAGCAGGCTCCCTGCAGAGCAGAGAACCCGATGTGGGGCTCGATCCCAGGATCCTGGGATCATGACCTGAGCCGAAGGCAGAGGCCTTAACCCACTGAGCCACCCAGGTGCCCCTAATTTATTTATATTTTTATTTCACTTTTGCTAGAGTAAAAACACTGAGTTCTAATACTAACATGCTTAATTACTTTCTTATCTGTAATGGAAATAAACAAACTTTTAAAATAGCTTTAATTAACTCATGGTCCCACAACCAGTAAAGCTCAAAGATGAGATTGCATACAGGTCAGCCTGAGGTCCTTTTACTAAGATACCATTTCAGTAGTTTAAAGAAATGCTGGTGGCCATGAGTAATGTGGTTTGGTTTACTAAGACACAGTAATGAGATTATCTTTCCTGGGGAGGGTATTTGTACCTTAACAAAGAGAGATGTACTTTTACTACAAACTCACTGGTTTTGCCCACATAGAAATGGCCAGAGAATTAACATAACTGGGAAATAACTTGGAAAATCAGATAGAAATTTTCATTCCTTCTGAGCCTAAACCTGTAATGTATACTTCTTCTCTGCTAGGTTTTTCCGAATGATGAGGGAGAGTTGAAAACAGATCAAATTAATTCATTTAAAGATCAAAAGGGTGTCCATACAGCATGATTTCATTAAGAATGAAATAATCCACACTATTTCAAGGTTAATGGCAAACAACTACTCCATGTAACTGCTTAATACTCCCAGAAGGAGTTTGAATGAGGAATAATGGCCTTTAACTAAGAACAGACCCTTCTAGGCTTAATAAGAAGTGATTTCTCTTAATTGCAAATTGCCTCAAAGAAAGGTATTCAAAGCCTCAGTATTTGACAAATTGTAGCTAGAATTGACACAGGAGATTTAACTGGAAAAATTATGTATGGGTTTTTAGAAGTCAGCCAACTCAATGATCTCCTGACAGAACTTAGCAATTGGACTCTGTGTAGTGTAGGCCCTCAGAAATATCAAATCAAGATGAAGAAAATAATATGTGGGAATTACTGCACTCTTAGGTTGCAAAGGTTTTTCCCATTAGTGAGCTGTTACACAAGAACCAGGCTAACACCTCTGGACTAGGAGAGGGCCATGTGGAAGTAGGAAGAGTAACTTGGGGAGCTCAAGTCATAAAACCTGATGGAAAGAAAGGAAGACAAAGAGAGTGGCAACAGTCAAAGTGACAAGACATCCGGGCAAGACAGACTCCAAAGCAAATGCAGGGGGGCGTTGGCAATTATCATGAGCTGGATGGAGACTCCTAGTCTTAAGCCTTAACTCCTCTTGGGAAATAGAGAATCAGGTACATCACTGTCTGAAGTCCATGACTTGGTTTTGTGTTTGTTTGCTTGCTTGTTTGTTCATGTAAAACAATCATTTGATCCTTCACATTTTGGGCCCAACATCTTTCTGAAAAATCTGATGGAAAATAATGACGATTTCATAAAAAATGCATGTAGTCATATCTTTACAAATTGTAATTATAATTTCAGGTGTTCTAAAAGCTATGCTCATGCTGGTTAAGAACCTCTGATTTATAGGACCAATAAACGAAGCTAACTTCATTCTGGGAGATTTGCTATACGATATTCTTTTACATATGTCTTCTCATCTCTTTGTATAGCTTCCAACACATAGGAAGTATGAGATGGAAACATTGACAACTGGGTGTCCCTGTGCTCCCCTGGCTATTTTTTCCCATCTCTATTGTAAGTAGGTGGAATCAGAAGACAAGTTCTGACTTACAGATTGAGAGCTAAAGTGATGTCATTTCTTGGCCAAAGTTAAATATAGTCAGTGAGCTGGTTTTCCTTCTCCTGCCCTGTTGATGGTGGAAGCTACATGTTGAGATGGTGGATGGGTTACGCTGCTATATCATATGAGCCTGAAGTGTCAGTGAAGAAGGTTTCTCACTCACTCCACCTGAACGGAGTGTTGGCTGGGGCTCTGCTCACCATGGTTATTCAGGTACATAGGCTGATGGCTGGTGTCTCTGAGCACAGAAGAAAACAGTGAATTTTTCAAGTCTACCTTTCAAGAAGTAACAAGCATGACTGCCACTCTCATTTCATTAGCAAGGAATTCCACTTGGCTAATGTATCATATGTGTCATCACAATGACCCCATAGTACTGTTTCTCAATGAAACACTAATCTAAGAGTTGCTGTGCAGCATTTTGTTGGCCACACCTACAACCAGTTGACTTTAAGTCATGGAGCCTATTCTTGGTAACCTGGATGGACATTTTCATCAGTAAAAAGGCTGAAGAGCAAAATGGAAGTTTCCCAGAGAAAGAAGAAATTTGGCCTCAAGAATATAGCATCAGTTCCTGCCCTGGTAATGAGAGCTTCGCTGCTTTACACGGAAAACTTTGGACTTACCTGCCTCCACTATACTGTAAGCCAATTCCTATAAATAAATAGTAAATTTTAATAAATTCATATATATTTATTTCAAGAAATTGACTTGAATTTCAACATGAATGATACATGCACATGCACGTCTATCTCCTTCTGGTTCTGTTTCTCTGGAGAACCTGACTGGTATGGCCACACTTGACTTCAAGTGACCACAACTTCAACTAGAAAATCTATGATTGGGAGCCTGGGTGGCACAGTTGGTTAAGCATCTGACTCTTGGTTACAGCTCCTGTCCTTATCTCAGAATCATGAGACTGACTGAGCCCCTTATCAGGCTCTGCGTTCAGTATGGAGTCTGCTTAAGAATCTCTCTTCCTCTTCCTCTGCCTGCACTGCCCCCCTTCCCCATGCTGCACTCTCTCTCTCAAATAAATAAATGAATCTTTAAAAATTAAAAAAAAAATCTATTATCAACTCTAATGAATACTGCAATTTCTGAGTAATTATATTCCAGAAACTGGTTAACTTACATTAATTACATTGGATTTTTTTGTGAATGATGAACAAATTTACCAATAAAACAATTTAGGGCTGAAATATTTACTTCTTCATATAGTTTTGACCCACAAAATATAAGTTTTTAGCTTGGTGATTTTTTATGAACTAAACACATCCATGTAACCAGCATACAAATAAGAAAGTGGATATAACCAACATTTTAAGAAATCAACTTTTATTGTATTAAGCTGCTGAAAATTTAAGGTGGTTTAGTCTCTAGACCCATCTTAGCTTATTGTATTTAATAATCCAAGTTGAACTGAACAGTTTATTTATGTCTAAAATGAACAAGTTCTGTTCAATTAAGGACACCTACATACATATTGTACTATTATTCTCCTTAATCAACATTTATTAAATACTTAGAAGTCAATGTGCCAAGCATTTTACCTAATGATGACACAGTTAATAATGATAAAAATAATACCATTCTATGTTCCAGTCATGAGGCCAATTATCGTATTTTCATATCATTCCCCCCCAATACATATTAGGTGAATGTTGTTGTTATTATAACCATTTTGCAGATGGGAAGACTGATAAGACTATCTTACTTGATGATCCTGGTGTCAAAGAGAGGAGGTCTAACTTGGAAGTCTGTGCTCCTAATCATTATTTTATACCAGCTCTTAAAAGCTGGGAAAATGCATGAGGCTGTGGAGAAGAGTAAAGAGACTGTGGCACTGGGGACCAGGGGGCAGACTGACAGGCTCTTCTTAGCCTACTACTAACAAGAAATCCCTAGCAAGTTCCTTCTCTTCCTGGCTTCTGATTCTTCTCTATCCACATCTAGGTAGGTAGATTCACATCGACCAGTGGTGACCAACTTCAGGTCTCTGAAGAACTAAGGTCAGCAAATCTGGAAATTAGGAATTTGTGAGCTGTTTTTCTCCAGGAATTGCTAACAATTTTAAAATATAGAAAATTTGGAAGCATATCATAATGAACACCTGCCTACCTGACATTTAATATTTGTTAACATTTTGCCATATTTGCTTCCTATTTCCCTCACTCTCTTTTGGCTTGACCCACCTGCATTTTTGCTGAATTGTTTGAAGAAGATATAGATGTCATTCACTTAAACCCTACATATTTTAGCCTTTTCTCCTCTGTATCGAGGACAATCCCTTTCATAACCACAATGCTATCAGCAACGCTAAAAAAGATTAACAATAATTTTACAATATCATCTAGTATCCTGTCTTTATTAAAATTCTAGCAATTGTGACAAAATGTATATCTTTTTAAAGAGATTTTATTTATTTATTTATTTGAGAGAGTTAGAGAGAGCACGAATTGGGGGTGAGGTGCAGAGGGAAAGGGAGAAGCAGGCTCACCAGTGAGCAGGGAGTCTGATGTGGGGCTCCATCCCAGGATCCTGCGATCATGACCTGAACCAAAGGCAATGCTTAACTGACAGCCACCTTGGGGCCCCTATAGATTTTTTTTTTTTAATTAAGAATCCAATCATGGTATGGCATCTCATTTGGTTCTTATGCCATTTCAAATTCTTTTAGTAGAGTTCCTCTGTAACCTTAACCCATTTCAAGTGGTCACTAGTCACTTGTGACTAATGGCTACCATACTGGAGAGCAAAGAACAATTTCGTTATTGCTATGTTGAATAGGTCTGAGTACAATTCCTACATATTTTATTTTCATGTCATTGACTTTTGGGAGAGTCCAAGAGTGATATCCCATAGAATTCCCACATCCTGGATTTGTTTGATTATTTCTTCTAGGTGTCTCAAGATAGGAATTCAGATCTAAATTTTCTTGACATTCAGGTTAAACGTGTTGGTATGAGTAATGCATGCAGTGCTCTGTTTCCTAAGGTATCACATGAAAAGGGCTATAATGTCAGGTGTACATTATTGCCAATACTATATGCTATCATATGTTAAGGAGGCAATCATCAGATCTCTCCATTGTTAAGGTATACTTTTCCCTTGTAACTATTTAGCAGTGTATAAGATAATATTTGGCACAATATAAAGGTCTTGTTTCTTAAGCAGACATCAGTTAATTTTTTCTGTATTTACTGATCATTCTTGCTCAAATCAATTATTACATACTGAGAGTTGCAAACTTATTTTTTATAAAATTCTATCATTATTTATATTCTTATTAACTGACATTTTGTAAAAGAAACTTTCCTTTTCTATACTTTTTTTTTTCTTTTTTAGAATGTAACCATGAACTCACAGTATTTTACTTAGCCAGAGTTTCAAAATCAGTTAGTTCCCTTCTTTCTTTCTTTCTCTCCTACCTACCCCAAATTTGACCAGTGGACATTTCCTAGAGCTGGCTACTGAGTCATCTTGTTGTGACCATATTAAACGTCAAGAACTTTCCTTTTTTTTTCTGGTATACCAACATTTCTTAAGCTCATCTTGTACTTTCTCTGGCTTATACCTGGAAACAGCAATTTTTCCAAGGAGCCCTGGTTGTTTTCTGATTGGGAAATGATAATTGTTATCCGGTATGGGTGTGAGCAGTATGTCTACAAGTTATTTTAATATCTAAAAAAACCTAACTGTTAATTAAAGCATTAAGACTCTGCTTTTAAATGAAATTATATCAAAGTTATTTTTCATATAATAGGTTGATTATTCCATATTAATTAGAAACTCTGAAGAGGATTGCCATTGATTTAGGTTAATCAATAAGGGGTAAATAAGCCATGCTTTGTTCACTACTACAACAGGATCATCTTAATCCCCTTTTAGCTTTCCTTCTCTACTTGAAAGGGCAATTTTCAATTTCAAGCCATCTCTAATGACATTTTAAAACTTCCATCCATCTCGGGACCAAGAGTATAGCAAGATTAAAGTGAGTAATCCTGAAGCTTCAGGCTAAGAAAATTTCTCAGAGGAACGTGGGTTATTCCAAATTCCATAGCTATTTAGTTCTTGTTTGGTAAATGGACCATACATTACCATAGAATGCAGTTGAGTAAATTGATTTGACAGACCATTTAAGATAGAGCCTCTTCTGGTGAATTTATATTTTTTTAGTGGACTGATGTATAATAAGCAAGCCTGCTTTATTTCTCCTTTTCCAAATGTCAAAAGTTTACTTCTAAAACTTTAAGTAATCAAATACCTATTATATGCTAGGTTCTTGGTAGAAAACTTTTATATATGCCATAATTTATTGGTTTTAAGATACCAATAATTAGGGGCACCTGGGTGGTTCAGTCATTAAGCATCTGCCTTCGGCTTGGGTCCTGATCCTAGGGTCCTGGGATCGAGTCCTGCATCCTGCTCCATGCTCAGTGGGAAGACTTCTTCTCCCTCTCCCACTCCCCCTGCTTGTGTTCCTTCTCTCTGTGTCTCTCTTTCTGTCAAATAAATAAATAAAATCTTTAAAAAAAGATACCAGGAATTATAATATACACCATACATCTAAGTACTAATTTTTAAGGACAAAGAAGGTTATAAAATCTGCAGACTATATTTTAGTAACTGATAGGACCATTCATTTAACTGTTCAATTAGAAACCAATTTGTTTTTTCATTTTTATAGTGATATTTCATTTAAACCTCTTCACACTGAAAAGCTGAAGACTTACTTGAATCACTTACAGCCACTGGAAGGCAGTCATAGATGACTGAACATGATGGTACACTGTTCTCCATAATCCATGCTCTGATTTAGATTTTTCAACAGCTGACTGACCAATGTCAAAACATATTGAAGAGCAATAGGGCTTTGCATACATTTCTTCTTCAATTGATCTTTTCTTTAGGTAGCATATTTTAATAACTTATTGAAACATAATTCACATAGTGCATCCCATGGTTGTGCATTTTGAGTTATGAAGGGTATTACACATGAGGTATCATTGCAAGCAATGAGAGGATATTTCCTCACCCCCAAATCTTCCTTGTACACCCTTTTGTCTCCCAACTCCAGAAAAACCCTAATCTACTTTCTGCCCTTATAGAGTAGCTTGTAGTTTAATAATTTAAACCATCCAGAATATACTTTTTTCTATCTAGAGTCCTTTACTCAACTATTTCAAGATTCATCCATGTTTTATTATTGAGTAGTATTCCATTTTTTAAAAATATTTTATTTATTTATTTGAGAGAGAGTGAGAGAGAGAGAGTACACAAGCAGGAGGAGCAGCAGGTGGAGGGAGAAGCAGGTTCCCTACTAAGCAAGGAGTCCAATGTGGGACTTGATCTAAGAACCTGGCGATCATAAACTGAGCCAAAGATAGACACTTACCCAACTGAGCCACCTAGGCATCCCATGAGTACTATCCTATTCTTTGAAAGTATCACATTTTGTTTATTTGGCCACCTGTCAATGGGCATTAGGGTTGTTTCTTAGCTTTTTAACAGATAGTAAAAAGTAAAGCTAATACTAATATTTATGTGTAAGTTCATATATATATATATATATATATATATATATATATATATATTTCTCTTTGGTAGAAATCTAAGGGTGAAATGATGAGGTCATGTAGTCAGTGTAAGTTTAACTTCATAAAAAACTCTGTAATATGTAGTTTCTCTGACTTCTTTAAAGGTATTCTGTCTTTGGTGTTCAAAAGTTTGGTTATGTTATAGCTTGTCACGGTCTTCTTATTTCTTCTCTTTGTGATTTATTGAGCTTCTTGAATATGGGCATTTATATCTTGCACTAAATTTGGGGAATTGTTCCGACCATGACTTTTTTTTTTCTCCCAGATATTCTTCTGCCCCATCTGTCTCTTCTTATTTTCTGGGGCTGGGAGTACAATTACACACAGATTAAACCTTTTGATATTATAATCACAGGTTCCTGAGGGTCTCTCATTTTCCTTCCTTCCTTCCTTCCTTCCTTCCTTCCTTCCTTCCTTCCTTCCTTCCTTCCCCTTTATCCCTTTCCTATGTTTATTCTATCAGATTGGAAAATTCTTATTGATCTATCTTCAAGTTCATTGGGCTATCCTCTGTGATCACAAATCATTATTTTATTAAACCCATCCCATGTTTTCTGTTTTTTTACCTTAATTGCACATATTGTATCTTTGAATTTTAAGTTTTCTTTTCAGTTCTATTTACATCTTTTACTTTTCTGGTGAGATATCCTATATTTTCATTTAAAATGGACTTTTTCTTTAACCTCATTGAGCAGAATTAGAGCAGCTGCTTTAAAAGTCTTCCCTGCCAATTTCAACATTTGTGTAATCTTAAGGTTTTGTCTCTGGTGACTATTTCTTCCCTTGAGAATGGCCTCATTTTCCTGGTTCTTCCTAGTCAGGCAATATTAGAGTGCCTCTTGTGCATCATGAATGTTTGTTGATGAAGTTGTGGATGTATTACATTCCTTTTAAGAATGTAGTGCCTTTGTTTTAGCTGACAATCACTTGGCTAACAAACTGAAATCCTGTCTCACTTGTGGGTGTGGTGAAATCATACTCACTTCTTTGATCTTTTAAGGATATTGCTTTGTGTTTGCCCCAAGAATGAGCCAGAATCTTGAAGAATTTGCACCTGGAAGCTGAGGTTTCCCTTCTCTTTCTCTTTTCCAGGATTCCCCCCTCACCTTTGGGTGGATGTGATTACCTAGGTTCCAGTGTTTCTTTCCTCTGGGTAGAAGGGAGTGGAGTTTCTGTTGGAGTTTTAGCCATCCCATGCCCTGATGCAACATAATTTCCCTCTGGAAAGACCTGCAAAGTGTGGAACTTAAATTATATTGTTCCCTTATTCAAAATGTCAACCCCCCTCCAAAATCTTTCTGGTTTTGATTTCTGTTCAGAGTCTTCCAGAAGTTGTTTTGTGTATTTTTTTTTTTCTACATATGCTGATCTGTTAGAAACTTACCCCACCATGTCAGAAGTGGAAACATCTTAGCTAAAAACTATACTACCAGAAGTTACACGTTTCTAGTGGAAGTCAATATGAGAACAGCTTGGATTTTGCCTTCTACAGTTGTCAGAGTGAAGACAGAGTGGGGGAATACTTTAACAGCAGGAGGTTTTTCACAAAGTTAGGCCCTGAGAGGATGCCTGTTTGAGGTTTTAAGGAGAGGCCAGATTTGAAAGTAATTTAAGAATTAACAGCAACAGAGTTCAGTGTGCTAAGATTTGGTGAGTGTGAGTGGTATACAAGAGTGGATCTCAATGTGTTTTTGGATGAGTGGCTGCATAGATTATAATCAAAGAAATAGAAGGAGCTATTTTTCATGGGAAGGAAGTGGGTATAAGGACTCCAGTTTTGGAAATTTTGAGTTTGAGAAGCTTGTGGACAACCAAAATGGGTATGTTTATCATATGCAATTTGATGTGTGGGTTTGGACCCTTAACAAAGAAGTAAAGATTTCAGAGTCATCAGCACGTACGTGGCAGTTGAAGTGCTAGAAGTCAATGTTTTCTGTAGGCAGTGGCAGCTGCCAGAGCTTTGTGGGGAGGGAACAGAAGTGATCCAGTGGAAAGCTTCATCTGGTTTAGTGGAGGACAGCCTGGACTGGTTGGGTATGAGCTTGAGAACAGGTAGGTCAAGTAACGAACCCACCTCAGGAATCTAGGTATGATAGCATCCGAGGTGATCTGTCACAAAATAAAGAAGGTCCAAGTAGAGATAGCTATACATGAGACTCCTGGAAAGTTAAAGTGAACAGAACTTTGAAAACACTTATACATTCTCTTAACATAGGTTACTCTTTGGTCATCAATGAAAGCAACCAAAATGAAAAGATTTCCCACAAGTACTTCACACGCAGCCAGTCCTCACATTACATTGTTCTGATCTAGAGATAGGGAGGGAGACCACAGTGTCCTGATGTTGGTGTAGATTGGGCCGGATGGAAGCAATGGCTGAACTTAATGGAAAAACTAGATTTCAAAACAAGGGCCTGGGGAGACACAATAAACCTCCAAAGATCATGTTCAGCCCTGAAAAGTCTTAAATTATTCACTCTTTTTATCACTTTTTATCTATTATTCAGCTCTTTCTTCTGACATTCCACAAGGCTGTTTCTCTCCTTTGAATCCTTCAGAGCCTTGCTTTTATCACTTGCAACATTAAAAATAATCCCTTAGTCTTTGGACCTGTCAGTTATATATCGACAAATGGCAGAGCTGCAATGCCACGGCTGTGGGTACTAAGTGCCTGAAGACTCCTTTCTATTGTGCATTATTCATGTCATAACAAGCTTAGCTTTTCCTGAAGTCCTTCTCCCTGACTTCTTTTTACATCCTGGAAGCTCCCAGACTGAACTCTGAAGGCAAGAATAGTTCTCAACAGACAGAGAGAGGAAAAACAATCTCCTTGTCAGGAATGGAGCTATTTTTAATTCACAGGCAGCTCAAATAATGCATTTCGATTTTGTTGATGAAATGCCATGATGCAATGAGCTGAAACTGTCTTTGCAATTCAAGAAAATGTGGGTGCACCTGTGCCTTAAAACCAGGGTATCGATTACATGCCTGCCAAGTTGTCTTCTGATGGATAGTCAGACTTAGCTTTACCTTCAGGTATGTATGTAAAGTAGGTAGGTAGGAAAGTGTTACTAAGCACTTACACAAGACTCCCAGATGGCCAAGCTGCCTTTTAAGTGATTTCCAAATATTTACTTGGGAGATGATTAGGTTTAGATGAGGTCACGAAGATGGGGCCTTCATGATGGCATTAGTGTCCTTATAAAAAGAGGAAGAGAGAAAGCAGATTTCATCCTTTCCACTGTGTGAGGTGAAGAGAAAGCAGTCATCTGTAAGCCCAGAAGAGAGCCTACCTCCAAAAGCGAATCAGCTGGCTTTCTGATCTTGGATTTCCCATCCTTCAGAATCGTGAGAAATAAATGTGTGTTGTTTAAGCCACCTAGTCTGTGTTTTTTTTTTTTTTTTTAATAGCAACACGAGGAGACTAAGACAATGGATTGAGGGGGAAAGGTCATAAGACATAAATTATATAATATAGTTTTAAAAAAATTCATCAAGGTAGGAAAGAGAGGGAGGGAGGGAGAGAGGGAAGAAGGTGGGAAAAAGGAGAGGATGGAATAAGGAGTATCCTGTATAAAGAGAGAACATTCTCATATAGTATCTGTTAGGTGTATAATTTAGTAAAAACTTAGTACAAGTCAGTAAGGCGATATGTACTGAGTCTTACAGGTATGTCCCTACTTACAATGTACAACATTTAAATTCAAATTCTCAAAGAAAATCTGGAAGTGAGATGTGGTTATTATCTTAGGATGCATTTACTGACACTGACTGAGGTATGTATTTTAGTTTAGTTTTGTCTTGAGCTGCAAGACAGTGGCTTAAACAAGAGAAATCTATTTTCTTCTAAATCTGGGGATTAGAAGGTCAACATCAAAGTTTTAGATCATTTGCCTGAAGCTTTCTCAGTATTTCTGCCCCTCTCCCCCACATCCATTTCTGTATCATATTGATATCGGATTCTGGGCTCAAAATGATTCACTTCTTCTCCCAGGGAATGTTTTTGTTTGTTTGTTTGTTTGTTTGTTTTGTTTTGTTTTTTGTTTTTTTTTTTTTTCCTTTCTTCTATCCTTCTCCAGCTGCAACAGGTCATTGCATATACCCCAGGCATGATGAACTTCTCTCCCCTCCCCCTAGTGGCTAATGGCATTCCAGTGTAAGGAAGTTGGTGGTGTTTCCTGAGTGGTACCTCATAACTATCAGTTGCCCCCTCATGTCCTCACAATTGAGGGGCTCCCTCCCATTTACACTGCACCCAGTTTTTCTAGGGAACACCTGGTCAGGGCCTGAGCAAGAAGTAGGATGTGAGTACAAATTTCCCTTGCGTCTGGGACTGGCGGTTGGTTATCTTGAAACTACACATTGAAACACAGTTGGCCTTTAATAATTTGTCAAATTCTAACGCTTTTCTTTGTACTCACCTATACAGCAACCACTTATAACCCTTGTGTTCTGCTACAGGTGGGAGAAATTGAGTTCCCCCTTGGGAAGGATTAACCCATGTTTAGAATTCAGGTTACATGGCTGCCTTGCTACATCCACTCTCCAATAGGCTCAAGAAAAATGATTTAAGTGATCAAACCAGCTACATTGTCAAAGGTACATTCTTTGCAGCTTCCTTCATCTAGGTAGAAGCAGAATTGCAGCCTTTTAGGAGATGAACTATAACACAAGACTCCAAAATAGAAAAAAGAAAAAAAGGAGTTGGGGGAGAGGTGGGAAGGAAGAAAGTAGCACCTTATCATTCATAACATATATTCCCATGTCTTACATAACTAACCAAATCTTATCAAGTTCTCATGGAACTAGGTCTTAAGCCAGCTCCTGCCTGCACTAAGCATTTCATGTATATAATCTCATTTAGTCACCACATTAATCTTATGAAATGTATGCTACTCCTATACTCATTTTACGCAGATTGAGATTCAGACAGTTTATGCTGTTTGCTGTTACCCTACTAGGTGTTTTGTCATCATCAAGCTTATTCCTTTTTATGTAAGCCACCCAAAAATATATGCAGTATAGACATGGTTACTTTATCTTACAGGGGAGGGAGTTGGAGAATAGAAACAACAAATGACTATTACAGGGTCATAGAAAAAAAAACACGTGAACGCTGGAAACAGAAAATGGGTGTTAGATTTTGAGTTATGAGTGTTCTTCCTCCCACAGTGGTATTGGAAATGGCTTGAAGCTGGGGTCAAGAAGTATTTTCTCTAAATTTTTCATGGCACTTTGTACAATGCCTGACACATAATGGAACTTAAACAGATTATTATTGAATGAAAGAGAGGGAAGAATTTTGAGAGAAAGGGTGCAGAGAATGGAGAGAGAAGGAGAGAGACAGAAATAGGATTTTAAAGGTGAAAAGAATAGGAGAAAGAAAAGTCCACATTTATATAATATTATCAAATAAAACAGAGAATTTCCTTTTCTGTGCTATTAGGACATGATTTTTAATTTGTGTAAGTCATTTAGTGCAGATGTTGCCTAGTGCATGTAGCTGGTCTGATCACATGACAAAGGCACTGCTTCATCTATAAATAGATGGTCAGATTGATTTCACATCCTGCCCTGGTTCTCCTGGCCATTTGATGAGTGTGACGACGCGATCGATGAGTGACTCCATCTGCCCTGAATGCAGAGGCTCACCTGCACTCTCTTCTGGAAGATGACAATCAGGCTCATTAAATTCAGCACAAAGGAGCTTCAAAGACATGTGTCCTATCTGAGAAATTGAACCAGAGCCCATTTCCATTGCATCAAAGGGAACTGTGATACAATCGTCCATCCAGCCCAAAACTATTGTTAGTAGGACAATTTGGATCTTTCTTTTGCCTGTTTGGGTCAATGTTAACTGGAACTTACAGGGGCAGAGACGAAGTCAGTTAGGGCTCAGGTATGAGAAAGCTATTCAAGTGGACATGTACAGGTTTCTACTGTGTTGCTGTGACATACTGGAGACACCCAGAAATGGAATGTTCTGAATGGACACAGGGTCCTATCATAGAAATTCTTGACCTTGAGTAAGTCATTTAATTACCTTCGAGGCTGAGAATTCCCCAGTGCACTCAGATCATAGCCTCCGCCATAAGCCTCAAGAATTAAAGCACCAACTCGGCAGCTCTGTGACCTTGGGTGTTTTACTTCATCTCTCTAAAGCCATTTCCTCACCTGTTGGTCCAGACAGTGTTAGCATGTCCCTCAGAGGCTGTGTTGAGCACCAAGTGAAGAGGTATCTGGTGTATGATTTCCATGTCCGGTGATGATGGTGAGAAGGATGGGTAATCGCATGGTGTTGTGGACATTAGATGACATATTCTATAAAGTGATCTTTAAATATGGGGGCAAAATTTTTATTATTACAGTTAGAAATATTAAGGATTTTATTCAAGGTGTCTGATAATATATATTAATTCATTTAATTAGTATTTATCATGGACATATGAAGTAACTGAGCTACCTACAAAACTAAAAAAGACTTTTGTCCATTGTAACAGTGGTCAAGCACCACATACCCCTTAACCTATTAAGACTAATTTCCTTTTTACATAAAGCAGTTCTGTAGATCTGAGAGGCTTCACTTCCATACAAGTGATTAGAACAGATGTCATTTCTCATACTTGTCTTCAAAGCTGGCATGTCTGTGAACAAGAAAGGTGAGGTCGGAAGAGCCAAGACAACCTTGGCATCGCTGTATGAAGTATCCGGAATTCCCAAACTCTTCCATTTAGTCCAAGAGTTCCCAAACTCTTCTTCTCTGTGGGACATCTCCATTTATTAAAAGATTTCTTTGATGTTCTGTGCTTGTTTTATACCCTGTAATGGTATATAAACTTCCACTGCTAAACTGACATATATCTATGGAAAAGTGAGGGAGGGAAACAGAGTCCCATATAAGGTAGAAATTTTGTCCCTAGCCAGAAGCTTAGTGGATTGCCTGACACAGTGTTATCACCTCCCTACATGGTGAAATCTGGGGTCCAGAATGGAGTGTGCTGAGGTGGAAAAATCCAAGTCATGAGAAGCCCTTTGGGGCATGTTCAACTTGTTCCTGGGGCAATGCAGAGCCAGGCAGGACTAAGGAACACATTGAGTTTGAGTGTTAGAAGGGTCACTGTGCTTGAAGCATAAGAGACTGATGTGCCTTAAGCTTGTCATGATGCTGAGAGATTTTCAGTATCTATACCAGAATGTTACATGGGCCATGCATACTACACCAGTTGGAGAACTGATCTGGTGTTTGGTCAGCCTGAGAGATTTTTACTTGTGACTGGACTGACCTGAGAAGACAGTCAGTAACTCCTGAGCACGGAGAAACCTCTTAAGAACAGATGCACAGACATCCTTCCACTGAGAATGAGACCTTCCATTCCCCAAAGGAATCAAACCTCCAATGCTAATGCCCTGGGCAGGAGAAGCTGGGTGAATGAACAGGCTTCTTTTCTTTCTTCTCCTAATTGTTGGGGGGATAGAGATTGGGATTGCATTGCGTGGAGGCATAGCACAAAAGGCAATAATGTGGGAAATTCGTGGATTTTTGAAATGATTAACTCAAATAGTTGGTGTAAATAGAAGGATGTATATTCATTAATAAGAGATTCAAAAACTGAAAAAGTAGTAATATTTTTCTTCCCTAGAAAGTCGGATTTTTTTTCAAAGTATCATTCTTCTGCATGTAGACCATTTGGATGCAGGTTGAACACCCAAGGCAGGAAGGATTGTTTCAGTCCTTCAAGGCAGCGGCTGGAGGCGGGGTGGGGGTGGGCATGGTGGGGGCTGGTGGGTGATGTGGACACTAGAGGAGGGAAGGATGCACGGAGAAGGTGACAGCTGAGCTAAGCTGTGGGAGGATGGGGACCTCAGCCTATCACGGGATTGGAGGCCGAGACTCGAATCTTTTTTTGAATAGGACTTCTTTCTAAAGAATGTAATGTAAGAAGTGAAATTTATATTCTTGTAGAATTGGTTTCCTTTATTAATGGTGCCTAATGGCCTGTAATTAAGCACAACTTGTTAGCTAAACCAACAATTACCGTTTGTTTGAAGTGCGGAGAGAAAAATGAATGCCCTTATTCAGCAGTTTGCATCACTTTAGGAAGCCCTGGCTGGGTTTCAATGTCTGTCTCTCAGTCTTCCTTTCTTGCTACATCCTGCAGTTCTCCCCCAGACAGACACTTAGGTGCACAGTCATAGAAGGTGAATTCCTTAATTTATGCAGAAATTAGCCTTCTCTTTTTTTAAGCACGTGGGGGAAAACCTCTCTTCCTTTAAACTTATTTCACAGTTTTCAGTACCACTCTACTTTGTGCCAGCTCTTGTTGTCAGTATCCAAATGATTTCAAACAGGAAGGATGAGGATGGATGGGTAGGATGGTAAAGCAAGTAGCCCTGGCTTCCTTAGATGGCAAAATATCTGAGAAGCAGGATGACGTGGACAGTTTTGAGTTAGCCCTGTTATGAAATGGATATTATGTTGGAAACAACTGTGGCTGCTGTAAGATAGGAAGAAGTGAGAGAGAGAGATTACAACTATGACATGGAGTGTTTTTGGAGACAAGCGCATTTGAGTTGAAGGTCTGAATCTGTCACTTTTTTATTACCGGTGTGAGTTTTGAACCTATTTTTCATTTTCCTTATCTTTAAAATGAGGCTCTAAACTCATACTCATTTATACATATAAAAGAAAGAGTATTTATGAATATTGAATGAGTATTGAATAAAATAATGTAAAAATTCATAATATGCTGTCTGTCATATAATCAGTGCTCCCATATATAATATTAGCTATTATTTATTGTTATGGACTGATACGTATGCTCCCAAAGTCATATGTTGAAGTCTTGGCCATCAGCATGATTAAATTTGGAGACAGGGTCTTCAGGGAGGTAATTAAAGTTAAATGAGGTCATAAGGGTGGAGACCTAATCTTACTGGATTGGTATATATGAAGAGGAAGAGTTAACAGAGCTCCCTCTAAATGGACACTGAGAAAATACCATGTCAGGACACAGTGAGAAGGTAGTCACTTGCAAGTCAGAAAGAGAGCTCTCACCAAAAATCAAATTTGCAGGAACCTTGATCATGACTTCTAGCTGTCAGAACTGGAAGATGCCTCTTGTTTAAGCCATCCAGTCTGTGGTGTTCTGCTATGGCAGCACGAGCAGATTAACATATTAATTGAATGTTATACCACCTCTCTTGCTCTACCCCAACCATCTCAGAGTAACTCCCACAAGGCCAATCATACAACTTCTTGCAGTGCAGTGGGGAAGGGGCTGATCTTAGGGGATGGAGCCCTTAAGAAGAGATTAACTTCTCCTCTCTAACTTTATGTGAAGGCCATTTTCTTCCAGACTAGGTGAGCTCCGAATTACCTGAAGAATTTCCAAGAGTGTGCATGGTTTCCCCGGGCACAGTATATATATTTTCATAGAGGATTTCAGTGAGTCAATAATAGAAAAGACTGGGGAAATGTCCAGCAGGATTCTTTTAAGATTAAGCCCATTAATACTAAGGGAACCAGTGGTGCCAATGCATAAAGAAGTGAGCAAGGTCAGTAATCAAACATGATGACGTCATGCTGCTGCAGAAGACTGTTCTCCAGAGGTAGAAGATCAAGTTAAAAATATGACTTCTTCCGAGGTATGTGCGCTCCAGTATGCACATCTCACTAACAGTCTCTGGCAAACTCAAAAGTGGTGGACAGGACAGGCCATGCCACTCAATATTGAACAACCACACTTGAAGTTTGAGGATAAACCAGGAGAAAAATGAGCCATTTGCAGATTCTTTGACTCATAGCCCCTTCTTTCCCCCTCTCTCATGTGGATCATAAGGGGTGATGAAAACAACATGGTTTGTCAGCTTAACGTCTCTGGGTCCAGTTCTAAAATCTGCCGGTGTTGAGTTGTATCATCTAGCCTATTACCTCTCAGCCTTCAGCTTCTGCTTCCATCAACTTAGACTAATAATGCCTATTTCTCACTGTGTCTGGATTACACTTAAAATGTTACCTAGGAAGCTTATAGAAAAGTTCCTGGCACACAACAGCTGCTCAAGAATGCTCTGGCTTCTTCCTTTATCATCTATTGCATTTCTTTAAACCTTCAAAAAGGAAACCAGGATCCATGGGCTTTGGCATCAGAAGAGCTGGTTTTGACACTTGGGTCTGGTGTTAACTGATAGGTAAAACTGGTATGGGAAGGGCATCAAGCCTTGGTGGGTTTCAGTTTCCTCATCTGTACAATAGAAATAATGTCTCACATACTTTGGGGGGTTTGTCTTATATTATTGTTGTTCAAGTTTAAATGAGAGAGAGGGAGGAAGTGTTTGTAGTGTGCTCTAAAGCGTTGGACTAATGTCGATAAGGGCTTATAGATGAGAGAATTCTCCTTCTCAGAGTAACCTCATGTTAACGGCATCAAACACAAACTTTCTTCTTTGAAGAGTGAGAAATTCCAGGAGAAAACTGTGCATATAGTAAAAAGCAGTTACTTTTACTGGAAATATCTAGCACTTAGGCTAATCTAACTTGTGTCTCCTGAGGAGGACTACCCCAGGACATAAAGTTGTAGGTCTTACTATGCTCACCAGACAGGTGTAAATGATGGTTTTATCATCAATTCCTAGCTGTCTACATCTGTTATTTGGTTTAAAATTTACAACTAATGGGTGCCTGGGTAGCTCAGTCAGTTAAGTACCTGGCTCTTGATTGTGGCTCAGGTCATGATCTCAGGGTTGTGAGATCATGCCCAGTGGCAACCTCCACACTAAGCACAGAGCTTGTTTGGGTGTCTTTCCATCCCCCCATTCTCCTGCTAGTATGCACTCATGCATGCACACACACTCTCTCTCTAAAATAAATAAATAAATCTTAAAAATAAAATAAAATCATATTTACAACTAAGTTGTAAAGTAGGAATTACTGCCCTTATACTAAAAGATAAAGTTTTTTAAAGCTACGCAGTTGTGTTAAGAAAAGATGAATTTCAATCATGGGACTTGAATTCAGATGCATGCCTGTCTCACTCCCCATCTCCATCCCAACTCTGTGCATTTAGAGTGTCTCAAGGTCCACTAAGTGGTCTTGAAGGCGAGAGGCTCAGGATGGAGACACCATCACTCATGGGTGATATTAGATGGGTGATATTAGGTGGGCCATAGTTTTACATGTCTCTTTTCTAACCTGACAGATGAATATACTGATAAGTGAATGAATACAGTAGGATGTTTCTATATAATAATACTTAACTTCCAGCCACTGTGTAGAAGAAAACCTATCTGCCCAGATTTTGAGTTTTTCTCAGTCAAGGACATGGATCTATTTCTTGACCATAACAGTACAGGTAAAAGAGTGAAAATGGAATGTTAGAGGAAAATTAAGGAGATGAAGGCATACTCTGGAACTTATGACTTCGAAGCCTGAAAACCACCCTCAAGACCCATCAGTAGGGTTCTGTGGGGAATACACAGAGGGTACATCTTAGTGTCCCCTCCCCCTACTGGTAGTAATTTATTGGCTCTAACACTATAATGCTTCTTCTGTTTCTCAAAGAAATGACTTTTTTTTTTTTTTTTGGTGGTTGACTAAATAAATGAAAGAGTTTGAAATTATTTATTTAACTTGTGAAAAAAAACTTTAAATTATTGAACAATTTCAACATAATAGTTCATTATCAATAGAAAACCTGAAAAGAAAGGTAAATTCTAAGCATTATCTCATGGATACACAAACAGACTCATACCTTGGATGGTCACCAAAGATGGTCACCAACAATTCCTCCTCTTCCCAGGATACACATCTTGTTCCTTCTCTCAAAAATGGAGGCTGTTGGGGCACTTGGGTGGCTCAGTGGGTTAAGCCTCTGCCTTCGGCTCAGGTCATGATCTCAGGGTCCTGGGATCGAGTCCCACATCGGGCTCTCTGCTCAGCAGGGAGCCTGCTTCCCTCTCTCTCTCTCTCTGCCTGCCTCTCCGTCTACTTGTAATCTCTCTCTGTCAATTAAATTTAAAAAAAAAAGTGTTTAAAAAATGGAGGCTGTTTCCCCTTATCATGAATCTGGATTGCCTGATGACTGTTTTAACCAATATAAAGGTTGTGGAAATGTCCCTGTGGACTTCCAGGCTTTGCCCTGAAAAGGCATGGAAGGTTGCCTTTTTTGCTTTCTTGCCATCGGGCTGCTATGCAAAGAATGTCCAAGCTATCCTGCTGGAGAGAAAGGCCATAAAGAGTGAAAGAGAATATGATACTATATGTGGAAAACCCAAAAAACTCCACTCCAAAACTGCTAGAACTTGTACAGGAATTCAGTAAAGTGTCAGGATATAAAATCAATGCACAGAAATCAGTTGCATTTCTCTACACAAACAACAAGACAGAAGAAAGAGAAATTAAGGAGTCAATCCCATTTACAATTGCACCCAAAACTGTAAGATACCTAGGAATAAACCTAACTAAAGAGACTAAGAATCTATACACAGAAAACTATAAAGTACTCATGAAAGAAATTGAGGAAGACACAAAGAAATGGAAAAATGTTCCATGCTCCTGGATTAGAAGAATAGATATTGTGAAAATTTCTATGCTACCTAAAGCAATCTACACATTTAATGCAATTCCTATCAAAGTACCATCCATTTTTTTCAAAGAAATGGAACAAATAATCCTAAAATTTATATGGAACCAGAAAAGACCTCGAATAGCCAAAGGAATATTGAAAAAGAAAGCCAAAGTTGGTGGCATCACAATTCCGGACTTCAAGCTCTATTACAAAGCTGTCATCATCAAGACAGCATGGTACTGGCACAAAAACAGACACATGGATCAATGGTACAGAATAGAGAGCCCAGAAATAGACCCTCAACTCTATGGTCAACTAATCTTCGACAAAGCAGGATAGAATGTCCAATGGAAAAAAGACAGCCTCTTCAATAAATGGTGTTGGGAAAATTGGACAGCCACATGCAGAAAAATGAAATTGGACCATTTCCTTACACCACACATGAAAATAGACTCAAAATGGATGAAGGACCTCAATGTGAGAAAGGAATCCATCAAAATCCTCGAGGAGAACACAGGCAGCAACCTCTTCGACCTCAGCCGCAGCAACATCTTCCTAGGAACATCACCAAAGGCAAGGGAAGCAAGGGCAAAAATGAACTTTTGGGATTTTATCAAGATCAAAAGCTTTTGCACAGCAAAGGAAACAGTGAACAAAACCAAAAGACAACTGACAGAATGGGAGAAGATATTTGCAAATGACATATCAGATAAAGGGCTAGTGTCCAAAATCTATAAAGAACTTAGCAAACTCAACACCCAAAGAACAAATAATCCAATCAAGAAATGGGCAGAAGACATGAACAGACATTTCTGCAAAGAAGACATCCAGATGGCCAACAGACACATGAAATAGTGTTCCATATCACTCGGCATCAGGGAAATACAAATCAAAACCACCATGAGATATCACCTCACACCAGTCAGAATGGCTAAAATGAACAAGTCAGGAAATTACAGATGCTGGCGAGGATGCGGAGAAAGGGGCACCCTCCTACACTGTTGGTGGGAATGCAAGCTGGTGCAACCACTCTGGAAAACAGCATGGAGGTTCCTCAAAATGTTGAAAATAGAACTACCCTATGACCCAGCAATTGCACTGCTGGGTATTTACCCTAAAGATACAAACGTAGTGATTCGAAGGGGCACGTGCACCCGAATGTTTATAGCAGCAATGTCTACAATAGCCAAACTATGGAAAGAACCTAGATGTCCATCAACAGACGAATGGATAAAGAAGATGTGGTATATATACACAATGGAATACTATGCAGCCATCAAAAGAAATGAAATCTTGCCATTTGCGACGACGTGGATGGAACTAGAGGGTATCATGCTTAGCGAAATAAGTCAATCGGAGAAAGACAACTATCATATGATCTCCCTGATATGAGGGAGAGGAGATGCAACATGGGGGTAGGAGAAGAGTAAATGAAACAAGATGGGATTGGGAGGGAGACAAACCATAAGTGACTCTTAATCTCACAAAACAAACTGAGGGTTGATGGGGGGAGGGGGGTTGGGAGAGAGGGGGTGGGGTTATGGATATTGGGGAGGGTATGAGCTATGGTGAGTGCTGTGAAGTGTGTAAACCTGGCGATTCACAGACATGTACCCCTGGGGATAAAAATATATGTTTATAAAAAATAAAATTTAAAAAAAAAAGAGTGAAAGAGAGAGAGAGACCTTTAAGGATGAGGCACTGCATGAGCAGTAGGACGACACAGAGGAGAACTTACATGCCTTATCTGACAGTCAGCTCCAAAGCCTCAGACATATGAAAGATGCCTTTTTGGACCTCCTAGGCCAGCCTAGTAACCAACTGAATGCAAAACCACTAAGAGACATAGTAGAGACTGTGGGAAGCAAAAGAGCTACCTAATCAACATACAACATCATAAGGAAAGAAAATCGCTGTTGCTTAAACCATGGATTTTTTGGGGTGGTTTGTTATGATATAAAAAGAAACTAAATTCCAATCTCCAATCAGGGTGGCCCCGTTGTGCTGTTATGTGGGATGAGATAGAGAGTGTGTGTGTAAGGTGTGTGTATGGTGGGAGGCAAGGATCCGTGTACTTTCCCTGGTACCTCCCTTCAGGGTCTCTGGGTACCATTGATAAATACATGAATGGTTTGTTCAGCTAAACAACTATTATTTATTTATGATGTGTCTTGAGAATGCACTGATTAGCCTTGCCTCTGATGCTTGCAAAAGTTGCAGATGAAAGTTTACTGTAGTTCACTCCACAGGGGTCCCGACCAAAGTTCTACATCAGTCAGCTCCCTCAAAGTCCATCAAATTTCTGGACCCTGTTGAACTCTATGCTTATCCTCTTGATCAAAACTGCTACATAAACACTTGAAGAAATGCCCTCCTTGTCTCTTGACAAAACTGATCTGAAGCAATCAATACCACTGAATGAAATGAAGAGCAGGTAATGTGAGAAGATTCAATTATACATGAAACCTTGGGCTTAGAAATAAATGGAGTTCTAAAACCAGATCTGATATATTGCCTTTATGTGGAGAGGAAGGACCACTAGAAAACGCAAAGATTATGAATTAACTCTCCTTACGTCATCCCTCTTAGATAGACACCTTGTGTGTAATAGTCTCCTGTTGCTGTGTGACAAATTACCACAAACTTAGTGGCTTAAAACATGAATTTGGTATCTCACAGTTTCTGAGGGGTAAGTCTGGGCAAAATTTTTTGGCTGGGTCCTCTGCTCATGGTCTCATAAAGCAGAAATCAATGTGTTTTCTGACCTGCATTCCTCTCTAAAACTTTTAATGTTTTTCATGTAATTGACAGAATTCAGTTCCTTGTAGTTATAGGACTGAAGTTCTTACTTTCTTGGTAGCCGTCAGTTGGGGTCATTCTCAACACCTAGAGACCATCCAGAGCTCTTCGCCACATGGTCCTCTTACAGGTTGTCTTATAATGTGATGGCTTCCTTCCTCCAGGTCAGCAGAAGAACCTCTCATTGCAGTCTGCTATGGTTGAGTCTATAATAAATATGATATGATATGATATAATATAATATAATATGTTATAATAATCACAGGAAAGACTATCCCCCCACCTTTGTCGTAGTTTATTGACTAGACATAAGTCAGAGGTTTCACCTGCATTCATGAGCAGGAGAATACACAAGGGCAGACTCACTGGGGGTCATCTTAGCATTCTTCCCAGCGCCTTGTGTTGGCACATGTTGTTCCCATAATGCCTTCAGATAAAGGCTGCAGTCGTTAACACCAGCAGTGTGTGGAAGAGCCCTCAAAGAATTGTTGATCTCCTTGTGAAGAGGCTCACAGGACGCCATTATAGAACTAAAGGAGGCTGACTGAGCTCAGAGGTAGAGGGAAGAAGGTAAGGACAAGGATTCTACTGTCAGAATACACATTCAGAGTGCCAGGGTGTTAGGACAAAAGCTGCTAGAAGAAAACCCAAATGCGTTGAGCATGGCTGAAAGGAATGTGTCCTCCTCAATATTTTCCTTAAATCCTGAGGCACTCTGTCAGAAAGTTCCTAATGATTATTTTCTTCTCAGTCTTCCCAAATTAGTTTGAGTTGCTATACGCAAGAGTCTAACTTGCTGAAGAGTAGCTATGCACAGGGATGGGGACTCTGGTGAATGACGCTCTCATGATGAACTTGCTCTTGTGCTGGTGACTTTTAACTGGGCAACCACACTGTCCCGCTGTCCTAGGCAGTTTCATGTAAGAATAGCATTTAATCTTCTCAGCCAGATAATATTATTGCCATTTTCAGTCATAGAGAAGAAAGCCCAGAGAAATAAAGAATTTCCTTGATCTAGATTGTGGTTGCCTTAAGGGCAGGGGATGAACCTTGGTCAGGTCTGTGTATTCAGTGCCCTCAGATCATAGGCCATCAGTTGTGTTAAGCTGTGGAGACCATGCAGCTGCTAAGTGTGTTATCAGGATTCAACCCTCAGTTCCTCTGACTTCAAAGCCCATGCCATTCTACCACCACAGCATCCTTTCCATCAAAGTTGGGGATTCATCCTTTTTTTTTTTTTTATCTCTATCAAATGATGCCTGGGTGGTTATTGTTTGTGCTACTCACCATTTGAGTTATCAGTAGGAAACCATTTAGTATTTCAAAATACCTTGCGTTAGAAAATGATTACAAAGTCTCCCAAACTGACCTTTCTGGGGGGTGCCACAAGGAGGGTGGCGAGAGAGATCAGGAATGGGACAAGAGTGTGATAAGCCTAGGGCACTGGCCTTAAACACAAACTCTAAGGAGACACCAAAAATCTCAGTAAGTCTGATAAATAGTATTTTAATTCATTACTTTAAAAATCAATGTAAAATATCCATGATAAAATATCAAAATGCTAAATAAAGACAAGGGTCTGGCCCTTCATTTTCCTGTCCCACCTCACTTACTTCACCCTCACTGCTGCCCTGAGGGAGGAGAGGTAGAGAAGGAAGCAGTGGAAATAAGGTCAAGCAGAATGAGAGTGGAGAAGAAACCTTCATTCTCCCATCTCCCCAGCCTTCCAGGGATAGGAGTCAGGGGGAAGCAAGGAACCCCCGGTCCAGAGAGATCATATTCCAGAGACATGACTATAATCTCTAGAAGAAGAGCTAAGCCCAAATCTTACCCAGTAAACTCCCAAACCCACTGTTTTCATGGAAAGATTAGGTATCAGGAGATTATACTCTAGTCCAGCCTCCAACACTAGTTCACTAGTTCACTGTGCGATATGGGTCTGGACTTTCTCCTCTCTGGGTCTCAGTTTACTCCATTTTACACCTGTAAAACGGAGTGTAGGAACACATGCTTCCTAAGATCCCGTTTAGTTCAGACATTCTAGAAGCTGTGGACTAGCAGCTCCTGAGGACAATGCCATATCTCTTTCTCCATGTGGAAGTGCAGTTTCCAGAAAAAAAACATTCCAGTTGGTCAATCTTGGCCATTTACTGTCTACTGAACTTCCTGGGCTCTTCTCCTTCTTCTTTTTTTGATGGCCAGTGGATCACAAGAGGAAACTAACAGCTGTTCTCACTGGTTCCCAAATATCAGGCCCTGTGGAAGGTCAATTGAAGTAATTATCTTCTTCTGACTCTAGAATATTGGAACCAATGGTATAATATTGTTCAGCTTTGCCATAACTGGGTTTATGTGTAAGACAATGGCCCCTGTGTAAAAATCCATAATTATATAATATTTGAGAGGAAGTAGAGCATAATGGCTGGCCCCCACACACATCTGGGTGGTTTAAAGTTCTGTCTTCCCTCCTTAGTAGATGCACTGGTCAGGTTACAGCCAGAAGGCAGAGCACATAAGTCACTTTGACTGACAGAAAGAATTTAATAAAAATGATTCTTAAAGCAGTAAAAGTTGTCACCTAGCTCATTGAAAGGTAAGAAGTGGACTCTAAGGTGTCAAAAAGGTAGCAAGTTCAGGATGCCTCTACAGCCCCTAGGGTTAAAGACATGATGAGTTTTAGATGACTAAGTTGTTGAACCGTAGCACAGGGACCCTTGGTACTAAACCACAGACCTCTGAGAAGAGGGCTGGCTGGGTCCTTAGGGAATCCACAATAGAGCTTGTCCTATAAGAAAAACTATGAGGTAGAACCAGTTGCTGCAGCAGGAAGGAATTGCTTCTTCCAGAGGGGGCAAGTTTTTATGGGGAAATAACAGTGGGCAGGGAGTGATGCAAGAAATAAATAGGAAGGAGCAAGTCCCTTCAGCCTCGGGGACACTCGTGGGTATCCAGGTGGCAAAATAGATGAGTGCTTTGTAGACCCCAGGTCCCAGTACAGAGCAGAGTAGGATGGTTTGGAGCTGAGAGTTAATACTCGAGTATTGAGAACACTGCTGTCTGATCTTAGGCAAAGCACCTAACCTTTCTCTGTCCAGTTTACTCACCTATAAAATAACAATAATAAAGGAATCCTCTGCATTAGGTTGTTCTAAAGATTAAATTATTTAATACATGACAAGTGTTTAGAACCTTTCCTGGAACAAAGCATGTGCTTGATACTATTTATTGGCCATTATCATACAAAGGAAAGAGAAGAGAACAAATGTGCCTGCCCTTCTGAGACACCGGAGTGGCATTTCTGATATATTTTGTGGCTTAATTTCCAGAGTGACTTTGAGAAGTGAGTGTTGGTTTCCCTGATGTTTATGCATGAGGGGAATGAGGTCTAAAGATCTGAGGAGTTTACGAAGGCACTCATGTGGAAGGATTTGGTTGAGCAGGATTTCTAGTCTAGCTGCGCTCCACTCCAGTGACCATCCTGTTTACACAGCAACATGCTGCTTCCCCTGGAACAACAGACACAAGGCAATTCTAATTCTCATTTCACCACTCACTTATGAAAAGCTAAGCTAGGCTTCACTCCCACTAAACCCCAGGTAAGCCACCTGTGAAATCAGAATAAAACACTTGCTTAGAATACCTGATCAAACTTTATTAAAAAAAATATCAAAGGTGATCGCAACAGACAATTCCAGCAAGATAAAAGTTACAGAGAACATGAAGTCCCATACAGCGAATTCTGCTATATCATGATATACGTGTTCCTATAAATGACAGTACGGCAGAGATATGTAATTAAAAACCACAGGACCAGGAAAAAAAGTGCAGTTACAACACCCAAAAACTTCAGTGACACACATTCACAAAGACAGGTACCTAATAAAAATGAGAGCAGAGGGCCACCTGGGTGGCTCAGTGGGGTAAGCATCCGACTCTTCATTTTTGGCTCAGGTTACGATCTCAGAATTGTGAGATCAAGCCCCATGTCTTTGCACTCAGTGCAGTGTCTGCATTAGAGTCTGTCTCTCCCTCTCCCTCTGCATACTCTTTCTCTCAAATAAATAAATCTTTAAAAAATGGCAACAGAATTGCACTCAGGTTAAATAGTGGAGACATGCATACCTACCACAATAAAGATGGCACTTTTCCTTGGGAAAGACCTGGGGTTTGCGGGCTGGAAGGGGGCAGCTTGTAAGCTCTTATGAAGTAGAGAATGGGGGATCTGAAATCAGAGAAAGTTCTAGCACCAGACAAGGGTGGGGGCTGTGGTCATAAGACATACTGCTGTCTGCAGTAGCTGACAGATGCATGAGGTATGTGCACTTTGCATGTTCCTATAGAGCTCAGGTCAGTTGTGTGCAGTTTCTGCACATGAAATAATGCATATACAAGTACATAATCACATTATGCTCAGATTTCCCCCTGATGGATCAATCACACTGCAACAAATTCACATATTTCAAAACAAGTGCTTTGAAACTGCTTTTAGATGAAAAACCTTAGCTAGCAAAATACAGATGGAAGAGACATCAATTAATAGTCATGTGGGTAAGGACATCTCCTGGGCTGGTGATCAGCACAGTATGAAACCAGGATGCTCTGTTAGTGAACACCCAGGTTGCATTAAGAACTGATGTAGTGTGACAACAGCAACAATAATAATTAAGTAACTCTTCAGTGTTTAATCTGTGCTAGCTGCAAGGCAAGGTGCCCTACTTCTATCATCTCCTGGTATCCCTTTGACTCCCCAAAGCAGCACTAGGAGGAAGAGTCTTGCAAAAAAAGAAATTGTTCTGTACAGGTCATAAATAAGGTGCCCAAGGGAGGGAAGTCTGGGGTTTGGATTTAGACCCTTTTCCCTGAAGGTGTTTCAGCAGATAGGACAGTCACATTCTATAGAAGAGACATGGTTAAAAATAATAAAAATCATCCCATATAAAAACGTCTTGGAAATTTTAGAACATTCTTCAGAAACAATGTGAAGCTTACCTTAAAATGGGTTATTTTAACAATTTAGATTTCTTTTTACAGTGCTTCTTATGTATGATTGCCTCACCACTTTGTGAAAATAAAGCAGACATTCTATTCCCACTTCATAGACGGGGCTCTGGATGAGCAAGATAAGGCTGATTTTTCAACTCCATTAGATGGAAGCTCTTCTATGTCAGGCAGAACCAGCACCTTCTCTGGGGGGTTTTCTGGTTTGCTGAGATGAGTGGCCACAATGAATATTTACTGCAGCACAAGGCAAAAGGATACCATTAGCTCCCTTGAGGCCGAGGCCAGGATTTAAAGAACTGAGTCCTGGTCCAAAAATACATCCTCTTGACGATGCTGCTCCCTGTGTCATCTAGAAAGATAACTTGTGTCTTTCCTGCTTTGGTGAGTTTACATTCACCTTTCTTTCTTTCTTTCTTTCTTTCTTTCTCTCTCTCTCTCTTTCTTTCTTTCTTTCTTTCTTTCTTTCTTTCTTTCTTTCTTTCTTTCTTTCTTTCTTCTTTCCTTCTTTCTTTTTCTTTCTTTCTTCCTTTCTTTCCTTTGTTTCTCTGTTCTTCTTTCTTTTTTCCTTTCTTCCTTTCTTTATTTTTAGAGAGATAGAGAAGGGGAGTTGAGGCAGAAGGCAAGGGAGAAAGAGAATCCCAAGCAGAGTCTGTGCTGAAAGCAGAGCCGATGTCGGGCACGATCTCACCACTCAGATCACGACCTGAACCAAAATCAAGTGTAGAATGCTTAAACAACTGAGCTACCCAGCAGTCCCTTAAGTTCATCTTAATTGCCAAGTCCTCTCTAGCTAACTAACCAGGCCAGACTCTCTTGAGCGGAGTGGCATCACTTGGACACAACATAGTCTGTGTCTAGATGCTTCAGACTAGAACCAAAATATCTGTCAAAACAACGTCATTTTGTTCGGCAGACGTTCTCCATATCCTCTCACCCCTGCCCCTGCCACGGATGTGCCCCTCTCTCTCGGGAAGGGCAGAGTGTCCTCTACACGTCCCATGGCAGTGTGATTGTCCTTGGACCACACTCCTTGCTCCCTCACTAACTGAGAACTCACAGGAAGCAGAAACCTGAGTGCACACACCAGAACCACAGGACCCAGTGCAGGGCCTCCACACAAAGGCACCCATGCCACCACTATGAGGGCAAGGACTGTGTCCCCCAGTGTCTCGGCCATCCCCCAGCATCCAAGAGGCATGCAGGAAATGTTTGCTGACCGACGGCATATTTGCTCAGGAAAGGTAGTTTTCAATAAATCAGTAAACTAAATGAAAATATATCTGTGCAAAATTCTATGGGCAACCACAGAAACAAGGACAAATCCAAGGGCTTTTTGACGACATGGAAAAATGTTCAGAGTGTAATGATGAGTGGAAAAAATAATCAGGCCATAAATATATAAGTTCCAGACGATCCCCATTGTGTGAAAGAAACAGCCTCTGATTTACAAAGTCTGTCTCTGGATTCTGAGAAGTGGAGTGACTTTGGTCCTCATCATTATACCATTAGGTCATTTTTTCCCAAATTATCTAGAAGAAACCTGCCTTACTTTGAAAATTGGGAAAAAATCACTTTAAGAACAAATAATGTCATGTGATGCTTTAGTTGGTGTGTTCATTCATTTGGTTGCTTTCAGGGATAAGATGACTCCTGATAACAAAAAATTGAACAAAATTGTTTTCTTGGTCTTAAGAAGTCCAACTTTTTTCTCAGTTCAGTGATTCTGGGAATTCTTACAATTAACTGGTGGTCTCCACAGTGGGAGGGGGGGTGCCCGAGGGAGAGTATCTTTATTTTTGAGCTTCTATTCCAAAGGCAAGAAGAAATCCAAGAACACTAGAGCCTTCCAGCCTTGTTTTATTTTGCTTTGTTTATTCTAATTGTGTGGGTTTGTTACATGCCTTGGGGGTGGTACAAAATTAAAACACACTAGCAGTGACTGACTGAATCAACAATGATTTCCAGTGCTGTTTTTTTCAGGGTCTCTGAGTATTCTGGGGAAAAACTGTTTAGAACATTGGTCACACACCTTCATTTTTGTTTCATCACAATATATGCCACTTCAAAAATTAAAGGAGAATCCCCCTTGGGAGTGTAAGTCCTTTCCACAAGGACACAATCACTTGGTATTCAAAAATCCTGGGGTCTGCGTCCAGTGCCTCAGGAGCCGAATCTGGACCACAGCCCGGTTTTACATTGACCGTGAGTTGATAATCTTTTTCACATTTTTAAATGATTGAAAACAAAAAGAGAATAATGTTTTATGAAATGCGAGAATTATATGAGATTTACATTTCAATGTTCGTAAATAAAATTGTGTTGGAACACATATGCCCATTCTTCTGCACACTGTCCTTCTTGGTTCTTTCTTTCTTTCTTTTCTTAAAAAAAAATTATATTTATTTATTTAAATTCAATTAGCCAACATATAGTACATCATCTGTTTTTGATGTAGTGTTCAATGATTCATTAGTGCATAGAACACCCAATGCTCATTACATCATGTGCCCTCCTTAATCTCCATCACTCAGTTTCTCCATTCCTCCACCCACCTCCCCTTCTGTGATACTCAGTTTGGCTTTTTCTTAACAACAGCAGTGTTGGTGGTTGGAATCATGACCAAATGGCCTGCCGGGCCCTCTGTAAAAAGTTTGCTGACTCTCATAGACCTGTCAGTACTGGAAAGCTATTTGGAATAATGTCAACCTCCATAAAGGTGTAATGAGAAATAGATATAGAATTTTGAGCTGGGAAAAATTGGGAAAGCACATGGAGTTCCATGGAGACATGCTTAAGACCCTTACCATCTCTTGTTTGAGTGTCTCTAGAAGCCTCTGAACCCGCCTCTGCCTCTCACCTTGACACACACACACATGCTGTCTGTCTAACCCACTTCTCCCTGTGTCTCTCCACAACCACGCTGCATTCGTCTTCCAAAGGGAAGATGGGATCATACCTCTTCCTAGCCTCCCTGGAGGGATACATAAGGTACAGAGATGGTACATGAGGGTTTGTGAAATGGGCAGATTTATGGATCCCCCTCTCTGTGCCCTCCTTTCCACCAGAAGAGCTCTATATTTGTCTTATTTATATATTGTACTTTATTTGAAGAAAGGATTCTATTGCTTAAAAATAATAGCTTGGAAACCACTAATGGGTATACTTCAAGGTTCTTGCCAGGGTCCTGTATGACCTTGTGGGGTAGGCAGTGAGTGCTCACCAAAGACAGGAGGTGCTCCTTCCATGCCCAGGTTCCCTTGCAGGGAATGGGGTCATAGGACACATGTTTGCCAATGACCTTCAAGTAGAACTGACCGCTGTCATTCCCAGGCTGAGATAGCTAAGCTCCAGCCTCTCTTCCTTTCTCTACCTTGGTGACCTTACTACTACTACTTGTCCAGAGTACTGTAGCTAAAACATGGGAATGCATGCACCAGCCTAGGTCCCTGAGCAATGACATGAAAGATCAACCTTTACCCTGACCTATGTTAGACATATAAAATTAAATTAAAAGCAAGCTTCTATAGCAGAAACCTCCGGAATTTTGGAGTCTATTTATTGCTAGAGAATAACATTCCTATTCTGACCATGAAGCTGGCTCTTGTTCATCTGTCATTAGTCAGCTGGTTGCTGTGTGACTTGATTGATTACCTGACCCATTCATTCCACAAGAACAACAGCAGACAAACGTGAATGGACAGAATATGTTATGTTTGGCATTAAGGATATAAATGTATTACAGCCAAATCCCCCAAACTCCAGGGTTTGAAGTTGAGTCACTTTCTCTCCATAGAGAACACAAAAATCCTCCACGCCCCCATCGACCCCACAGTTCAGTCATTCTAAACTACATGCATTTTCCTGAACTTACTGAAACAGTAAGTATCTCCTTGCCCTTGCCAACAATGCTTTTCTTGTCTGTGGATGGAAAAGTCTCAGGATCTAAACACCTGATACCGTAACCTGGTGAAAACATATGAGAGCCGTGGCCTCTCGTGCACAAATCTATTAAATTGTTAAGGAGAAAAAAAGTGAGTGTGGAGCCTAGCAGAGGTGACTTCACCTAAATAGATCTGGCAGATGTGTCACTTGATCTGAGAAGAGTGAACATGTACGTTGTTCACTGTGATGCCTTCATTTCAAGGTGCCAAATCTCAGACATTAAGAAACACATAGGGCACACGTCCACCTATGATCATGGGAATGTTTCTAGGTCTACTCTGTCACCTCCAGCAGCCATGCCACATGTGGGAACTGAGAAATGACCATGAGGCTAAAGTGACTGAGGAAGTAGATTTTCACCTTTATTCACTTTTAATTGAAATTCAAACAGCCACATGTGGCTCATTCCCACCTTAGTGACTATGGAGCTCTGGAGGAGACTCAGGCCTACTTGTCTAATTTTTTTTTGTCACCATAGCCTAAATGTAATACTTAAAAAAAATACAACTGTGGAACATATTTGGAAATAACAAAAGAGAGGTTGTTGCCAGCTAAATGCTAAGGCTTAATTTTCTCCACAAGCGCTTCCTTCAGGCTTCTTTTGGCCTCTTCCTTCAGTGAGCTGCAGCTCTGGGCTACAACCCAGGCTGCTAGACCTCCACCCACGGTTGCCAGTGTTAAGAGGTCCCCTGAGTTGCTGAGGTCTCTGCTTTGAGTCTGTCTTCCAAATCAGCAAAGCAATAAATTCCATGGTATCATTGGAAGTATTCAAATAAAGATACTTTCAAGATATTTATGCATTCTTTCAACAACAACAAAATACTACATTAGAAGCCCAATTATGGCAGACACTATTAAGCTGGGAACTTGGGATGCATCAGTGAACAAATCAGAAAAAGATTTCTGACTTTCTGGAGCTTACATTTTGGTAGGGAGATGAAGACAACAAATATAAATAAATATAATAACTAGGGAGTTTGATAAATGCTATTTAGAAAGAAGTAGGGCGGGGTAGGAAGGGATACACAGTGATGTCTGAGCAAAGACTAGACTGGGAAAAGTTGCATGAATACCCATGTATGGTTCATTCCAGGCCTAACTAACTTGTAACTCCCTGCAAAGCAGACTCTTTCAAGGCTGGAAGAAGGGCAGCCATAGGGCCTGGGACATGTCCTGAATGGGTCTGAACCAGAGTCACAAGACTTGGATAGAATGTAGGTGTCTCAGCAAACTTAGCAGGAGATGACTTGAAATTCTGGATCTTTCTAGCTTGATGGCATTTTTATATTGAATAACTTCTACCTCCCCCCCCCCCCATTGATCTCTTAGTAAAGAGTGTAGTGCAGGGAAACAAACACCCACCACACACCTGGTCACCAGGTACCCAGGCTTCCAGTCAACCTGTCTACCTCTAGGTATGGAAGGATCTTTCTAGATATGACTTCCTTATGGATCATGAGGTGATTGTACTTTATGAATTCTAAAGGTGACTCCCAGTTTTAATAATCCATAAGTCCCAGAAATATCAGACACATACAAAGCATAATAGTTTGCTGGTGCTGCTGGCACAAAGTGATGGCAGACATTTATTATTCCACAGGTCTGGAGGCTAGGAGTCCAAGGTCAAGGTGTTGGTGGTGGTGGTGTCTTCCAGGGCTGCGAGAAGGGACTTATTCCCAGCTTCTCCCCCAGCTGCTGGTGGTTTGCTGACAACGGTTGGTGGTCCTCATCTTGTAGAAGCACCACGGGGACATCTGTCTTCATCTTTACACAGCACTCTCCCCGTGTAAGTGCCTGTGTCAGAATTTCCCCTTTTTATAAGGACACAGTCATATTGGATTAGGGCCCACTCTTCCCCAGTATGACCTCATCCTAACTTAATTAATTACATCTGCAACAACCCTATTTCCAAATAAGTTCACATCCTGAGGTCCTGGGGCTGAGCCTTCTGCATGTGAAATTTGTGGTGGCACAAATGCAATGCATGATTGACGCAAATCCTAAGACTGAGAAACTCCAAGCCTGCCCCAGAGTCGACCTGGTCCCTATTCTTTGTACAGATAGGAGCGATGTGTAGGTTGTCCCCCACCCCCAAGCACTTCCCGCCACACCACTGGGCAGTCATGACTAGAGTGATTATCGAACAGCCACAGATAGTGTACTGACATGAAAGACACGGATTATAATGATTTTCGATGTAAAATATATATATAAAAAATTCTTATTTGGATCTCTTTTCTTCTAGAAATGGATGTCTATTTTGAAAATATTGCACTGGCAGCTTCGGCAGAAGCAATGTATCGCCCGCAAAGGAGGAGCTGAGCCAACATATGCGTGCGGGTATCAATACAAGTCTGGAGCTACACATAAGCAGAGGGAGTGCTGACAGGGAGCTGGGCAGCCTGCCACCGAGGAGCTCTTTTATAAAAGGCAGCGTTTCGCTTCCCTTACAAAAGACTAAAGGGTTGTGCTTGATATTCATAGAAGCTGGGGCAAAAGAAATCTCTGGTCTATTCTGAGAGCTACTTGCCATTGGTATGGCTCCAACTGGAGAAATAACATTTCTCTAGATTTCAGAATTGATCAATGTACTGTGTTCTTACCCTAAAATAGGGAACGCTGTGTTTTTACTTCTATTTTACAGACCAATAAACAGAAGGCCTGAGCTGCTCAGTCAAGGTCACACAGCTTTTCAATGGCAGAGCTGGAATTAGAAATCGTTACTTTGGAAGAAGCGCAAAGTTCGTACTCTTTCCATTGCCCACCCTAGTTCTGGTCTGGAAAATGGGGCTTGACATGGAAAAATCCAAGGGGGCTGGGGTAGGGGTGGGGAGAAACTTCAAGATCGATACATTTTTTAATTAAGGAAGGCAAAACAAGAGAACACAAAACTACTTAAAGTCATGAAGATTAAAAGTCTCCCACTGTGTAAAAGTATGCTTATAGGATTAAGAATACCAGTGCGTGCTTCACCATTTACTAAATGTTTTCACACTTAAGATCTCTTTTAACCCTCAGAGGTTTATAGGATGGTTCCTAGTTTTACAACGAGGAAACTGAAGTCCAGGTTGGTAAATGACAAATTTAACAAGGTACTGTCAGGATGTGGTCAGGTAGAATTCAATCCTATATTTAAAACCAAGTCAAATATGAATTCACAACATCTACTTTTATCCCTTACCATTTGTTTGCTCTCATCTTGGACCTTTAACGGTGCTGGCAGGCCATGGGTAAAGTATATGAGGACCTATCATTGTCCTTCCCTATTCTGATGAGCCTTTTGGTGCCCCTCCACCCCACCATGCTGTTTCTGTGCTGGCTGCATATTTTAGGTGTGGCCTTGGGGCTCTGGAGACATGTGGGGAGCAGGACCAGGGTTGGGGAGTGTGGGGTTCCTTCTTCTGTGGCTTACCTGCCTTGCTCTATTTTTCTCCAATCCCTTAGCATTGGTTAAGAGAAAATCTCTCTGCCCATGTTACCCCTGAGCAACCCAACTCAGCTGGCCTGGTTGCCTTAAGTGTCTTTTAACACTCAACCTTCTTGCTTGATGGGGACAGGGGTATGGCTATGGGCAAGGAGACCAGACTCACACATTCCTCTTCACTGTCAAGCTTTGCATGGACCATATCTTCCTTCAGGGCTTCGATCCACTCTTCAGAAGGCTGATATGATTAAACAAAAGGAAGTGGAAGGACACTTGGTGTGTCTTGGTCCCTCAGTGGGTCCCCTTTCGGGCTGGCCTTGATTTATGCCTCTATGTGACTCTTGCACACCACTGCTTCTGTTTTCCTTGAGGTTATGGATACTTGGAGACAGGGTCCTGCCCCTCATCCATTTTTAAATGTATAGCATCTAACACTAGTAGACATTTGGGGATTTGTGGGGGTTTTTGTAGAGCATGAGTGAAGGGATCTCTAACTGAAAGGGTAGATTCTGTGATGACCTGCTGAAGGAATGCTGTCAGGAATCTTTGGAGGTGAAAAGCAGAGTGAAAAGCCACAAGATGGTGTAGTGCACAGAGCAATTTACTAGAAGTCAGGAGATCTGGGATTTCAGTTGAGGTCTGGAAGACTCGTGGGATAAATCCATCTTAGAATTTACTGGCATGAGGAAAAAACCTCTCTTCCAAAAAACTGTGTTTATTTTTTTTCCCTTTTCAAGATAATAAAACTTACTAAATCCATCTTATTTCTTTTGTAGTTTGGCCCCGTTATAGAGTATAGTGTTACAATTAATGCAGTTAATAAGTTAGTCTATTTCAGGATATAAGAGTGAGGAGAGAATTTGGCTTTTGAGTCCCCATAAAGTGTCCTTGATCTTATATGAATTATAAGGAACTTTTTATAATATTATTTATTTTTAATTTTAGGCTAATTATTTTTTGGTAGATAACTTCTAATGACCTCAGCCTATGACTGATAATTCAAGTTCTAAATGAGAAAATCATTTTAATGCAACCATTTAAATGTCTTGAATGTGTTCTAGATGATTTTTTGAACAATTCATAGATAATTTGGTGGCCATGTCATTGATTTGAGGTCTTTCTGGTCTTAAACTCAAAATCTCAGGGCTGGGAGGGTCATCCCCACCAACCCTAATGTCTTATGTATCAGTCTGAATTGTTCTGAAGCCAGGAAATGTACTGCCTCCTGGGGCCTCCAGTCTATAAGTGTGCACGGGTTAAACCTTAGACTGAGTCATCCTTTATAGGTCTCCAGGCTATTGGTTAACATTTGAAGTTCAAGCTTATCATCATGCAGAAGACTCTTCTATCTACTACATGACTGCCCTTGTGAGTCTATATGGGTCTACTATAGTTTATTCAACATGTGCAAAATTATCAACCTTATATAAGATTTTGAGTTCTTTCTACAACCTGATGTCTCTCCCTAAATGTATTTCAGTCTGTATATTTCCATTCTATGGGTTTTCCAAGTTAGCTAATAATAGATTCAATGTTTTTGAGCTAGGTTAGTAGTGGGAAAATCTTAATTGTAGAATCCGTCGATTATAGGAGAAGAAACAGACCCAGGGAAGAAAGATAACACATGAGACATCTCCCAGCAAGTCTGAGGTAGTGCTGGGAAAGAGCATGAATGCTCTACCTTGTCTGTCTCATATTCTTCCAATCACATACCATTTTCTGCTAGGGACTTAGGGAAGCATCCTCTATCATGTTCCAAAAGCTAGTGTCTGTGGCTGTTCAAATAGGTCACACATTCTTCCCATTTTCATTGACACATATTTCCCCCAACCAATGCTTACAGAACACCAGGCTCTGAGTGGGAACAGAGTCAGATATTATCTCACGTAGCTTGACAACAATGCTCTTGATTTGCCATCTTGTTCCTACTTTACTAATGAGGAAACTGGAGTTTGGGGAGGAAAAAAAAAATGACACTTCTCAAATCAAATCACGCAGTCAGGAAAAGAAGGCACGTGTGTAATTCAAACCCAGGCCTGCCTTGTGCTCCAAGGGCTGCCTGTTCAAGGACAGAGATCATGGCCTCACTTCCCACATGAAGCACAGTATCTGCTCTTATGCCTTTGGTTTTTATTTGTCTAAATGCAGAGGCAATACAACAGAACTAAGCCAGAAATTTACATCTCTAATGCAAGAGTCAGAACCATGGTTACTCTGAGACCATAGTGATGGGGAAGGGACCAAAGGAGCTTCTGACTGCTAGTAATCATCGTTTTGGATCTTGTGACAATTCGCCAAGCTGATATTTAGGATTTGCATATTTTTTTCTGTATTTAATTACAGTTTAATTTAAAAAATGTAGAGTAAACATTTTAAAGATGTATTTCTTGTGGATTCAAAACACTTGGCCCTTCTTTTACTCTTTCCACCTAAATATACAATGGATAGCTTCAGAGGGGTCCCCTCTCCTGTGTCTTCTTGGGTTTACTAACCATTCCTTACCCATCCCATCACTCCCTCTCCCACGCTGGCAGGCAGAGGACAAGTCAGTGATGTCCCCCTCCAGCTCCTACCTACTGCCTCTGGTCTTTACATTCCTGCCCCTCAGACCTCTTGGGCACCTTCTCTCTTACCTTTGGCCTCAGAGATGTTTATGCTGACAGTCTCTTTATGCCATATAGAACCCTCAGTCTCCTTAACACCATTGTCTCCCACAGTCATCAAGGGACAGGCCCAGGCCCAGAGGATCAGCTCAAACCCAATTTCCTCCCTCACTCCTTGCAGACTGTGGCTTCCCACCGCGGGAGGTACCGATGCACTTCAGTTTCTGCCCAGAGGCACCTTCATGACTGAGCCAGTCTGGGTCCAGGTGGGGAGTATCAGGGCATTCAATTCTAGTGTTCCATGTGAAATTGCACAAATCACTGGGCTTCTCTGTATCCATTTCAGTACTTGCTGATGAAACCCTCAGGAATGCCATGAACATCAAAATTTTACAAATAGCAGTGATAACAGCAGCAGGAAAGCATCAGGCCCAGGTGTGCTGTGATTAGTGACTGAACAGGGCAGGTGCACGTCACACCCCACATTGCCAGGGGTGGTAGGGGAGGGGAGGCTCAAAGCTGAATACCCACTGACCTCCAGGAGCCGCCAGCTTCAGGGGGAAAAAATAGGACAAAAAAATCCAGACAGTTAAATAATTGGCTCTGAAAAATGCCTATGTTTTGGTAATATTTTGCAGCTAAAACTCATTTCATTTCATAGTGTCTATTAAATTTATTTTTATAGCAAGCCCGTGGGGTATATGTGATTAATGCTCCTTTTTCAACAGAGCAGACTGAGTTCCAGCAAGAGGAAATCTTTTACTCTAGTAAGAGGCAGAGTCGAGATATTTGAACCCAGGATTTTTTGTTGTTGCTCTTTGTTTGTTTTTTTTGTTTTGTTTTGTTCTGTTCTGTTCATAAAGCCTTGCTTTTTATTCGCATCAGAAGACGCCCGTGTCTTTCCATCCAGGGCACTGTGAATGAAGGTAGTGCAGCGTTTCTAAGAAGACTTTACCATTGTGTGTGACCTTGGCCTCCAAGCGATGACACCTTTCTGCAAGCTTTGATGTTGGCAGGTTATTTGATTCTTAATTATTTCTTCAGTGAAGACCATTTGCTTCACTACTACCAAGATAATGCCTCCCTTTTCTACTTCTGTGCTGTTTTGTATGCTCGAATGGCTTTTGGTTTTACTGCTGAGTCATAATGTGATCTCCCTGATGATGTTTTAAATTCCACCTGTGAGTATTACTAACCTACCAGACGGCCTGGAGCAGAGATGGTCTGCACAGCTCTGTCTCTTATGGGACCACCATAGCTCTGTCCCGCATGTAACTGTGGCGGTAGCCACAGCATCACCACCACCACCACCAGGCTAACAGCAATTTTGACAAGCTTTCTGGTTTCAAAAATGCGAAAATGTCTGATTTAGAATGTATGAAATATAACATGTTTTTTTTCCTAAGAAATCTGCTTTTTCTGGCTAGCGCATGAAATGTTTTCAAAGACTGGGTCTCACATACACGTATCTGGCATCTAGGAAGTTGAACAAAAATATAAGGAAGATAGTATTTATTAGGTATCGACAATATGCCACGTGAGTTGTCGTCATTGTTACCTGTGTCAGTTAGTGGGATCATCACAGTAGCCCAAGGGTGAGCAGCAGTTTGCTGGTTCTGTGGAGTATTTTTTTTATTACTTTTTTTTTTAATTTTTTTTAATTCAATTAGCCAACATAGAGTACATCATTAGTTTAAATGTAGAGTTCAGTAATTCATCATGTATATACCACCCAGTGCTCGTCACATCAAGTGCCCTCCTTTATACCCATCACCCAGTTATCCCATCCCCTCACCCTTTCCCCTCCAGCAACCCTCAGTTTGTTTCCTAGAGTTAAGAGAATCTTGGAACACTGAAAAAGTTAAATAAAGTTAAAAAAAAAAAACTCTCATGATTTGTCTCCCTCTCTGATGACTTCCCATAAAGAGTATTTTTAAAAACTTTGGTGTGTACATCTAGCATACCTTAGGACACATAAAGGGCTCACAATAAAGGTGTGGTTATGAAGTAAATAAATATGTAGGCATCCAATGACTTGGTCACAGTGAGGCAGCAAGTTGACATTGAACCAAAAACGGCAGTTGGCTTATCTGACTGGAAGCCCGTGTATCTAGCATCATGTTAGACTGTCTCTCAGTGGTCTCCACATGGTCTGGTAATAAATGGGAGCCAAAAATGTTTACTAAGTGAATTTCATGAAGCAAAGTGAATTAAGTGAAGCAAAAAGTGGGAAAGGAAGGAAGGACAGAAGGACAGGAAGAACGAGGTAGAGAGCCAAAGGAAAAGAAAAATTGGGGAAAGGGGAAGAACACAAGGAAGACGCTGTCAGTGATGTCTAAACATTAAGTAACTGGATTGGAAAGATACTATTTTTACAAAGCCAAAGCTGGCTTTTTTCCAGATTTAACTAGTTTTATATTGATCCTAGAAAGTTCTCTAAACATCAGGTTTTTAAGACATGAAGCTGCCCTATAATGCTACTTGTTCTCATGTTCTTGACCAACAGAGGATTAGTGAGTAATATATTTGCTCATGACCAGCTGAGGAAATCAATACTCAAGAAAGCATCTCACTGGTCAGCTCTGTGGGAGAGTAAACCACCCAGGATTTTATTGTAGCATGCATACATTGAAACTGATAACTTATTAAGAATTTTGTGGGGAGAGTCTCAGGCATAATTTATCTCAACCCACTAAATACATAGACTTAGAAATTAACCCCATAGAACAGACAGGAAGTCTCTATTCACAGGAAGACCAACTTTGAGCATTTTAATCAAGATCCAGTATAATGGGGTATGGGTGAGGGGGAGACATTTTATAGGCTAATATGTCTTCTCAATCTCTTTTTCATTCTTCTTATCCTTTCTGTTCTGGTTGAAGTTCCCATTCAGGTCAGAAAATTCTTGGTCTGCAAAGCAAGAGGATATTAAGAACAGGAGGCAGGAGAACTGGGTTCAACTCTGAAACTTGCTCAGGCAAAGACTCTCAGTCCCCAAACTGTAGCCAGGCTCCCCATTGTCCTCCACTCCACTCAATGTCAAGACTTCACCCTTGAACTGTAAAGACTTGAACAAACACACACATAGTTTATTTCTTTCTTTCTTTTAGATTTTTAAAATTTATTTATTTGAAACAGAGAGAGAGAGAGAGAGAGAGAATGAGCAGAGGGAGGGGCAGAGGGAGAGAGAGAGAGAGAGAGAGAGAATCTCGAGCAGACTCCATGATGAGCAGGAGCCTGATGCTTGGCTCAATCCCATGACCCCAAGGTCATGACCAGAGCCAAAATCAAGAGTTGAACACTCAACTGACTGAGCCACCCAGATGCTTCCATACACATAATTTCTAACAGTTCCAGGCTGATCCCTGACATGATGCTAGCTCTGCTCAAAGTGCCTTCCTGGGAAACTCAAGGCTTCTGAGAGAAATATTTTTGTGTTCCAAACATCACTTGGAGATTGGGTCCCCAACTCACAGCCTCCATGGAATGGGAGGAACCTAATGTCTAGAAGCACCAGTTAGGATCCCAGATGAGAGTCACATGGACCAACCCCCTCCTTTCTTGCTTTTTGTAATTTTTACCTTTCCTGACTCTACTGAGCTCTGTTCACTCCCTCCCTAGTTCCTCATTCTGCCTTCAAAATGCCCAGATACCTCTAAGCAAGTGGAAGTTGAGTTCGATTCACTCTAGACATTCAGTGTCTTGTCTATTGCAATACTATATTACCAATTGGCATCAGTCCTTATAATTTACCCAGTTTCTGACTTTGTTTATATTTGACACTACACATTTGCCACATGGCCTTTCAAAAAAGGCTACACTCTTCCCAACCCCCTTAGAATTGAGGATGCAAGCATAGAAGATTCACTGCTAGACAGATAATGTGATTCTACAGTCTCAGGGTCTTGGGGCTATAAGTTGGTAGAATCTTTGGAAAGTATGGTAAAATGTGGACAAGAAAGATAATCCCATCATGCAGAAATAACTTTTATTAATATTTTGATTTATTGTCTTCCAGTATTTTTATATACACAGGTTGAGGAGAATACTACATATAGGTTTTAGCTTCTCCTTTTTTCTTTTCTTTCTTTTTTTTTTTTTTACTTATTTAAACAATCTCTCATGTCATTAAGTAGTCTTTGAAAAACCTGATTTTTAGTAATCCACTGTGCAGAAATCCATCAAATAAAATCAACCATAATGAATTTGAACATTTTCCCACTGTGGGTCTTTTCAGTGGTTCTGGAGATTTTTGCTATTACAAAAATGTTGCTTTGCATGACCACATGCATGGATTTATGCATATATTTATGTTTTTACAAATAACAAATTTCAGGGTTTTGAATGACTAGTTTCAAGGATTAGGACCAAGTATAAATTGCACAGCAGACCTGTGGCATCAATGGACCACGCCAGAGGGTCATAGGGACGTTCATGTCACTGCACACTCGCCAACATCAAATCACGTGTAGACACAGCAAGAAAAACTGCACAATACGTTTTCTCCATGTACAAGGAGCAAATTTTATTTTACTGATATGTTATTGCTCATTTCTTTGATTAGGAGCAAGGTTAGCATTTTTATTTTTATTCATCACATGCAAATCTTCTCTTATAAACTGACTTTTGTAGACTTTGCATGCACACCTTTTGTAAGGGGGGAATGGGGTGTAGATGCTCATTTTTTCTTATAGATCTAATGTCTTTAAGTGATAAGGATATAAAACATTGCTGTTTGATGTAGAAGGGTTTTTTTGGCCATATTTTCATTTTTTTATTGTTTAAATTGTTTTGTTTATAATATCTAAGGAAATATATTTTTAGGACAGAAGTCAAGTTCCCCAAAGCCATGGAAATATATCACTTCCCACCAGAAATACATTCTTCTAGTATTAGCACAGAGCTTTTAAAACAATACACAGAGGATTCATACCAGAATTATCCTTCTTCCTTTTTTTTTCAGCAAAACCCTATTCTCAGTCCATAATAGCAAAACCTAAAATTTCCTTCATTTTAATCATTACATAATTTGTTAGAGCAAAGTATCCCAAGAAACCTGCAAAAATCACTTAAAATTTTTTTTTTTTCCCAACCCTTCCTCCTATGGTAGTCACTGTGAACTCAGAACTGTTTTTCATGAAGGAACATTCCTGTTCCAGAAGGTCCTAACACAGTGTGACTGCAGGAATGGAGTCTTTCTTTCCCCAAATCGGCCAAAATGAGGGATGAAAGTTTTTGCCTGAATCCATGAAGCAAATGCATCTAGAACTGGGATCCCTGAATCTTCTACCATCATTGATTTTCCTTACTAGACTCGACTCATCTGGCGTCTTTAAGGCATGGGTCTATTTACATGTTTTCCTTTTGTTGGCGTCTTGAATAACTGCCCACCTTCCTTCCTTGCTGCCGTCTCTCATGTGTGCCTTTGTGTTTTTCAGCCTGTGCCCTGTGAAGAATATGCCCTCATATCTTTACTATTCAGTGTTGAGTGAGTTCTGGCCTAACCACCTCCCACATGCCGTATTCCTGGTCCTGATCCTCCCTGCTGCTGACCTCATGTCTTGTCTCCCTCCAAAGAAGAAAACAAAAGTCATGCATAACTTCCCACTGAGCTATAGCGGCAGCTAACATTCTGGTGCCTTCCCCTCCAGCATTTGTCTCTGTTTATGCATTAATATCATATATGTTACTGTTTCTCATTTTTTCATTTAAAGTTCTGTTGTCATCATGACCCCAAATTATAACTCTTAGTGGCTCTATGACAACCAATTCAACTACTCCTCAATAGACAGACATGTAGGATGCTTTTAGGTTTTCCTGACTTTTGGTACAGTGGAACACTCATTGCTTGATAGTACTACAGTTACGTTCTCAAAGCAGATTCCTGGAAGAAGGAAACATTGTTTGAAAAAATATATATATAACTATATAAACCTCTCAGCAGATATATTATAAAAAATAGAAAAGACAGGTAAACATGTTTTTTGGGGGAGACACCTAGGTGGCCCAGTCGGTTAAGCATCTGCCTCTGGCTCAGGTCATGATCCCAGGGTCTTCAGAAGGAGCCCCGAATCTTGTGCTCTCTCTCTCTCTCTCTATCAAATAAATAAATAAAACCTTAAAAAGATATTAAAAAATTTTTTTTAAAAATAAACATTTTCGTTGCTGTTGTTGATACACAGAAATTTCTACATCGAGGAGGGGACTTTGAGTACATAGCGAAATTCTGGCTTGTGTTTCTTAGGATGTGTATCCATATTCTCAATTTTTAAGACTAATAACCATTGCCTAATTTCATTGAACAAGAATTTATTAAGCTGCAGAAAGAGAAAGCACTAACAGAGTTTCTAACCAATGTTGAGGCTCCAGACTGAGAATTACCCCGCCAGAGTTTCTTCCCTTTACTATCCAGGCCTTTCTGCTCTTGGAAGTGGTAGGATCTCCCCTACTATGAAAACCAAGAGAAAGTTCTCTCTTTAGCGGAGGAGAGAGCAGCGCCTGCAGCACGCAGGCTGATGGGAGAGCTGACAGAGGTCTGAGTGGTCAGATGAGGGAGTGAGAGTCCTGTGTGCAGGGGAGAGGAGATGGCCGGAGGCACTATCTGCTTACCAACCGGACAGGTGGGCCCTGAGGGCAGGTACCATGCAGCAAGTCTTGGGGAAGGATAATCCAGGAGAGGAGCTTAAAGCTGTCTGCTCCATTGCCTGGTAAGAACTCTAATCCTAGATCATCTTAGGTTTCCAAATAGGACTTTTCACCAAGCACTGCCTATGACTTTCATCTGAAAGGTACAAGAAATTGGCACCTTTTCTTGTGTAAAATATGCAGCTATTGACAAACTGGCCCCAGCCTACAATTTTCAATTTTACCTCCTACGTCTCTTTCTCCCTGCTTCTGTCTCCCACCAAAGCACTCTAGTCTGCTCTGCTCCCTGGATTTACCAAAAACGCGGCAAGTTCAGGTCTCTGTGCTTTTGCTCAATGCTGTGCCTTCTGCTCAGAAAGCCTCTCTTTCATTTGGCTGCCTGGAATCCCACCTAAGCTTCTAAACTCCTGAACCACTTTCCTTCTCACTATCTCCACAGAACTCATTGCCCTTCTCAAGGTCTTCCTTGATCATCATCTTCCTTAATCATGAGTGACCATGGCACCCATGATCACTTCCACCAAAGCCACTGCCTCACAGTTGATGGTGGCGTCTTTCCCACTGTCTGTGGACTGCTTGAGGGCAGGTTCCTCGTATGTCCTGAAATAATCCTTTTAATTCCAGGGCCTAGATTAATACCCCGAGGACATGGACAGCACAAAATAAATATTTATGTTGGGAAGGAAAGTGAGTAAATGAAAGGAAGAGGTTATGAAGTGACTGTGTCCCCACCCCCAAATTCATATGTCAAAACCCTAACCCAATAATGAAGGTATTTGGAGGTGGAGCCTTTGGACAGTCATTAGGTTTAGATGAGGTCATGAAGGTTGGACCGCATGATGGGCTTAGAGTCCTTAAGTGGAAGAGTGACTAGAGTGTGTTTATATCCCATCCCTGACATGTGAGGATAGAGTAAAGGCAGATATCTGCAAGCAGGAGGAGAGCTCCCACCAGGAACCAAATCTGCCAGCACTTTGATCTCGGACTTCCTCTCCCCCAGAACTGTGAGAAATGAATGTCTGTTGTTTAAGCCACCCACACTTGTTATAGCAGCCTGAGTAGACTAACACAGAAGGGAAGAAGTAAGGCAGAGAGAGGAGGAAAAAATAAACCTAATAAAATGTTTACTGTGTTAAATTTAAACTGCTACATTAAAAGTATAAGTGTGTTTGAATTTGGTGTCTAAGACCTGGAGTTATATAAATGTGTGAAAAATCTCTTAACTGAAGATCAATTTAACTCTCTGGAACATGGCCAAGAGTCTGAAGGAAGTGGGAAAGACCTATGAATAGCACACATAAATATATGGGGATCGGTACACAAGAGCCCATGCATTAGGAGAGGTTCCCCGCCTCTCACGACCTCACTTAGTGGCGGCTCTTTCTGAGTTATTTATTTATTTGTTTGTTTACTGCCCTGAGAAGTTAAACTGTGGTGTGTTTCCAAGAGCATATACATTTCTTTTTTTTTTTTAAGGTAATCTTTTTTTTTTTTTAGATTTTATTTATTTATTTGATAAACAAAGATCACAAGTAGGCAGAGAGGCAGGCAGAGGGAGAGGAGGAAGCAGGATCCCTGCTGAGCAGAAAGCCCCATGCAGGGCTCAATCCCAGGACTCTGAGACCATGACCTGGTGGAAGGCAGAGGCTTTAATCCACTGAGCCACCCAGGCACCCTTATACATATCTTTTTGTAAGCATTAAATGTTATTTGAATTGTTTTCATAAAGGGTAGAGGATATCATTTCATTTAGGAAAGGCACTTGAATTTACACAAGTGTTAGTAGATGAAAGTAGATTAAAATTCAGATTGAGCTCTGCTCGGTAACAACCATGGCAGGGAGGAGGGGTGCCCATCTCTTACTCAAAAACCATCTGCAAATAATTTGCTCTAGAAAACTGGGTTATTTGTGACTCCTCCACCGTCAAAGAAGCATGAAGGGGCCATTCCTCTTCACGAATATTCAATGGAAAATGTCAAATGTAGGTGACAGAAGGGACCTTCATTCAATAAAGCCATCTTGGGTTGAAATTAGATATCTGGTCAGATGTGCACGTAGAGGAGGGCTTCCTCTCTTTACCTTTCGACAGCACCTTTCTCGCACTCATCCACGTTGCAAAGATGACCATAAAGACAGATCTGTTAGTAAGACGAAGTTATTAGGAAATGAGTATAGAGTTCTAAGAGTCGGAAGTTTGGCCTGTACACAGATCTCTTTAATTTTAATTCATTTATATTTTGAGTGCAGAAGGAACAAAAGACTATGAAGTAAAAGACTGCAGTCCCTCCTTCCTCCCCTGTCACGCATTTTTTTAGAGGCCTCTACTGGTATTGCCTGCTTGTGTGTCTTTCCAGGGCTGCTTGATTCTAATACAAGGATATGCACATCCATATGTGTGTATAAATGTATGTGTTTACTTGTTGGGGTGTATAATATATGTTATGTTTTCATGATATAATATATGTGCCTGTATACTGTATTTGTCACACATATATGCACACAGCCAGGATTCTTTTTTAAAGACTTATTTATTCATTTGAGAGACAGGGAGAGAGCACGCACAAGAGAGGGGATGGGGCGGAGGGAGAGAATCTTGAGCAGACTTCCTGCTGAGGGTAAAGCTTGATGTGGGGCTTGATCTCATGACCCTGAGATTGTGACCTGAGCCGAAATCAAGAGCCAGATGCTTAACTGACTGGGCCACTCAGGTACCCTTCACACGGCCAGGAATTCTGTCTGCTTTTTTATACAAATGGTAGATATCACACACTTTTTTTTTTTTTTTTTTTTGCAATTCACCTCTTCATGTGATAGCATCCTTCTGAGAAATGTCTGTACCAAATATAATGAAATCATTCATTCCTCGCTGTGGATGCAGAACATTTCAGTGTGTACGGTACTTATTTTACAGGTCTATATTGAGGTGCATTAAGGCTATTTCTAATCTCCCTTTATTATAAGAAATGCTTCAGTGAATAATTTTAAATATACTTTATTCTGAACATATGCTGGTTTAGCTTAGCTGTAAAATAAATTTCTAGAGTAGAAATTGCTGAATCAAAGACTAGGTGCATTTGTAATTTTCTTTTCTGAGATCTTTTTATTTTACTTACTTTGTGAATAGCAATGCACATATGTACACAGAATTCAAACAGAACAAAAGAAGAAATAGTGCAAATGGATATTTCTCGTTTTTCTCTTTTCTCACTTTTCTCCTAGGAACCAATTCTCCTTTTAAGAAAAAAGTGATTTGCATCTTGTATATGTTTGTTTCCAGTGGCATTCACTGAATATGTAAATGTGTGTGTGTACGTACATAGATATACATACATGTGGGTATGTGTTATGTGTTATGTGTGTGTGTGTGTGTATTCCTCTGTGTGTATGTTTTCAGTGTTTTCATGGGAAAACTCAGTGAGCTCTTGGCAGGATCCTGGTCACAGACTGGCATCGGTCATCAGTGTCCCCATTTACCTTCCCTACTGTCTCATCCTTTCGTCTCAGTTATATTTGATGATAGCAAGGCTGGTGTTATATAAAAGATGAGCAGTCTTGTTTGTGTTTGGTGGAAAGATGATTTTATAACAAGTATCAAATTTTAAAATGCACTTAGCTTTGTGTGTACCAATGCTGTTATTTAGGAATGGTACTTACAGATGGGCACCAAGATCTGTGTAGGGGAACATGCATTGTAATGTTGTTTGTTTTCTTTTTTTTTTATAATTTTTAAATTTTTTTATTAATATATAATGTATTATTAGCCCCAGGGGTACATTGTTGTTTTCAAAAGTAAACAGCAAATAAGCAGAACCTGAAATAAAATAAGGTGTTGATTAAAATGGGACTGTTTACGGCTCTTGGTGGCTGGTTGAGTTGAGCTTCCGACTCGTGATTTCGGCGCAGTTCATGATCTCAGGGTCATGGGATCCATCCCCGCGACCAGCTCCAAGTTCAGCAGAGAGTCTGTTTGAGATTCCCTCCCTCTGCAACCCCCTCTCTCTGCAACTCCCTTTGCAACTCTCTCTCTCGCTCTCTAATGACATAAATCTTTAAAAAAATATATGGCAAATCCTGGAATACTACGGAATCTTTTTTTTTTTTTTAATGAACTCTTAACGTGATAATACCAGAAGATCCCCCAAAATGGCAGAATACTGTGCATTATAGGAACTTGTGTAACCTTCAATGGTGGTAAGCTTTGAGGAGAGGAAATGGTGGGTATGGAAAGGCATTTACTCTTCATTTGGAACTTTCTGTACTAGAAATATAAATTCATATATATATACATACATACGATTTTTGAAATATGTCAATATGTGTCAAGATAATACAGCTTAGAGGAGATGTTAGGAGCCATTTTTTTGCCTTAACTTCCCCATATTAAAATACACATCTAAAATGAAAGCAAAAGAGTTGTAAATGTGGGGAAGAAAAGAGTGACCAGATCTGAAAGGAGTAGTCTGGTTTGTAAACAGACAGTGGCTTCCTGACTCTTTCCTTGGGTGCATGAGGACCCCACCGGGAGATACATCAAAATATAGATTTCAGGACTCGCTTGTGGAGATTCTGACTGAGTTCAGCTAATGGCGAAAGTTTGATGCCCAGCTTCCTGTGAGAAGCACTAGCCATGTTGAAGGTGGTGGGCTCCGGTGGTTCACCAAGTAAGTCCCAGAGCCGGCATTAAGGTGACTAGGTGCCAGGTGTTAGCACGTGGACTCACCTCATTTGTACCAGTTCAGTGTATTTGAGGACTTTGCAGACTTTGAAGGCACCATGAAATGGGTTTGAACCTGACCCTAAATGGCACTCACTGACGCGTGCTGAATAATGCTCAGAAATTCCCTAACTTCTCTGAGCAGTTATACTTACCTCACGGGGCTAGCAGGAGAGTGGGAACCACTACAGGTAAAACACTTGAGCAGGGGATGCAGGAGTGCTCGCTGTGTGGTAGCTCTTGTTAGGTATAGAGCCAGACACAATGTCATCTTTCTATTATCATGAATACGGGCATGTGACAGGGAGGTGGTAACATTAGCTGTGCAACTTTCAGACTTACCAAGCAGAAGAACATTGGAAAACACGGTCATTTAGGAGCAAAATAGGGACTCTTGTGCAGGTCTGTTCTTTTAGGTTAGCTTTTAGAAAGCTTCTGGGCTCATCGTTTAGGGCACATTTAAATTACATTCATCTCAAACACGGTGTGATTTCATCCTGAGTTCCAAAAGCAAACGCAGCCTCCAGCAGGGGGAATTAGTAATCAATCACCGCATCTCGAAATTGGAGAGGCAAAAGTCCTATTGAACATGATGTAGCTCACCTCCGGCCCAGATATGAGGTTCCAGTAAGCACTCTGGCACACGTTAGAGACCCTGTTTTTAAATACTCTAAGGGAAACGTCATGACACAGAATTGGGGGTGGGAGAGCTGGAAGACCTCTCAGGGAGTACCTACTTATTACTTCATTCATGAATTTATGCGCCCTGAGAGCATAGCTCCAGCTGCCCATGATTCAGCGTCCACCGTGAGCCGGGTACCGCTGCGCTAGTCACTCCATGTGGACAATCTCCAGTCCTTCTGCCACGCAGTCACAGAGGGATCCTCACCCCAGTTTACATTTGAAGAACTGCAATTCAGTGACTCACGTAGCCTGCCTGAGGTGACCTCATGCACAAGGGAGGAGCAGTGTTGGAAGCCAGGCATGTCGGGATGCAAAACCCATAAGTTCTCGCTAGATCCCCATAAGTGCCCCACGTGCTGGAGCATTGTGCTCTGTATTGGCACCCACCAAATAGCACTGTGATGTGGTGACCGTCCCTGCTGCTTGAGAAGGATGAGTGGCAGCTCTGGAGAGGCTCACCTCTGGCTTTCCCCTGGAGGGCTGTGTGACTTGAGTCAGCCCCTCTGTGGAGCTACTGTGTTTTCCAGGGCTTCACACATCCGCTCTGCAGTGGAAGCCAAGAGATTATTGGCAGTCTGGGGGGAGGGGGGAGGGCTTGTGGTCTTCCTGGCCCCCTTATGCTCTGATCTCCTTCCTCTCAAGGAAAGCGAGGCATTTTTTTTTACTGTGTCACATTGCAGTTCCTTCCACAGCACGTTGTATTAGATGAGAGATTCGTCCTTTTATTTCTTCTAAACGCTTCCCCTCAAAAAAGCATGCGCATCAGGAATTTCTGAATTTGTGATAGAGTTAATAGAGCGTTTTGTGCCCCCTGCCCCCATGACTAGAAGGACTCAGCTTCCCACCCACTGTCCTCAGCTCCTGGTTCCTGGACTACATCTGAATTGACACTGCCCAGATTCCTATACACTCTGCACCAGCACCACGGAGGTCCCCAGACGTGAGCCTTCAGGGAGACCCCGCTTTCCTTATAGCAATCACTGTGCCGAGGACAGGACAGAGAATGCAGAGGCTGAAAGGGGCACCACTTGCTCTCAGGGGCCTTTGGACTCTGAGCCAATGCACCCATGCTTCATGGGAACAGGCAGAGATCTGCTGGAGGGCACTTACAGAGCAGAGTGTCCTCATCCGCTTTGCCAAGTTCACTCCAGTGGCTGCTGGAGGTTGGGCAGAGAGTGTCTACTAACCATGCTGAAATGACATTATAACCACATTACTGGTCCCTTCCTCTCCCTGCAAACAAGTGCACAGTGCCTTGCTGCTCTTGTGCACACGGACAAGGTCTTCAGGTGCTGCACGGACCATCCACGAAATGATAAATCCTGTTGCAAAGCTGGATCCAGGCTCAAGTTCGAGGTAGAAGGGAGATGTCTACCGTGAGCTTTTCCAAGCAGGCGGCCATCAACTCTCAGGAATGGGGCTCATATTGTATTTGGAAATTGAGGTTCTGGTTGGCATTTCTCTGCTTTTTGTGTGACTTCTTATCCTCCCGTCAGCAGCTCCCACTGGCTCCCACCACCACCTTCCCTTCTCTTTAGGTCCTGTGCCCTCAGGGAGAGGAGAGCAGTCTGTCGCACGTAGGTCTCTGCTGGCCAAACAGCAGGCTCCTGTCTCCAGGTTTAATGAGGAAAGCCCAAGTCAGGAAGGCTGGGGCCAAGGTTTTATGGAGGCTCTGGGCCAAATGGCTTAGCCAGGAATTCAACCAGCACTGTCCTCTATCCCTTGGGAGCTGCAAAATGCAAACAGCCCTGGTGAAATGGAGAGCAATTTCCTAAGCAGGAGACGGGAGCTTTTAACGAGCTCTAGTGCGCCTGCCCTGGTCCTCTGTGGTCCTCCAGGCTGGCTAATTAGATTGCCGGCTGCAAAGAGCCCTTTGATGGCCCAGAGACAGCAAAAGGGTAGAGGCTCAGAGGGCAGCAGCTGGGATGGAGTTGACAGTAATAAGTAAGACATCTGATGGGCTTTCGAGCTTTGGGGAAGGTTTCTCTTCCTCTCTCTTCCCTTCCTCCAGGTCATGCCTCAAATCCCACTAATGACACAGTTCTGGATTCTTCAGAGAAGGAAGGAATGGTCAAGTGAAGCGTGCAGTTTTTGCTGGAGGAAGAAGGGATATACTCTTAATTATGGTTTTCATTTATTCATTCATGCATTTTTTTATTGACCTAGTTAGAGTCTGTGCAAATGTTTGGGATATAGAGAGGACTTCGTTTAACGTTTAAGGAAGAGAAGAAATTCAAATACATAAAGAATTACCGAACTCTTGGGAAAGTAACCACAAGGAAGCTGCTGGTAAAGTCAAGTCAAGGGGAGCCAAATTGGAAGAGGGGACATTTGACTGGGTTTCATAAAACAGATCACCATTTTTTCCCCCCATTAAAACCCAAACGAAAGTAACAAGGCATGTGAGAATTAGATAACTGGAGAAGATAGGACATTTCAGAAAACTGGAATGATATGGGCAAAGGTTAGATGCTGGATAAAAGACCGCAGATGAGTCATCCCAAATGATGGAGATGTGAACACTGACCTGACGGTCACCTGAAGCCAACACAAGAACCTGTGTCCCTGTCCTCTTTGCTGTCCAGGGAGCACCAAAGGAAGGGCCTCTCTACCCTCAGCTCTGACAGCCTCTGAAGCCTGGGGCTACTTGGAATGCTTTTCAAAGAGGGGCTCTATGCTAGCCTAAATGATTATGCCCTCAAATCCATCTTTCGAAAAACTCAGCCTCAGCATGGCTGTCTTGGGAGATGGGGTCTCTGTGGAGGTGTGTCGGGTTGAAGGAGGTCATGAGGGTGGGGTCCTGATCTGCAGGGACTCCTGATAAGTATCCACACCAGAGAACCGGCTGTCATGCTTTCCTTGAGTGTGCACCAAGGAAAGTCTCCTGGAAGACCTGGCGTGAAAACAGCAGTGCGTGGGCCAGAAAGAGGTTCCTCACCAGAGGCAGCCGGGACCTTATTCTTGGACTTCCAGCTTCAAGAATGGCAAGAAAATATATCTCTGGGTGTTTGGATTTGTGTGTGTGTGGTGTTTTTTGTTTGTTTGTTTGTTTTTTTACATTTCTGTTGTTTAAGTTCCCGGGGCTGTGTTATTTTGTAAAGGCAGCCCAAGCAGACAAATGCACAGTCCCAGGAGCTGCTGAGGCTGTCCTTGGTTATATCCTGTGTCTGATCTGCCAGACTCTCACTGCTGTATTCTCTTACCCAGAATGCCCTGCCTTTCCTTTAGGATGACTGTGCATCCCCACCCTCCACCATGAGTTAACTGGTGAAAGAGAATTCCTTTCCTTTGCAAAGTCGGGCTTGGTTAGGTAACACAACTTGCCCAGTGGATGACGGCAGAACACAGTGCAAGCTCTGTGTCTGAGCAGACACTTTCAGAGATGTTGCATGCCTCCCGCATTCCTGCTCTCCATTTGTCCGCCCTGAGAATAGCGTTCTGAACAGAGGGTCTGCTTCATTAGCCCAGAATCTAGAAGAAAGGAGATGTATGGAACCAAGTCAGAGCTGTTGCGGCTGCTAATATAAATTAGGAGAGAAACCTAAACCCTTGCTGTTGTCGAGGCCTTTTGCTATTAGAGCTTATGAAAGAGGACACAGGTCCATGGGTGCATCTCATACAATCAGCCCTGAACTGATGGTCAGTCTAATGACACACACTGTAAAGCCTCACATGACTTTCCTTGTCCCAGTGTCTGCTCTGTCAGTCTTCTCCTACACCTCCTTCTTCTCCCCTTTATCACTAGAATGGTTCTTTCGTACTTTTCAATACTCAGCTCAGGCATCCATTCTTTGGTTTCTCCTCCCAGGACCCCATAGGCTGAGTCACCACTGATGTCCCTAATCTCTTGTACTTGGCTCCCTCACTGCATTCACCAAAGGAGCTGAAATAATCTGTCTCTGCACCTGTCTCCCCAGTTAGACCTTAGAAAGCAGGGATCTTATCTAATTTATTGCCTTCCACATTTGGGTAAAGGTTGGCACATAAGAGCAGCTTAAAAAAATGAGGCATGTCCATGCTATAGACATTTTAGCCCCTAGAATCTCTGTTCTAGTAGATCCAGTCAGTTTAGAGACTTTTTGAGCTCGAGGACTCAGTTCTACAACGAATAGAGTAAAGCTGGTCGCAACCAACATTTTCAGAGTGAGATTAGGGAGCTTGTCCATAAGAATAAAGGAGAAAAACAGAATCTCAATGTTACAGCTGTAGTTTAAAGTCATAAACAAGTTTTGATCAACGAGAAGATGGATGTATCCTCAGGTGCCCAGACACTGCCACATCTATGGCTCAGCAGGGCTGACTTGACCGTGCTTTCCAGGCGCACACAAGCATGGCAAAGAGGAGTAAGGGAGGGGGAGCAGAAGAAACTTGGCAAACGTGGTTCCTGCAGGGTACAAACCTTTTAGTCTCATCGGGAGTGCCAGCGTGCACACACACACAGATGCACACCTGTGCACATGCATACCACACACCCACACCTACAGATATATGCATCCACACATGTGCACACGTGTATACACCACACATGTACATGTGTGTGCACACCTGTCGACAAATTAAAAGGTGGGCGTTGACCAGGGGAAGATGAAATAATTTAAAATTACTGTATTAAAACCGGGCAAGGTAGAGAGAATATCGTGCCCAGTACACAGTATATTCTCAGTAAATATTGTTTTATGTTTGGATCTAATTTTAATTCAGCATAATAAGGCCAGCAACTTGAGGCTGTTTTAAAATAAATGATAATTGGATAAAATTTATATTTAAAAATACTTGTGTGTTTTTTCTGTACTGATTGCTGTGTTAGATAGTGAGGAAATGGAAGTAAGAAAAGATAGTTCTGCCTTCAAGTGCCTCTGAGTCTGGTGAGAGAGACAATTCTCAAAATAAACAATTCAAACATTTGTTAGAATCGCTGTCATTGATGTTTCTGAAGGAAACAATGGGGGTAACAAAGAGGGAGTCATCGATTTTAACTTGATGGGTCAGGGCAGTTTGGGAAGAGATAATAAATGATACAAGCTTAAAAGATGGGTTAGGACTCAGTGGAGAACATTTACACACACACACGCGCACACATTGATTTGTGACATAATACGCATGGACTGCATTTTTAATGAATAAAGTATCTCTAAATAAAATGAATTTCTCTGGGGCTGTGGAGAAAGAATACCAGAGAGAATATCTGATATGGAACACTGGATCTAATGTAATCGATTCATTAAAAAGACAATATTCATTGACAGTTTCTGATTTCACACTCCTTATCCAATTAAACTTTCTCCTAAACACGGGTATCCATAGACAAGAGGAGCTTCTGTGTAACCCCACGGAACAATAATTTTCCATATTTCTGCTAGCTTAATGATTCCACACAGTATATATTGTAGCTTAATGGAAAGAAAAATGGACTCGGTATTGGAAATACTTGGGTTTGTATCCTCTGTATCTATGAAATTGTGTTTCATTCCTCAAATACCTGAGACTTGGTTTCCCCTCTGTGAGATGGAAAGAAAGCTAATATAAATATAAGATTAGAAATCACAACAAAATTGCCAGTCACACAATGGGCAGTCAATGAGATAGTGTAACTCTGACTTCTCACATTAATTAAGCTTGCTAGGAGTCAAATAACTTTTACTGTTTCTAGAAATCAAATCTAAAAATTATCTGAAAGTTATGAAGATTTACCGTTCTTTAAGAACATTCAAAACAATTTGTCTAGGCTTTAACAGTAAATAAATAATAAAGTTTGGAGTATTGTATCTCCTTTGGGGTCCTAAAGCTTGGGACTTTTAAGTTGGGAAACTTTGGATGAATCTTGATTCTAGAATTTAAAAGCTGTGTATTCTTGAGAAAGTCATTTTACTACTCTAGGGCTACTGGGCCATATACTATATAATATGTAATGATAGATGATCAATAAATTTATGAAAATAAATTAGTGATTAGATACATACAGTAGTTATGTCAGTGTTATTATTGTATTTATAATCAGGGTTTTTTTCATCTTTTAGTAAAATGAGCCCAAAATGAAAAACCTTGACCTTCATACAAACAATACTAAACTTTGACCCAGAAGGGTCCTGGTCCAAGGCTCCACACTTTATAGTCTTTTCTCTGGTGTCTAACCACAATCTTCCCCAAGGGGCAAGAAATCATTCTCCTACCTTCTACCCATTTTCTAAGGGCCTAGGATTCTTCAGTTCTCTGCCCACTTTGCTGAGACCTCCCTTCACAGGCTAGCATAAGTCTCCTTCCTGGGTCCATGTGGCCACAGGCTGATGGTGCCATTGGCGGTCAAATTCTGGACGTAAGGGATGGTCAAGACTGCCCGAGCAGAGTGCACACAGGTTGGAGGATTCATGGGTGGGATGAAGCGAATTGGGCCGGGGGACTGATAGTTTTCCATAGCCTTCTAGGATGAGATTTTGTCAAGGCAAGGAGTTGGATGTTCAAACAAACATTAATTTTTTTGAACAAACATTTTGTTTGGATTATAACTTTTAAATATATGAGTTAGGATATATGGGTCCTCATTTATAGATATTTTCAAAGCCTAGCCAATATTAGAGGAGTTGCTTTTTCCAGGAAAATTTAAATGTCCACTGTGTGCCTTTCAAGCAGGAGGCCTTTAGCACTTACATTTTATCCCCCCCACCGGTCCCGATGCAGAGAGGGGCGGGGTAGAGGAATGGAGAGTTAAAGGGAAAGTCAATGGAGCTTCAAGAAAATTCTTGGAATAACTAAACAGACATGTGGAAACATTCCCCTGATATTTTTAAACTGCTTAAATTTCCCCAAGAATTGCTAAATGTCAATATGGGCCACGCCGCGATGTCATCTTGTCTTCATCTTTGTAACTCCTTCACTGCATATAGAAAAAGAATGGATTTAAGAACATTTGCAAGTGAAATAAGTCCTCTCTTGTGCTATGTATCCTCGGGGAAGTGTATTTTTAAAAGAGCCAAAGAATTGTACAAAATACCCCTAATTTGATAGCAGATTTAACTTCCAGGACCCAAATATGACATTGCAGCTCTCCTGCTTTAAATCGTTTCAATGTTTTCTATGTCAAAAAAAAAAATCAAGTCAAAATTATTCAATGTTCATATAAGGCTTCCTAACTTGGTTTAATTCTGATCCATTTGTTTTCACACAGAGCTTTCATCAGGCCAGATTCTCCTCCCCTCTAAGTCCTGCCATGTTCCTCTTGCTTTCTTATGTTTGCACTTAGCAATTAGTGTTCCAGGACCCTATCCTGACCTAGGGTTTCTGACAGCCAGTAAGGCTGCATATAGAGGACTTGTGAACTTGGAAAAGAATACTTGTCTATTGTCACTCACATCCATGGATATTTACCATTTTCTTCCATTGTGAATTTAGCAACATACCACAGCAATAGTATTATTAGTAACTCATGGTTTTGTCACTAGTAGCATCAATTTTTTTTTATATCACATTTCATCTATGGTAGATAGCTTGATATACCTGTTTATCCTAAACACTACTTTGAAAATATGATAATTATTAGGCCATTGCTAGGGGATTATGTTTAATAAGATCTATTAATACGTTGACAAAAAGGGAATATATTATAATTTTTTGAATATTTTAGAATTGTATTTTAATACAGCATTTTAAAACCATATGATTGGTTTCCTTTGTAAGTCTAGACATGTGCTTTTATACATTTAAATATAGTATCATATTTTAATGCTTAAAAGTTATTACTTTACAAAGGACTTTATAGGTTTCACTAGACTATTGAAGAAGTCAAGTCATAAAAGTTTTAAGAAGGCCTGAGGTAGGAGACTTCCCTTTGTTCATTCTTAGCAAACTCCTACTCATCCTTTAAAGCCCATTCAAATGTTAGCTTTCCTCTGAAACTTCTTCAGCTTTACTTGGCATATAAAGTCACTCTATTATGATCCACACCATCATGGAGTTACCTCTATAACAGATTTTTACACTGAATTGAATCATCAATTTCCCTATCACTCCAGCTAGATCGGTAGGTTTTTCCTCTTAACATTTTCAGTGACTAACAGAGTTCCTCATATGGTGGATGTGCTCAATTTAATATTTGATGACTCCTTGGTATGAATCAATGGGCAATGTTTGACCAATTTGCGGGGAGGATGTCTGGATCCATTAACTTCCTGGGATCAGAGGCGAGTACCAGGTGATTTCAACTACAACAGCACATACACAGTATATGTCATATCTAAACTATGGAAAGAGCCTAGATGTCCATCAACTGATGAATGGATAAAGATGATGTGATATGTATATGTATATATGGAACACTATGCAACCATCAAAACCCCTAAATCTCGCCATTTGCAATGACATGGATGCAACTAGAGGATATCATGCTAAGTGAGATAATTCAATCAGAGAAAGTTAGCACATGATCTCACTGATAGGAGGAATTTGAGAAATAAGACAGAGGATCATAGGGGAAGGGAGGGAATAATGAAACAAGATGAAACCAGGGAGGGAGACAAACCGTAAGAGACTCTTAATCGGAGGAAACAAACTGAGAGTTGCTGGAATATAGGGGGTGGGAGGGATGAGGTGGTTGGGTGACGGACACTGAGGGGGGTGGTATGTGCTATAGTAAGCATTGTGAATTGTGTAAGACTGATGAATCACAGACCTATTCCCCTGAAACAAATAATACATTACATGTTAATAAAATATAAATAAATCTGAAAGTGATGCCAATGCCATAGCATGTCTTCTCTAAGTGGGCCACCTTTATCTCCTCTCTCCTCCAGAAACTGGCCTTTGGTTCCAGGAACAACCACAACCTGGTTGCCTTTTTAGCACCACACTCTGGAAGGCTGTTCTTCTCATCTCTGCATGACCGGCTCCTTCTCAACATGGAGATCTCAGGACAAATACCACTACAGTCAACGAGACCACCCCAGGTCACGCTAGCACACGGACACTCCACCACTATTTTCCTTGTGCAGAACTGCCTCTGAGCTGTGGTTTGAGCATTACCATGGCTCCACACATGGGGGGGTGAGGGTGCTGAAATCTGACCCACGAATTCCTCCAGCGTGCTGGAGGAACCGCACCTCTTTATTAGCCAAAGGTGCTATGGAGTAGACAAGCTTCTCATCACAGAGGGAGTGGTACTTCTTTTTTCGACTTTGTGCACCCAGAGAGGGCATTCCTTCTGATTCGTACCTTTGTATCATCAGATATTTCTAATTTGGTTTGATTATTTATTTGTGGGCTCTTATTTATTTATTAATCAACTACTTCCACCCACTAGCATGTAGATTTCATGAGGATAATGACCTGACTGGGTCTGTGTGGTTCATTTCTGGGATTCCCTGATTATAGAATATTGCAGAGCACATACTGGTGGCTCAGCAGATATTTACTGGATTACTTAATAGGAAACCCACTCTATTCATAATTTAAAACATTAAATGGCGCATTACATACTGTGAATTTCTAAGAAATGTCCATCACTTCTTATACCCCAATATGTATACTTACATGGACCTAATTTCTGTTCACTCAAATGTCTGGCATGTCTTGAACAACAATCCTTTATTGTTTAGGTTTGCTTTGACTTTGGTGTTCTTTCTGCCCCCTAGCTATGCTTGAAAACAATCTAATCTTCCTAAATAAACCTTGCATTTTCCAAATAAGCTTCCTAGCTTTTGCCCTTGGAAATCTCCCACCCTCTCCCATACTCATGTATGGGAGATTGGGAAATTTCTAACAAAGAAACATAATCTATAATAGGTTTTTGACCAGGACCAATTACCCTCTCTTACATCAGAGAATCCTTGAGCTAGCACTCTGTTTTTGTTTTGTTTTGTTTTTATTCAAAGTTATTTATTTTGCTTTTCTTGTTTCTGTCAGAGTATATATTTTTTTAGAGTATTTTGATCATACATCCTCCTTCCCATCCCAACTGTACAGTCAGTTTATAGAGGAAAGGGTTGTGTGTTTTACATCTTTGTATTATCCACAAGGCATGGGTTAGAAAAATACTGGTTAAATATTTTTTTAAAGATGTTATTTATTTATTTATTTATTTAGAGAGAGAAAGTACATGAGTCAGTGGAGGGGCAGAGGGAGAGGGAGAGAGCTTCTCAAGCAGACACCTCGCTGAACACTGAGCCAGACACAGGGCTCCACCCCACAGCCCTGAGATCAGGACCTGAGCTGAAATTGAGAGTCAGACCCTTAACTGACTGAGCCACCCAGGTTCACCGTTGATTTCAAAACAGCCTTCAAAACTCACTTCATTATGACTGCTTCAAATTAACAAATTCTATTTCTGTCTCATTTTTTAGTTTAATTTCACAAAAATCAGATGAATCAAACTGTATCCAGCTCCTTTCGAAATTAAATTTCAAAATTGGGTTCTCAAGGCCAGTATCGAAAGGCAGACTGAGAGTGATCATTAGGCCAAATCCCAAATAATAAAGGAAGGATAGGAAGGCTGAGGGGTGGGCATGTCACATTCATAAGCACAACCCGAACACACACATGAACTTTGAGTCCTTTGTTTTTTCCCCGCTAACTTTAGTATGTACTACGCAGCACTGCTTGAGGATATTTTTATCCCAAGGCTATTTCTGCAGATGTCAAAGAAACCTCACAAGTTTAGCTCAGTGTCCTGGTTGCCGAAGATAAGTTATCAAACAGTTCAAAGGCAGTTAGGTCGCCTAATATGTGCTTTTGTCTGTGGTAAATGTATTTGCCTTCACTGCTCAATCTGAAACCACTTATCAGTGCCACAGCAGCCGTAGAGCTGTGAGACAATGGCTGATTAAGGGTGGTTTTATAAAAGGTCATGTTCTGTCATACAGCTCTTAACTACTTACAAACACCTTCTCCTGTCCCAAAGAGCTCTTTGTCAGGACTCCCTAAAGCTGCATGACTTTAGATGAGCAAAATAGCTCCATATTCTGCTGCACTCACCAAGCCTGAAGATATTATTAAAAAAAAAAAAAAATCAAATAGAAACGGTGCTGCCTCTGAGCATGGTGTTTATCTCAAATGTGCAGTTCCACTGACTATATTTAAGGAAGGATGTCTAGCAATTATAATAACTTGACTCAAGAATCAAATATTTAGGTCAAAACCAGGTCTATTTCGGGCTTTACAGCTGACGCACATTCTTAGGATATACAGGATAAACACAGTATTTCATTTCAGGTTCCTAAAAAGGGAAATGACCATGGGCATAATGAAAAGGCTTTGTGTCTACACACTGCACACATTTGCAGCTAGCTGGAGTTTGGGCAGCTGAACCAGGCCATTAATAAAAATCTGACACAGCCTGTGACTGAGGACATTGAAAAGGTGGGCATAGTTGAGTCTTTCACAGAGGCATAAAGACGTGTACATCCACAATTATTAATACATTAGTTGAGTCTGTAATTATTACCCTAATGGCTCTTATCAAAAACAGCAAGAGGTAGGCAAGAAAGGGATAATTACAGGATGAGCATCAGGAGATGGCTCTTCTTGTTGTTTTCAAAAAGCTTTCCATCAGCATAATGACTGAAGAATAAGGGACCCATTCTGAAGTGCATTAACCAGATGATGTGATTACTAAGTCACTTATTTAATTAGCTCTGTTCCCCAAAGATTAGTGCAATCCAGACTCCCACCACTCTGTCCTGTCTACCCTAGGTGGAAACCATCCTTCCTTACCAACCAACAACCACTCATGCTCCTATAACCAACTCCTATAACCAGCTGTGTCATTTCTTCAGTGATACTTTCCATAACTCCCTCAAAGGAAAATCTATCTTCCTGTCCATTTGTCCATTTGTCCATCCGTCCATCCATCCATCCATCCATCCATTCACCTATGCATCAACTTAATTTCCTATGTCTTTCCACAGTGGGTTTGAATTGGCTGACAACAAAACGTTAAATACAGTTATTATTATTATTTTTTAATCTAGGGAAGGAAAAATGAAATGAGAGAGAGAGAGAAAGAATGTGAGCACTGGAGTGTAGCCAATATACAAAATGTATGCTGCATGGTCCTGAAGGACTTTAGTGTTTTGTTCCTTTGTTGCCAAAACAAAGAAAACATACATACATATCCCTTATAGAAATAATTGTGTCCTTAAGGCAAAAGCCAGTCACTTCCGAAGGGAATGCACACCTACTTTGTTTTCCAAGATCAAGATGCTTCTCACCCTTGGCCTTCATACATGAGACACATGGGAGTCTGTAGATGTTATCCTGCACAACATCCGCCACTCCCTTAAAACTGGCATGTTTCCTATGGCTGTTGTTTTTAATAACCCTTGTGCAGCCAGGGGCATAGCAGCCATATGAAAGCAAGTAAAGGGAAATTAATGAAATGCCAAAATAATGGGGTCCCTTAGCACCTTTGATTATTGCAGTTGTAGTTTTAGCAACTATTGCAATATTTTGCAGCTTCTTGTTTTGCTATCTGTCCTTCCATAAAAGTCAATTCCTTGGGACAAACAAGAGTCATATGTTCACTTGTGAATCTGCAGAGATTAGCACGATGCCTAGAACAAGTAATATTTCTGAATGAATTAATTCATATGTTGTAAATGTAGGTTGTTTTCATTTTTACTTTCGTTTTTCAGAAAACACCCTCTCTGAGAGTAAAAAGTTGATACTTTGGTTTAAAGTAATCTGCATAGAAGCACTGAAGAAGTATCCTTGTCTTTGCTGATGTATTCATAGCACATGCTCATTCTAAGAAGGTTGTGGTGGTCAATTTCATGTCACCTTGACTGAGCCACCCAGTGCCCAGATATACAGTCAAACATTATTCTGGATATTTCTGTGAGGGTGCTTAGAAATGAGACTTACACATAAGTCAGTGGACCTTAAAGCAGATTTCTCTCTGTGATGTGGGTGGGCCATATGCAATCAGGGGAAGGTCTGATAGGATAAAAGGATGACCTGTTTGGAGCTAGAGAGAATTCTCCTGCAGAATGCTTTCAGACTTCATGTTCATGATCTGTGTTCCCTGGTTCAACACGAGACTGCCTTCAGACTTGAACTGTAGCTCTTTCCTGTTTCTAGTCTGCGGGACCATCTCATCAGATACTGAACTCTCCAAACCTCCACAATCTCATAAGTCAAATCCTTTTAAAGTCTCTAGATAGATAGGTAGACAGATAAAGATAGAGATAATAGTGTCTCCTATTGTGTCTGCTCCTCTGAAGAACCTTGACCAAATACAGATGGCATCCACTCACTGGCCATGAAATATAGATGGCTACACTTCAAGTGTCCTTTCTTGCCCTGACACATCCCAAGATTCATACCAGACATCACAAGTGTCTGCTACTGAAGTCATAGCCTGTGGCTGCCAGAGATTCTCCTTTGGAAATACAGCAGATCCGGGGTGCTTGGGTGGCTCAGTTGGTTGAGTGTCTGACTCTTGGTTTCAGCCCAGGTTATGATCTCAGGGTCTTGAGATTGGGCTTCATGCTGGGCTCTGCACTCAGCATGGAGTTTCCTTAAGATTCTCTCTCTCTCTCTAGGGGCGCCTGGGTGGCTCAGTGGGTTAAAGCCTCTGCCTTCAGCTCAGGTCATGATCCCAGGGTCCTGGGATCAAGCCCTGCATCGGGGGGGTCTCTGCTCAGCAGGGAGCCTGCTTGCCTTCCTCCCTCTGCCTGCCTCTCTGCCTCCTTGTGGTCTCTGTTTGTCAAATAAATAAATAAAAGCTTAAAAAAAAAAAAAGAAAGATTCTCTCTCTCTCTCTCTCCATCTGCTCTCTCCTCCAACTCTCTCTGTCTCTCTAAATAAATAAATAGGTATAATCTTAAAAAGAAAAAGAAAAAAGAAAGAAAGAAATACAGCAGATTCACTACAAATAGGAGCCCAGATGGAAGGAAGCAAGGCCATGGAGAGTCAGAGCCTCGAAGATACTAATAATTCATCCAATCAGGGAAGAGTTGTGTCAAGCCAGATGAGAGAGGCTTTGCAGCTAGGAAAAGAAGGACATGGGAGTGAACTCTAAGGACAGAAACTAGAAACTGGATGGGTATCTTGTGTCACTTAAAAGGGGATTTTAAAGTGGATGGAGAGTAAAATCTAAGAGCCACATGTCTTTTTCCCCAACATTCCAGGCACTCCTTAAGAACCTAGAACACATACAGCACTCTAGGGGTGTAAGTCCCTCATTGAGGAGATCGAGGTCTTACCACTTAGCAAAATGGAAGCTTGAGGTAGACATTCAAGCCTGTTTCTAGAAAATAAAACTATATTTCTTGTAGACTTTAATTTTTTTGTAGCCTAAGATTTGTACTTGCTGCAAAACTTAATGTTCTAGAGGAAATGGTGATATATCTATTACTATTTAAATTATATACATTAAAATATTAATTTGGATACATACAGCAAAATAACATGCTTAAACGTATTGGCAAATGAGAAAGATGTAAAGTTGATAGACAATGATGAAGAACAAACCATTAGTTTTATAGTCATAGAGAATAAGATTTTGTTGGTGGTGTTGTTATTGTTTTTTAATTTAATTTAATTTTTTCAGTGTTCCAAGATTCATTGTTTATGCACCACACCCAGTTCTCCATGCAATGCGTGCCCTCCTTAATACCCAACACCAGGCTCACCCAACCTGCTAACCCCCTCCCCTCCAGAATCCTCAGTCTTTCTCAGGGTCCACAATCTCTCATGGTTTGTCTCCCCCTCTGATTTCCCCCAACTCACTTCTGCTCTCCATCTCCCAATGTCCTCCATATTATTCCTTATGCTCCACAAGTAAGTGAAACCATAGGATAATTGGCTTTCTGTGATTGACTTATTTCATTCAGCATCATCTCTTCCAGTCCCTTCCATGTTGCTACAAAAGTTGGGGATTCATCCTTTCTGATGGAGGCATCATACTCCATCGTGTCTATGGACCACATCTTCTTTATTCATTCATCTGTTGAAGGGCATCGTGTCTCTTTCCACAATTTGGAACAGGGTTTGTATCCCAGATTCATGGCTTTCCCAGTGAACTTTAGCCAGGTGCTGAAATTTCCTGTCTGTAAGACGGAGAAACTCTTCCGATGGACTTTTGAGGACTTTTGTGAGAGATAAATTTGATTATAAATGAACATCACGGAGTCCAGCTGCTCACCCAGTAGGTGGTATGCTTCCTCAATTCTCTCCCACAGCATAAAATATGAATGAGTGATAAGAAAGTCTGGAAGGGAACACGTCAAATGAAAACACTTTTGTTGGGGTGATCAAAGGTGTGATTAATTTTTTTCCCAAGTTTTCTGTAACGTTGCATCATTTTATCATCAGAAAACAAAAGTATTAGAAAGTTTCCATCTCTGCTGCAGGCCCTGCCGTCTGCAGTGTGTAAACCCTGAGATGTGTCAGATACATTTGGCTTTTCTCTAAGTCCTGCTGCCTTAACACAGGGCGGGGAGGGGCCCCATGGAGCGGGAGCACTTCCTCCTCGGTTCATCTCAGTCAGGCTGACTGATTGCAACACTCCCAAGCCTCGTGCTTTTCTCTGAGCCTTTGAGTATCTTGCTGAATTGCTGTCCAAGGGCAAATTTTTTTTTCCTGCCAAATAGACCTGCAAGATTGCTAGGCACATACAAGGATAAAGAGAGCTTGGGGTTACCCAATACTTGTTTTGCAAAGTCTGTTTTTAAAAATTGCATCATATCCCATTTGATGATTGTGCAATGCAGGGTGGATACCTACACTGAACGCTAAGCAGTAAGTCTGAGCTCTAGGCACCTTTGCAATTTAGACATTCATTTATACTCAAGTGGAAAATATTCAGCTGTTCTCAATTAAAAAAAAAATTAAAAAAAAAGTGTAGATAGCCAATCACAATAGAAGCCAATGTTCCTTGAACGTATGAAATATGGGTAGAATTTCCCATCCTATTTCTTTCTCAGGTGCTTGGTGTATTATATTCATGTGATGAATACAATAAGATTAGTCCTTGATCCTTGAGAAACTAAATTCCTTATAACATTTCTAATTTACTCAGGACTGTCTTTTAGTACAAAGAGCAATAATGATTGAATTATCCAGTCTGGGTTCAAACCCTGCTGCTGCTGCCACTTACTGGCTAAATGACCCTGGCCAAGTGACTTAACCTCTCTGTGAGATTTCCTTCATCTTTAAGATGGGAGTGATGATACTTAAGTCCAAAATTAATGGGGGATAGCTATAAAGGACCCAGGACACAGCCTGGTATGCAATGGGGATCAAAACACATTAGTTCCAACCCCGACCCTCCCCCATCCTTAAATTGCTCAACATAACCAGTCCCATTCCACAGTCACTACTGGACACCATCCAACTCAGGACTGACACTAACACTGGTGGTGGGATTGGCGACACAGGTACAGGGGAGATTCACATTTGGGCAGTACCCTTCATGCTGCTCCCAGCTGGGGCACAGGTGCACCCTCCTAGTGATTCCTATAATGCAGACAGTGATGCATGCAGAGCCAGAAATTCATGGAGCCAGAGGAGAGTGGGAGGTACTGAGAGAGAGGAGAAAAGGAGACACTTCCAAACAGCACCCAGAAATTCTTGTATAAGAGCCAGCCTTACAGCAAATAATGTCCTATGATCAGGGCACATGCTAGAGAATTTGAGTTGTGTCCCTAAAAACAAAACAAGCAGCTCACTGTCTATTTGCACAGGTGCTTCTCTACTTGGTTTCCTTAACCTCTGGGTGTCAGTTACCTTCCATCAGCTTCCTTGTCCTCAATCTCAAAAACAATCCAACATTCCACACTTCCTGATTCTGAGGGAAGGGTGGGGGGTAGAAAGGAATGGGGCAGGGTACAGGAGGTCAAGACTTAATGGCAAAACTGACATGCAGGTTTGTTTGGTGAATGTGAGAGACTTTGATGGTGCGTAACTAATTACACACTTAATGCAAGAGAAGTGGCTTTTCAATTAGACAAAGGACACATGGTTTTGTGCAGATTCAACACTGGCACTCTGAATAAAATGGATGCCCTTTTATTGAGATCAAGGAGGGAAACAGGCAATCTCAGCCTGAAAGTTTACACAAGGTGGAAGCCCATCATTGGCCTCAGGCTCATTCCCTCACCCAGAACACTCTCTATCATACTCTGCTGTCTTTGGCTCAAGGAGCACACACACATGTTTTCAAAGGGCACATGCTATTGCAAATGACATGTATTCCCCAAACATGTGGCATTTATTGTGGCTGGGATAGGCCCGAAGGCTTACGGGATAATCAAACTGGAACATTTCTGCAGAGTGGATTTGTTATTCCGGAAGGGAGTTCAGAGATAGGTATACTTTTTTTTAAATTATTGTTATTGGTGTTATAAAATAAACAAACTTGAGATGAAACCGCCATTAAAGGAGCCTGACAGCATCTAGAAACTGAAAATCTTTGGCATCTTTGCAGCAATGACAGCACTTGGAGGACTTTAAACTCAAAGTTAATTTAGTATTTGTGTTTCCAGAAAAAATAGAAGAGGGTTGTCATTGTATTTTGAACCTGAGTTGCTAGAGCTCCGACAATTTTGACAAAGGTAGAATAATTATACATTCATGTTATTTACTCATGTACTCACTCAAAAATATTGAGCGATACTATTCATTGAGGATACAGCTTATTCACTCGTAAATGCTAGAGAGAAATTTGTCTATTCCCCTCATAATTAATTTACTTATTCAACCATTTGTTATCTTGCTGTGGACTTCTTGACATTCATTTTATACTTTGGTTAGAATCCCATATGACTTTTTTCGTTTTGTTGAAATGTTCTAGCTTTGGCCATGGGCAACTCTTTTACTTGACTCCTTCAATGTACACATCACAGTGTGTGTGTGTGTGTGTGTGTGTGTGTGCGTGGGCGTGTGCTGAGCACTTCCGTTCTTTCTGCCATTATAATCATCTATTTCTCCAAGAAGCCTTGGTTATTTTTATTGAAGAATGGTATTAGAATCCAAAACCTGAGCCCTGGGTGTGCTTGTTTGGCTGGAGTGTTTCTGTGTTCTCTCAACTCTCAAAGTAAAAACATATATATATGTGTATATATATATATATATATATACACACACACACACATACATATATGTGTGTGAGTGTGTGTGTGTGTGTGTGTATATACTAAGCTGCTTCTATAAATGTATCAATAAATATTTCTACTTTTAACTGCCAGTAACTGTATTCAGTTGAACATGAATTCACACTGACATCTCCAGCTCTAATCTATTGCCGCATGGATCATATCCTTTCTTACCTATAGCCTCCCACTTCAACAATGAGAAATCTGGCTCCCACCATCCACCATCCATTCACTTACTCTTTCAGTTCTGGGGTACATTGTTAGCAGTATCAGAAATGTCAACCTGGACTCCAATGAAAAACAACTTTATCAGCCATAACACAATTCTTATGTACAGTTCCTTTTTAACTTTATTCCTACTCTCCCTCCACTCATTTCCAAAGTTAATTAGGGTAGCATCTCCCCGCTCCAAACACACATTCTTCAGTGAGGTCATTTCATGCATTTGAAATTCAATTAGATTATTCTGTGAAAGTCTGCATTTTATGCTGGAACTAAGGTTGCTATGTTAACCTCCTATTTTTTTTTAATTTGCATAAATTAAAGTTCATTCCTAGTGTTGTAAATTTCTATGAATTTTGACAGTGTATTGTGTCATCTATCCACCATTATAGTGTCATGTAGAATAGTTTTACTGACCTAAAATACCCCCTTCCTTCATTTATTCAAATATTCTTCTCTACCCAAACCCCTGAAAGTACTGACCATTTTTTTTTAAGATTTTTTTTTTATTATTTATTTATCTGACAGAGAGAGAGATCACAAGTAGGCAGAGAGGCAGGCAGAGAGAGAGAGGAAGGGAAGCAGGCTCCCTGCTGAGCAGAGAGCCCGATGCGGGACTCGATCCCAGGACCCCGAGATCATGACCTGAGCTGAAGGCAGCGGCTTAACCCACTGAGCCACCCAGGCGCCCAGTACTGACCATTTTTAAAAATTATTTATTTTTTAGAGAGAGAGAGAGAGAGTGTGGAGGGTCAACAGAGAGGGAGAGAGAATCCTCAATCAGACTCTCTGCTAAATGTGGAGACTGACATGAGGCTTGATCCCAGAATCCTGAGATCATGACCTGAGCCAAAACCAAGAGTCAGTTGTTTAACTGACTGAGCCACCCAGGCATCCCTGAAAGCACTGACCTCTTACAATCTCAGTAGTTTTGCCTTTTCCAGAGTCATATGAATTGAACTATATATAGATAGTCCTTTTAGATGGGCTTATTTACATACTAAGGATGACAAACTGCTTTATATATCATATTAATTCATTATTGTAGATCTTAGCTCTAATTTTATTTACGAAATATTTAAAGGCATGTTTCTATTAAGGTATGTACTTTGATGCAATTAAAATACGTTCTCTTAAACATTTCCAAAGTGATCAAAATTTGTAACACAATGTAGACAAATAATTGTCAGGGTTTACTTATAGACACCTATTCCAATCAATAAGAAAGCCCCTGAAGAGCAAAGATCAAAAGACACAGTCTTGAATATTATATAAAGAAATGCAATCTAAGGGCACCCGGGTGGCTCAGTCAGTTAAGTGTTCAACTGTTGATCTTGGCTCAAGTCATGATCTCATGGTGGTACAGACTGAGCCCTGTCTCTGGCTCCTTGCTCAGTGGAGAGTCTGCTTGAAATTATCTCCCTCTTTCTCTGCCTCTTCCCTTGCTCATGCTCACTGCCTTTCTGTCTCAAAGTAAATAAATAAAATCTTAAAAAATGCAATCTAAAAAATATCTAACCTATTTTTGCCTATCCTGTTAATAAAGATTTATGTTTTGGTTATATAAGTTATACTCAGGGCACCTGGGTGGCTCAGTCAGTCAAAGCACCAGCTTTTGGTTCAGGTCATGATCCCCGAGGCATGGGATTGAGCTCTTCATTGGGATCCCTGCTCAGCGGGGAGTCTCCTTGTCCCTCTTCATTTGTCCCACCCTCTATACCCCACCCCCGCTCTCTCTCAAATAAATAAATACAAAGTCTTTAAAAGAAGTTATACTCCTAAATAAAATGCTGGCCAGAATATTATTTGGTAAAACATATTTTGAAAGATTTGATAACATGTATCAAGAAGTTTAAATATATTCAAAATCTTTGACTCAGTAATCTCAATCTGAGACTTTATTTTGACAAAGTTTCAAAAGTCATGGAAGAGTTAGAAGAATGATACTCACTGCAACCACATGACAGCAGGCAAAAAAGTAGATGGGAAGATTATCTGTGACGAATATGCTGCTACGTAATGAGACATTCTTAAGACATTTTTACTTTGAACTAATTTTAGTCTTACAGAAAATTTGCTGCGGTGACACAGAGAGTTCCCACAGAGTGTCAACCAGTGTCCTTTAATTGTGGTCACCTTAAATGATAGTGCAATTAATAATGCTCGAGTCCAGGAAGTTAATGTTATTAAACTAGAGTTTAACTGAATTTTGCTTGATTTTCCATGAATGAAACTTTTCTGTTCCAGGAGCCTATCCAGAATCTCAGTTTACATTAAGCTGTCATTTTTCCTTAGTCTGTTCTAATTAGTAAAATTTCCTCAGTCTTTCTTCATGTTTTGTGATAAGGGAAAATATTTATAGTCTATGCTGGATGAGGAAAGCAGCACACACACACACACTCACACACACAGTGATCTCAAGTAGGCTAAGAGAAAAATGACTAGAAAGATATCAGGAGGACAAAATTCAAAATATTAACTGTCCTTAGCTTATCTCTAAGTGAGAGATTAGAGGCAATTATTTTCCTACTACTTTTGTTTCCTCTATTTTTAAAAATGTATTTTCAAAGATGGTTACCCAATATGTAAAACCAGAGGAGGGGAAAAAAAAAAAAAAACTACAGAATATAAATTCTTCAGTTTAGAGAATTTAGCTATATTAAAGGGTTTGTTCTTCCATTTAATCTAACTGAATAATATTTCATCATGTTGTAGGTATGAACACTGTTTTTTCCTTCTTTTAGCTCTAATACAGCTCACATTTTTCCACCTCATTCTTCTTCTTTTTTTTTTCCCCCTCACATCTAAATTACCAAGATGGAGGAAGTACCCATATATGACTGGTTCGGAGGGCATAAGTGTCTTCTCATCTGGAGGGTCAGAAATACAAAAGTTCCCTGGAGACAATGGACACAGCAGAAATCCACCTGAACTGAATCTTTCTGATGGAAGGAGGAGAAGTTATGGAGGAATGGACCTCACCTTTCTAGTCTCTGGGAAATACTGATGAGCACTCTTCCATGGGCCTTGTAGAATAAAGACTGAAGAAAGATATCCACTACAGTCACATTCTATTCAACAGTGCTGGGGGCAGGAGGCCAATGTTCCTGATAACACATCACAAGGACTACACTCTTGGCTACACTCTTGGCTGACTTCTCATATTGGCTACTTTTGTCACTTCTAGCTTGTCACCAAAGTGAATGAAAGAAAAGTCCTGAAAAAGAAGAGCTCCCATATATATATTTTTTTCATAGACAGAAAGAATATAGCAGTTCCAGTGAGAGGGGTCCTTTCTCTTCCTAGCTGGGGGTACAGAGGGCAATGGCTATCCCCACAGAGGGCTAGAAAAGCAGTCTCTTGTGCTAGTGGCCAGGGAACAAAGAACAACAGAGGAGGCCTGACTGGTCAGGGCCCAGAGGAGCCTATGTGGTGAATGGAAAGCACCTGACCCTTTGAGCCTCTAGGATTTGGTTTGGATCTTGGCTTACCCACATGTCATAACACTTATCGTTTACTGAGTACCTACTGTGTTTTTTACCTCAATGCTAAATTTTTAACAACCCTATAAAACAGATAAAACAAGCACATTTTACCCACAGGGATGAGACTCTTACAGAGTATGTAAACTTGAACTATGTAATTCCATTTCCTCCTCTGTATGATGAAAATAAGAATCCCTTCCCTCTAAAGCTATCAAGATTAAACGAACCTCACAGAAAAAGCACTGAACACATTTTCCCAAACCTAGTAGGTTTGTTGACACCCAGATCCCAAAATGATGCTGTTTCTGGGACACTTTCCCTAAAGTGTGATCTGATTTAGATTTTTTTTTTTTTAATTTAATCTCAGAAACCCAAGGACCTGCCAGAGACAGAACTCTGCTTGGAATCTTCCTGAAATGCAAACAGTTTAAAGGTCACTGAAAACTTCATCCAGCATATATTTATGTTTGTCTTGTAAACTCTTGAGGAGAATTTTCCAGGAGACGGTGGCGTCTCAGGAGACTTCTTGCTAAGGCTCCCGTAACTCATTTTCTGTTTTTGTTGGCCTCGGCCTCTTGAAAGGAAAAGAGAACTCAGTGAAAAATGTTAAACAAGGCCAAAGACATAAATATATTTAAAAAGCACTAAATTAAAAGTGTTTGAAACCATTGCTACAGGGGGATTTCTCAGTCAGTGATGCCAAGCAGAAGACTAACTTTGGTACCCATGAATATTCTTCCTCCAGGCTTCCTAGAGCTTCAGGCATCCTGAATAAGGATGGTTCTGTTTACTTACTGACAATGGTTGGGGTGTAAGAAGAGGGTAAATCATGGGAGATTTTTTTGCCAAATAATCTAGCAGATGAGTGTTGAGTGTCTCCTGATGTCTGTACTACCTCATCCTTTTGTAGAAAAAAAATAAAAAATATATCCAGGTTTAAACTCAGAGTGGGATGGAGAGTTATCTCTTACCACCTGTTTGTTTGTGTGTAGGGGTGTGTTTGTGTTTCTGTGTGTGTGTGTGTTTTATTGACAAATAAAAATTGTATACATTCAGGCTGTAACAGGTGATATTTTTAGGGTATATAGTGTGATGATCTGATATATATATATATGTATATATTTATGTATATGTATATATATATGAAATTATTACCATAATACTTATTTATTTTTAATAATAATGTGTACGTATAAGATGTGCTACATGATGTTTTGACATACATGTATGTAGTGAAAGCTAATTACCATCTTTACCTCTTCACATAGTTGCCCTCTTTTGTGTTTATCTGGTGAGAGCACCTCGAATCTGCTCTCTTAAGAAATTTCCAGTATAAAATACAGTCATCGTGCTGTATTTTGCCTTTAAATTTTTAGTGGAAATCAGAGATTAGGGATTAAGTAATTAGTCAATTGCTAATAGAAATTGTATAATTAATGTTATTTCTCAGAGCACATCAAAGAGCACTTAACATACCAAGATTAATGATGGTGACTAATGGAATGAATGACCAATTGAACAAAAAAGCTCAAAACTGTTCTTTCAATTGCCTGATGCCATTTCCTCAAGATCTGTTGACAGGATGTTAGATTTTCTTGTAGAAGGATAACACACACTTTCAATCCCTGCAAGATATCTCATGGCTTATGGGCCATTTACATTTAATGTAATCAACATAACTGCGGGGTTTTAGTCTGCCAACTTGCCATTTACTTTCCATTTGTCCCTCTGCATTTGCTTCCTCTGTGGTTCCCTTCCTGTCTCCTTTTGGATTAATTGGATATTCTTTTGTGTTACATTTTATTTTCTTTATTGGCTTTTAGAATGTCTTTTTAATTATTGAATCATTTGTTTTGCAGCGATTGCTCAGAGTCCAGCAATGGGTATCCTTCAATTTACTCTACATATAATCCGTGTTGTATTTTTCTGTTCTCTTCACTTCATACCTTATACTTTCTACTTCTAACTTCTTGATGAACACTTTGAATTTCCCAAGTATATAAAATTAAAACAGTATAGTACCATGGACCATGCTCCTTTGTTTGAACATTGTCATATTGTTCATTTTGCAGAGGTTTAGTGCAATGTGCATAAATTTAGTTCTTTGTTTACATTTATTCTCTTTGGGGTTTATTGAAATTATTGAATCTCTGAAGCAATGTTATTTGTTTATCTGTTGGTTTGTTTTCTGTTTTCATCAAATTTAGGAAGTTTTCAGTCATGATTTGTTTAAACATGCTTTCTTTCCCAATCTCCCACTTTGTCCTTTTGGACAATTACACATATGTTACAATTACACATATATTAGATGCTTATATTACACATATGTTAGATGCTTATATTATCCCATAGGTCCTTGAGGATCTTCTAATTTCATTCATTTCCCACTCCCCCATTCTTCAAATTAGATAATTTATTCTCATCAATCTTCAAATTATCTAGTTTTTACTTTTGCTCACCAATGTACTGTTAGACATTTAGTTATTTTTTGTTTCAATTATTGTATTTTTTATTTTCAGTACTTCAATTTTGTTCATTTTTATACTTTCCATATTTATTTTAAAGTTTTTTATCTACTCTTTTATTAAGACCCCTTCTTTCATTCTCTGGACATATTTTTATTTAACTCATTAAATATATTTATAATCACTGCTTACATATATTAGATTCAACATTTGAGCCATCTTAGATTTGGCTTCTACAGACTCTTCCCCCCACCCCGCAATTGTGAGTCATATTTATTGTTGTTGTTGTTGTATGTTTAGTGATTTTTTATTGTTAATGGATATTATGAGTAATAGGTTATAAAAAAGTGTAGATTCTATTATTCTTTCTTGAAATGTTGATTCTTGTTTCAGAAGGAAGTTCAATGATTAGATAATCATCTTGAACATGTGTATACTTGTTTTTACACTTTGTTAGTAAATATTTGCACAGATCAGGGTATATCCAAACCCGTTTAGCTGGGCAGGATTCAATTTCCTAATTCTGTCTTATGCAAACATCCTTTTCGGACTTTATTTAAGGCTTTTTACACAACTAATGAATTGTTGAACACTGTACCAAAAACTAATGGTGTATTATATGTTGGCTAATTGAACATAGTAAAAAAATAAAATAAAATATCTCCAAACTGAAAAAATTAATAAAAAAAGGAGTGCATCTACAGTAGTTTTAACTCTATGTCATTATCCTTATTCCTTTTTTTTTAAAGATTTTATTTATTTATTTGACAGACAAAGATCACACGTAGACAGAGAGAGAGGGGGAAGCAGACTCCCTGCTGAGCTGGGAGCCCGATGGGGTCTTGATCCTAGGACCCTGAGATCATGACCTGAGCTGAAGACAGAGGCTTAACCCACTGAGCCACCCAGGTGCCCCTCATTATCCTTATTCTTAAGACTTTCTGCATTTGACATGATCTCTCCACTCTCAAGGTTGAAACTCCATGAATGCTCTTCTTCCAGCATTGCCTGACTTCTGGTATCTCTGTTCTTCTTTTCATCCTATAGCAGCTAATTTCCATTAAGTTCAAATGGTCATGGGGAGCCTTAGTGACTCCTGGTTTTGGTTCAAGTTATGATCTCAGGGTCCTGGGATCAGCAATGCATTGGGCTCTGTACTTAGTGGGGTGTCTGCTTGAGGATTCTCTGTCTCCCTCTCCCTCTCCCTACTCTTCCCCCCATGCCATCAATCAATCAATCAATCAATCAATATGAATAAATCTTTTTTTTTTGGAAAAAATGTTTAGATGGTCCTGTTCCGTGTATGTACAATTCAGCCTTCTCATAGATTTATGGAAGATCTCCACACTGAATTCCAGGTCCCATCACTAAATAGCTTCCTCTCTCTCATGTTTCATCTTACACATATCAGCAGCTTATGTACTCTTATCTCTGATCTCTGCCTCCCAAACTCAGTGAGATCACTGCCTTTGCTCAGACTCCAGTTCTCTGGACAATGTGGCAGAAATTACCTCTATTGAGAAAGATGGGTGATTATGGCATTCATCTTGTGCAGTCATATATATATATATATATATATATATATATATATATATATGTATAGTTTTATATGGTTTTATAGTTTTATATGGTCAAAGGGCTTGTTGGTGTAGTTTACTCCATCTTGACTAGTATAAAAAGTCCCAGTATAATGCCTTGCACCTAATGTAGATTCAGTAGATAATTGTTCTTTTGTGTATTATTTTTCTATTTCTTCTATAACAAATGACTCTAAACAATGGTTTTTTTTTTTTTTTAAAGATTTTATTTATTTATTTGACAGAGAGAGAGAGAGATCACAAGTAGGCAGAGAGGCAGGCAGAGAGAGAGAGGAGGAAGCAGGCTCCCCGCAGAGCAGAGAGGCCGATGTGGGGCTCGATCCCAGGACCCTGAGATCATGACCTGAGCCGAAGGCAGCGGCTTAACCCACTGAGCCACCCAGGCACCCAAAACAATGGTTTTTAAACAACACAAATTTATAATCTTAAAGTTCTATAAGTCAGAAAAGTTCAAGGTAGGTCCCACTGGAGAGGTATACCTGAAAGCCTTGGTTCTTTTTTCACATTTTTACATTCTATCAATTACTCCATCATATAAGTTAAAATTTTCAAATATTTCTTAAACCTGCATATCTACTCTGTCCCCAGTACCACTTCCTTTTGCATGTTCTACCATCTCTGATTTGAACCTTTTCCATAGACTCTTAATGGTTTTCTTTCTATGGTCTGATGCAGCTCCGTGTGTACTCAACACCACAGTCACCTGAACTTAGTAAAACATCAATGTGACTATGAACCTGCATAGGTTAAAAATCAAAAAGCTCCTAACCCCAATAAGACCATCTAGAATTTTGAATCTGTCTCCCTCCTGAGTTTCCTATCCCATCATGCTAACCTCATCACCATACTAGGATTTCTGGGGCATATTTCCCACCTTATAAGTATCTTACATACCTATATAGAAGGCTGCCTCCTCTATTTGACCTAGAAAACCTCTATCTGCCTAGTAAATCTGAAGTTATCAGAAGACCTTAGATCAAATGTCACCTCCAATATGAGTGCTGGTTTGGCCCATCCAAACACATTTCCTCCTGTATATACCTATATTACTTTGGACATCCCTTTGTCATGACAATTATCTTAATTCATTGTCATGCAACTTTTGTGACAGTCTTTCTACCCAAGAATGAGATTCTCCAAAGCCAGGGCTTTGTCATGGTCCTATCTATAGTCTCCTTGCCTTTCTCAACAGGTAGAAAATGTTTAGCAAATTAGTTATTGGGTGATTCAATTGATGCATTCATTTGAGTTCTCCATTTGAATAAACAAAATATTTTCCTTAGGCAAAGGCTTTTATTTTCTTTCCAAATGATGTGCCCATTCTCCTCTTCTTCTAGTCTGCCATTTTAAACTCAGATGCCAGCTTTTCCATAAGTTGAGGAGCAAGGGCACATATGGAGAATATTCAATGATTTCTGAAACTTCTTTGTAAGGCAATATGCAGGAAAATTTTTAATTTTTCAATTATTTATATTTAGTTGGAAGTTAGGGTACCATTTTTAGAATTCACTTTTTGGCCTTTTTAAAATAAGATGTATCCTGCATATAAAAGAATTTATCTTTCATATATGCTCTATTAAAAAATGATAAAATGAGCACTCATATTCTCCTGACCAGAGGTGAAAAATATTGCCATAATCCTGAAATCCTCTGTTTTTCCTTTCCCAGTTACACCTCTTTTCCTTCTTCTAAGAGTTAAACAATAAACTCATTATTATGTTACTATTCCATTGGTTTATTTTTCTGAATAGTTGTCCTATATACTATTTTATTTCTAAATAATGTATTCATTGGGTTTGCCTATATTTGACTTTCATATCAATGAAAGTTATTGTATACTTTGTGCTCTTTGTCTCTGAAATTTTAACTTTATGAGATTCATACATTTTTTAAAAAAATTTATTTATCTGAGAGAGAGAAGGCAAGAGAGCACTAGCAGTGCAGAGGAGCAGAGGGAAAGGGACAAGCAGACTCCCTGATGGTTGTGGAGTCCAACTTGGGGCCTGATCCCAGGATCCCAAGATTATGACTTGAGCCAAATCAGAGTTTTAACCAACTGAGCCACCCAGGTGCCCTGAGATTCCTACATTTTAATGTATTTAGTTACACATTTGCCTATTTTCACTGATATAAAGTATTTGATCACATAAATATACTCATGTTTATATACTCTATGCTTGATAGAAGTCTGTCTCTAAGATTTTCTACTATTATGCAAAATGCATTTTCTAAATTGATAATATTGTATTATTAATACAAAAATACTGTTGTCATGTTAATAGGTTTTTTAAAATGCTAAAATACTTTGATATTCCTGGGGAACAACCAAGTGGTTTGTTATAACTTATGTATTTTTTATGCTCTTCTGAGTTCAGTGCCAGTATATTTTGGAATTTCTGCCTCTTGGTTCATGAGTGCAATTGCCTTGTGATGTTTCTTTCTTGAACTGTTCTCTGGTTTTGATATTGTGGTAGACAAAGTTCTAGAAATGTCCCTAAGATCCCATATCTTAATCCCTGGAATATGTGAGTATGAGATATCACTGCTCTGATCATGTTATGTTTTATGTGATAGCTGATCTTAATAAGCAAGTGGTCCTAATTTAATTGCATGAATACTTTTAAAAGCAGAGAGTTTTCTCTCGCTGAAGGCAGAAGAGTAAGTCAGTGAAATTATGAGTACTAAGTAGATTTGGCTCATCATTGCCTGCCTGAAGATGGAAGAGGACATGTGGAAAGGAATTGCAGGTGGCCTCTAGAGTCTAAGAGACTCCCAGACTGCAACCAGCAAGGAAATTGGGACCTTATTCTACAGCCTACAGAAATTAAGTTCTATCATCAACCTGAATGATCTTAGAAGTGAATTATTCCCAGAGACTCTTGATGAGGACTCAGACCAGGCAACACCTTAATTTCAGGCTTGTGGTACCCTGAGTATAGAGCACAGCAGAGCCTGTATATGGTGGAACTTACAGAGCTGTGAGCTCACAAATGGATGCTCTGTTAAGCCATTGAGATCCTGGCAATTTGTTACATAGTAATAGAAAATGAATACAAGTATCAAGGATACAGCAGTCTCATTGAATGTACTGGCGAGTAAGAGAAGCATTTGGAATTTGTTGTTTCCTGAATGTTTGCTAGAATTTACCAGAATCTGTGCTTTTTAACTGAAGACTATACCTTACTTGTCTTTATCAAATTAATTATATGTTTGGTTTTGTTTCTACTATGTTAATTTGTGATTTATATCTGTCTTGATTTAACCCAGTATCTATTTTTCTTTCGCTTTTCTTACGTTCTTTTGAAGTGATTGAGGTTTTAAGATTTTCTCTTTATCTCTTTCCCACTACTAATTTTGAAGTTACATACTGTTTTCCTCCTTTTTGTGGTTATCCTAGAAATTTTAACTCTTATGTCTTAATTTTAGATGTCCAAAATTAATCAATATCCACTATTCCAGAAACACAGAGATTTTAGATGATGAGACAGAAATAGTATTCCTCAAAGATTCCAACGCTCACTCCTATTATTTCTAAGCTTCCCTCAAAGGTATGTTGGGGCCAAGTGACTACTTCAGGACAACAGACAATGACGAGAAGAGATGTGTGTTACTTCAGGAGTTAAATAGCTAAAGGCTATTATCCCTCATTCATTTCTTTCTTCTTCTGACCTGGGACCTTGACTTGGAAGCCACTTGAAGTTTTTTAAGATCACTGCAGAACACACAGCTGGTGTGAATTTTGTGCGGACTGACCCGTCCCAAACCATTATGAAGCTTACCATGCAGTTTAAGAAGTATGCAGAGATATTATTATATTCCACCCAGAGCTGAAGAGGGACCAGGTAACTATCCTTAAGCTCCTCTTTATGGGAGGTTGTTTTTTTTTTTTTTTTTTTTTTTTTTATAGTTCACCTGTTGAGGGTATTAGGTTTGGGGGGTCCTGTTTGTGCCGAGGCTCAGTCTTTGTTCTCTTGTCTTCATGCATTTGGAGTGTATAGCTATTGAAACTTAGACACCAGCCCACTAGGGGTCAGGAAATGCTGCCAGAGTAAATACCAGCTCTAAAGATTGCCAAGTGTTCTGGTTTTGAGTTTCTCCTAATCTTTGGACTTTGAACATTTCTCTTTTTCCTTGTCAGCCCAGCTACCTATTTGAGAAACTGATTTTTAATAGGATTTATGCTGGGTAATAATTATTCTTGGAAAATATTATTTCTACAGATGAGTTTTCATTGATATGGTTTTTTTTATAATTTTATTTTTTTTTTCCAGCGGAACAGTACTCCTTGTTTTTGCACCACACCCAGTGCTCCATGCAGTCCGTGCCCTCTCCAATACCCACCACCTGGTTCCCCCAACCTCCCACCCCCTGCTGCTTCAAACCCCTCAGATTGTTTTTCAGTCCATAGTCTCTCATGGTTCACCTTCCACTGCTTTTTAGCCCCATGTGCCTGCACATTTATTCCTCTGTTTATTACCTATCTTTTTGTTCTTATCTTCTTCAGTATGCAATGAATATCTAGTGTGTACCATTTGTGACTGACACCTTGCGCTATCAGGAGTAACTGCTGAATATGCAGGGAGTCATTGGGTCATCACAATAAAACTAATCATATGTAGCATGTGTTAGGCATGATAGCTGTGATTTTCAAATATTTTCTTTAATTATTCTTGAAACAAAATCCATGAGGGAGGGATAGTTACCATTGCTTTTAATATGAGGATACTGGGACTTGGAGGGGTTAACCAACACACCCAGTGCCACAAGGTTAGTGAGTTTCATTGATGGGACTTGAGGTTAAGTGTCTTGAAACCAATGCCTGTGACTCTCAACTATAGGGCGGCTCCTTGCAGTCACACCCAAGAGACTGGAGGGCATGCATTCTACTATGACCTGTGCAAATATCCGCACCAGAATCTGGGACTTAACGGCAGAGGATAAAACCTTGATAGCACACCATTGGGAACTATTTTTTACAGAGAATTAGAAAATAAAGTTCCTTTTTCTTGAACCTCTTGGCTTCCCAAACTTCACTGTCAGTAGTCATTAGTTGGCTCCCAGCATCCCCTACGTGGCTCAGTGGATTAAGCATCTGACTTCGGTCAAGGCATGATCGCAGGGTTCTGGGATTGAGCCCTGTGTGGGGCTCCATGCTCAGCAGGGACTCGTCTTCTCCCTCTCCCTCTGCTCCTCCCCCCATTTGTGCTCCTCTCTCTCTCAAATAAATAATTAACATCTTCAAGAAAAACCAAACAAACATTCCTTGGCTCCTAAATGGGAAAAAAAGCAGACAAGGGTGATATGATGGAGGCTCCCTTTGTAGACTGCATCCTTTGTGACTGACTCTAACAAGTGTATTGGGGCTAGGCACGATGATGGCGCTACACCTAGGCAGATCACCCAGACTAAAATCTGGCCCTTGCGGGGGGCTGTGGTATCCTGGGCAGGTCATCCTGCCTTTCTATATCCTCTCCGTGAAACAAAGTGCCATTCCTTGCAAATGGAAAGGTGACAGCATTAAAGGAAAACTGTGTAAAATGCTTAGGAGGGTGCCTGGCACACAGTAGGCCTATTAACCGGTTGTTACTTTCATTATCAGTTTATGATTCTTGTTTTTAACAAACCCTTAGTGGAGAAATGGGGCAGTATTCATGTTTAAAATCAATAAAAGGTAAAAGAGATCATTATTCATTCAGCATTCATGTTATCCAGTGTTCATCAAAAACCTACTACACACAAGTATGAAATGACATGAGCAGTAACCCTGGCTTTTAAGTAAAGAAAACATGAGATAAAGGAGCCTGACTGGATATTTACTCTGAAAATAAGGGGAAAGATCCAAATACAATGTCACTTTACTCTGGAGGGAAAATTGAGCGGCCTTGTAGGCTGATTAGATATGAAATTCAAGGAGCAGAGAGTCAGGCTGACTTGGCATTTCTGAGTCAGGCCAACCTGGAAAACAGGGAGCCATTAACCTTGCAAGTGAGGGGATATAAGAGAAACAGTGATTTTTTTTTTCTTTCTCCTGGAAGAAGCTGATGAATTTGGCTTTAGACATGTAGACAGTGAAAAATCTAGGCATGTCCAACATAAATTTCCACTGCAAAATTTAATTGGAATTGAATAGATAAATATAAGTACTTTATATTTCCCTAGGAAGAGACAAAAATAGATTTATTAATCATCCAATCTGAATGTCCCACAGTGAAAGAATGACAAAATTATGGAATTATTATTCACTAGAATTATGACATACAAAATAAAGTTAACAAAGTTATTGTAATAACCTATGAAATTGTGAGGTAGAAGAATGAGTAGAAAGAGCATAGTGGAAGATGGTATATAGAATGTTATTTTTGTGAAAGTACAGTATGGAGGAAAAAAAAAACAACTAGGAAAATCTAAGGCCACAGTTGTTGCTTATGGGTTGTTGGACCATGGATGATTTTTTTTTTTAATTTATTTGACAGACAGAGATCACAAGTAGGCAGAAAGGCAGGCAGAGAGAGAGTGAAGGGGAAGCAGGCTCCCCGCTGCCCAGAGAGCCCGATGTGGGGCTCGATCCCAGGACCCGGGATCATGACCTGAGCTGAAGGCAGAGGCTTTAACCCACTGAGCCACCCAGGCGCCCCGGACCATGGATGATTTTTATCTTACCCCTTCATAATTTTTGTTTCAAGTTTTCTATAATAAAAATTAATTAGTTTCCTTTTTTAAAAGATTCATTTATTTATTTTTATTTTTTTTTAAAGATTTTATTTATTTATTTGTCAGAGAGAGAGAGAGAGAGAGCACAGGCAGACAGAGTGGCAGGCAGAGGCAGAGGGAGAAGCAGGCTCCCCACAGAACAAGGAGCCTGATGTGGGACTCGATCCCAGGATGCTGGGGTCATGACCTGAGCCGAAGGCAGCGGCTTAACCAACTGAGCCACCCAGGCGTCCCTCATTTATTTATTTTTAAATATTTATTTGTGAGAGAGGGAGAGAGAGTACAAGCAGGGGGAGCAGCAGGCAGAGGGAGAAGCAGGTTCCCCACTGAGCAAGGAGCCCAACAGGGGATTCGATCCCGGGACCCAAGATCATGACCTGAGCCGAACCCAAGAGTTGCATGAGCCATCCAGGTGCCTCCATTAATTTTTTTAATAAGTCAAAAGGGGTGAGGATAGTCATAATGCTATATGGGAAGAGTTTAAAATCATCCAGGTAACAATATCAGCAAGAACAGATGTGTGGCATTTATGGACAGAGACGACTGTTCACTTCTGGAAAATCGGTTAATATGCGGGGTTCTGAGCACTATGGTATTTAACCAGAGTGTACTAAAGGGTTTAACAAAATCTCCATAATGAAATTAACAAAAGGTTAGTTTGTTTTATGTTGACACACCATTTGGCACATGACTCACTGTTCGGCAGAAGGGGAAGAGGCTATTTCCTTGCATGGGAGACAATGAATACAGCAATAAGAGAAAAAGAACTACAAATTTATACTTCCATACTTGCTCACTGTGTGAGCTTAGTAAATTTCTCAGCTTTGCGGTGCCATTTTCCTTAATGCTAAAATGTGGACAATAATACTGATAGAAACATGTTGAGGGCTGAACTAAAACAGAAGTTGAGAACATCCGGTGCAGTGCTTGGTGCTGGTCTCCCCAAACGATAGCCATGCTTGTGTTTCTGTACATATAATTAATGATCTGCCTAATGACCTAATCTCTGTGTCTTTTCGTTTGTACAGTACAGAGTATGTCAATTCAGTGCGGGCAGTGATCGCATCAGCTTTACTCGATTACATATTCCCACCACACAGGAAAAGACCTGACCCAGGAGGCTCTGAATAATACTCACTAAATAAATGGGTGATAACAAAGGGCACAAGGTAGAATTGGGAACGGGGTAGTGTTTAGTTCAGGGCCAGGTGTGGACCAGTCCTTGCAGGGACACTGGGGAGGGAAGCTCTTTGCCGCTGCAGACGTGCACATATTAGCATGTGCCTTTGGTCGTCACCTCCTGCAACCTTCCCGAAAACATGAAGGGGTCACAGCAGAGATGAAGCTGACATGAGATAAAGCAATGTGAACACAGAGGCAGAAACAAGGTCCTTGGTGGCCCTGCGGAGTCCCTGGGTCAGGCTTCTCCAGAAGCCATTCGTGATCTCTATGTTTTTAGGTCCCATGGTCATTTATAACAACTAGTTGGGTTTTCTGTTATTTCCAGCCAAATGCACTCTAGATGATATTCTAGATTTGTCTACATTATTCTAGATTTGTTAATTTGTCATTTTCCTCGCCTTTAAAGTGGGAAGAATGATAATCATTATACCACAGATGATACATGCACTGTATCCAACCACTTCATGTGGATTGCTGTTTTAACAACCACCCTCAAATCTCAGTCATGTGTCAGAAGACTTCTGTTCTTCTGCTTTTAAGTCTGCTGGTCATTATCAGCTTAGGGGATCTAGGGTGGGCTTGGTGGGGGGCAGGGCAGCCATGGAGTGCATGGATAGCAGACAGATATTTTGTGCAGTCCTGACTGGAGAGACAACGTAAGTCACCTTACATCAGAGTGTTAGCACCACTCTGGCAGTCTAAGCACACACGATCCCACTAAAGAAATATAACACTACCTGGGAAAGCATCCCTTCTTTGGGGGCTGTACTTGGTGGGACAGCTTGCTTCAAAGTACAGTTGTTTGGGTTTGCAGCTAAGGTGCAGGATAGAAGTCTGCTGTAGTTGGTTGTAGTTGTAGTTGGTTGATTCTGGGACGCAGGCTAAAGAAACAGTGGTTACCTGAGGTCTGTTCTCATGGGTCATTATCATCATTATAATCAAAGCCTACCACATAAGCCAGACCACACAGGCACATTTATGACCTCTGAAATCCAACGGGTCAACCCAAATCCCCTGGAAAATTGTACTCTGCCCAAAGTAAGAGAGGTCTGGGACTGATTAGATGCTGGAAAACGATCTAAACTATTGACTCAATCAGTCATTAATCCATATAACTATATAACTAGCATTTATTGAGTGTTAATTATGTGCTAGGCACTATGGTGGGGCTCGGCGTACAATGATGGACCAGGTACAGTCTGGGTCAGCAAGTTCAGTCCTGTGTCTCCAGGAAAGGAGACACACGATTATAATGCAGTGAATCAGATGCTAATAATAACTTACCGAGTACATAGTATAGGTCAGAATTTATTCTAAACACTGTGCATGCTTAATTCGTTTAATCTGCTCAATAGTTTTATGGGGCAAGGAAGGGTTAATTAATTTATCCAAGCCCACACCGCTAGTTAATGACACACGACTCAGTGTCAGACAATTTACCTCTAGAATCTTCAACGACAATTACCATAGTGTGTGTATAATAGCACCAGTAAAATCTTAGATGGGAAAGTGAACGGTCAATTATAAAAAAAAACAAAAACAAACACAAAACACTATATAAAAACCAATTGTTATTATCTTTCAAATATTTCCTCAGATAGATTCATAGAATGGCAGGGCTGATAAGCTTGGGCTGCAGTGGTAAAGGACTAGTCACCACTAATCACATGGAAGTGAGGGACAGAATGGCCAGGGAGGACATCCAAACGGAGAGGACCAAGGTGTGTTGGGGAAACCTGAGAAGGCCCAAGTTCATTGTCATTTCATATCTGCCATCAGTGAGGAGTTAAGGATTTCCTCTGACCTCTAGACACTTGGATAAGCCACAGCCAATGGAAGAGGTAGAACGTTCCCACTATCAATGAGACTTGAAGCTCCAGTGACCCCGAAGTCCTATGAGGGACAGCTGGTTCAGTCCCTTTTCTGAATCTCTCAAGTCCCACATGGGGATACACAGAGCAAACGGGAGGAAGGAGTAGGTGGTGAGGGAGGGGCAAGCCTGCTGTGAATGATGACCTGAGGTTTGGAACCATAATCCTAAATCAGTTCACAAAAAAAGCGTGCCGTCAGCGTGTCTTAACATGAAGTCAGAGATACCTTAAAAAAAAAAAAAAGTCTATAAATACCCTTCAATTTTATGTAAAGCTTTCCATGTGTACAGGTGTAATTTGTGGGGAAACTCGGGCTTTACTTCTAACATTTTTAAAAGGTTCTCACAACCCCAATTACTTGAGGCACATTGGACCAGATGTAGAAGATTCAGAAATAAATAAAACCTTAATCTGCAGAACCAGTTTCCTCTCAGGGCTAACCAAAGTAAGAATCTGAAAAGCGGATAGACTTCAGCTCGCGTCCTACCCCTAAGTTAGCCCTGTTACTCGTTAACTGCGTGACTTCAACTGATCACTCAACCTTTCTTTTTTTTCTTCCTGTACTAACACCTACTTGAGGGTCAGCATCAAAGTAAAGTAATATAAACAAATATCTAGTACATACTAGGCAATCCAATATCACAGCTAATTATTTTTTAATATTATTATTACTGATATGCTGGGGGGTGCCCAGGGAACAGAGAGATTTTTGGGGTGAGTTTTTCGGCGACAATATTTAGAGAAAAAACAGCGTCTGGCGGGAGGCGTCTGTCTCCGTGTGTTCTGGCAGTGTTGTTCTTGGCTGTTCCTAGCTGGTGTTTGTCTTTACCTTGAACTGCCCTAAGATTAGAATTTCTTGTAAACAGTGACTTTATTCATCTGCATCCCTTCAACGCTGGGCTGCTTCCCCCAGGACCAGGGAGTCACCCCTCCCAAGGCTGTTCAGAGGACTGGAGCTAACCTCTGTGACGTGACTGTTCTTCTTAAAGGCATTCCCTCCAGCCCCGGAAGGATGAGCGCAGGAAAGCTCCCAGATCCAGGATGCACGGCCTACCACACCCACCTGCTCCCCAGAGCCCGGGGGCCGGACGCGCATGCGCCCCACTGCTCCACCAGGCGGGGTGGTCAGAAGGACGCTGTCTAGGAAGAAGCAGAGGAGCTCCCCAGGAAAAGTGTTAGCCAGCAAGCCAACAAACGAGCTCCATATTCAAGGCAGTTTCGTCTGACTCATCCCAGGATGAAGGCAGATTCTTCTGCTCAGAACTCCATTCATTCCCAGAGCAAACAGGGTCTCCTTCCCAAAGCCTTACCCAAACCCCAGGCAGAGGGAAAGCCTCTTCCTCTGCAGACTGACATGACAGCACACCTGTCACAGGCACCTTCCTTCCTGGCTCATTCAGATGTGTCTCTTCCCTTGGGCAGCCCAACCCTGTACCCTCCTGGACGCTTTATGCTGGGAGCCCAGCGTCAGTCTGACTCAGAATAAGGGCCCCGAAAATGGTGATAGGACAGACAGAGGCAGAGAAAAAGGAAAGAAGGGAGAGAAGGAGGGAAAGGAGGGATAGCGACAAAAAGAGGGGGAGGGGGCAATAGGTGCTGGTTCTGGAGTGAGTTTTGATTCTCTTTCCATGCCCATAGCTGACTTCTCAGAAGCCTCCGACAACCTTGAACTTCTGCGTGATTTAGCTTCCCTATTGGTGAAAGGGGAGCATGTTGCTTGTCTTGCCGGATCGTTTTGGGGATCAGATAGGATCAACACATGGAAGTGAGAACATATGGGAACGAGGTAATTACGAAAACAGTTTTCACTTAAGAACTAATGTGTCTCGCCCTTCAAAATTTTCTTGTTCGTTAGGCTTTAACCCCGAAGGGTGGATTGTGGCAGAATGTCTCCAGACATGTCTCCACTGATTTGCGTTGAGCATCTGTAGGCTGATCCCCCACCCAGGGTGTCCCCTCATCAGGCCATGCTGTCATTGACCTTGCTCAGGTCCCCCTGTCTCTCTGGTGGGACTGATGTGGGTCCCCTCTGGGCTCTGGAACTCCGGCCTCTGTCCCCTCCTGGCCATCCCCCGTGGAGATTCCTGAGTGTTTTTCCTAGAACCCAGGTGTTCCCCCTCGTGTTTAAAAACACCCCTGAGCTCTCCAGTGTCGTCAGGATTACACGCAAGCCCCCAGGCACAACCTGTCCTTCTGGACCTGCTTTCCGTGGTTTGTGATTCTCCCAGCTTTCTGGGCTGCTGGAGTCCCCACTTGGCTTCTAGTCTCCCTGCCTTGCTCGGCTTGAGCTGTGGCATTTTTGGGACCCCTTCTCTCTGCCCCCTTTGCTCATCATCCACCAGGAAGTCTCCCACCCTCATTCCCAAGCGTTCTTTCTCTTAGAAATCTTCTGGTTTCCTCCTAGACAGAATCCGTGGCTCGGTGCCTGAGATCCTGTTACCCTTATGTGTTACATTGTACAAATGACTGTCTTAGCTGGACCTCCTTGCTTTGCGATTACTCCCCCATGTGTCTGCCCTCCAGGAGCCCATGCAGTTCTCAAGGATAAGACCCGGGGCTTCCTCTCAGATGAATTGCCAGTTATGGGCTAAATGAGTAGATGAAGAAATGAATGTACCTTGAATGCATCCGTCCTTTCTAAAGACAATTGGGGTGTCTGCTCCCTTGAGAGGGTCCTTGGCTGACATGGGAATCGGGACCTGGTACCCCTTGTATTTCACTGGCCCGGCTCCACACCTTCCCTTGGGTGCAGTCTTGCTGTTCCAGCCCCAAGTAGAAGCTGTCTGTCCACACTTCCTTTCCCATCAAATCAGCCTCCTGCCCCTCAAGGCTGGAATGCAAGCTGTTGGAAAGCTGGGCCTGTCCTCCTCCCTCAATGCACCCCACCCCGGTATCCAGTTGGCACTTAGAGCCATGGCTCCATCCTCTCTGAGATCTTCCTCAGTGTCTGCAGGACACAACAGAGCAGGCTCACGGGAGCCCAGAGTCAGAAAAGGTGCACTTGGCCTGTAGAGAGAGTGTCGGCTTGCCCCTCCTCACCGCATGCCATAAAGCAATTCCATAAATATTCAGACACCTCAGGCTTCTCCTGCCCACCTCCCTGCTCCCAGCAGGTGACCTGTCAGCGGCACTCTCAATTTTTCTGCCTTTCTATTCTTTTTCATTTTTTTCTTCCTCTTCTAAATGTGGCCGCTGCAATAAATTAAACTTTCATAGTCCCATTTCCTTCTTTCCCATTGCAGAACCTTGACATATTTCCTCAAGGAAATACTTTCAAAATCATAATTGAAACACAGTAATTTATAATCGAAGCGGGAGGAAGAGAGTAATAGATTTAGCTCTCATTTCTGGTGGCAGACATGTTAATTACATTTTCTATTTCCTCTCATTAGCATGGAGCATGTCTCCAACAGGCCAGGCTGGCCTGCTGCTCTCTCTCTGCTGTGGAGCCCCACCCTCTCTCACACAGCGAGCCCGAGGCAAACTTGACAATGCAAAATTGACCAAGTGGCTCTTGGAATTGGAAACCCATCCGTGTCCCACCCCCCTCACAGGTCCAGTTTCCGTGGTGGGAATCCAAGGTCTAACTGCGTCACTCTCTTACCTTAGGGGCTGGAAACACTGAGTCACTGCAATGCCCTGTATGCACTTGGCCTACTCTTGCTTCCAGCTTTCCTATAGGCAGCTGCCTTTTCCAAGGACACCTTTCCCCTTGAACATGTCAGGAAGGGCACCACCCGTCTACCTTTTCCTCCTCCCTGTGCATGCTCTCTGCTGACAAGGTCAGCACTTCGTCTCCTTCTGGCATCATTGGTCTCTCCTGCTTGGCCTCTGCCTTCAAAGGCAGCGATGGTGGCTTTCTCCTCTATGCTCCTGGGGTCACTGGGTTTAGCCCTGTCATTACGCTTCTGACACCACATTATAATTATTTTCATTTTCTGTGCCCTAGATCCTGCCTGCCCCACCCACCAGGACACGGACAAAAACTGTAAATGACCAGCGACTTGGGGGCAGGGGTTAACTTATTTCTGAATTATCAGCATGGAAGCCAGTGTCAGGTTCAGAGTAAATGTAAATTAGAATTTTCAAAAAATGCACATGGAATTAAAAAAAAAAATAATTCTTTTTTTAAGAAACAAAAAGTGGGATAAAGATGCTATTATGAAGGCATTAGTAACCCTAACTGGTATATTTCAAATGTAAAAGGAGAAGGGATTGATATTTCCATAAGTTTCTCAACTGATTAGGGTGGGAATTATGACTCCGACCCCACATAAGAGAGATTTGTGTAGGGCCAGACCTCTTGCATGGAGCCCCTCTGGAGGAGCAGGAGGTGGAGAAGGGTCCTTTCCTGCTAGTCTATGTCCTCCCCATGCCACATGCCAGAACAGGGGCCACTTTATCCCTGAAGCGGAGGATCACAGAGCCAGGCTGGAGCCCGAGACGGAAGGGAAGCTGGGAAAATGTGCACCTCCACGCATACTCACCAAAATATTCTTCTGTATTTTGATCCAAGTGGCAAATTCTAATAAAAGCTGACTATACACACACACACACATACACACCCCATGAAATCTTAAAAAAAAAAAAAGGCGATAAAACACCTAAACAACACCGGCCTACCCCCCTTTTTTATTTTAGTATTTTGTTCATCAAGGGTTTTTAAAAATTTAATTTGATTTTTTAAAAATACTGCCTTTAGGGGCATCTGGTGTGTGTGTGGGGGGGGCTGTGGCCCAGTTAGTTAAGCTTCTGATTCTTGATTTTGGTTCAGGTCATGATCTCAGGGTCGTGAGATCGAGCCTCATATCATACTGCCTTCAGATGCTTATCTTGACTTCTGAGATTTGGGCACATACTTAAATTTTATATCCAAGATGAGTGTGTTCCCAGCCTCAACTAACCCACCCCTGCCCTTCAGCAGCATCTACTAACCTCAGCCCGGTTTCCGCTTCCTCCTCTGAGCTACTTTTCCTTAAGGAGCATCCGTCCGATCCAGTGGGGGAAGGTAAGCTTGTTGACTGTTAACTATTTTTTTGGCAAAATAGAATAAGCAGGCGCAACAGAAAAACATAAGAAGTACATACGTGAGTGGAAGAGGGCAAAACTCAGCATGACTGGGGCTTCCAGAGAAGACGAGAAGCAGAATGGGGCATTGGACTTGGGCCTTGAGAGAGAAATCTCTAATAAGTCAAGGAGAAGGACAGACCTTCCAGATGGAAGGAATAGCGTGAGCCAAGTTCAGAAATAAGGCCGTTCGGGAGGGTTTATACCCGGGCACACAGCCTGGGAAGGCCACGTAGTGTGGTGTGTGCCTGGAGGACAGCGGTGCTGGGCTTGATCGACAGGCCCCCAGGCTGGCTGCCTCTGTGACAAGGAGGATTCCAGGTTTTATGAATAGATGGAACCGATCTCTTCAAAGCTGGCCCCCCTCAGGGAAAGAGGGGGCTCCTTGTTGCGCTCACACACTGCTCACAAGGCCAGACTCCCTCTGCGGGTCCAAATGCTACCCCCATCAGGGGCTGCCTCCCAGACCTGGGGGAAGAGGAGAAGCTTCTGCTGCTCTGGGTGTTGCTCACAGGAAGATGAGACCTTGGGAGGGCTGGTTAAGGCACCAAGTCCTGAGCGGTAAGGGGAAGAGATCTTCCAGCCCCAGCAAGGCAGGATTCCAGCCCCATGGGGGAGCTGGCTCAGCTATTTGAGTCTCTGTGCTCCCACCCTCCCGTGTGATCCCCACTTCCACACGTCTAATGAATAACAGGACCACGGCAATCGGGTAACGTGGAGGGGGGTCTCTGTTCTCCTCCCTGATGCCTGGGGAACATTCTTCCCTGAAGAGTTTGGCTGACAAGCTACTGCATTCCACTCTGGCTTCCTTTCTCTATCACACCCCAGGTGGCTCTCAGAAAACACATTCCACATCTCTCTCCTCCTGTGTAAGTGGGGCTTTGGTTCTCACTGATGGCTCCAAGTTTGGCCTGCTCACCTCCCCCTGTGGGGACTGTGCACCTCAGGCTGTCCAGGATGGGTGGGGACAAAATTTCCTGAGCTCTGTCTGGGTTGGGCACAAAATTGTGTACACTTGCTTCTCAACTGCATCTTATTTAAATCATATCGGACACTGAGCAGTAGAGAGTTTTATTCCTTTTTTTTTTTTTTCCTAATAAGGAAGCAGAGGTTTACAGAGGAAGTAATTTGCCTAACATCCTCTAGTTAGAAGCAGGTTCTCTGGCTCCTGAGCCAACACCTTTTCTTTTTTAAGGCACTATTTTATTCTTGAGGTGTGAGGCCTTTCCTGGAAAGAAACAGAGAAGAAAAAGAGAAAACCATCTGAAGAGATGAGTATTTAAGAGTAATTTTGTCAGTTTGACCCATTATTTCATTCAAATCATTCCTAAAGAGTGTCGAGAGACGCTCCTCGACTAGGTTGCAGCCCCCAAACTCCAGCTTGCCATGGGACAGCCTCGTCTGAGCGTTGTTCTTAAGGGAGAGCTGTCTGGGGAGCCTTCCATGACACTGCCCCCAACTAAGGCAAAGTAAATAGCTTCCTCCTCTTGGTTCCTCAAACAGGTGGTACACATTTTATACTACAGCTCTTAATGTTAAGTCAACTATGTGTTGTCAACTAAAAATAAGAGAAAGAGAGACAATTTTATGTATCAACTTGACTGGGACATGAAGAATCAAGATATTAGGTTAAATGTTATTCTGGATATGTGTGTGAAAATATTTCTGGAAGAGGTTAACCTTTAAATCAATGGACTAAGTAAAGTAGATGTTCCTCCCTAGTGTAGGTGGGCATCATCCAATCAGTTGAAGGGCTGAAGAGAACAAAAAGAGGGCATACGAAGGATACTCTCTCTTTTCCTGACTGTCTTAGAGATGGGACATGGGTTCTTCTTCTGCCTTCAGACATGGACTCAGACCAGAGCCACCCCATCAGCTCTCCTGTGCCTGCAGCCTGTTGACCTTAGATCTTGGGATTTGTCAACCTCCATAAGTGTGTGAGTCAATTCCTTATAATAAATCTATCTTTATATTATAAGGAATTGGCTCATATGATTTTATGTTTATTTTATTGGCTCAGTTTCTCTGGAGAACTCTGACTGAATACAGAGAAAGGGAGAGAAGGAGAGAGAGATACATCCTCTCACCTTCCAATAAAAGTGGAGGTGTCTAGGGTTATAATCTGAGATATAGAATATCTCTGTGGTCACACAGGGCAAAGTTGGTCAAAACACAACCAAACCTATACTAATTCTGCAGTATCCGGGAAGCTCTAAGACAGTTCTTCTAGAACATAAAATGATAAATTGGGGTGAATGAGAAATCACTTCTGCTCTATGAGGTAGGCCCGATGAGGGCAGGTGATGGTACACAGAGCAGCATTCCAAAATAAGTCCAATGTCTAGGCCTGTTGCTTATTAGACCTTCAAACACCTTCACATTCTTATTCTCCTTTAATCCCTAACTGATCCTCCAAGAGAACTGAAAGGAAGATAGGCTAGAGGTTGTCTCCTGCATTAACTTCACAGATATTGGCTGAGTCTTGATATAGTCTAACCTCTCTAGCTAGAACCAAGGAGACAGAAGTAAATGATCACTGCCCTCATGGAGCTTATATTCCAACAGGGAAGAGATTATGAGCAGAGAATTACAACTCTGATATATTTTACAGAAGCAAAGAAGTTGGTATAGAAGATTAGGAGAAAGAGATCTAATAGTAATGGTCATGGATGGCATCACTGAGGAAACCTCAGAGCAGATTCAGGGGCTCTCAGGATCTGAGGACTCTGCTCCTGGCCCCTTCTGATGGGGACTGAGCAAACAGAGCAGTCACCAACTGGAAAAGTCAAGCTGCAGCCAGGCAAGCATTTGATATTTCAAAAACAAAGCCTTGGTAAAACCTGGATCAGAACTTGTGACTTATGCTTGAGGTTCAATTTGGACTTTGGTTTCTGAATCTAAAATTTTAGCTCTGTATACTCAGGTGTGCCTGAGGTCTGGAAAGAAAGAAGGGGAAAGAGAAGGAGTCCTGATTTCAATGAATGAGATTGGAGAATGGAAGGTAGGAGTGTGCTCATCTTCAGAGGTTCCAGAACACCACATGGGAAGACAGGACTCACTAGTAAAACATGGCATCATAAATTCAAATTCTCACTCTCAGATCAATAAAGCCTCTCCCTTTGGGGAAATGGGGGGTAGCAGGTTATCTTAAATCACACCCTCCAATGGGAAGAAGGGGGAATTCATTTCCAGAGTTCACATTACTAATGAGGACAAGTAGAGTATTAATGAGTTCCCCCCGCATCCCACATCTCCCTGACATCCCTCCCCAACTCAAGTGAATGGGAGAATATGTATGCACATGCAAGCATGGTACAGCTACAATGGACCTTGGGAGCTGGGTCAAGAAATCTGGATACAAACCACTGGAGGTTACTCAAGAGTATAGTTTTAGGATTAGATTAGTATTTTGAAGTCATTACTCTGATTGCAATAAAAGCTATTTACAGAGGAGCAAGAAGCAAAATTAGGATTCTGATCTAAAAACTAGGGAGGGAATGACAGTGGCTTGGCTGGGATAATGGTGGCAATGTGGGAACTGGGGACATGTCCAAGAGAGGTCTTCAAGGGATGATTGGATGGGGTGGGCTGAGCCAGGCAGAGGGGTCCTGGGACTCTCCCAAACTTGCTCAGCTGGGTAGATCCTACTGGAACAATGGCTGGGGAGCAGGTTTGGACAGCAGGAAACTATGAGATCAGCTGGTGATATACCAGATTTGAATTAACTCTGGGTCACCCAAGTGAAGTTGCTTTGACATCATTGGATATATACATATGGATTTCAGGAGGGAAGACTGGGCTAAAACCCCAAATTTGGGAGATGTCTACATGTACTTAGTAAGTCTATCCAGGTATGAACAGTTTCCCAGGAGGCAGGACTTTCCAGTGCTAAAACCAGGGACATGCCTGGCAAACCCACATGAGTTGCACACCTTCTTCACAAGCAAATGTGCTGGAGAATGGGCTGCCAAAGGGGTCAAGGATAAAGGGTTTTCCGACTCTTTTAAAAAAACAAGTTAGCGTACAAAAAGGGGGTTTGCTTAAAAAGAGAGGAGGAGCCCCAGAAGAGTGGATTTGAGAGGTTCCTGGAAGCACAATGCCTGTGCCCACTCCAATGCCTGATTATTGTAATCCCTCTTTCATTTGTTCACACGAGTGTGTCATGACTTCCCTGAAAACAATTAGATTTAGGGTCTGCATTGCCTAGACCACAGTGTTCGAACGTCTCATGTAAACAGCTCAGTCTCTCCACAATTATAATCTGGCCTTCCCTTCTTCATTTCCCACATAACCTATACTCTCCAGCAGCATGAGCTCACCCTCTGCCCTTGGGAGGATCCATTTCTTAGACATACTTTCCCCTCAGAACAGACAGCCCTTCCCTGACCCTGACTGTCCAGCTCAGAGACGCTTCTCTGTAAGGCCATCTCTACCCCTCACGGGCTCATCACCTCCTCACCCAACATGTGGGAAGCCCCCAGATTTCAGGCTCTGCCCAACTGCTGCAGATACAGACATGGCTATGGGGATAAGCATTGTCTTTGAGAGGAACCTGCTGGGTTTAGGCCTCCCCCTCAGGGCTCCCAGTGCACATACACGCCATCTATCACACCTGTGTTTTAGGTACTTTGCTGCACATCTGAAGGAAGGAGGACAGCCTGGACAGAACACAGGACTCAGGAGCTCAAGGACCTCTGCTACCTGCCCTCCTCTGGTCCCCTCATCACTTTGAGCATCCATTCACCCATTTATAAGATAACCTCATAGAGTGGCAATGATGATCTAACAAAGTAATTGGTATAAAAATGCCTTCTTCCCTATAAAAATATTTTTTGTTGACTTGCTGCTGAAGGTCAAAGAGCATGAGTCAGCTTTGTCTCCATACCACCAACTCACAGAGGGTGTCTCTGGTATAGACTTGGATGCTCTGTTTATGGTACATCAAATCTGAGGCAGTGGAGGATCTCACTAAATGAGATCGGATCAGGCTAAATGACCAACTTCACTGTGTAATTTATATGTATGCAGAAAGCTTGAGACTTTTGCTCAGATATCTAAAAGGACGTGAAGGTCAAGGGATAGAAGAAGTCCTTGTGTGTCTGACACCTCATGACGATGATAAGGCACGCTCCTCTGGAAGCATGGGAGCTCCTGCCACTTCTTTTTCTGCCCGACCTTAGAACTACAGGAATGCGTAGTCCCACAGCTCCAGGGACACTCTAGAGACTCCAATTTCCTTCTGATGTTCAGGTGAGGAAACGGAATCATCCCAGCCAGAGAGGATGAAAGGAATGGAAGGTTGGGTTCCCAGGTCCTAAATTCGGGCCCCTGCACGTCCATACTGCCCCTTGGCTCTGCCCCAGCTGTGCCTTCTTCCTCAGGGCACCAGCCAGCGCACCGATGAGTCATCGATTGGCAGCTCTCTTGTTTTTTGGTCTGGAACCACTTTAAGTGTGATAAACAAGGTTATTTAAAAAAAAATAATAACAGTGCCATGTCCAAATAAAAATGTCTCATGTTCCGTCAAGACCGACTGGAATACCTTTTTGTCTCAGCAGGGAGAAAAGGTACTTCATGTCAGAGATAATATGTTAAAATTAGTGAAAATGGGTAATTTCAACAATCGTTGTCTAAAGCTGAAGAGGATGCCAATATTTATTGGTGCAGCTTTCTTCCCTGGTGGTGTTTTTGTATTACTAATGTCCCTTTGGAAGTAACTGGGCATTTTGAGTTTGTGAAAAGAAAAAGAAAAATAAAAAAAGAGAGAGAGAATGAGAGATGGATAATTTAAGATGAAAAGATGGTTTTGGTCATGTGTCAGGCAAAAAGGAATATAAAATGCATGAAACTCTTCCTCCTTTGTTCTCTGGTTGGGTTGCTGGTGCGGGTTTGAGGTCTCTGCTGTTTTGCAGGAAAGGGTGGGAGCTCCCTCCACCCTTCCCCTTCCTGCCCCTCCACGGGTTGAACAAGCAAGAGAAGGTCAGGACGACTCATACCGAAAGCCCAGGGAGCCCAGGCTCTGGCAGATCAAGGTCACCTGGCACGGCTCTTGCTTCTCGAAGCTTAGGTAGAACCAACTATTCAAAAAAGTCAATAAAATAAACAAGACCAAGACTCGGAGCCATGTCAGCTTGGCAGGAGTGCACATCTCAGTCATCCCAAATACACATGAACTAGAGGAATTGTATGGTTTTTGAATTATATCTCAATAAAGCTGTTATAAAAAAAAAGATCACACCCTCCCCCTGAGCACACATAGACAACTGTTAGACCATATGCAGGATTCAGCAGCAATGCATCTCAAAAGTACCTTGGATTTGCACAGCTCCTTACAGTTTCTACAGAGTGTTCATAAACTTGAGTCAAAGCTTCCTCATGGAGGCATTAAGCAGGAAAATAAGAATAAAGAAACAGAAGTCCCGTCCCTACAAGAGAACTGATTTTCCTAAGGCTGCACAGCCAGCAAACGTCAAGATGCAAGAGCTTGAGGTTTTGACCCCAAGGTTCATCATACCACTGCATTAATATGGTCTGAGTGGAGGTGGAACTATGAGCTTTACCAACACTTGGATTTTTTTTTTAAGATTTTTATTATTTGACAGAAATCACAAGTAGGCAGAGAGGCAGGCAGAGAGAGAGGAAGCAGGCTCCCTGATGAGCCGAGAGCCCCATGCTGGGCTTGATCCCAGGACCCTGAGATCATGACCTGAGCTGAAGGCAGAGGCTTAACCCACTGAGCCACCCAGGCACCCCATCAACATTTGGATTTTTTTCAGGGTTACCATGAGCTTTGATGGTAAAGAGTTAGTACTACAAAAGAGAAAAGTTATCTCCTGGAGGGAAATTCTAAATAGATAGTTTCTATTATGGTCTAGAAATATGCAGCACCATTGAAAAAATTCTGGGTGTCTATTATGTATCAAGTGTATGTATAATAACTGTACCAGGTCTCATTTAGTTCCCGTGCAAAATTAGGGGCTTTCTGGGAGCCCTGCACAAGACCCACATTTGCTGAATTCTGATTTCTTAGGGAAGCAAAATCTAGAACAGTGACTTAGAACAGGACTGCAGACCATTCAAGGTTGCTCTCTGAGAGAAGTGATATCTGAGCCTTGGTGACTGGGTAGACTCAGGACCTGGGAGGAAACACTGCTGATGAGAGACTAACGTATACAGACCTGTGAACTCATAAACTCAAGGCACGTGTTAGCAGATGTTAAGTAGGTGTAAGAATATTCTGGAAGGGGGCAAATGGGACGTGAAGTTGAAATCAGAAAATTTGGAATTGAAAACCAAATCCAAGAATTGGCAAAGGGTAGGGAGCTTTAAAATGAAAGGAGATGAACTATGAGAGACTGTGGACTCAGAAACAAACCAAGGGTTTTGGGGGGTGGGGGTGAGCTTGGTAGTGGGTATTAAGAAGGGCATGTATTGCATGGAGCACTGGGTGTGGTGCATAAACAATGAATCCTGGAACACTGAAAAAATAAAATAATATAAAAGAAAAGAAAAGAAGCAGAGCCCGAGGCTGAGGAAGTAACTGGCCGGCTCCGAGCCACACATCGAGACCACACCAGAGCTGCCCCAGTCCCTGGCTCAGCTCTCCACCTGCCACTGCCACCAGGAACTTCACATCTGAATGTGAGAGCACAGCCCAGAAACCTTCCCTGATTCAGCCTGTCTGCTTCCACACCTAACATGCCTCCCCTGGCTTTTACCTCCCACATGAAACATCTGACTTGAGGTTCACCAATAAGAGCTCCAAAACCACAGGTTCAAGTCAGTGGGACCCAGGGCTGTCAAAAGAATCACCCAAAAATCCAGAGAAAAGGAAACAGATGCCTGGGGTTTGAAGGTTTTCATACATGCACTCTTGGTGGTGGTTTCACAGAAGGATGCGACACAGAGAGCATGTCAGGCTTCGACTGCTTTTCCGTTAGACAACCAGCCCCCCACATTCCCTGAGGGGGATGTAGGAGCCTGCTATTAAATCTTGAGGGCTGCTCTGGAAAGACAATGGTTGCTGCTTCTGTTATCAGTGATGTGTCTTTCCCATCCCGTGAGTTAATTATTTTACAAGGGTGGAAGGGATTTAGCACTGAATTCTCTGCCTTCAGCCCTCTGATGGAGGAAACTCAGTGAAGCACTGGAGGACACCCCCAGCTGGGCATCCCTCAGCACTGTCTTGTCATCCTTAGCTGAACTGAATGCATCTCCCCTAACCAGCTCCAGCCGTGGGATCCCCACCTGGAGAAGATGAATGCTTACCCATTCCACTAACATGATTCAGAAAGACAGGAGTTGGAATACACATGTCAGTCAAAGAAAAGACTTTGTGATTGGAGATCCCAGGTTGGAATCCTGGTTCTAACAATTCATAACCTGGAAAGATATAACAATTTTTCTCATCTTCAAAATTAAAACAGTAATACATCTTTATGACTTTGTTTTGAAGACTCAATGAGAAAAGCACTTAGCACAGTGCCTGGTAGGTAGTAAGTACTTGATAAATGCTAGTTATGATATTCTAGCTCAGATTTCTATGTTCTTGAATCCCATCCTGTGGCTCAGGATGTGAGTGACATACAGTAAATACACAAGAACTAAAAAAAAAAACAAAAAAAAAAACACAAGAACTATTTGATCCCCAAAGAAATGAATTTGACATATCCTACTGATGTCCCATAAACTTGATTTTAATTTTATATAATTTATTAAAAAAAGAACACTGATGATAGATATTACTCCTATTACATGCAAGAGTAAATTGAGGCCATGTTGAGAACTCAGAAATGTAGTTTTCTGAATAATACATTTGGTGGCTTGAACCATGAAGATAAATATATGAATGTATGCTAGTAATGCTAACAGAAGTTAACTTAGTATATTAGAAAAAAAGGTGGTGTGCGCCCTATATTCAGAATCCATGGAGATTCAGGAAAGTTGCCAGGATATTCCTTACCAGCATGTGCCAGAGAGAGTGTATTGTGCCTTGCCAGACACCATGATAGTACTTGACAGAGCAACCTCTGTGAGTACGCAACACAACTTGGAAGTGGGAGCTGCTGCTCCCATTTTACAGAGAGGGGAACTGAGGCTCAGAGTCAGAGTAATGTTTCCATGTTACATGGCTTGTGAGTTTTAGAGTCAAATTCTAAACCTGGGTCTGGGTGACTCCAATGTCTTTATTCCTTCCCACAACACCACACTGCCTCCCACGGGTTTCCTGAAATAGAATGAGAAAACCGTGTGACTCATAATCCTCCATGTCCCACAGTCATCTCAAAAATCTCAGGATTGAAAAAGACTTTGACGGACAACAGATCAGGAGATCCTCCTGATGTTGGAATCTCCTCTGTATTTGTCTCCCAAATATTCAGTACTCTCCTCAAACATGTCCAGGAATAGAGAGCTGGGTCCTTGCAGGGGATGGTCAACAAGATAGCAGAGGCTTTGAGGGCCCCTAATTCAACCCCTCATTATGTCGATAATGACCCTGAGATCCCAAGAAAGGATATGTTACCCAGGATCACACATCAGGAAGCATATGCCCAGATGATGGAGGATAGTTTTCTAGAGCATCTTCACCAGATCCCAAGGCTGCATTGAACGGATTTGAGAGATGATACTATCAAAACAAAGAATATTCAGCCCAAAAACTTCACTAAAATAGAAGGAAGTTTTTCCAACACAGCAGGAATAAGATCTACACTTTCCAGATTGGTCTCTCACAGTGGAATATAATTGCTCTGAAATAATTGCCTTTCCTCTGCCCAAATTCTATGACAAAAAGTCAATAATAATGTCAGTCAGCATTTATAAAGAATGTTACATCTGACAAAACTTTATCCTGATTTTCACACTAATACTATGAAGAAGGCAGTACAGAAATTAGGGTCTTCATTTGTCATACAAGGGACTGGAAACTAAGGTTTGTTTTTTTTTTTTTTTTTTTTTTTGTCAGTATTGCATGCACATTGGTACTAGAAGAAAACCTTCCTTTTTAAAGGATATATTTAAGTTTATTTATTAGTCAGAATGTGAGAGAGAGAGAGAGAATACAAGCACTGGGACCAGCAGGTAGAGTGAGAAGTAGGCTCTCTGCTGAACAAGGATCCTGATGCACGACTTGATTCCAAGACCCTGGGATCATGACCTGACTGATGTCATGACTGACCGAGCCACCCAAGTGTCCCCAGAAGACAACTTTCATATGTGAAGCTACTTAGAGATGGGATCTTTGTCATTTATTTCACAGTCCAGTGTGGGTCTGCCCACATCTATAGGATTCTTCTCCATGCATCCAGAGATCCAAGCTCCACAGAAGATCTAGAAATACATAAAACAGAATTTGTGCTAGGAAAAATAATCCCACACTGCCTAGTAGAGCAGCTAGAAAGATTGGTGGTTAAAAAATGAGTTTGGCAAGCATGACAATAAATGTGGGCACAAAGAGTAATGGTAACACAGGCAGAAGGAAAATAATTGCACCTGGGGAAGATTTCAAGGTGGAAGCAATTTTTAAGGCATTTGTTGAAGGTAGTTTTGATCGCCAATGAGCACATATAGACAGAAGAACAATTTTGTACCCATCACAAGGACCAGATACAAATGACAACTTTATCTTGGATGATGCTTTAAGAATATGATAGTGGAAAATGATAGGAAATAAGTCTGAAATCCTAATTTGTACCCAGACAGCAAAAATTTGAATGGCACATAAATAATTTCAAATTCCTGCCTTATGGCATTATGGGAGGAACGGCTGAGCTAAAATTCAAACACTGGTTTTCCAAACTTGCTTCCGGATCATTGTACCCATATGTTCCTCCTTCCCTCTTGACTTAAAAAATAAGTGAAAATAAGTATCTTGGGAAATTAATTGAGAACATTAACTGATCCACCCATAGTTTGTTTTTTTTTTCTTTTACACTCCCTCTTCCTCTCCCATTTTCCCTAAGTCATTTCAGAGTACTTATTTAATGTCAAGTCCCGAGCCTAGAAATTTAGAGATTTGTATGAAGTCAGTGCCTTCAAGGAGTTTTCATAATCTACTGGGGGTGTAGGGAAGCAAACAATGAATGAGAGCCCAGCACATGCACTAGAATATTCCTCAAAAATGCTGGGGGGACACCTTGAAGTAGTGCCTCCATTAGAGCCCACCAGGCTGAAGGACATGAGGATATGATGCCTGTGCAATTTAACTCTGAAGGAGCCTTGCTTTATTGAATTCCCAGCAGGGACTTCTTATTTTGAAGAGGTTCAAATTATACTGCCCTATGAGAGAACATGTTTGCGGGTTACGTGAATCCAAGACCTTTTCATAATCTGAGTTAACGGAGTGGTAAATTTGTAGCATTCTAATATGGCAGTAAAAGGTGACTTTTTTGGGCAGAGGTCTTCATATTGTACTAATTTCAAGAAAGTCTATTTCTAAAAAAAAAAAAAAGTCTGCTTCTGACTATTGGCCAAGTAGATGTAGAAGAATGATCTGGTGGAAAGACTCAGGGCTTTCTGCAGGAAGAACACTCTTCAGAAGACACAAAGGCATCCTCCCACATTGACTGTGACTTCTGGTCCACAGCCAGGTCTCAGGAGCAATGACACTAAGCATTTCTGTCTCCAGTGTGCACCAACCATGTCCTTGCGGTTAGCAGATGCATTGGTTTTGCAGCAAAAGGCTAAACAAGCCTGAAAGGAAACCATGAGTCTGACCTTGGAAGATTTCATGTTCTCAAGCTCACTGAGTCATCAGTGAATTTATGAGCCAGGTGAGGAATTTCCAGAGACCAGATGTCATGTAATATTTCCCCAAAACATGACTTTGGAAGAAAGGGAGAAGAAAAGGGGTTGAATACCACCAGTCTTCAGATCTGGGAACATTCTCTCAAACTCCCACCATGCCTAAGATCTGTTGGCTAGAAAGTTCGGGTCTGAAGTCCAGGCCCCAGTGTCCTTCATGGTGCTGTTTTACAGGTGAGTTAAAATAGATTGGCTTTAAAAGGGGAAATGTCTCTTACAGAAATGATATCATTCCTTTTAAAAATTCCTCTCTTCATGATTTTTTTATGACTTCATGTTTTGGCCTAGATCAGCGCTTTCCAAAAGAACTCTGCACAGTGATGAAAATGTTCTATATTTGCACTATCCAGTGTGTCAACTACCAGTCACATGTGTGGATGGAACACTTGAATTGTGGCCTCTGTGACTCTGGAACTGAATGTCTAGTTGTAAAATAAACTTGTAGCTGGTGACTCCCATACTGGACAGAGTGCGTCAAACCTGTAAGTGAATGTCACTTTGTTAATATCAACCATAAGACCTGGTATCAAAATTCAGCAGAGAAGTAGGACTTTTATTTAATGTTGGGGTAAAAGTAAAGTCTCTGGATGGGGAATCTGGCTCTTCTTTGCACACAGCTTGGTTTCCCATCACTTTAGAATGTAGTTCATCAGCTTAAGGGTCAGGAAATCCTAGCTAAGTTGAAGGATCCAAATTCACTCAACCTCACTTAGCCTGGGCAGGGAGGCTGATGTACTAGACACTTGTTATGAGAGCCAAGAGGAAGTATGCGTTCAACAAATCCCTAGGCCCTACAGGAAAGGGCTAAACAAGGAGGAAACTAAGTATCCACCTTTGAATTAAAGAGATATTCACAAAATATACTATCTGTTGGCACGGATTACAGTCTGATGCCTGAGAACTTAATGTACTTCCTGTCTGCTATTTTGATGTGTCTTATCAGAGAAGCATGTCACATTGCTAGCTTTGTATTTGGGAGATCCATGACATTTGTGAATGAGAAGCTGATTTTTCCACACATATTACAAAGAACTCTCTGACTAGAGGCGATAACAATTCCCAACATTTATCTCTGCATTGACTCGACTCTACAGAGAGGAACCCTGTAATTCAGAGTTTAAGCTACTTGTCCAAATCACACGTGTTTTCCAAAATGAATACGATGTGTTAGAATGTGCAGCCACATGGATCTGGGCACTCGGAAGTGCTTTGTGGTGGCCACAGTGGGATGGTGTAACCCCCACTGCCTTCACATGAGAGACCTTTAAGTCCCAACTCCATGATTACGTGATGTGGGCAGTCTTCATTCAACTACCTTCTACTCACCCTTAGTTCTTTCTTGGATACTGAAAATAATATTCAAATCCAAACAAAAGTAGCTAGCATGAGTGCATTAAGTAATGTGGTTTTACTTACTAATTTTCACTTGATATCCAGAACTACCCTATATCATCCCCACCTTTTTCCCCTAAAGCATTATCATCCCCTTTTTAAGGATGAAGATGGTTAAGACTGCACAGAATATAACAACCTGACCCAGATTCAGATTAGTGCAGCCCTTCAAACTAGCTATGAGGAAAGAGGTTTCTCTGGTTTTAACTACCCAGAGAGATCATTGCTATTCACCAAATGCGTGAGAACCGAGTCCTCCTGGGGCCTTGTCTACACAGCAGCATCAGGACCACACCTGCCTCTGGGATGTCTTCACAGACCCCTTCCTAGGGAGAACCACAGCTGCCTGACACTTGAGTATTCCAGCTTAATTCCAACAAGAGACATTTGCCTTTGTTTCTTTTGAGATCCCCACATTAGCCAAGGCTTCTTTTCCATTTCTTCTTGGTTGGTTGGTTTTGTTTATGGAATTATTTTTTGCAGATACTGAAATTTTTTGTTTATGTTTGTGTAAGTAATCTCTATACCCAATGTGGGGCTCAAAGTCATGACCTTGAGGTCAAGAGTCACATGCTCTTTTGACTAAGCCCCAGTACTGAGAGCTCCTAAATGGAGAATGAGGAGATTATAGCAGGACCTTTAGCACTGCCTCTGAATCTTTGAGAAGAAATACGGTAGAGTCTGGTTTCGATGGGGCTGACTTCACATACCAGTTCTGATAGGAAGTAACTGTGTGACTGGAGGCAGGTCATAGCATCTCTGCGACTCTTCCCTTGGCTGTTTACTGGAAATGATGTGTACTGTATGGAATACAGAAAACTATCAGAGCACTTAGAAGATTGCCTTGCCCAGAGAAAGTTCTTATTACTTTATCAACTCTGGAAATGTAAATAATGGATTCCAGATTTTTTAAGAATAGTCCAAATAACAAATATTTGCCTCATTATTAAATTCTGTGTCCCTAATTTTGGTTCAGAATGTGTGGTTACTTCCTAAATTAAAAAAAAAAAAATCAGTAAATATTAGCCACTTCATTCTTGAGGGTTTAATTCCCACAACTCCACCCCAGCCAGTGTTTCTCTCTAAGCTCAGAAATCACAACTGCTAATGATTAGTTTCTCAATAGGCTCTATTCTTTGGCTATCATGGAATTGGCTTTCTAGAGTGTCTCTGTGTATGCATTCACAAATGCCTCCAATAGAAATAACACAAATACAGCCTTCAGAGTCAGGCCTGTGACAATGAACAGCATCTTCCTATCATCTGTTAATTATAAAACAAAAACACAGGCTATCATATTGCTAGAGGTTCCCTGATGTTATGTGGTCCAACACTTCAATTTATAGAGGGGAAAATGAAGCCAGAAAGGACATATTCTTAACCAAGAAGGTAAAATGTTGGGTTAACAAGAACTAGACCTGGAATCCAGTTCTTCAAGTCTTGAATACCAAAATGCCAGCCCCATCCCCCAAAGGCATGTCAAGTTCCTCATATCTTCTAATACGTACCTATGTCTAGGTCTGGTAAGGGTGTTTCTGTTCTGGGGCTATCATCACCCTGGATCCACAGCTCTGAGAAGAAATCTTTTTTTTTTTTTTCTTTTAATTTAAAATCAATTCACCAACTTATAGTACATAATTAGTTTTTAATATAATGTTCATTCATTAGTTGCATATAACACCCAGTGCTCATCACATCATGTGCCCTTCTTGCTACCCATAACTCTGAATTTGGCTTCAGGGTCCATGGGCCAAATCCCAGGAACAAATATCTGCACAGATGGTCCCATGAAGATAGTTACACAAGTTCCTACAGAGAAGTCCTGCTTCTGCCACTAGTACTGCCACCGGCTCTAGCAGCTGGAGCTTTCCCAAGTGCAGCCAGGAGGAACACCATATAGTCTGAGACAACACGGCATTCACCAGACCATTTGGTGTGAGGCTGTCCTTAAACCACATGGTGAGGCCAAAAGATTGGTTTGCATTTCTGTTTCATTCATGGCGACATCTACCTGCGGTTGGTTCATCCTGCCTACAAGTTTTCATTAACCTCAGCCCCTACATATGGTGATTCACAAAAGCCTTTGCCTCTCCCTCCTAAATACTCCACATATCTATTTCCTTTCTTGTGCCCTGGAAACCACCAACCTGTTCAGGCCACCACTGTCTCCAACCTGGGCTACCTTAGATTTTCTCCCTAAATTGTTATAAAGTCCTCATCCTTGAGAGCCTCACCACCACAACACTCATCATACTTGCTTAATCAGGGGCCCCTGTCCTCACTGTGCTATGAGATCAGGGAACATAGGGCTTCTATTCGACCCCACGCACCAGTCACTGGACTTGAAATATTATCTCTTTCAGGACAAGGAGTGTACATTGCCACCACTGTGCCTATCGTCCTGCCCCACCTCAGAGCCTAGCACAGAGTCTGATTACTGGTACATGCTCTTCTGAATGAAATGAATGGAAACATTACCTCTTGTCGTTTTAACCACTGGAATATGGCATCCTATTCACAGATGCCCGGGAGTATGCGTGTGGTCCAGATCCACAACAAGCAAATCTCTATCCAAAGCAACTGCATTTGACACCACTTGTTTTCAACAAGTAGAACCTGGATGGAGGATATACAGCTAATCCTCAGAGTCAGCTGGGAGTGCTGACCTGCATCACTGGGGAGGGAAGGGGACACTGAGACAACAGCAATACTGAAAAGAAGAAAACTAGAAATAAGACTTAAAATCTGATCTCAATCAGATCCACGCAGGTGGAGAGGTATGAAATGCTGTTTCTTCTCAAGAGGTGTGTGATGGAAGAAATTTGTCATCAGACTCGAGCTCTCCAGAGCCCTTCATGTGAAGACGTGGTCCCAAAATCTGACTTGAGGTTTAACTGAATCCATCACTTTTACTAGAAACTGTTCAAGCACCACGGCATGGGACAGTCATCAGGGGTGCGTAAATGGGCTTTAATTGATCATAAGACAGAACATTGGATTTATTCTCTGGAAGATGTACTCTTAACAGATGAGGATGCAGTGTGTGTATGTGTGTGTGGATGGGTGTATCTTTCCCTTCCTCCTTCATGTTTCTACCAGTCAAACTTTGTCAGCAAGAACTCTCCCAGTCAAGAGATACAGCCCAGCCTCACACTACATATGGAGGGGTGCATGGTGTCTCCTCTTTCTGGGATTGGTTTAAATGAACTGCTACGTTCCAGGGATAGCTGTTCGAAAAAACCTGACAGTTAAAGATCAAGGTTAGCTCCCAACAGCTATCTTTGCTGAGTGAGATAACATCAGAACGTGGTAGAGGTGCTGAGAGAATGTATGAGAATCAGCTTACAACAGAGGCCAAAAGTGAAACCTCCCTTCAGAGGCAGGGATATCTGGTTGAGTACCTACTATGTGCAGACACCATAAACTGATTGAATCCTGTTAGCGATCCTACTGTGATTCTTTTTTTTTTTTTAAAGATTTTATTTATTTATTTGACAGACAGAGATCATAAGTAGGCAGAGAGGCAGGCAGAGAGAGAGAAGGTGAAGCAGGCTCCCTGTTGAGCAGAGAGCCTAATGCAGGGTTTGATCCCAGGACCCTGAGATCATGACCTGAGCCAAAGGCAGAGGCTTAACCCACTGAGCCACCCAGGTGCCCCCCTACTGTGATTCTTTTACAGACTGATGATTGGAGGATCAGAGAAAGCAAGTGACCGGCCTCAGGTCAAACATGTAGTACTCATGTTGGGGCCTGATTCATCTATCTCGGAACCTCTCTGTTTCACTTCACCAAAATACTAGGTGCTCACTGACCCTGGCTGACCTCACTCTTCTATGACACGCCAACTTCAAGGAATTTGCTGAGAAGTCTCTGATGAGCTGAGACTCCATGCATGATAGGGCACCTGGGCCAAGTTTAACCCCCTGCTGGGAGGAAACTTTCCTTCCTAAGAAATAACTGTAAATGAGCGTGACCGACTTGCAACAGAACTATAAACAAAGGCTCAGACATACGCATTAAATCACTTGCCTGGAGTCATACAATCAGGATTGAACTCAAATGTAGCTGAGAAAAAAATGTATGCTCTTTCCACCACTCTTCATTGCTTTACTTTAAAAGACATAGAAAAATGTTCTTCTGAGCTTCTATATTTTATATCCATAGGCCTGTGTGTGTGTGTGCGTGTGCATGTGTGTCTATGAATGTGTGTCCATGTGCGTGCATAAGTGTGCATACGACTGTGTGTGTGTTTTCCATCCTACTATTTTTCTCTCTCAAGATAAGGATTCATAACTCAGGTAGTTTGAGATAATACTGTGGAGATATTGTGGAGACTATATATTCAGTTTCTTCTCTCCACTGATGGCTGCCACAGCCAAGGGAGTCCTTAATGAGGCCCTCCACAAACCCTTGTAGTTCCCTGATCTCACCTGCCATTCATCGCTGTGGTTTGAGACCACAATATGATGAGAGAAATTAGTTCATATCTCAAAGACGGTAACTCTTTCGAATAAAGAATGCAAATTGTAACCGTGAGTATGGACTTACTGTGACGACATTTCCTTCCATCGTGTAGATTTTTATGACACCACCGATAGGTGCCTGCAGGTACTGTGAGGGGACTATCTGCAAACCATTTCAAGACAAAGATCTTTCAGGGAAAGTTTTAACTTGACTTTCTCTCCCATCTCCTCTATTCTTCCATTGTGTTCCTTACTTCCTCCTTCCCTGCCCCAATCCCAGCAAAAATCTACCCTGCAAGTGATACTAGAATCCTCTTCTTTGAGGATTTATGATCAGACGTGCTTACTGTGTAAATACGTTCAATGGTTTCTAAGGGATCCTACAATGAATTCCATATGTCATGGACTTGAGACCATTAATGAGCTGGTTGGTGCCTTGCTCTGTGCCAACCCCCTCACTGCCCTGTACTCGCTCTGCGGACTGGTAAGGTGTAACCTCAACTCTTTGTCATTTACTGAGGACATTTCTCAAGGTGATCACCTTTCCCCTGTGATAAGTCTTGAATCATGAAGGCTTATCTTCAGTGTAGGCTGGACATCACCTTCTTATCTTTGAACTCTTCATAGTACATAGATGACCGTTTACAAGGCACTTATCATTTTCATGCTATTAAAAGTATTTATTTACAGTCTTGCTTCTTTGTAAATTGCTTTTTATTTGGTTTATACAAGCTGTCTGTACTTTCATCAGGCCAAGTGTAGGGACTTATATAGAATAAAGGCTATATAAATTTTGTACAAAAAATATTTTTAAGCTTTTCAAATGATTGCATATTCTGCTCTTAGCTTAATACCAAAGAATTGGTATTTCAAATAATCCAATGAACACTTACCTATTTTCTGGTGATTCAACTATGGCATATACTTTTTTACACAGAAAATTTATATTTTATATTTATTGAAAAAGTTCCTTCAGACATGGGAGATATTGTTTTTAATCTTAAACCACTTATGCAAACATGAAAAATGAAATATAAGTAAAGTTAATTGGTTAAGGGATACTAAAATTACTTCCTACTCAGAATCACTTGTCTGAAACAATTTTCAACTACTTACTGATGTCTGTTTTTTTTTTTTCTCACATAATATCATCCTCTGTGCCAACAAGAACTTTCCGTTTGAATTCATATTTTGCTGTTAAAGAATTGATGAGGAGGAAGACTAGAGAGACCATGGCTACATTAAAGTTATGGCACAATGTGATAAGGGTCCGAAGACACTGATGGAGAATTGGTTTGTCTTTAGTTGTTATTTATAAGGTCAGAACTAAACCAGATGAGAAGCTGTAAGAGAGAGATCCAAAGGGTCAGGAAAGCCTCTGAGATCACTGGGGAGTATCAGACAGTGGACAGTGATTTCAAGAAAAGTACCAAAAGTGGCCCCTTAATAGGTGTTTAACCAAATCTACACAGCATCTTAAAATATATTTCATTTTTTTTTTTTACCAAAAACGTCCTAGGTTGCTTCTAAGTAAGCTGAAAATATTTTCAAACACACACACACAAAGGTCACACTTTATTGACTCGATATTTCTTTGTCTTCCAGATTCTGTAAATATCATATCCCCTCATACTTGATAATGAAATTGAAAGTGATTATGAATTTGATTTAACAATTTGGAGAAGCAAGTTGTTTGTTAAAAAATATTTTCACCATTGGGCGCCTGGGTGGCTCAGTGGGTTAAGCCGCTGCCTTCGGCTCAGGTCATGATCTCAGGGTCCTGGGATCGAGTCCCACATCGGGCTCTCTGCTCAGCAGGGAGCCTGCTTCCCTCTCTCTCTCTCTCTCTCTCTCTCTGCCTGCCTCTCTGTCTACTTGTGATCTCTCTCTGTCAAATAAATAAATAAAATCTTTAAAAAAAATATTTTCACCATCCAAGATATGTTTTTTTCTTTAAGGAACATTAACACATGCAAAACACTGATTTCCTCAGATAGGAAATCTTAACACTATTCTCTTTGTCCCATTAACCTCCTTTATATAACAGTATTTTGTCAAAAAAGGATGTCTCAAAACAAGAAATCCTCAGTTTATGACTTGGTAATTTTCTGATAAGATGTATATCTCTATTTGAGGGCGCTTGTTTGTAATTGCATGGCATACACACACATACACACACACACATATATATTTGAATGTTTTATTTATTGAAAGAAGAATCTCAAGCCGGCTCCATGCCCAGCACTGAGCTAGATGCAGGGCTCCATCTCACAACCCTGAGATCATGACCTGAGCCAAAATCTAGTTGGTTGCTCAACCAACTAAGCCACCCGGGCCCCGCGTGAACTACTTTTTAAATAGTCTGTAACTCCACTATAACTTTTTAATTTACCACATTCTCATTATTTTTTATCTCTCAGGGAATTTCAGAATTATATCTGAATTTTAAATGATTAAGATGGCTAGTCCTTCCTAGAAATCTTCCAGAGATCTCCATCACGTTGGTAAAGTGCTATGAGAGGCAAAGACACTGGAAGTCAGACAAAGGACTAGTTTTCAAGAATTGTATATTTTAAACAGAGCTCTGTGGAAGCACCCCACGTTTCCAAGCTAGCAGGCTACCCAAATCTCTCTCTGAAACCCCTCCAACCTGGACAATATGCTTTTCAGTAGAACAACTCTTGCATGAAACTATCGGATGGCTCAGCCCCTCAGAGCTACACAGAAATTGGTCTCTGTTCTCACAGCTGAGCCCCAAAGAGTGAAGACACCACCCAAAACTCATATGTTAGCATAACAAATACTAAAACTTACTCAATTATACTCAATTAGAGAACACTGGAGAGGAGATTGAATCAACATGCTGGATGAAATATACATGCCACTTGCCCTTTTTTCCCAGACCCCTAAGAAGGACAGAAAAAAATAATAAAAATAAATAAATAAAATCATAGCTCTACTAGAAATCAAAGAAAAGTGTCATAAACTAAACAAAAATCTTTGAAATACAGATATAAATATCTACAGTCAGATCTACGAATAAGATAGATGGAAAAATAAGAATAAACTAATATCTTAGGAAAATAAGTAAAAAAGACACCAAAGTCAAGATAAAGTCACACCCCAAAAATGAGAATTCATGTAGAAATAAAAGAGAATTATAAAAAATAATAGTTTCAAATAAACAGGAGAAAAAAATTAGTCTCTTAAGAAAAAAGATTCATTTGGGGTGCCTGGCTGGCTCCATTGAAGAGCACACAATTCCTGATCTTGGGGGTCAGGATTTCAAGCCCCACATCAGATGTAGAGATCACTTAAATACATACAACTTAAAAAAAAAAAAAAGAAAGATTCATTTGTGACCTTGGACATGAAAAGCATGATCCTGAAACAAAAATTGCTAGGTCTTCATAGCAGACAGCAGACTCCTCAGAGGAAAATTAGCACCTTGGGAATCTGAGCCATGAAGTTTCTCCAGCATGCAACCCAAAGGGACTAAAAGATGAGAAATAGTATAGAAAAGGTTTAGAGATATAAAGGATGCACCCAGAAAGCCAGCATCCTTGTAATAGACATCCCAAACATATCAAACATCCTGTAAGGAACAATCAAAGCAAGAGAGAAGGAATTTTCCCAGGGACACCAGAATTAAAGAAACAAGGAAAAATGCTAAATAAGATGAAAAGGTACTGGTATGCTTGCAATGGTCTCCACATGGTGTGGCTTCAGAAGTACAGGAGCTAGGGAGAAAATCCAGGCTATCAACAAATGATGGCAGCTTTCACAGAAGGACCCTCACTGCCATCCAGGTGGAGGAAGTGATGGATGCTGATCTTTCCCATTCTGAGAAGATTAAAGACACATTTAGAATTTTATTCCCAATAAATCCATCCAGCATACCCATGTAAGGGCATAGTAAAGATGCTTTCTATCCGCAGCCAAGGCTTCAGACCATGTAGCACAAATAGGCTATTTCTGGAAGTTTCATTCACATTTGGACTCTAGGAAAATACGAATTCAATCCAAGAAGGGATACCTGGATACAAGCAAGAGCATAGAAACCGGGAAAGCAGTGTTAACAGTTACAGGCAGTTGACTTAAGAGAGGGAACTAAGGCTGAGAAACATGTAAAGAGACGGAAACTCTGCAGCGATCTGACAAACAAAAGGTGAGGAAAAGGTAGACCATCCTGTACAAATTTGGCGCAGTGAGAGTAAAATAAAAATGCATCCCAGTTACAGCATAAATAGATGTGTGGACACACATGTGTTTAAACAGACACTCACAAGTCTGCAGGAGTAGGGAAGGGGCTGGTGCCAGCTGTGGCGGGAGCTGTGGGGGTGGGGCTCCCCCATAACCTGCTGGCAGAAAATCTGCGTGTTCACGTGTGGGAAGTGCACATTATGAAGCCTGAGCAGAGGGACACACAGAAACAGGTGTGGGTACCTGGACATCATACTCAGTCAAGGAACAGAGGATGTAACAAGCAGCATTTGAAACCACGCCGCCTCCACATATCGAGACACACGCACACATAAACAGAAGGATGCCAATCCAACTGTGAGAATAGCAGTAGCTGGCAGAAGGAGGATGAGTATGGGGAGTGGGGATACAAGGGAGAAATGACATAAAATAAGATAAAACTCCTGTACCGACCATGGAATGATGATTACCATGACTGGATGAACTCAAACCTCACAGTTGACAAAAAACAAATGCTAAGGAGAACACATGTTTAAATGCAGAGATCAAGTAAGACGCCATGACAGAAGTTTGAGAGTAAAGATCTTTCCATGTATACAATACCACCTGTTGAAAACCTACAAGCTACAGAGAAAGCAGTGTGTTGGGGGAATGTAATGACCTCGAAGAAATACCCTAATAAAACCAAAAAAGGAGAGAGACTGAACCACTGAAAAGCTATGTTACCAAAAAAGCCAGAAAAATAATGAGACTTAAACTAAATCATGCACAAGAAAGGAGAAACTAAATATTGAAATAGAAAATCATGCTCAATAGCTGAGAGATAACGAGAGGATTCGTCATGGCAAAAATTGGTTCTCCAAGGGGATCAAGAGGAGAAAAGTTTGTGAGGGGTTTCATTAAATAAATGAAAGATGAGGCACAAATAAACAGTGTCTATTATATTGCCACAGATATAAACAATAGTAAATAAATGATAAATACATTGTTTCAAATGAAACAACACGGTTTCAGAAGCGAATTAGCCAACCAAAACTTACACAAAAAGTGAAATAGAGTTTTTGAACTCTGCTAAATAAATTAAAGAAAACAAAATAAGGATATTTCTAAATATTGAAGGCCTCAGAATCTGTAGTGATCACAAACTATTTCACATAGTTTTATACGAACTTTGACTCTAGCAAAACACAAATCAAATCTAAGGCATATATATATAATTGTTATAAAACTCACAGTTGGAGTCTGTATGTCCAAATCATCACACCCATTTGGTTATAATCCTGACAGAATAACCAGAGAAAAACTGCATAACAAAAGAAAATTAAAGTCAAATCTCATGCCTCTTTCCTGGACTTACTGATCAATGGAGAAGGTCTCCCTCTCCTTGGTGAGTCTTTGTGAGTCTATGTCCTAATATCCCTATCCTGTAAAGACACCAGTCAGTGGAATGGGGCCCATTCATGTGATCTTATTTCACCTTAACTGTCTCTTTAAAGTCTTATCACCAGATACAGGCCATTCTGAGATATGGTTTTAGGACTACAACATTTGAATTTGTGGGGTGACACAATTCAGCCCACACCAGCAGATGATTGATACAGTATCAGTGAGAGTCAAAACAGAATGCAGAAGGGGAAAAAAAAAAAACAAAAACCTCTTTAAAACCTACTGGGCATTTACATATAGGCTCCTTTCTCAGTTCATTTCCAGAAAAATTAGCCTAAAAGAGGTGGGGAGAGGCAGTGTCAGAGCTGTGAGCATCGAAGGTCTAAAAGGGATGCACGTGAGAGTCAAAAATGGGGGCCTGGCGGAGAGGCTGAGGTTGAGAAGAACACATGCATAAGCACGTCTGGAAGGTTCTGATCAGCTCTTGGCCAGGGGAAGTATTTATCAGAATGAGGACACTGAGTTCATTAGGACACTAAAAACTCAGGTTGGGACCAAAATCCAGCTTTCCATTTTTTGCAGCCCTACATCCTCTGTCTGCACTGCCAGGCTTTATAGCTCTCCCTGTGAGTCAGCCATCTTTCCTCTGAAATGGAGTATTTCTAGAAGAACCATTTGATGCCACTTTTCCTGATCACCAGTAACACACTTTGGGTCTAGGAGATGAATGTTGGGCACACATGTCTTGACAAGAACCTCCCTCTATATTTCTACTGTGCATTCACAGACTTAACTTGGAAATTGTCAGAGATCAGACATTAACTGAATCCACTATATCACTATCTAATCTAGCTTGCTTAGGAAACAACAACAATGACGACAACAACAAAAAGTGAAAATATGGATTCGTTCATGAAACACTTACTGATTGTTTTCTGGGAGGCAGGAACCGTACTGGATTTGGGAATACATAGATGAAAAAGTGGACTGAACTCCCAATGCCCACAGTCCTGTCCTTACCTCTTACTGTCTGAGTGATTTGTGTATTTCTGCATGAATCTTAGAATGAGCTTGTCAATTTCTAGAAAAACCCTGACTTGATTTTTATCAGGATTGTGCAGAGGATACAGCTTAACTTGGTTGAATATACTTTGTAATATTGAGTCTTCCAGTAGATGAACATGGTATATCGCTTCATTCATTTAAATCTTCCTTACTTTCTCTTAGCAATATTTTGTCATTTTCAGCATACAAGGATTGACATCTTTTACCAGACTTATCCCTAAGATTTTATATTCTTGATGGTATTATGAATCCTTCAAAGATTTAGAGGAGTTCAAAAATAAAACTTTGTTTTATTACAGGTGATTTACTGAGGAATTAAAGTCTTAAATGCATAGATAACACAGGCAAAATTATTCCAGATAAAGATGCAGTTTTCTATCATGCCTATGAGGTGTTCTTATTTTAGTTTTGTTTTTCAAGTAATTTTCTTGAAGTTGCACCATCTGAACATTTATAAATTCTCTATAGGACCTACTAAGCAATTAACAGAATAGGTACTCTCTGGACTTGCTGAATTAACATTATTGAAACAGAAAAACCTTCCTCCCTGACCATTGCAAAATATTTGCCATATTAAAATGCTATAAGTAGACAAGTTCCAATTTCTTCAGTTTCTTATTTATAGAAAGGGGATGGTAACAACAGGGTGTGGTTTTTATAAAGTGTAATTGGGAAGTGTATGTTTCAGTTGTATATAGCACTTAATTTTTTATAAAGATTTTATTTTTTTTATTTATTTAGAGAGAGAGTGAGGAGAGAAGGAGAGGGAGAGAGAGAATCTCAAGCAGACTCCGAGGGGCTCCATCTCATGAGCCTGTGATCATGACCTGAGCCAAAATCAAGAGTCTGGCTCTCAACTGACTAAGCCACCCAGGCGCCCCTATATATAGCACTTTCAATGATGAGATATGGAGAATTGTATTTTTCTGCTTAGATGTTACTGAATTCTCTTCTAATGGCATTGCTGTGGATTGGGGTATATGTGTGTGTGGATAAACATCCAATGCCCAGGATAGGTTAGTTGTCTATACAGAAGAACCTGGACAATATCAAGTCAATATCAAAGACTAACAGGAATAAGAAACTCTTGTTCTTGCTTTTGTCATGTGAAGTTTAACATGACAGCAAATTTATTGACAGGCCTTTCTTGGCATAAAGTATAGCTCTAACTCTAAACTTGGCCCTTTTCCATCAATTCAGTAGAGTCATCTTAAGCAAAAAAAAAAAAAAAAACACAAAAAACAAAAAACAAAAACAAAAAACAAAAAACAGGTCAGTAGTTCATTAAACCACAGGAGTTTGGAGCAGAAAAGGAACAGAGAAAACATATGATCTCACACATGTGCTGCAGATTTCACCCACAGTTTCCTTGTCAGGATTACCATGGATCTCTGGTTGTTCTTGTGATAAGGAATGTATGGGTCAGATCATTTCATCTTGGGTTACCAAGTCATCATCCCAGTGAGCTGAAATCTTCCTGTTGGAATTGTCTGCCTACAGAGGCTCACCCAGAGTGAGTCAACCAGTTTTCTCTTTTGACAGCTTCCTTACACTTGAAAACAGAATTAGGGTCTCCACTGAGTTTTCTGTCTTCAACTAAATATTTTTTTTCTCTCAATGTTGTTATCTCATTAAAGGTGGTTTTCTGGCCTGACCAGACTTAATATACGAGTTGCTCTTCTCTGGACAAAGTCCTATTTGTCAGTCTTCCTTTTACACTTTGGAGCTCAGGGCTGAGTGGCATGTACTTGGTGCACGTCATGGAGCAAACGGATGCAGGAAGCTGCCGAGTTCACTTCCAGCGGCTCTGTTCCAGGGTCTCAGTGTGTCGGTATGTCGAAATCTCTCCTGCAGTCAGGTCAAGAAGGCCAAGATCCGCACTAGTGGGGTAAAGTACAATGGTGTTATTGCAGCTGACACCTCTGTCAGAAGCAGACCTCTCTCGCCGCCTCTCTCCCTCCCTCGGTGTCTCTTCCTTCCCCCCGTCCTTCCCTACTTCTCCTTCTTCTCCCCCTCCTTCCCTCCCTTTCATGCTCCTCTTCATCTTCATCTTCATCTTCATCTTCATCTTCTTTTTCTCTTTCAAACCTCTTTGTCTTAAGTTCTATTCTGTATATAATTGACTTTGCTGGAAGCTGGCCCCCTGAATAATAGAATCCATTAAATATTAATTCCAAATAATATATTATACATATACTTGGAAAGGGCTTTCCTAAAAGCAGCCTTACCATTAAACTTCCTTGGTTCCAGCCATGATCATTGAAGATATGTTTGAACCCCTGAATCATTCTATGTCTAGTGTAGGTTAGGCTGTGAATGTAATGCCATATCTAATCATGACAAAAAAAAGCATTTTATAACTGAGTCAAGCTGGGTACCTTCAGTCCACAGATAAACTTTTATAAAGAAATCGCTCTCAAACGTTCATCCATTGTATGTCTGGGACGTGTCTGTCACTCTGTGTCTTCAGGTCCAAGGAGAAAGTTGGCCTTACTCTCAGTTGCTAATGAAAATAAGATATTTTGAAAACTAAAACAAGAGGTTTTGATTTAGAGAGGGTGTAGTCTCTTCCTCCAGGTGGACACCTGCAATACTTTCCCTCCAGGGAAATGCTCAGCTTATTTTTGAGAAGATGAAGAGGGTTTACTGTTTCCTGTGCTGCTTAACTGCGTTGGTATTTTCGGCCCGATATGTCATGAGGCCACGTGGGGACTGTGGCCTCACCCCTGAAGACATACGAAGGGAGTCTGAGGAAGACAAACATCCCTGCCAGGAATTAAATGGTGGCACAAGGAAAGCATCTTTGCTTTTGCAAAACCATCTTCCTTCATTACACAGGACCTCTTTTAGGAAAGACTTCCAAAAGCTTTCAGTACATAAACAACACCTAAACAAAGTCCCACTGATCCCTGAGCTTGCTTCACCCTCAAGATGACCATGTTCACAGCCAAGTCCTTGCTTTGACAGCGAGGTGGGTCAGAAAGACTATGGACAGACCAAATGGGTCTCTGACTGCACTTTCTAACAGAAAAAAAATCTGCCTTGGAACTTACTCTGAAGATTTCCTACTCTCCCTGAAATGAGGAAAGAATCCACCCCATGGGCTCGAGCAACCAGTTTGGCTCAGCTTCCCACAAAACCAATGGCTGCTTGCCTTAGAGGCTTTCCTTTCATTGGAATAGCTTAGGGATATGTCATCATTGACTCATATCTCATAAACATGATTTACAAAAAAAGACTTGGTGTCAGCTGGGTTTTATTAAACTGTAATTTTTTAAAAACCTGCATCGAGAATATCCAATAGCTCAACACCCGCAAATTCACTGGATCTCCTCTTCCTGCATTTTTGGTGGCTGATAACCCTGAAAGGTTCACCTCATTCACTCCCATCTACTGCTGTCTGCATTGAGGGGAAATCTCCACATTCACAGAATTCCTCAGCACAGATAGTCGTGTAAACGTGTGTGTGCACGCACACCACCAGCATGAGCAAAAAATGAGGATTTATATAGTGATTCCAAGGAAAATAAACTGCGTCATTCATACACGACAAATGAGAAAGTCATGCCATGTCAAGCTAGAAATACACATTTTTCAGAGCCAGACTTATTACTTGAAAAAAGAAAAGTGGTTCAGTTGAACTTGTCAGGGAGAAGCAGTGAAACACAAAAGAAAATAGGATGCCTGGTCAGTACAATAATTAAATTAAAGGGCATTTTTCTGACTCTGGCAAGCATTCATCTGCCTGCAAATATTATAAAAAATCTGTTCTCATTGGTTCTTTGAGTTCATGGAAATCTTCAAGTCATTTTATTGGATTGTCTTATATTTTAAATGATTATTATATAGTGTTCCTGGGAAGATGGAGAGGCACTGAAAACTCTAAAGACCTTTTCTCTTTACTTTATATAATAATGCTTATAAAATCATTCAGAAGAAGAAAAAATGGTGCAGGATCCTCAGCAGAACCCGAAATAAGGGACCAAAATTATGCACTTTGGATTCTGAAAAGCGTTTGCATGGCCCTCACACCAATAGGTTGGATTTGAACAACAATGATAATAAATGACTTAGAATTTATGAAGAGACTCAGTTAACTTACTGTGTTGATGGTGCATTTTGTTAGAATAACACTACATGTCACAAACAAGTGGAAAAAAATGTATAAGCAACAACGTGATGGAAATCTATTTTTTTGCTCACATAAATCCCAAAATTTATGTTCCTCATTAATGGCGCAGACTTTCTGGGACCTGCTGTGTTCCCATGCGGTGGCTCTGCTATCTTCAGTACGTGCTTTCCAAAGATCCATCTGTGTGAAGCTGGGAAAAAAGGAGAGAGTACAGGAAAGCATATGTAGGTAGTAGCCTTCCATGGACTGGAATAGAAACAGTCCTTTCCACCTCTGCATGCAGCCTGCTGGCCAGAATTCAGTCACAGGGCTTCACCTACTTCAAGGAAGGTTGGAAAGGTCTCCTTTTCAGTGAAAAAAAGAAATGGGTTTGGTACATAGCTAGCCTGGCTCTGCTGCCCCAAAGGAAAGAAAATACCCTCAATTTTCCATCTTTCTTCTTCCAGTCAGAACGCATGGCAAGTGCCACAGTTCATAAGAACTCAGTGTGCAACCAGCATTTAGGATAGATTTTTAGCAGTGACCCCAGGAATCAGATTATCAGATCCTCTCTGGGGGTCCCTTTTCCAGGGAGTTAGTATCAAAAGTGGGACTCTCAACTAGTCAACAACAAACTAGGGTTTGGGTATAAGGAATAATAATGACTGGCCTTTAGCTAAAATGGCTTTGGAATTCAACTTTATCTGAGTCATCACATCACGGAATGTCTTTCCATGATTTTTTTTTTTTAACTTTAAAATCTTTGTGTATTCAATCATGCAGAAATCAAAGAAAATCTTTGTGTATTCAATTATGCAGAAATCATTTATCTTTCTCTTTTTTAAGATTTTATTTGTTAGAGAGAGAGGAAGAGATCTTTAGAGAGGGGAGGGTCAGAGGGAGAAGCAGACTCCCCACTGAGTAAGGAGCCCAACGTGGAACTTGATCCCAGGACTCCGGGATCATGACCTGAGCCAAAAGCAGACACTTAATCGACTGAGCCACCCAGGACCCCGACTTATTTATCTTTCCATTTCTTTCACAAGATAAGTTGAAGCAGCCTGCAAAATACACAAAATCCAGTAAGAACATAACAAAGTCAGGAACTTGAAAAGGTAACATTATTGATAGTAAAATTAAAGGAAGCTAGAAGTGAGGATACTGTATTTAATATATACACGTGTGTCTCTAAGAGAGAGGGTGAAATATAGAGGTCTACGTGGTCTTATTTAGTGGTGGTCAAAGTAAGGAAGGGAGCCTCCAATGTTGGGCACCTCATTACCTTCCATGCCAGTCTGAATATCTGATTCCGACAGGGGTCCCCGAGTGTCCTCAAACCCATTAATAATGATAATTCAAAAGAAGGAGACACTCCTGAAGAGAGGACTTATGTAAGGGATGAAATCAAGTACTGAATTTAAAGAGAAAGGGATGAGCTGGGAAATTATGGCAAGGAGAAAAAAAAAAGGCATAATGAGGAAGAGAGAAGGAAAGCTCTGGCAAACTAGCTCATTTCTTTGTTGGATGAAAAACAAAACACAAGAAACAAGTTGTGTGTGTTTGTTTTTCAAAGGTGGCTGTCAGACCCCCCAGACTAAACCAGCACAGAATGAAAAGGGAGAAGGTGAAGGAGGATAGCCAACGTGCACAAAACTCCATAAAAGGGGAGACGGGTGCTGGTGTGTTTGACTAGATGGATATAAATAGAAGATCACAGCATTTGGAATGTTTGTGGAATGTCTTAAGATAACCATGAGCATCCTATTAAAAATGGGGTTGTTACCTTCCAAATTCTATCCAGCTCTAAGAGAAAATAACAGGAGCCAAAGTACCAAAAGGCATAGTAAGAGTGAAATGAGTTATGTGTATTGACATGAATGTTTTATCATGGAACAGGGACTTAACTAAGAAAACAACAGAAATAGTTCAATAATTTATGGCATATTCCCTGAATAAAATATTATGTAGCTATTAAAACGAACATTGTGGAAACACCATAGCAACAAGTAAAATTGTTTTATTATGCAGTAATAATGGAAAAAAAGCAAGGGTCAAAAGATATATCACCATAGTACATATATTACGATTACCACTGTGTGAAAAACAATTGTGGGAAAGGGGTGGAGGGAAATAGGGCAAGAAATGTTATGTGTTCAGGGTGATGGGAAAAACAGAGGGTTTTTAATTTACATAGTCTAACTGTTATAGTATCATTTCAGTAAGAATGGAGAGGGCTAGAGGAGCAAAATTAAAAACTCTCTCTGACTTTTCCCAATGTTTGGCTTACAAAGAGGTGTCCTGCAGGTTTTACAAGGACCGCATTCTGGATTATCATCGTGGACAAGCATTTCAGGTGGCCTGGACTAGTGTGCATGTACACAGAGCTGGCCTGGGGCAGCTCTGCTTGCACCCCAGCTGGTGTCCTGCCCAAGCCTTTTCCAGCTGCACAAAGGCTGATGTGGAGTCCTCAGAGTAGAGCCGGGAGCATCAGGTGAGCTGTGCTCAGCCCTGGCTCCTGTGGCCACTCCTTGGGCTTCTCTTCAGCTTCTCATGCTGGTATGGGTGAGAGAGGAAACTGTGTCCTCTGGGCCTCAGTTTCCCCAGGTCAACTTCATAGGCTGGGTGTAAGGATTGAGTCGAGCAAGGATAGATACAATTAGGGGTTGTTACTGATGATTGTGTGAACACTGTTAAGATTCCATAAAGATGCTGCTACCTCGTTATAATTTCCTGTCTCTTCTTCCCCATCTTCCTCTTTCTTATCACTCTTTGTCTGTCAATCTCTGTCTCAGTCTCTCTACATCTCTGGGTTTTTTTTCTTTTTCTTTTCTTTTCTTTCTTTCTTTCTTTTTTTTTTTTTTTTTTTTTTTTTTGGTAGGGGGGCTGCAAAGGGAGAGGGAGAAAAGGAATCTCAAGCAGACTCCACGCCCAGCACGGAGCCCGACTCTGGTTAGATCTCATAACCCCCAAGATCATGACCTGAAATAAAACCAAGTGCCCGACACTTAACCAACTGAACCATCCAGGTGTCCCTTGCTCCATCTCTCCCTCCCTTCCTGTCTCTGTCCCTTCTCTCCCACACCCCTCCCCTGCCCCGTCTATCTCTGTCCTCTTTCAGTCACGTGCTCAAACATACACAGACATTTAAACACACTCATGCACACTCTCTGCTCCAGGCACACTCAACTGTGCATTCGTGAACACATCCTGCACTCTTGCCTCCAACAGGCCCCTGCTGTTCCTCTGTCTACGTCATCTCTCCAGTCTCCTCAGTTCCACTGAACACCCTCTTCTTTTGTCCATCTAAGAGACACCTGCAATGAATGTTTCTTGTCATCTTTGCTAAGACACAGTAATATGGCACTGCAGTTAGACTCCATGTCCTGCGTCTCAGATATCATCCCATTTCAGCCGGTGAGACTGATTACCGAGGCGAATCCTGGCACCGAGACCCTGACATAGGTGTTAACTTCGTGAAACACTCTTAGGTTTTCAAGGCACTTTACTGGTATTTGTTTTATTATTTAGAGTAAAATGAATTAGTTCGTTATTTGTTATGAACAATATCACAACTCAAGTAGTTAAATGGTGAAGATTGTATCACTGACACCATTAGGAATGAGCAAGCGAGGCTCAGAAATATGACTAAGGTAAGAACCTACTCAGTGGAAGAGCAGGGAATGGAATCTAGGTCTGCCCACACCCCAATCCTAAACTCCCCCAAGGACACTTGTACTTAGCTCACCCTGACGACTCTGGTTCCATGGAGTAGGAAGGCAGTATTTGTACATCATTGTGCAATCACCACAAGTCTGGGCCCCACCTCAGGATGAGTTTCTGACTCAGAAGATTGGCCTTGGAGCCTGGAACTGTGCATTTCTAACAGACTTCCCAGGCAATGCTGATGCTGCTGATGTGGAGACCACATTCTGAGAACCAATCATCTCTACAAGGGCCCTGAGGTGCTCAGTGTCAACTACTGACCAATCATCTGTCAGATCACCAGTTCCACCTGCATAAATGACATTTCAGAAATAACCATCTTGCAGAACTGAAATGGTGCTACGCTTTTCCCGGGCAGGTTTTCTAAGTTATGATGGAGTGCGTGGTGAGGAAGGAGTTGCCAAACGCACAGGTCTTCGGCCCTCATTAATATTTAGAGCTTCCTGAACCTTGAGGGAAGCAGGGCTCAGTGGCCTGGTAGCCGGACATGCCTAAACAAACAGACCTATTCAGGCAGCCAGGAACCCGCTAATGTGCACGTTAGATGTTAACTCCCTTTAAAAATAAAAATAGCGCAAAGAGCAATCTTCACTGAGGAAATAGATCACTCTAGATTAGGCAAAAGTTGTTGTTTCAGGTGGCTAAACTTATTGCTCCCAACCTGAGCTGGGAATTAAAAAACAAAACACAGACTGGAGGGCCAGTCCACAGCCCAGTAGTCTGAAGGCAGCACTATTAATGGTGACTTAACACCATGGATTCAGGGTGTTTGCTCTGTGGCCCCTTTTGCAGCTCAGGAGGACTTAAAATTGAAGAGAGCAGTCCAGTGGGCATGAATGGTTGACTTGCCTTCCACTGGGTGCCTGGTAGGAGGAACCAAATTCACACATTGTCTCCAGGAGGAGTATTTCCCAGATAAGGAGTACAACCCTGTGGGGGTGCCCATGGGTGGGAGGCAAGCAAAGGGGCCCCAGCACAGAAATTTAGACCACCACCTTGGGAAAACATTGTGCATAATTGAATCTTCTGGGAATTTACCTACACTAATAAACCTAAATCTAATGAATCCTTAACCTAAGGTGGATGGTGGTCATCACTGGCAGAGCTTCTCCAGCTGTGTTGCTATCTGGCTAGCCACATGCATGACATTGCAGTGAATGCATTGCTGTGCTGAGGTCATGGCTGCCATACCAAGGGAGACCAGAGACTTCAGCTCTTAGAACCCCAGCAAAGGCCTCAATGTCGCAAACAGGGAATAGTCCCTGGGGCAGAGGGGAGATGTGCACCCCAATGATGTAGTTTGGTGGTCTGAATGAGAAACAAACATGCAGCAAAACCAGGTTATAAACTCTGCTATCCCAAGCTTCAACATCCAGCCAAGAATCTGCACCAGGAGTCTCCAGGAGATTTTAACCCCAGAGATCTTCAGTAGAATGACAAACCACACTGCCGTCATTATGTTCATGTCTTTATCTTCTTCTTCCATAAAGAAGCCTACTGAGACCCAGTGAGTCTCTACTCTACCCACTGAGACCAGATATTTATAAAGGAAGTTCTGCATACCAAGCATTAAACTGGTAAAATTTCACTGTATTATTTCATCTATAATAAGACCTTCTTGGTAGACATTATGAGAATCAGCTCACAAATAAGAAAAGTAGATGATGGGTCTATTAACTTACCCAAGGTGAAATAGGGAGCAAGAAGGGAGAACCAGAACCCAAACTGGTTCTGATTCCAACCAAAACACCTTGGTTGATATTTTAGGTGTTGTTCTCTCTCCCTAAAATATTTTGTTTCCCTTTTTTTTTCCCCCTACCCAGACAACCTATCTGGCGTCCTATTCTGATGCATCTCTTCTGTGTTCACATGTTCTGAAAAATGTCCTCTGACCAAGCAGAGCCATTTACTCTTCCCTCCTCTGTGTCCTTATAGCTGCTGGTATGTACATATAATATTTGTCACTCTCTGTTACATCATTATTTACATTTATCTTCCTAACTACATATACATTGTACTCTTGAAGGCAGAAACCCTGCCTTATTTCTCTTTATACACATGATATCTGGTAGTCAGTGAATATTTGTTGAATCCAATGGAATAATACTTGTAATTTAACACTATTCAGATGGGTGGCTTCTAATGATATCTAACAACATAGTCCTTTAGTAAGGCTTAAGTCTAATCATGAACTATGGAATAAAGGACACCCAGAGGGGGTATCACATGGAAGCCCCTTTGATGGCACTGAATTTCACTGTATATGGCCCAAATGGAAAGCAGGAATCTAGATGTTAGGGACAAGCTGCCTTATGGTCACGTATGGACCCTCCAGTTGGTAGCTGCCATCACCCTGGCAACCCCCAACACTGGTAATACATGTAGTGCTTCCAAGTGTCCTCACAGTGACCTGTGTGATCCTCACCATGGCGCCAGGATACTGATTGAAACACTGATCTTCCACAGATGAGCAGTTGAAGTTCAGGGATGGTAAATAAACCACCCACTGTCACACAGCAAACACATCAAAAGAGCATGACTTTAATCCAGGTTTTTACAAACCATAGCCCTTTCCAACAAACAATTCTGTCTTGAATAAAGTATGAGTTGAAGACAACAGGATCTATCACTTTAGAGAAAAGAAACAACAACAACAACAACAACAGGAATAGAGCATGATCTAATCAATGACACTGGGAAGTTCAGACCTCTGGCTTCTCATCTGGTCTTTCTTGCATATTAGCAATGTAGCACCTCCCCAAATAGAGGAAGCCTGGAAACCTCTATTTTCTGTTGGAAACTCTATTAAACAACATAATCATAGATGGCTTTCTTTCTGTAGAGAAATAGATGCAGCTGATGCGTATGGAACCTCCCAGTAAGTTGTCAAGCACTCTATAGGTCTGAGAAGCCATTAGAGGTGTTCTTACCTTTGGGGGAATGGTGAGATTGACTGGTAAGATTGGCTGGGGCAGGTTTGGTTCAATCATGTCATTATAAATAAAAAATTCATTCACACAAAGCTCTTCAAAGAAAATACACTGACCTCTTTGCAGAGTTTCTTCTGTACCAGGTATACAAAATGAATAACCAGTCTTTACAGGTCTTTGCTAAGTTTGGGTGAGGAGAAAGTTCTGGATATTTTGGATGAAATTAAGACTATGTATTCTAGAAGATGAGCAATATGTTGGCAAAATATGTGCTCTGATAGAACATGATGGGGGTGGCCCAGTGATCCTGGGCACTGCTTTTCCTCAAGTCTGTGGTCCTGACCAGCCATGGCTCCTTCTTCCCCTGCATGAGAGCTACTATGTCTCTCTCCTTTCTGGGATGGCTAGATCCAAACAAACAGTCTATGATCTCAGTCTGAGGTCAGAAAGCCACACCTTTATACACTGGATTTCCCTCATGATGACTTCTGAGTTGTCATCTTGGTCTCTGCAGATCATAGGCCACAGAGATCCATCAAAATTTGTGGTCTGTTTATTTCTTAACCTGGGGAGTTATTGGCTAGAAAATTCTTTAAAAACATTATCTTAAAGATTGTGTGCAGGATATCTTGAACAAAAGAAGCCATGAGGAGAAAAGGATTTTGTGATGCATTGCATTTTTGAAAAGACAGGGAGAGTCATGCTGACTCCAAATGTGTACTATGGGAGAGTCACTGACCCAACCAGGATATGGAGAAGGAGGATTAGGTTGTGGGAGGTCCTGAGAGAATTTAAGGAGTGTAGTTTTAGTTACATTGAGTTTGAGGACCTGTGGTGTCTACAGATATAAATGTCCATCAGACAGATATTGTGGCACCTGGGTGGCTCAGTGGGTTAAGCCTCTGCCTTCAGCTCAGGTCATGATCTCAGAGTCCTAGGATGGAGCCCCACATTGGACTTTCTGCTCAGCAGGGAGCCTGCTTCCTCCTCTCTCTGTGTGCCTCCCTCTCTGCCTACTTGTGATCTCTCTCTGTCAAATAAATAAATAAAATCTTTAAAAAAAAAAAGACAGATATTTGTAGGCATAGGTTTCAGACAAAAGATTACATGGGTAGTTAAGACACACACACACACACACACACTCACACATAGGAACAATCCATACACCAGAAAACAAGGAAATAAAGCATGAAATACAATGGATAGCACAGAGATGACAAGAGCATTACATTAGCTGTCTAGATCTTAATAACAGTCTTGAATGAATATATATGCTTTTACTAATGTTAATCATGTTCACTAAACAAAATATAAAATTTTTATAAATTGTAGTTATAATTAAGACAGAGTCAAATGTATGAATTTCATGTCCCAGTTGGTAAAGACCACAGTGCACTCTTTCCTAAGGTTGGAGGTTCATGAGTGTTTATTTCATTATTATCTTTTCATAACAAATATCATCCCTTAAATCATACAAAAACCATGACATATACTCTTTTTACATATGCTAAATTTCAAAGTAATAAAAATCCTATATACAGAGTATCAGAACTGAGAAGAAGTTTATGTAAAACTTAATTTTATTAGGCAGGTAGAAAGGTGCTGATTTGACCCACTGTTTCCAACATCATCCATGGTTCTGACCAAATTTTATGAGAATTTGGCAAACTCTAGATGTCAGGTCTATTATGACTGTAATACTGAGAAATCTGAGTAAGTTGGATAAAACTGTTATGGATTTGGATCGTACAGCAAGAATACACATACAGGTAATACCTTTTCAATTGCTATCATTCATCTCTCCACTAATTTATTTGATTAATACTTTCTGGGTGACTACTCTTTTCCAGGTACTATTCTGGCTCTTGGGGGCACAGAAGTTAATAATATTGAGTGATTCCCTAGAGTTGGACTCCACAAGTACACTACATGCTGTAATGCCATACGATAGAGGTTTACACAAGACACCAGAAAGCACAGGAGAAGGATATGTGCCATGGGATGAATGTTTCTATGAGGTGACATTTGAGCTGATTATCACGGATAAGAAACTAACAGGCTGGGGCGCCTGGGTGGCTCAGTGGGTTAAGCCGCTGCCTTCGGCTCAGATCATGATCTCAGGGTCCTCTGCTCAGCAGGGAGCCTGCTTCCCTCTCTCTCTCTCTCTCTGCCTGCTTCCCCGTCTACTTGCGATCTCTCTCTGTCAAATAAATAAATAAAATCTTAAAAAAAAATCCTAATTGTGCTATGCCCATATCTCTATGTCATAAGATAAAAATTAAAAAAAAAAAAGAAACTAACAGGGTAGATATGGAAAGGAACAGCATTTTAAGAAGAGGGAACTGAATATGCAAAAAAATAAAATTTTTAAATTTTAAAAATTTAGGATTCAGCCCTAAATAAAAATATCAACATGAAAAAATACTCTTTCTATTATGAAAATCAGCTTTCTTAAACCAGAAATACAATGATCATTCTCCCTCTAAGTGGGGACCGTCCCGCCCCCAAGGAGGGTCCGCCCCATTGTTCTGTTTTGCTCTGGTCCTCTCCCTCTTCTCAAACCCTTCCAACAACCTATGTGATTCTCATTAAATGGAATGTTGAAGAAACTCAGTGCAATAACTTATTATCCAGGTGACTAAAATAAGTGTTTTGGGAGTTTACATAGAAAGGAAAAAAGAAAGCAGGAATGCCTTCCTTCCCTGGGGGCCTTCTCGAAGCCTTGATGAAGTGCTGCTCTTTCTGGTTTGCAAATTCAGAACTCTGACAATCCATAGACCGATTCCACTAGAATGCCACAGCGGATGGCTTGCTGAAACTGTTTAGTATGTGGCAACACATGGCTTGGAATTTTAAAATATTTCAGGGATGCAGTGATTGAGTAACCTAAAGTGCTTCCACATGGCTGGTAAAAGTCTCATCCGGCAGACGGATCTGGACTATTTCTCCTACTCTAGATTCTTCTCTCTGCAGCCTGTTTTTTTTGTGTCATGGAATGTAACCAGCCGCTTCAAGGTATCTCCTCAAAGAGAAGCAACACAGTATCTAATTTCCCTCCAACCCACTCTAGTGATGTGCCTTTTAAAGCCAAGAGAGGGACAGCTACTCCAAACCTTAACTCTGCCTCCTCACTGTTTTTTTCTGAAAAAGACATCAAGGATTGAATCTGCCTTTGGCAGGTCAGGGTTCTGAAGAGATCCGGAAATTGTATTCAGATTCCATTTTCACTTAAGAAAAGGCATAGAAACGATTGTGAAAGGCGCTTGCTCTGGTATCTTAGCCTGCTCAGACTGCCCTAACAAAATATCATAGATCGGATGGCTTGTTTACAACAGCAATTTATTTCTCACCATTGTGGAGGCTGGAGGTCTGAGATCAGGCTGAGGGCTCTGGTGAGGCAGGTTCTCTCCCTTGTTGAAGGCTGCTGACTCCTCTTCGTGTCCTCACAGGGCACAATGAGGGCGAAAGAGCTCTCTGAGGTTCCTTTAATAAGGTCACTTACCTCATTCATAAGAGCTCGGCCCTCATGTCCCAATTACCCCCCAAAGACCCCACCTCCTAATGCCCTAAGAGTTAGAATTTAACATACACATTTTGAGGCGATACAAACATTTAACCCCTCACATGTTATTATTTTAAATTTGCACTTACAGAATATTTTCTATTACATGGGCCCAACATGTTTTTGTTTGTTTGTTTGTTTTTTATTTTTCACAAGGACATAATAAATAAGTGAATGGAAAAGAAACGCACAGACCTGGTCCTAGTAATGGACTGTAGAAGATCACTCTGCTGCTTGCAAGGGCTTCTTTCCCACCAGAATCTGCTGGGTGTCACAAGAGTAAGAACCACTGAGAAGTAATGCGGGTCCCTGGTGATGAATCAAAGAAAAGAGGTGAACATAGACGACCCACAGACTGAATCTGAGATGTCCCACTGAATGAAAAAATGCTGGAGGAGACCCCAGAGTCCAGTTGCCCCTCTACAGATTCTGCCTCGTAGTGCCATGGAAAGAACATGGTGTCAAAAGACCATCTCCAGTAGTGACCCCCAGCGGAGACTTTCTTCCAGAACATCTGGGATAGGTATTGTGGCTCACCAAGAAATGCAAGTGGAGAGATGGAATGAAGTCAGAGATAATTAAAAGGTCTTGGATAAGGGTAGAAATGACATAGGGTTTGCAGACAAGCAGCACTGGATGGAACACTCAGCTCTGCCACTTATGAGCTATTTAGCTCTGGCAAATTTTTTTCCTTAAGCCCATGAAGTATCTTCTCTCAATTTGTGACTTACAGAACTTTTTTAAGCATTAAATGAGCAAACGTATGGAATTATTACCATGATGGACTCACAGTTGGCACGTCAGAGTTGGAGAAGCCAATAGCTGTCTCTTCAACAAAGTTCTGAATCAAGAGAGAGACAGTCATAGGACCCAGGGAGATGAAAATCCAAATATACTGAGAAAGATCACACTGGAGAATATGACAGGTTTTGGCAGCAGTGGCCTTCTGTCTTGATTCCTAGAATCAGACAGACTTATTCACCCAATCATGATCAGTGAATGGCCACCGTGCAAGGACACAGCTGACCCCTGAGAGTCTGTCCTCTTTGCAGGTAGGTAGATCTGAAGACAAAGGAAAGAGGAGGAGGGCATTCTCAGCTCCTGCTAAAATGGCCAGCAGAGTCTCTGCTCATGCTAGGGGCCATATGGTGAGTGTGGGGCCAGTGGAGGAAGAAATAGTGGGATTTCATCCCTACTTTAACAGTTTAGAGCCTGGAAGGATAAGGCTGCTATGAGACTTGAATGAATAATTATCCTGAAAGATGCTGATGTATTTTATTTTATTTTATTTTTTAGATTTATTTATTTATTAGAGAGAGGGAGAGAGCGAGTGCGGGGGGTGGAGAATGGCAGAAGGGGAGGGAGAAAAGAATCTCAAGCAGACTCCTTGTTCAGCACAGAACCCAACATGGGGCTAGATCCCAGGACTCTGAGATCATGACTGAATCGAAATCAAGAGTCAGCTGTTTAATTGACCAAGCCACATAGGCACCCATAAAGATGCTGACGCATTTTAATGCACTTTCAAATGCTTCATGAGATACAGAGGACAGTGATCAAACATTAGAAAATTGAGTACGGAAGAAAACTCTCCAGCTTAGCTTCCCCAGAGCCCAGGCCAAGAGCAGGCGAAAGGTGTTTCTATAAGCGTATACCTACCTGGCCTTCTTCCTAGCAGCTTTTTCCTTCTCTCCAGCATGCACTTATCAGATGCTTGCTGTTTCCGCAGAACATATTTCATATTTTTGCATTTCAAAGGTGTGAATTAGAGATAAAAATGGCATCAGGTCTGAAAGGAGGAATTTTGAATTTTGGCATTGACCTCAATGTGCCCTAATTCACTTTGACAATGACCTTTTCTTCTTCCACAATCTGCATGCAAAAGGACTTCCCAACTTCCCTCTGAAAGGTCAAAGTGTTTATAGCTACATTTTCACATCTCCTAGGGTGCAAACATTTTAACACACTGAAACACACGTAGTATAAAGCAAAGTACTTTAAGAAGCAATTGACAATATTTCCACTGGGAGACTGACGGTAGCCCTAGGTGATAATGGGCAGCAAGGTTGGTATTTTTGTTGTAGGATCCTAATACACATCACCAAAAGATGGCCTTGCTTTCCCTGTCTCTTAAGTCTTGGTCAATCCAATAAAGAAAAAAACAAAAGGAAATACTTACTCCTGTTTTAGACATTGCCCTCAAACTGTGTGGTTGTGGCAGCAAAGCAAAAACAAACAAAAAACAAACAAAACAAAACAAAAAACAAAAACAGATCTGAGATAGAATAAGTCAAAGATACAGTTAATTTTAGCTGAGTCTGGGGACATTGAAGACAGTAGAATGATGCAACCTATTTTCTTTTCCAGAATGTTAGGTCAAAATGTCCAATTGGTAGGACAACCATATGGGCTGATATGCTGCCATCACTCGATGCCATGTCTTAAAATTCTCATGAAGTGGACTCTGTTGCAAGGATATGAATTCTTGAGTGATTGTTCATGGCTCTGTCCTCTCATTTCTGGACGCTCACTGTGATGCTGTAACTGAGCATACGAGAGTATTTTGGTCAGGAGCACAGTGAAGAAAGAATTAACTTTAAACAAAACTAAAATAGCATGAAAGTTTAGACACGTATATTTTAAAAAGACCGTGGGGCTCATCAACTTCGCCATGACCATAAGCATGAGACGTGCACGACATGTGTCCCTGTGACATGAGACAATCATAGGACAGTGACACGGTCTCAGACCTTAACACCAGCATGCCTGGGCTCGATTTCTTCTCCAACAATGACATATGCAACTTGGGCAAGTTACTTAACTTCTGTGATCCTCACTCTCCATCTGTAAAATGGGCTCAATATGACCAAAAGGAAAACAATGAACCACCCACCCAGGGCTGAACTAATGGATGGAAAGTGTTGGATATAACATTTATCAACAACAATGTTCATTCAACAAATCACCATCTTTCAATTATACAGGTTGAAAGAAATTTACACTTGTGTGTGTGTGTGTGTGTGTGTGTCAATATCTTCTAGTGAAGAATACATAGAAACTGTTCTAATTGAAAAACCAAATAGCAGCTGAATGACATTGTCCCAAATATTTGATTTCTCATTTAGCTTTGAGCACTGTTGTTCTTTTTTTTTTTTTTTTTTTTTTCAAAAAATAAGGGCAAATCTGGAATATGATTAATACTTAGTGGAAAAACACAGAAGAAGAAGTAGAAGAAGGAGGAGAAAGAGAAGAAAAGGAAGAAGGAAAAGGAGAAGAAGGAGGAGGAGGAGAAGGGGAAGAAGAAGCAGGAGGAGGAGAAGGAAAAGATGAAGAAGAAGGAGAAGAAGAAGAGGAAGAAAAAGAAGAGGAAGAAAAAGAGGAAAATGTAGTAGGGAAAAAAGTGGAGAAGGAAAAAGAGAGGAAGAGGAAAGTGGAGCAGGGGTAGGTGGAGGGGGAAGAGATGAAGAAGAAAAGGAAGAAGGGGGAGAGTGCTTTATTTAAGTCACTAAGTTTATTTCATCTTAAAAAAAAAGAGTGAAAAGCCTATAAAATATATGGTATAAACAATTGAAAAGAGAGATTACTTCACACTTCAACTTCATAGAGGTCTATATCTAAAGTAATGAAAACAAGCACTTTTTTAGGACATGCATAGATAAATAAATAAATAAAGCAAGCAAGCTCTGAGTATCGTAGGTGTATGTCTAATTCCTTAAAACCTGCCAGTACTTTGTCACTGAAGAAATTAAAAATGCCAGCACTGGCAATGGGAAGTGTGCTGATATAAAAGTGAGTTGCTTGGCAACAGATTAACTTATTTAAAACTTTTACCACTGCTTTGACAAAAGAGGTTGGAAAAGGAAACATGAAGGCAACAGCACAATCCTCAGAATCAGAACCTCCAGGAGACCCTGCAAAGTAGAAGACTCACTGACCTACATACTAAAGCTACCAGCTTACAAACTGCATTTGCCGAGCACCCTGGCCGGTCGGTTTCCTGTTAGACTCAGCCAGTGAGAGGGGCTGACTGCAGACCACAGGGCAGGGGAGAGAAGCAGGAGGTTTGTGCTTCTGACAGCATCAAAGCTGCTGGATAGAGCTGGCTGTGACCATCCAGGGATTGCAGACTCCAGTGGCTGGAGTAGAAGTAGCCCCCTTTTTGTAGCTCTAGCCATGGCCCACGGGGTGCCCTGGGGTAGACCCAGGATGGACTGTGAGAATGTCTTTAAAGCTCAGTAGCAGATGTAGTCCTGTAGACTTCAACTCCAAGTGTCCATATATTCCGCTCTCTGGGTAATACCATTCTTCCTTTTTCTCTTCTGTTCTCCCTGCCCTAATAACACCCCCCACACACACACCCTGTTGTATACTCTCTTGAAACACCTAAAGTGGTTTTTGATTAGACACTGACTTACAGAATCTTAAAGGAGCTTAAAGCCTCTCCCAGTAGATTCGAATTGCAGAGCGATATGGTATGGGCAAAAGTAGAAATAAGCATTAAAAACCAAACTAGGAAGGGTATTGTGATGGGTAATTTAACTCTCTGGATAGGTAGGAATCATTATAGACATAGATACAGATTACAGAAATGATACAGATGGAGATATTCTATTGGTTCTGTTTCCCTGGAGAACTGTGAATCCCACGGGTGCCGTGACTAGCGTGTGACATGATGCTGTTGATGGCAGAGGCTAGACAATGAAGGGCTCTGACATCAGCTAACGGCTCTAGAGTTCTAGTCTAAGTTTCATTAGCCCCCCTAGTTTTAAGGGAGAGGAATAAAATGGTCATATTTTATTTTCTTGAAAACCACCCTGACTGTAGGAGTGTGGAAGATGGATCTCCAAGGAAACTAGATTTAAGAGAGTATGACCCACAAGGGAACAACTCCTTGGAGCTTTCAGTTAAACCTCCACACATCTGGGAGTCACATGTTCCACCTCCCAGTCATCCAGACCCTCTTCTTCTGCAGAGCCCCCTCCCTCCTCCCTACTGTAAGATCATCTGATAATCATCTTGGGCCACTGTGGGGGGCATGGTTTCTCCAAGTCTCTGCTTTTGATCAGACCACAGTGTTCAGGAACTAGAGGTGAAGGCAGATGCATCCGTGTCATGAAGCTATTTTTCTTGACCCAGAACCATTTAAATGACTATCGCGGTAAGTAGACAGCATGGGTGCCAAAAAGCACATGGACTCGGAAGTGACTCCTCTGTCCAGACCCTGACAGGCTTCATGATCACAACAGATCTTCATAGAAAGGTCTAGGACTCCAGTCATGATCTGGGGCTTCATACATGTTCTTGCTATCCCATTTAGGGCTTTTCATAGGGGAGTACACAGGCTGCCTTTCTACAAAGTCTCCAAACATGGAACCAAAGTGTGTTTTCTGTGCACTTAGTGAACGTAAGCCTTAGAGCCCTGGTGTATGTGCATGGGTCTTGACAGCATGTTTAGAGTCATATGGGTTTGTTTTCTTGTTTGTTTGTTTGTTTCCCTGTTTTCTCTTACCTGCATCAAGATTTTTTTTAATTGTGTTATGTTCGTCACCATAAAATACATCATTAGTTTTTTTTTTTAAGATTTTCTTTATTTATTTGACAGACAGAGATCACAAGTAGGCAGAGAAGCAGGCAGAGAGAGAGGAAGCAGGCTTCCTGCTAAGCAGAGAGCCCGATGTGGAGCTCGATCCCAAGACCCTGGGATCACAACCTGAGCCAAAGGTAGAGGCTTTAACCCACTGAGTCACCCAGGCACCCCATCATTAGTTTTTGGTGCAGTGTTCCAAGATTCATTGTTTATGTACAACACCCATTGCTCCATGTAACACGTACCCTCCTTCATACCCACTACCACGCTCACCCATCCTCCCACCCCTTCCCTTCTAAAACATGGAAGACATTAGGAGAAGGAAAGGAAAAGTGAATTGGGGAAAATCAGAGTGGGAATGAACCATGAGAGACTGTGGACTCTGAGAAACAAACTGATGGTTTTAGAGTCATACAGTTTTATAAAATTTGCAAAAGCAAGGTACTTTAACCCCAATCAACTAAGACAGCTGTCTCTTTCCCTTCCTTCTTCTGTGCCAAACTTGTGTTGGATAGCATTAAAGTGGCCATCAGCATTTTGAGGATCTCACTGGGAAGACTCAAAGTTGGGGTTAGTCTGAGTTTATTGAAATGAATTTATGTGGCTCAGTCACTTCCAGAGCAGTTACATTTTTCTTGCTAATTGGGTGCAGGAACCAATTCTAGAAATATTCTTATCACCTCATGGTGTTGCCTCAGGCAGGGCCATGACATGAAAGTGCAGGGTCAGAGGCTGGTTCACAGCGTAACCTCACTCCACAGTCATCAAAATATGCAAGGAGCAGCAGAGAGACAGGTCTCAAGATGTGCAGAGCCAGAAGCTCATCTGTGGAAATCCTTTCAATCAACAAACATGTAGAACTGGAAGCAGATAATTTGAAACAGAAGTTCTATCCTTCCCAAGAATATACTTGATAGCACAGCATATACAATCAAAATACCCCATACATACTTTTTTTTCTTTTTAGAGGAGAATCACATGAAATAGAATTTTTTTTAATTTTTATTTTTTAATTTAATTTAATTTTTTCAGTGTTCCAAGATTCATTGTTTATGCACCACACCCAGTGTTCCATGCAATATGTGCCCTCCTTAGTACCCACCACCAGGCTCACCCAACCTCCCACCCCTCTCCCCTCCAAAACCCTCAGTTTGTTTCTCAGAGTCCACAGTCTCTCATGGTTTGTCTCCAATCCGATTTTCCCCAACTCCAATAGAATTCTTAAGATAACTCTTTAAATCCTTGTTGATGGGACTGAAATACTAACATCAACAAAAATAACAAACTCATAATACACCGTCGTGACAAAGACGAAGACAACGGGACAGGCTGGTTAATGTGCGTTGTCGCTTCAAACTTTTTTAAAAAGAAACTTGAAAAACTTGAAAAGACCTGAAACTTGAGAGATTTTAGATAAAAGAAGTGTGATGGTGTTTGCTCCAAATTTGACAATAGTAAGTATTTCCATGGCATTACTTATAAAAAGTCATGATGCTGAAATTTTGCCTGAACTATTAATAACTAAAAGAAATCAACCAACTTGTTGAGAAAAGAGTTTGAATTATTCTCTTCTTTTTAGAGAAAAGATGAAAAAGTTATCAAAGATTATACCATTTGTCATACTATTTTGTTAAAAAGGCTAATTGATTCATAGCTAAGGAACGTAAACTCTTTCCGTAAAGGTGTAAGATCTGATCCAAAAGCTTAGAGGATTTCGATGTTTAGGGAATATATGAATTTAATACACTGAAAATACATTCTATTTTAATATATTAAAATTAATGTAATTTTGCATATTACATATATTTTCTATATATTATTTTAATATATACAATAAGTGAACTTAGTATGTAGAAATAGATACAATGAGGAAAATACTGTTATTTATTCTTATCACTATTAGCCAACATTTATTGAGTAATAACTGTGTGTAACTTATTGGTCTAAGCACCTTATACATATTCTTCAAAACACATACATTCATTTACCCTATAAGATAATTCAATTAACTCAGGAAGAACAGAGTCACAAATTCCAAATTAGTGCTGTTTTGTCATACATAATTTAGGTATTTGTTGCATATTTTCCTAAGGTCAGAAAAATGATTTATCAGAATATGTTGAATTGCTTTTATTTTGTTATAAAAATTCAGCATTTAAGGGAGGGAGCAGAGTTCAGGAAAACAGCTTTGGACCCACAAAGATCGGAGACTAAATGCATGTTCTGTTATTTACCAGAAGACTTTACAAAGCTACAGACCTCTCCTCTTCATGTCTTGATTGGACAGTGAATGTGTCAGTGAGGACACGTGAGTGAGAGCCAAAGTTAAATTTATTTATTTTGGGGTGGTCCTTTCCCCAACCCTTAAGTTTAAGAGAGGGAAGAGAAGGAGCTGTGTTTTACCAGGACTTCCTTGGCTGCTGTAGGTTAATTATTGGTCAAAAACATTCTGCCTCCCGTCTAACCGTTCATACCTCCTGTACTAACCAGGCCTGACCTTGCTTAGCTTCCCAGGTCAGACTCGAGATCAGGCACATTTAGGGTGCTATGGCCCATAAACTCTTAACTCTAGGAAACAAACTGGGGTTGCTGGAGGGTTGGTGGATGAAAGGATGGGGTAACTGGATGATGGGCATTAAGGAAGGGACGTGATGCAAGGAGCACGGTGTGTTGTATGCAACTGATGAATCACTAAACTCTACCTCTGAAACTAATAATACACTTTATGTTAACTAATTGAATTTAAATTAAAAAAAAAAAAAACACACATTCTGCCTTTCATTTGTCATGCATTTAAGACTTTCTTAGAAGAAAGGTGGACTCAGTGAGCCCAGAAACTGCACCTACCCTTCTGGGGAAAGCTGGCTATTTGTGCTAGGAAATCTTCAGTGATCACATCCTACCTGATGCCACCAACCATGGCCTTTGCTCTCATCACCTAAAAGGAGGGGCTATTAACACACAAAGCCACCTGCCCTTCCTCAAACATGCCTGGCTTCCCAAGTCTCCGGGCTTCACACACCACTCCTCTCACAAGGATCCTTTTCCTCTCTTTTTCATCCGTGAACTCCTTGCTACCCTTCAAAGTTCAGCTCTCATGGTCTTTGCTCAAAGTACTCAGATTCCTGGTGTCTCTTCTTATAAGGACAGCAGTCCTATCAGACCAGAACTCTATCTTTATGACTCTGCTTTACCTCCATTACTTCCTTAAAGGCCCCTTCTCTACATACAGCGACATTGGGGTTAAGCTTTCAATGTGTTAATTTGTAGGGTGATACAAGTCAGTCATGACATGAAGGGAAGATCTAAACTGGAAGCGGGATGTGAGCTATCCAGCGACCCACCACAGCAAATCAACAAGAGATGCCTGTCCTGGGGTTTCCGGGGAGGTCCCAGGTGGTGGCACTGACAGGACATGCTGCCTGAGAGAGGCTGACACAGACGAGCGACCCAGGGAATGAAAGGCCACGTCCAAGCTCTCTGAAGCTGCTTCAGTCTCCTACTTGGGCCACCACTTGGGCTAAAAAAAGAGGCTAAACTGAGGCTGGGGAGCCAGGGACTAGCAGGGGAGGGGGGCACTAAGGAAGGAGTTTGTACTCCTAAAACCAAGATGGCTCAGAGACATGGAGGTCACATTCGTATCTGATTTCTAGGAGCGATCCAGGCACAGAGTCCGTGTCCTGCCATTTGTCAGTGCATTTCAGATCATTGTATACACGAGCACACGGTGAGCTCCCCCGCAACTGCGGACTTCCCCACAGAGACTGCATCTGTCCCAGGAGCCATGGAAGGCAGTGACTCTTTGGAGAAGACCTTCAAAATTCCTGTCCTGGCTTCCTAGTCAAGTCCTCATTTAGAACATCATAAAGTGAACCAGAAAAAAACTTCCCATTCTTTCCACGCCTGAGTACATTTTTAGTTTACACAACAACCTCAGGAACTATACTATTATTTTACTTAGGAGTTGGCTTCATTTTTCAGAGGCATTTTAAGAGGAAGACAGCTTATAAGTCTCCTTCATTAGAAACATCATATATCAAAAAAAGATTCATGGCTCTTGGCCATTTTGTTGTACATCTATAGGGAGTGTTCATAATATCTCATTAAAGCCTCCCTCTTCTTTCAACAGAGGCCATAAGTTTAACTTGTCCTACAAGCCAAGCTCGCCCACTGCTCTGCTGTGGCCCTGCCTGGGGAGGTGCAGGGCTGGCCACTGGCTCTAGTGCTTTGTAAGAGGTGTACTGATGTCCACTGTCTACCCCCAAAATTAGATTACACAGAGGGAGCCCAACATAATAAGACAGCCCATTTGGAACACTTTCTGTGCTTACATGTTACTGACTTTTATCATAAATTAAAGATTTTGAAGAGAATGAGTCATAAAAAAGGGAAAAATAATAACGTGGTTCGGCAATCAGCATATGATATCTCCCCGATGACTCATAACACCAGACTCAAGTCAGGACAAACAGAGTTCCTGTCAGAAAGAAGTGCAGTTAAAAATAAAAGCAACATAGGAAAGGGGGAGGCTATAACTGTACCTAGAATTCTCTCCACCCTAGATTCCTTAATAAAGGGTTGGAAGGACACATGAGCTGAAAAGCTTGCATCATAAGTCAGGAAGAAGCAGTCCCAAGGAGCCAAGATAAATGGATTCTGGGGAAAAAAAATCCTCCAAGAAAAGAAGGCATGCACCCACAAAGCATGCATTATCCTTCAAATGGGTTGGGGGAGGCTAATGGGAGAAGGGCTCTTCCAATGGGATCATGGTAGGGCAGAAGGAGCTCACGTTTTGGAGTTAAACAAACTTGCATCTTAATTCAAGCTCCACTAAGAATTGCCCTGCAGCTGTAGAAGGCTGGGAGTTACTTACCTTCTCTCTCTCTTAGTTTTTATACTTGTACACAAGGACAAGAGGCAACCCAGAGCCATGTTGTGGATGAGTGCGTGTGTGAAACAGTTAGCTTGGTGCCTCAATTTATGGATGGGGTATTGAATAAATCTCTGCCTTCAAACAATGGATGAAAACAAATCCTGACAGAGGTTTCTAAATCTCTAGTTAATACACTTGAATGTGTGTCTGTCAAGCATGGTGCCCAGTTCCAGCCCAGAGGGTGATGTAAAGCTCTGTTCACTATTGCTCTGATCCCCTCCACATTTATGACAGTGGAAGAGTTCCAGGGGCCTCTGCTGGACCAGTAGTCCCTGGACACGGGGCCTTCTTCCCCAATCTCTCTCCCACCAGTGTAGCCTCTCTTTCAATGCACATTTGGAGACCTGAAAATAACTTCAGATCAGACAAGTTTGGCATAAGCCTTCACTCTTCCACTTGCTACTTATGTGACATTGGCAAGATGATTAACCTTTTAAGACTTAGCTTCCTGCCTGTGGAATGGATAGGTGACCACAACCTTAAATCGAAGCTGCAAAATTTTATTATTTTATTTTATTTTATTATTTTATATTATCTTTAGGAGATGCTGTGAAATGTTAAATAAGGAACTTCAAACACCTAGCAGAGTTTAGGGGCACACAATCATTGGTGAACTATTTTTATTCCTCTTTAGTGACTAATCTCTGCTTCTTTCTGAGTATAAGTCAGCTAACTGACAGCAGAAAGTACACCCCCTTCAGCTGACAAAAGCGTAGTTGGAAAGGAGTTAGCTGGATGTCTCTTCATGTGAAGGAAGGCGTGACTGTCCCTTCCCTCAGGACAGCCTCTCTGGTTCTTTGTTGGTTTCTGCTGTCTTGTTTCCATGGAGGGAGGAAGAAACATGCCCTCAAAGAATGAGCAGTGTGGTCTTCCCTGTGGCCTGCATCTGACTCTGCCGTGAAAAGGTCATGACCTTCAGGGAGACCCATGTGGTTTCATGTCCTGGTTTTCAGTTTTATAGCTGTGGGAATTTAGGACCTGGGGTGCACAGTTTCCTTTAGTACCACTCAGAGAGCTAGCTAGCTTCCAGGTTTGCCATGATGATTTGACAGAACAAAGGAAGAGGCTGACCCACTGGTCCCCATGTCATCGTTGTTGCTTGGCTGTCCTGGCCTCATAGCATCCTGCTTTGTGATTCTTTGCTGCAGACCCAAGACTTTGTTCTTCACACTTTGTTTGAGAGTAGACACCCTTCATGATCTCCTTTGAGACACATCTCAACAAATGGTTGTAGCCTGGAGTCTGTCTACAACTCATGCTCTTCCCCACTGATCCTAAAGTCAAGTGCCAGGGTCCTCTGTGATGGCAACACACAGGGTGAGTGGCAAGTTCTGGGAACTTGTGAAATCTTTACCCCTGTGATCCCTGCCCTGGTGTTACTACCTCCCTTCTGAGAGCGTCTTGAGCTTATCCTTGTTTTTTGGGGGTAAAACTCACCATGCCTCCACTATTGTCACTTTCTTGATCTGCTTATGCCACAGTGTTCTTGTTCTAAAAAAGTTGAATGCCTGAAATAATAAGTAGGGCTCAGTATGGCAGATTTTATGGCCACAAAATGGCCACAACTGTTCTGTCCCCACATGTACTTCTAGAAACTTATCAGGAGACATAACATATTTATGCTCACCTTGAGTCTTGGGGCCCTTAATGGCTGGCCCAGCAAGGACAAGTTGTCAAGAGGGACAAGTGTGACTTATGAAGCTGGATGAGAAAAGGTGGTACAGACTCTGCCTCTCTCTGTCTCTGGGCCTGTCTCTGTGCCTCCCAACAAGCTCACTTTGGAGCCCTGAGCCATCACATAAGAAATGCAGCTCTTCCAAAACCTCCATGTCTCTTCCCAACACCATAGATGGGAAAAACTCCAAAGAAGGAAAAACTGTTAGTCCTCCACAATTTACTCCTATCCTTAAGAGAAGACAAGAGTAGAAACAGATCACAACGAATTGTTTTCACTGAACAGCAACAACAAAATAAGATGAAAACTTGATGGGATTGGGTCATCTTCTGAGACAGAGAACAGTATAGAAGGAAGTAGAAAAAAAGGCTTTCTATGGTCTCTTTTTCTGTAATGCTTGTACAAACAATGAATTCCACTCCTTGCCCCTCCTCTAGCCAGGGAGGGAGAGAGAAAACAGCAGAGGAGAGGCCAGGGGAACGGTGGCACGAAGCTGCTGTATCTGGGGGTGCCTGGGTGGTGGCTAAGCATCTGCCTTCTGCTCAGGTCATGATTTCAGGTTCCTGGGATCGAGCCCCACATTGGGCTTCCTGCTCAGCAGCGAGTCTGCTTCACCCTCCTCCTCTCCCTCGGTGATCTCCTTTACTCTCTCTCAAATAAATAAAATCTTAAAAAAAAAACAAAAACCCTCCAGAATTAGGATGAATAGGGTGATGTAAATAAAAATTAAAATCTAAAACATAAGACACCACTATCTGAAAGCCTGAATTTGAAAAAAGAAACACACACACACAAACAAACAAACAAAAACTATCAAGACCAAGTGATGGTAAGGAAGGGGAACAACTCTTGCTGGTGAATGTGCACAATTAATTTAGAAAAGTTTTTGGTAATATCCCCTAAAACAGCATTTGCATAGCCCATGATCAAATCATTTCACTGCTAGAGATATATCCCAAAGAAATACACACATGCATACACACTCTCTCTCTCTCTCTCTCTCTCTCTCTCTCTCTCACACACACACACACACACACACACACACACACACACACACATACATCAAAAGATAGGAACAGAAACAAATGTTTCATAAAAGCTCCAAGATGGAAACAATACAAGTATCAATGGATTAATTGTTACAATTGCACACAATCCATGTTGCACTGCCATGGTCAAGTTCTAACTATTGCTACATGAGACATCAGGGAGCAGTAGAACAGACAGAAACTGAGTGAAAGAATGCGAGTGCAAATCAGCACACAGAGTGTGATCTCATTGGCATCAAGCGCCACAAACAAGCAAACCCTACTAATCACTGAAATAAGAATAGAAGTTTGTTTGAGGGAGAAGGCATACTAACTGGACGAGAACAAGTGGGTGGCCACTGAGGTCCTGGTAATGTCTCATGTCCTAATTTCTGTGACCCATACAGATCTGTTTCCTTAGTAAAATTCACCAAGCAACACCCTTGTGATTTTTACACCTTCCTGTATTTGTTACACTTCAACGAATATTTACAATGTTTATAAATCACCTTTTTTGCATGTCGTGTGATTACCATAGTCACAGATGACCCAAAGACTTTAAGCAACTTGTCCAAGGCTCAAGGCCCGATACAGATCTTGTGACTCAGAATTGTGTGTTCCTCTCACTATGCTCCTGTTGCTTGGAACTTCCTAGTTTTGCAGATGACGGATAGTTCTGATAGGACGCTGACATAATCTGTAACCATGGTACTCCAGATGCTCATGGATACACACATCCAGGATCTTCAGTGACCACTGACATTCCCTCAAGTCGCAGGCTGGCAAGAAAGTTTCCGTGTTCAAAGAGTTAAAATTGAAGCCCACTTGAGATGTGGTAGTTCAAAGCCCTTGCCAATAACTCTTTATTATGTGCAGCATTTTCAAAGCAAAATTACAGCATGTTAGAAAGTGAATGAGGCAAATTACTGATGATGTCATCAAAGTAATAACTGCTAATGAGCATTTTACTCCTTGGGATTGCTTGATGCCACACTGACAGGAACAACTGATTTGCTTTCTGCAAATCTATTTGGATTATTTACAAGGCATCCTGAAAGCTGTAAAAGCACAATGTAAAAAAAAAAAAAAAGATAGATCAAAGTTTGAATACAATACAGAGATGACAGAAGGGAAAATGTACTCTCTGTTGTGTAATGGGTATTTTGACAAGGGTTTGAAGGACTTTCCTAAGGGGTGACAACAAGCACATATTTAAATGATTAGATTTACACCAAAATTAAAAAGAAGCATAAATAAAATTTAAAACATGTTTTGGTTTCCCCAAAGCTGTTTGGAAGAAAATGGTCATTAAGGGAGAACTTCATTTTGATATGACATCTTCTCTTCTGGATACATGCATACTATGGACACTGGCCCTTCAGCAGTTTATTTGACAACTGGTGATAATCCAAGACACCATCTTCTGCACGTCCTCTCTCCCACTGCCCATCTCTCTGCATTCCAGTGTCCATTAGCATCATCCCCAGAGGGAGAGAAGTACAAAAAGAAAGAAATTGAGATTCTCGTTAGTTATGTGGATATTTGCAAAAACTGGCATAGTAAAAAAGAGAGAGAAAAGTGTTGCATTAGTGGCTGGAAACGAAGAGAGAAAAGTGAGTAAGTGTAAAGATGTCTGGATCTTAGTGGGCTCTCCTCCATGCATTAACGGTGAGCTACAAAGTCTTGGTTCCATTTGTGAGTCCATTGCCCATGAACACCCTGGTTACGTGGAGGTCCCGGGGGACTGTTTAAAACCCTTGAATGATGACCCAAAGAAGCCTGCTAAAACCTAATCAACATGTTGCTGCAGAACACGGTCAAGGAAGATCTAGAAATGCATAATATCTGTAGCTTCAGGTCAGAGACGCAGAAGAGAAAGCAAATCATGGTGGGCCTTGAAAGTCCAGATCAGACCCCCAAGGCACATGCTTGAAAGGACCCATGTTTTGTTTAATGCTATGCTCTTGCCATTTTGAAATTCTGTGTAATTTTATTTTTGAACCGGAGGCTCCTAAGTGAAGTCAGATGCAACAATGGAGTGTGTTTGAGAGCCGATGTGCAGTGTGTGTCCACCTTTCCTTGTGGCTTCATGCACATGCAGTGTTTGGGATGACCCATAGGCACAGGGTTCCGATGGACCCGCCCAGCACCGGAGCTCAGGGAGGCCCAAAGGGTCTACAAATGATCGTGTCACCTCTACTGTTGAGTGACCAGGGGTGCAAGGACACATTTTCCTTTCAAAGCAGGACTTGCATTGAATGCAAAAGAAAAGGCAGGGACGTTCTAAGAAATTTTGTCTTATGGTCACATTATGTCCAATCCTATATGAGGTTAATGACGGCATGAAAGGAAAGGGGAAGATAAGCCAACCCCCTATGGCCCTTCTCTTCCAGTCCACCCTTCTCATCAGTGAGCCAAAGGGGAAGGGCCACCTGGCCTGCTCAAATTAGTGGAACTGGTAACTCTTGATCTCAGGGTTGTGAGTTCAAGCCCCATATTGGGTAGAGATTACTTAAAAAAAAAAAATTAAGGTGGAGCATGGTAGAATGTGCATGTATCAAGAAGTGAGATTAAAAACAAGAACAACTGAGTTTCTTTCATGCCACCTTTCCACTGTTCTGACAAGAATGAAGTGCAGGTGCAAGTGGGAGCCAGTGATTGTACATAAACTCTACGTGGGTCTCATACGTTATCTAATGTTCTACTGCACAGCACAAGTTCAAGTTCAAGTTTTCCTTACTTAGAAGGGCATTGAATGACAAATTAAGAACACCATAACAAGTACAGAAACAACAGAATATAGAAAAAAAAAAAGCACTTTTATTTGTATTTAAATGGTACTTTTATTCCCACTTTTTAAACCAAAGGTCCCTAACTGTTCTTTTGCAGGGGGCCCAACAAATTTTGCAACCAGTCCTATCCAGGAACAAAGTCAGGGTGGTTAAGATGAGTGCTTCCAAACGCAGTCAATGGCCTAAGAGGAGCTTTGTCTGTATCCACAGGAGCACTGGCCAAAAGTAGACATCATAGTGATGTCTCCAAAATGCAACCCATTGTGGGTTTCAATGAGCCAGTTTTATACTGACTTCATTTTTTATGAGAATATTATTTAAAATTCTAACAAACATTCAATAAAATTTCAGGAAGGGAAAGCACAGTACTCTATTTTAACATGACATTCTCTTTTATTTCAAGGCAGACTTGGCTTCAATCTCTCTTTAACCTCTCTCCCCTGATTCCTTCCCTGCTACACCTCAGGATGGGACTCTCAGACCGCCCCCCACCCAGCCACCCTGCACCTCCCCAGGCATGACAGGGCTGCTCCCTTTCCTTGCTCAATAGCTCAGTAACAGTGGTGCTCCAGAAGGTTCCCTCTCCATCCCCTGGGACTGGGTGAGCAGTATTAAAGCAGCTCCTTCTCCTTCCGCCCCAACTCCCCGCCCCAGGGAAGAACATGGATAGCTTTGTGAGAGTCTCAGCTTTCTGAAGGTTGCAGCCTGGTAAGCGTCCCTGCCTTGTGAGGGTCTCAGTTTTGTGAGGTCGCAAGCCATTCATGTCCATTTTTATGTTTCACAGCACCTGGAAAGTAACTGGCCTGTGTGCCTATTTTTTTAAGGCCAACTTTCTCAAACTACATTTTATTGAGAGCATTCTACAGGTGACAATTTTATCAAAGTGGAAAGGAATGAGTGGAATGATGGAAAATAGATTTGTAAATAACTTAATACATGTTGATTTTTATGCAATAAATCATGTTTGGTTTGGCTTCTCAGCAGAGGAGAGGTAGAAGGGACAGATTTGATGGTATTGAAAATCACAACCTATGGAGGGAGGCTCCAAATATGATGGCAGAAAGCAACAGGGAATTTCTCATTTCTCCAGAGTGCAGGGTTCTGAAAAGTGGCAATCCAAAATTAATCAACATTTTGAAGCTCGAGCCTGAGGCAACTCATTGCATCTGAAATTCTTGAAAGAAGAGAAGTCTTTGCTCCGCCATCTTACCAAGCTTTGAGTGGGGAGGGTACATGTATGGATTACAGGGCTTTGACCAACTTCCTGCGCCTCCATTTTCCTTATCTGCTAAATAAATATATAAACACAAATCCTAATTTCTTCCCCAGGACTTGTAACTATTAAAAACAGATGTCTATAATAGCAACCGGCAAATTCTAAAATCCACATATAGTGAAGAAAAGGGAGACGGCGATTGTCAGATTGTCGAACTCCTCCATGTGAGAAGTTGAGACTGTTATTTCTCGTTGGGGATAAGAAGCAGGTTCAGATGGAAAGCGAATCAGGTAATATTACACACCAAACGCCGCCAGGTCCCTTGCACATGGAAGCAAACTGAAAGAGGACCCAGGCTTGGCAGAAACTGCCCCCTCCCCATTCATGCTCAACCCATCTGCTCTCCTCCTCTGAGAATTTCCCGGCTCTTTCTTCCAGTCTCCTTCTACCCTCCAATATGTAAAATGATTGTGATTGAGCAATGCCACACCCTAGCAAGGTAGCACATTTGGGGAGAACTAGACCCCACTGCCCCAGATAGGAGAGATCAGAAGAGGCATAAAAAGGAATTTGGGGAGCTAGAAAGCAGAGGTGCTGGGATTCAAAGCCAAGTCCATCTTCTTGCAAAACAAGGATCTCACCTTATTTCTGGAAGCAGCTCTTTTCCTCCCACAGTCAGGTCTGCTGGTTGCCTATAGCAGGTGATGAACACCACTTTTAGGTGAATTAAACGAACTGGGGCATGTGGGCACTGGTGGATTTTCAGCAAAAGGCATATGCTGAGCCAATCTTCAGTAATTCCTTAAAAAAGAGTGATCATAATAAAATCCTTCAAGGCTTAAACAGCCTAGGGGATGATTTTACACTGAGCAACAGCTCAGGGGTCTCCTCTGAGAGTTTTTGCAAATTTCTGTCCAAGTTATCAGCCAATTAGAGAGAAGGCTTTCACAGTTGTGGACATGAGGCCCCATGGCAAACACATGGGAGACACAGACAGCCCTACTTTCCTCCTTCTAAAATCGTTTTCTATAGCCTAGAGATAAGCAAGGAGCTGGTAACTGAAACCAGATCTGGTTTCGGGTGACAGCAATATTTGGAAAAGATGTTCCCAGGAGGTTTGGGGCGCCCGGGTGGCTCAGTGGGTTGGGGCCTCTGCTTTCAGCTCGGGTCATGGTCCCGGGGTTCTGGGATTGAGCCCTGCGTCGGGCTCTCTGCTCAGCAGGGAGACTTTTCCCTTCCAATCTCTCTGCTTGCCTCTCTGCCCACCTGTGATCTCTGTCTGCCAAATAAATAGGTAAAGTCTTAAAAAAAAAAAAAAAAAAGTTGTTCCCAGGAGGTGGCAAGAGGGCAACAGAACCAGTGACCTTGCTTACCAGTGAGAACTAATTTGGGCGCAGAGACCAACAAATAGATACATGAGTTTATTTTGACACAGCGCTGAAATGCACCATCATACCCTTCCTCGTTCCATATGCATGTGCTTGTGGTTACCTCCCATGGAGTCCTCGGAACACCGTGCTGTCCATGGCTCTGGGACAGCTCTGACCTAATAGTCAGTCATGACAAATTGATGCACAATCCAGCTAGTGTCTTCACTTCCTAATATCTTAGAATATTACCAAAAAAGGGTGGACACAAAAAAATATAGTTACTGCTGCCTAGTTATTATGAAAGAAATACATTTAGCTAGTAGAAGTGATGTCACCTAAGCACACGGATGATGCAGCAGTGAGAAAAGATGGGTTTGGGAGACAGCCAGGACCAAGTTCAAATCCTACCTCTTCTTGTCATTGAAGGCCCCCAGGATCAGTGTTCTCATCTATGTGGTGGGAAACCATGACACTGACTTACTTGGTTGTTGGGAGGGCCATATATTCTTGCCTTAACCATTCCATCCTTCTCACTTCTACAGGGAGACTAACAACAGACCACAAATATGTGGCTCGCCTACCTGCTCAAATAACTTCAAGAAACCCAGCCCTATGTTACTCTCCAAAGACTGTTGTCAATACTCCTTGACAAAAGAATGCAAGGCACCATGACAGCACCTAGTCCTTCTAGTCCCAACTAATAATTACTCATACTGGACTGCTTATGGGTTTCTACCAGGGAAAAGAGTTTGAAGACCTTCAAAGCCAGCTTGAAATTTCTCCCATCCACCCTAACTTCTGTGGAATCCATATAATGTATTCTCCAAGCATCCAGTGAGGGGGTGCTATGTGTAGGATGTCTCAGCTCAGAGGTCCTTTACTTTGTAAGCCTTTCTTTGGGTGCTCTTTTCCAAGCTTTCCCTGTAATTGAGATATTATTTAATTATAGCACATATTGAACAATGTTAATGTCAAGTGTATTTTTGTCTGTCTTCCCTACTGGATTGGATGTGTGTATCTTAGAATCACTGCCACCTGGCAGTGTATTTAACACTTCAGAGACAATCAGTTTCTATTGACTGGTTCATTTTGCAACTATCCTTCCATGTTCTAAAGAATTAATAGTTTATCTTCCATATTCCCTACTTATATCTAAGGATAATTATTTTTGATAATTATTTTTGGATTTATTAGAACTTTGGGGGAATATAAACTTGGATAAATCTTTGGATAAATATCAAAAAATAAAAGGATAATTCGTGTTTCAATAGCAGGGATAAAACTGGTCCTGCAGAAGATGGAAGGAATGCTAATTTCCTGCCCACATCTTTCTTAGGCAGAGTCAAGGCATGGTAGCCATAGAGATGTAGCTCACATATCCTTATGAAGGAAGGACTTGGCTCCTTAACTGTTGGTAGAGCTGTTAAAAGATTACCTTCAGCTGTTATCTCTTTTAAGGACCGCCTCAAGACAGATAGCCACCTTGCCCAAGGTGATGCTCTTCCAAGAGTGACTCACATCCAATGACTGATCAAGGCAAGGGCATAAAGACTCAACAATTTCAGCCCAATTCAGGGCAACTTTGATGGACCATTTTAGTTCCAGAGCTCTCCATGGGATTGGCTGGGACTGTACCTGCATGCTAGCTCAATTGTCCCTTTTCCCTTTTCTCCAATCCTACATTATGCTTCCTTTCCACAGAGATTGATTACAAGCATACTCTAATAAACCTGCCAAACATTAAACTTTATTTTGTGCCTGTACTGTAGTAAATCCAAATAGTTGATTGATGCAAACAAGACTAAATTGGTATTTGGTAGCTGTATTACTCACCACCCAACTGGTAATTAGAATGTAGTCCCTTATAGCTGGTTGTGCACCTATAGTCCTGATACCAGCTAACAGCCACTTGTTAAAACTTTCCCTGGAGGTGAGTTGGGATGCTATACAGAAGGGAATGTGCTAGCTGGTGCAGTTCATCAGGCACCTGAAAGGGATGGAGAAAATAAATAGAAGGGCAGTGAGATTATATTATATTATCATTAGGTTCTGTTTAAGATATAGAAAAACATAACAACAAGGTTAAGATTGATTAAGAAGCCAAGTGTGAAAGCCACAGTGTCTGTGGTGGTGAATAAAAAGGCTCTAACCTCCTGTAGCAGAACAGCAGAGAAAGCTGGGGATCCACCCCATACTGAATCATCATGGTATCTGAGCTACAAAGAAGGGTAAACATATAACCAAGGGCTGTTTATGCGAAGGGTCTGATTGGAAAGAATGGGATCTGTAGACATGAAATAAGAAACATCTGGGTTGATGCCCCTGAAATTTTTAAATTCTCAGAGTCCCCAAAGCTCAGAGTCTGCAGAAATGGCCTCCCCTCTCTGCTAACCGACCCAGAGGTCTCTCTCCAACAAAACAGTGGGTGCTTCCTTAGGATCTGGCCCCATCTTCCTTCCTGGCCATTAGGCCAATAACTGAGTTAGCTGGCAGCATAACCCAGCTAAGAATATGCTGAGCCTGGTAAAGGAAGAAAAAGACTATATTCCAAAGAAGTTGTAAGGCCTGGTAACATGGACCATCTGGGGCCAGGTGACTGGTGGGGGGTCAGATTATGAAGATGCTTAATCAAGGAGGCTGGGGCATAAAAGTGGATGAAGGTGGCTTTAGTGATTTGGGAACATTCTCCTAACTTGCAGGATGTAACACTTAGCAAAGTCCTAGATGACAGTGAAAACTGGTTCTTAAAATCAGGCAAACTGCTTCCTAGAAGCATGGAAAAAAATCATACCCAGGATAAGTGAGGTCTCAATACCAGAATTTCTGTGTCTGATGGGATTAAAAGACTCAAGGAGTGGGCATGCTAAAGAAGATATACAACGTATGAGACTCACAATATGGTCATAGTTCATGAGGAACTCCAGAAGAAATAAGGAATATGCTGGTGATGGGCCACCAACATCAGCAAGAAGTTCACGGGTGCCTCCCCTTTCTAGGCAGTGTTGACAGCAGGAGAGGGCATTCAAAAAGAAACTCATCCATGACAATGAGGATGATGGGATCCCCCATGAGTCCAGGTGATAGCACTTAATTGTTAAAATACAGGTAAACAACTATTGTAAAAAGTGGCAAGATTATGGTAGTAAGCAAGAGGGCTTTACCCACAAAGAATTATAGAGAGATAATCAATAGAACACAGTGTCCATAGAGTCAAAACAGATGGAAAGCCAATAACTTATCTCATCAGAAGAAATCAAGGATGAATGATCTGGAGTCTGAAAACAATTGACTTCTCTCAAGATATATATATATATATATATATACATGTGTGTGTGTGTGCATACATATGTGTATGCACACATGTATATATGTATGTATACACACACACACACACACACACATACACACACCCTGCATAGCTTCTGGACTCGAGTCAGTTTTAGAATTGACAATCCATTAAATAAAGGAGACAACAGAAAGAAGGACTCTGCAATGCCAAAGTGAGGTATATAGGTATCATGATAATGACTTGCCCAGTACTTCCCCAAAAAGATCAATAGACATTTATTCCAGTAACTTTATACTGGGGAATAAGAAAACCCAAACTGATACTAGAGACCCAAAAGGTCTTGATGGCCCCTATGTTGGAGTGCGACCCAGTAAATAGACCATATCCTGGCTAATGTCCAACCAACTGTGGATCCACGAAAATCTGCTCTTTTTTCCAGACCCTTCTGAAACCGATCCTCCCACCAAGTCCAGATAGTAAATAAAAAACAGTATCATAGTACAGGGGTTTGGCAAAAATCAGTTTCATTTTCAGGTATCTAAGTGATGCGTAGGGAATGGTCCCTGTCAAATCCCCAATTAATTCATCAGTCTCCTGCAGAAACCAGAGGATCTTGGAGAAAGATACCACCATAAACTATACCACCATAAACTTCACCAAGTAGTGACTATAAAGGCACTTGTAGTCTTTGTTGCAGGTTGGGTATTTTTGATACTGCAAATGAACGTGGTCTCAATGCATGCTTTGTGGCCATTGATTATGGTCATTCTTTTCTATCCCCATCAGAAAAGAAAACCAAATGACGTTTGCAGTACATTGAGTAGATAAAACTGTAGGTTCATCCTTGTCCCCCAGGTTGATATTAACTCCTTCCCTCCCCCGTCTTGTCAATAATATAGTCTGAAGAGATCCTGAACCATCTGACATTCCATAGAACATCACACTGAATCACAACATTGATAAAACATACTTATCAGACATGAGCAAAAATGACAGCCTTGTTGAAGCCTTAAGAAAACACATCTACAACTGAGGGGGGAGATAAACCCTACAAAGACTCATGGGATATCATATCAGTAAAATACTCTGGTTTGGGGACAAACTATGATTCCATATGTTTTGGTTTTGTGTGGCTACTATAATGAATTACCATAAAATGGGTAATTTAAAACAGGAGAAATTTATTTTCTCAGTTCTGGAGGCCAGAAGTCTGAATTTATAGGGTTGACATGACCATTCTTCTTCCAAAGGCACTAGGGGAGATTTCATTTCTTACCTATTTCTGCTTCTGGCTCCAGGCATTCCTTGGGTTGTGACTGCATCACTCTAATCTCTGCCTCCATGGTCACATTGCCTCTATCTCTTGTGTCTGCCCAATCTCCCTCATGTCTCTTGCTAGAACACTTGTCATTGGATATGGGGCCAACCCAGATAATTCAAGGCAATCTCTTCATCTCTAGATCCCTAACTTAATTACATCTTCAAGGACCCTTTTTCAAAAAAGAGAGCCTTCATAAATTATGGGAATTAGGAAGTAGATGTATCTTTCGGGGAGCCATCATTCAACCTACTACACCATCCAAATTAAAAGACAAATCATTCCATAATATGCTTCTTAGCACACAAAAAAAGAAGCATGCCACCTAGTAGGCCTCTTCACATTCTCCACACAGCATAACCGCCACCTGGGAATGCTACTCTACCTTATGCAATACATAACATGAGATGCCATGAGCTTTGAGTGAGGTTCAAAACAGGAAAGGGCTCGGTAACAAGTAAACTATAGTTCAAGCAGCCCTTCCACTTGTACCACATGCCAAGCAGACCCAAATGTATTAAACACATTAGTTCTGAGAAAAGATGCCTTGAAAAGCCAAAGACAAGCCCAAGCAAAAGAATGATAGAACAAATTTTGAGATTTTGGAGCAAAAATCCCTGTGGACACATGCAGTGTCCATGCAGTGGAGAAATAAATACCTTTTGAAAAATGACTTCTTATTCTTCACCCTGGTTAGAAAAGAAAAGAAAAAAGAAAAGAAGGGAAGGAAAGGAAAGGAAAGGAAGGCAAAGGAAAGGAGAGAAAAGCAAAGCAAAGCAAAGCAAAGAAAAGAAAAGAAAATGGAGTGCCTCTCCATGGGATTCTTTGTTACTCTGCATACTGAACTATCTACAATGAGCTGGATTCTGTCAGGACACTCCATGTCATAAACTGTACATGGCCAAGTGCACTACAGTGTAAGAAGAAAGTGGTATATCAAGAAGCACAGCAAGCTTCATAAGCAGATATCCTGGACACCCATGTCACCCACCACTGATGCACCACTGGGTACACACACTGACACCATGGCCATGTGGGGAGATCCCTCTACCATCTGATGACAGAGGAAAAATCCTTCATAGAAGCCTTGTTTCACAAATAAGTTGGCCCAAGTCAGACATAATAGTCTCATTTTGGGACAATGTTGATAGACAATAGTGAGGAAAAATCCACCTCCCCTGCCCCACAGTGGATACTGTTTTGGGAAGAACATGTAGTGATGCACTTGTTTTGTGAAGGAAAGTGCCCTAGAATTAGAATATACAGATCCTATACCTGCAGTAGTGAACAGTCTGACCAATCTGAAAAAACTAATTTTGGAAGAAGACAGACAAAGAAGTGTGGTGTGGAGGTATATGGATGGATATTTGGAAGCGGTAATGATGCATGAATATTTTGAAATCACACATTGATACCTGTCCGAGACAATGTACTGTGGAAAGGGCACAAAAGAACCAAGTAGACAAATGACAGACCATCACTGTTAGCCATTGTCATAGACCAGCGCAATGTTGGCACAAGGGCGCATGACCAAAGTGGCCATGATGACTGAGACGGAGAACCTGCATATGGACCGAAGAGCAGGATCTCCCACTTACGGAGGCTAAACTAGCTAGTCTTACCACTGGATGTCCAAGTCGGAGACCAACCTTGACTCTCTGATAGAGCATTTTCCTTCAGCAGATGCAGCAGGTGACCCACTGAGCCTTTCCCATAATGCAAGGGCTAGCAATCAATTCTAAGAGGAATTGACAGATATCTCAGAGATGGATTATACTTTCCTACCTACAGGGTCTTGGGTACCACCACTTTTGGAGTGTTGCATCCATAGGCACAGGACTTTACACAACACGGCAAAAATCTAGCGGGCCCACTAATGACGAGTGTCGGTGAACGCATGGGCTGATGCCCACAGAACTGGTCATAACAAATACTACATAGCCCAGAAACTTCTGGCCTGAAAGAGCATCAGAACAGAGAAACCACAGCTGAAGCCCTACTCAGAGACTGGTGAAAGGTAGGGTATCATCTCCAGGAAGTAGTACATGTAGAGTAGTAGAGTTTCTACATGATGCTGTACTCCCAATCTGAAAAACACATGGGTCCAGGAGCAAGGAAATAGAAGCAGAAATGGCTTGAAAATTCAGACAATCATTTCCAACCAGTATTCTATGTCATCCTTAATGTAATGATGCATGATTACAAGATACTCACTTTAACATATATACAGCCTTGAAAAATTATCTGCACATACTCCTTCCTAGATAGCTACTCGAGGAGGCATTTTACCAAAAAAGGAGAGGATACCAATTCATTACATTAAGAATTCTATGCGAGAGGGCCCAGGGGGATTTGTAGGGTGGGAGGGCAGGGGATCTCCAGGTGACAGGTGTAAAACGGGTTCAGCAAGACGCCAGTCCAGACAGAGCCTCTGGGAGAAATGTCATCAAGTGCATGAGGTTTTTGTATACCTGGATGTGCCTAACTGTGTTTTATTTCTGGGGAAATTTTGGGAATGAATTAGTAATGACGAATAGAAAAAAAAATGAATCAGACAATGTTAGGGAAAACAAATCAATGTGAGGAAATTCATCCAAGTGTACTGTACCTCTTGACTGAAAATGAGCTTTTACAGTCAAAAGGTAAACACTAAATTTGATCTAAATAAAATTATAGTAGAGATAGCTTGGAGGATGGTGGCTTAGGAGGTGTGGCTCAGTAGGGCAGGGAAAGGGGTATGAAGGAGAGGTAAATTCTCACCTTCAAGGGCCTAATTTTTATTAACATGTGATTTGGCAGAATGTTACCAGCCCACATGCTGGAGCCTTATCAGAAAGGCGTCCACCCTATTTGCTTTAGAGAAACATTTGAAGATTAGTTTCCTTTTATGTTCACATCACCTTTATGAACAACTTAAGGTACATTTCCCTCTGGTCATTTTCCCCAGAAATGTTATATTTCCCTTGAGAAAAATTTTTGTTGTTGCTGTTTTTACATTTTCCCTCTGAACACAATGAATCTTACCCTAATCAGTTCTCCGTCTCTTGCTCTGAATGCTAATGAAGGCAGAGGCTGCTCTGCCCTTCATTTTTATCAACTGCCCAGAAAATGATGACATTCATCTTGCATGCTAACTCTGCTGCTGGGGTCGTCCTGTTTTCCATACTTCCTTTTCCTTTTCTCCATAATGTCTTCATTTACAAATTCTTGGAATGGCTGTATTTCTTCAAATTGCCTTAAATTATTTGGTTTTGGAATGAGGCGAGGTTACAGATAAATAAACATATAAATAAAAGGAACTCCGGGCACATTAATAAATTTTGGATGCGCTTTTCGTAACCGCTCTGCTTGTTTATACTGTGCTGTCACCACGTCTTCCCACTGGAGCATAAATTTACAAACATCATGCAAATGCATTATTTGTAATAAAACTGACTAATGAGCATTAAAAGCCAATTATTTCTATACATCTGCTGGCTATGGCTGGCAATAATTGTGTATCATTCAGATTTGTGGCTATGTGTTTGCCTTAGTAAGATTTTTAACCACTTATTAATTTATGGATTATAATATGCATCATGGGCGCCAGCATTCCCCAAACTGCCTCAGACTTATAAATCAAATAGTGAGAAAACTTGGATTTGTGACAACATAGGCTTCTTCTCCAAGCTGCATCTTCATGCTGATGATGTGTACTGAAGAGTAATAGATGGGGTCAAACAAACCCCCCATAAAACACATCGAGTGCAACTGATCTTCTGTTCCATTGGTGAACTACTTATCCTTTCTTACAGTATCATGCTATGTATTTTTGTGCTACTTTTTGTCAGTTAATAACTTCTTGATAGTCTAACGCTAAAGATATATGATACAAGGAGAGCGCTTTCACAGTTAGGAAGAAGTGGGCTTCGATCTGGTTTCCAATCCTTCTTTGTTGCAAAATCTTAGGCAAGTCACGTAGTGTTCCCAGATCCATTCCCATAAACACATTTTTAATAGAAAAAGTTGCAATAGAATGAAATATGAGGATTCTGATAAATGCATACCAATCTTAGAAGGAACTATTCTTAACCTCCCCTGGAATAAATAAACTCACAGGGGAAAGGATTAGTGAGTGACTCCTACCTTGACCTCTGAACCAGAAAGAGGAGAGGCTGGAAGGATGCAGCCACTTCCACTGTATATCCCTTCCTCCAAAAGGGCTTATCCGCCCACTGCACTTGATCCTCCTGTACCAGGTGAGACCAGGCTGATTCCTTCCCTCCCACCTCACTGTCCACTTATGCTCATCACCTCTGATTTCAGTAACTCCAGCTCGGAATGGGCGTCACACAGTAGAACCTTGTCCGCAGCAAATCCATGAGGGGAAGTAGACAATTAGAAGCACTATACTATGAATAGCATGTGTCACATGCCCCACACTTAAAAGAAGGCAAAAAAAAAAAATGCAGATTCTTTCAAATACACAGGAGGAAGGATGGGAAGATAGTCAGAAGGCCATATTGAGGGGATCAGGGAAAAGAATCCCACCTTACAGCAACACGACACATGCTAAAGGCCTACCCAGTTGCAAACATGTGGCTGAGGGGCTGTGCTTACAACACAGTTTAGGGAGTGTGGGGAATATCAAGGCAGCACCCAGGTGGACAATAAAAAAGATCAAAGTCGACACACACTCGTGTCTGCTGGCAAACTGCAGACACACACAGATCTCATCTCGTATAGGAAGAACTAAAGATGGTGACAGAAAACATCGGGGGCCATATGAAAAGATGCTAACATATAAAAAGGTAAGACACAGCTATAAAGATTCAGAGTAAAAACACATTTATGAAAATAGTTCAATACAAATGACAGGAAAACATCAGGATGTGTCTGCTTTGTGTTCTCAGCATAATAGAAAATATTAGTGTGTGAAGTGGATGGAATGTGTGAGCCACACACCCAGGAAGGGGAGATCCAGTAGAACCAAAAATGCAACACAAAATTAAAATATACATTGGAGGTAGTTAAAAGCTAAATCAATACTTCTAGAACTAATGATCTAATAATACAGGATTCAGCAAATAATGGGCTAAATTTGGCCCATCTTTCATTTTCTATTGCCCATGAGCTAAGAAATATTTTTACACTTTTAAATGGTTAGGGAAAAAAAATCCAAAAAGAATAACACTTTGTGATGTATGAAACATTAGAAGTTCTTTTTTTTTTCTTTTATTTTATTATGCTATGTTAGTCACCATACAGTACATTATTAGTTTTTGATGCTGTGTTCTAATTCTGATGTCATGCATAAAGTTTCATTGGCACACAGGTGTCCCTCCCCATCATTTACATATGATCTGTGACGACTTTCCCAATACACAGGCAGAGTATTTGTGCAGAGATCCTAAGTGCACAAAACCTAAAATTACTATCTGGTCCTTTACAGAGAAGATTTGCTAACTTCTGGCATCCAGGTCTACGAATGAGAGAAACCTGCTTCTCTGAAGGAAAAGGAAAAAATCATTAGAATTACAGGAGAGAGGAGAATAGATATTGCAGTTAGAATGCGAAAATTGGGGCACTTTTGAAAATCTGCTCACATTGTGGTGGTACCAAAGTAGTCACTGGAGAGTAATAGGAGAAGATTTGCCTTCCTCAAATACAAATAAATCAATAAACTGTGAGTACAGAACAAGAATACATCATGTTCCAGAAAAACACAAATGAAAAGAGAACTATTATTTTGTGCAAGTTTAAACATAAAAGAAAAAAAGAAAGAGAAAATCCTTCGGGCATTTAAGTAAGAGAAGATTGGGAGGAAAGTGACTTGTAAAAAAACACAGACTAATCTCAGAATTGCTTTTTATGTCACAAACTTCAAAAGATAAGAGATTGTCTACATAATTTGCAAATAATCACTTGCAAAGGAAAGAAAAGACCTTCTCAGATGCTTAAGACCCATTACTGCCTCTACCATTCACCTCCAGAAGAACTTAGCTGTATCCAGAGTGACCAAGACAATGAATCAAAAGTAAACAATCAGGGACACCTGAGTGGCTCAGTAAGGTCAGCATCTGCCTTCAGCTCAAGTCTTGATCCCAGGGTCTCAAGGAGCCTACTTCTCCCTCTGCCGGTTACTCCCCCTGCTAGTGCTCGCTCTCTCTCTCTCTCTCTGCCAAATAAATAAATAAAATATTTTTTAAAAAATTAAAAAGTAAACAATCAAAAATGCAGAAGTCAGAAAACAAAGGCCCTAGAAGATCCTGCATCATATCTATTAAATGTAGAAAGTTAGAGAAACAAGTGCTATTGAAACAGATATAAAATCAAATGCAAGCAATTAAAAAAAAGGCAGACAAATGCAAGCAATAAAAAAAAGAGGAAAGAAAAAATTCTATGAATAAAACACACAGTGGCAGTTAAAATCATACTAATCTCTGATCCTGGATTTAAAAAAAAAATCCAGAAATTGAGAAATATACAAACAAGTGAAAAATATTAAAATTTCCCAAATGACATAGGAAGTAGACTAAAGTTCCAAATTGTTCAGGAATTTGACAGAGAAATAGAGAAATATTGTTATAGTCCACTATAGCAATTTATCATAATTTAACCATGTACTATCTTCCAAATGAATACTTCCTGTGTTTTGCTCTTTAAAGAACTTGTATAGAATGCTGGTAATACTATTATATATTTTTAGAGCCGTGGTTCTTAACTTGAGGTGATTTTAACGCCTCCCCCCTCTCAGGGGACATTTGGCAAAATCTGCAGTTCATTTTTGATTGTCGTAACCCCAGCGGTGTTACCAGCATCTGAAGGTAGAGGCAGAGGCTCTTCTAAAACCCCTTAGATGCGCAGGACAGTCCCTGTTAACAGAGCATTACCTGGTCCAAATCGTCTGTAGCGCTGGGCTTCAGCAACTCCGCTGCAGGCTACATGTGTAGGAACGGTACTGCTGATCATGGATGGGTTGGTATCACACTGCACCAAAGAGCTTCTCCTTCTCCCCCATTTATGTATTTACTGGTTTACTTTTACATTAGCATATGCTCAGAAATCTTTCCTAATTTATTTTAGTGGAGGGTGGTTATTTAGAAACCAAGAGGTCAATGCTTAGTGTGTTCATTGCTATGGAGATGTCGTCGGCCCCCTCAGCAAACAGAACTGGACACACACACTCATGCACACAACTTTGTCATTTTAAAAATCTATTTATATGTTATCTACCTACCTACCTACCTATCTATCCATCTATCCTCTATTTTAAAAACCAAGAATTCAAAATGTTACCTCTGATTCAAAACCAGCACTACAGAGTTCATTCTAGTTTTCTCCTTTTCTGTGTTTTAACTGTCTCCTCTGACAATGAGAATCTGTCCCCCTTGTCCATAATATATTTATTTATTGGCTTAATACTATCATATAGTACCACATTGACTAAACCATCAGTACTGAAAAATAGACCTACTAACTAGAGTTCAATGTTTGTTTATAGTTCTGTTTCTTCTTAGTATGTTTTTTTATTTTTTTTTTAATTTATTTACTTCACAGACAGAGATCACAAGTAGGCAGAGAGGCAGGCAGAGAGAGAGGGAGGAAGCAGGCTCCCTGCTGAGCAGAGAGCCTGACTCGGGGCTCAATCCCAGGACCCTGAGATCATGACCTGAGCTGAAGGCAGAGGCTTTAACCCACTGAGCTACCCAGGTGCCCCTCTCCTTAGTATGTTAAAGTATAGTCAAAACACCATGTTCAAAAGCAGTGGGTTTCTTTGCTTTCTTCCTCCCTTTATTGTTACTTATTGCTATTCACTTGGAATATAGGTAAGGTCATTTTTTTCTGTTTGCATTCCTTTTAGGTTTTTTATCCTGTTATTCTAGTTAATTTAATTTTTTAAAAATATGTGGGTTATTTATATAGTCCTAAATGCCAGAAATACAAAAAATACACTCGGAGAGTGTCCTTTTTCTCTTATTGTCTCTATCTCTTCCCATCTCCTTATCCTTTCCACTCTTTTCTCATTTCCCCCTGGAAGGCAATTAATACAGGCTGCCTGGGTGGTTCAATCAGTTAAGCATCTGACTTTTGGTTTTTGGCTCAGGTCATGATCTCAGGGTTATGAGCTTGAGCCCTGTGCTGAGCATGGAGCCTGCATAAGACTCTGTCTCTCCCTCGTCCTCTGCTCCTCTCCCCACGAAAAAGGCAATCAATGTCATTAATTTTTTTATTTTTATTTTTTATGTTTTATTTATTGTGTGTGTGTGTGTGTGTGTGTGTGTTTGGTAAAAATGAACACATGTATGTATATGTATTTTTTTATTTCCCTTTTTTCCTTACACAATAGTTAACATATTATATGTAATTTTTGTGCTTTCTTTCCATGTAACAATATATTCCAGAAATCACCAGATATACCAGTTCATACAGACATCTGTCTTACTTTTTTTTTAAGAGTTTTTTTATTTATTTGACAGATAGAAAGGGATCCCAAGTAGGCAGAGCAGCAGGCAGAGAGAATGGGGAAAGCAGGTCCCGTGCTGAGCAGAGAGCCGGATGTGGGGATCGATCCGAGGACTCTGGGATCATGACCTGAGCCAAAGGCAGAGGCTTAACCCACTGAGCCACCCAGTCGCCCCTGTCTTACATTTTTAATGCTGTATAGTACTCCATCATGCAGAGATGCCATAGTGTACTTATCCTACATATGGCCATTGTAGGTTGATCCAAGATTTTCCAATTATGAACAATGTTGCAAGGGATAACCTTTTGCATATGTATTTCCATACTTTTAAAGTATACTGGTTTTGTTTTACATGCAAGAAAATGTAAGCTTAGAAAAGTTAAATTCTTGACCAAAGAATACAGCTGTGAAGTCTGTTCCACCTCAAAGATCATTGTTCTTTTTGACCCATTTGGTCACAATAGTATCAAGATGGTAGAAATTTTGTACAACAAGAAATAAGGAAGGGATTCTTCACAGAATCAGTGACATGGTCATAAGACTAAGCTACAATTTAGGTACTCATTGAATTTAAAGAGAATCTGGAGGGGCACGATAACATTAATCCAATCAACAAATATTTATTGAGAAACTATTATGTGTCAAGCGTATTTCTAGCACTGGTACAGCTGTGAACAATCAGAAGGAACTAAACAAATAAACCCCACTCTCAAATAATGTGCAGTTTGGTGAAATAGGTTACAAAATAAGTAACCAGATAGCTACACTGCATTAGGGGACGGTTAAGTAATATGGAGAAATATAATTGGGGACAGAGGAGAGAGGGACTTCATTTATAGCCAGAAGTTGCCATTTTAAGTTTGATGGCCAGAGGTGCCTGGGTGGTGCAGTCAGCTTAGAGTCTGACTCTTGGTTTCAGCTTGAGTTGTTATCTCAGGGTCGTGAAATCAAGCCCAGTATTGGGCTCTAAGCTCAGCAGGGAGTCTGCTTGAGTCTCTCTCTCCCTCTCCCTCAGCTCCTCCCGACCTCACACTCCTCTTTTCTCTCAAATAAATAAATAAATCTTTTTTAAAAAAACTAAGATAAAATACATTTGACAGCCAGAGAGAACTTTGGGAGATGAGATTTGAGTGATGACCTATAGTGGTAAGAGAGTGATCGACATGGGTATCTTGGGAGGAAGATTTCAAGCAGAGGGAATAGCAAAGCCTCTGCAGCATGAGCAACCCTAGAGTGTCTGAGATGAGCAAGGAAGCTGTAACTCCTGGAGACAAGCAAGAGGTGAGGAGAGTAGCAGGAGAGAGGGACAGAGAAGAATACCCCTGAGTGAAGTGGAAGACGGAGCAGTGGGTGTAGGGATGGGGATACCCTGCTGAGAATCGTCTGTAGGAGGAAAGCAGGTGGACATAGAGACCAGTTGAAAACTCTTGCAATATTGCAATAACCTGCATGAGAGATGATGTTAGCTTGGGCAGGGTTGGTGTGGGGGTGGAGGTGATATTCTGAATATATTTTGAAGTTATAGCACAGTGGTTTCATGAACGGATTAACTATGGGGCTCAAGACAAAGAGGAGTCTAAGAAAAGCTGAGAAATATTTTTAACCTAATCAATTGAAATAGGAATTGTTCTCTACTCAAAAGGGGAGGGCTATGGAATAGTCTGGTTTACTGAACAATCCACCTTGGCATCTTCTCTTTCCCAGCTATAATTTAGATCAGTGATTCTTAGCCCTGGCTGTACACTTACATCCCATAGGTGGCTTTAAAAAAAATAGATGATGAAGAAGAAGAAGAAGAAGAAGAAGAAGAAGAAGAAGAAGAAGAAGAAGAAGAAGAAGAAGAAGAAGGAGGAGGAGGAGGAGGAGGAGGAGGAGGAGAAGAAGAAGAAGAAGAAGATGATGAAGGAAAAGAAGAAGAAGGAGAAGAAGAAGATGAAGTAGTAGTAGTAATCTGTTGCTTGGGATCCACCACCAGGTGTCCTGACTTACTTGGCTAGGGGAATGGACCTGCATATTGCCTTGATGCTCCATACCTGATTATAGGAAGAGCCATGTAGGACAGCTGCTGCAGTAGGGTATAGGGAAGCCTGTGGGGGGACGCCTGGGTGGCTCAGTTGGTTGGGAAGCCTGTGGGGACATCTATTTGGCTCTACTGGTGGAGAGAAGAAACAGAAGCAGAGTTATATTGAGAATGAAATTGGGAGTTTTCCAGAAGGTTTAGCACATTGACTGGTACATATTTAGTGTTTGGCTCATATTTACTGAAATAAATGAATAAACTGTGATTTGGGAGCTGATTTTTCACGAATGCATTCCCTTCCCCCACAACGGCCAAAGGAGGATGAAGGCAAGTACTGCAGGGCGTCTGATTTTTTTTAACTGATTTATTTATTTTGGGGTGGAGGGAGAGAGATAATTGGGACCAGACTCCATGCTGAGCATGAAGACTGTTGTGGAACTCGACCATGACCTGAGCTGCAATCAAGAGTCTGACACTTAACTAGCCACCGAGCTACCGAAAGAGTGTGACTTTTTAATGTTCACAGTGCCCAGTTAGTTTCCTACATGTGTTTCATGCTCAGTAATGTGTATGTCTGCATTCTGCTCTCCTAGAAGCATGGATGTTTTGAAGTCCTCTTCCAAGCTCGCTGGCTATTCATAGAACTGAGTTCCTGTGGTTGGGGGACTGAGACATCCACTTCCTGGAGGCCACTCACAATTCCCTGCTACACAGATCCCTCCACCACCAACAGGAGAGGTAGGAGAGAGTACTTGTTGCTGCCTCTAGACAGTTTTAAAGGGGTCATCTGATTAGGTCAGGCCCACCCAGGATAATTCTTCTTTAGATGACCTCAAAGACAATGGGGCCTTAATTACATTTTCAAACTCTCTTCACTTTTACCTATTATGTAACCTAATTATAGGATTGACACTCTTCACATGCACAGGTTCTTTCAATACTCAGGGTGGAGATTATCTAGGAAATGGTCATTAGGGGTCATCTTAGAATTTTGCCTATCACTTGGGCTCTTCCTTCTTCCCATAGGCTTATATGCTGTCTAGGGGAGCCACTGATCTCACAGAAGAGTGACCAAAGTGGTGGATGTCAGGATCGCATGTATGTGACCATTCCAGGAGGTGAGCAGATCTGGTCAGCTTTGTGACCTCAAGCAAATCACTTCAAGTATATTTATTTTTCCTGTTGGGAGATAATTCTCCATTGGGTTCTCACATTTCAGCATGTGTTGCAAGTAGAAGCACTAACAGTTTTGTTCCTATCTGTCTTTTTGACAGCCTTGAAGATAGTATCACCCTGTGGAGCAGAGAACAGGTTTGCTTACTGTTGAGTAAAATAAAGATAGCATCTCCCTCCAAGGTCAAAGTTGCAAAATTGCTTGGGGCCCAAGAGAAAACATGCTCTTTTCTTGAACTTAGGGTTCTGCATCTCCGATGCAAACTGCTGTGCATGCAATACCCCAGGGGCCCATCTTTGCTCCCCCATGAGAACTGGGGGAGAGGGGAACCAGCACATCTGGGAGCTTCATGCTGCTTCCTCTGTGTCCTAAGTAATAAAGCCCTTTGTCTCTGACCTGGGAGTATTCTTTCTTCTGCCAGCATCCATGAAACTGGGACAGCTACCTCGTTAGCTTGCAAGGAGGATAAAGTCTCGGACTTTTCAAAGTTCTTAACATTTCTGCACAGTGTTGCTGCCTTTGTGTGAGTGATTCTCCCCAGTGAATGTCCTTAGCACCTCACCTTGTGGCCCTTCCAAATCTCTCTTGGGTACCACTTCTTCCTTGGAAGATTTCTTAACTCATCTACTCTCTCCCCTAGGAGAAATCAGTCACACTTTCCTCTGCATCATCTTTTAATTTATGTTCATTGACCAAAAAGGTCAGATTAAAATGCAAAATATCTTTCAAAGCGATATTCTTTTGAAGATAGGGAGTTGTAGTATATCTAATTCCATAAAAAGTCTATCATAGGGGTTTCCCCTTAATATTTTATTTTTCCAAATCAGAGTGGTATTTGGAGAAGAGACATTAACACAAAGCAATATCAATAAATGCTAATATTGGATCCCCACTGAAGTCACTTAACAGAATTATTAACAAAAAGGGCAGAGAAATTTAATTTACGTGTGACTCCTCCAGGCTGGGGATAGGCCCTGACCTCCGAAGTCCATTCCTGGCATGTTGTGAAAAACAAGGCTTTAAAAGATCACTTTAAAGAAAGCAAGAGGGCCTCCTGGGTGGTTCAGCTGGTTGAATGTCCAGTGCTTAACTTGAGCTCAGGTCATGCTCTCAGGGTCCTGAAACCGAGCCCATGTCCAGCTCCGTGCTCAGCATGGAATCTGAGGTTTGTTCTCTCCCTCCTTCTGCCCCTCCTCCCACTTACCTGCAGGAAGTAGTTCTCTCTCTTTCTCTTAAATAAATAAAACCTTAGAAAATAAATAACTTAAAAAATAAAGAAAGAGATTTATGTTGGGCAGATTGTGAATAGCGAACAGAAACTGTGGCTTGAGATCATTTTCAGCGACCAGATCTTATAAAGATTTGAGAAGAGCCAGCTGCCCGTCCAACAGATGGAAATGAAGATGCCTCCTGTTCACTGAACACGTGCTTCTGACGAGGGGATACTGACATCGAGGAGCCATGGGAAGAGTTTGAATAAACTTGCATCAGGAAATGAGAGCAGAAAGATTTACCATGGTTCATAAATGATGCAAATTTAAATACATAGCTAATTTGAAATTTAAATATTTTATAGAATATTTGACCCACTTAGCTGCTCATAGTCATAGTGGGTTTGTGTGTGCGCGCATGTGTGTGTGTGTGTGTGTGCACGCACACATGTGTGCAACCCTAATTTGGGCTTTCTAATTGGGTCTCTCGTTACATCCCCGTCTATTTTGTATTCAGCCCTGTACTGCAAATCCTCCCGGCACCGCGTTGGTGACCCGCAGCCTCCAGAGCAAACTGAAGTCAGGGATCATTGCGCCCTCAGCATCCTGAGTAGTGTCTCACACATGGTGCTTATAAAAATTCATGTTGCAAACTAAACTCTTCACCTGAGGGGTTGGTTTCCTTCTCCAGGAGTCAAGGTGATCTGAACCCCCATTGCCACTGCACCCTTGGGCTTGGACATTGCAAGAGGAGGCTGTCACCAGCAGCCCCGCCAACGTCTCATGCGGGAACAGCCTGCACATTCCAGTGGAAGACTTGGTTCCAGTCTCCCCTCAGAGGCCTAACCAGAAAGCCTTGCCAGTGTTGAATGGCGCCTTTGTGACCGCCCCCTCCCCCCTCGCAGTGGGGCCAGGGTCTGTGGGAAGCGGGGAAGGGCTTGCTTTATGGCATGTTTTGCTAATGTGAGAATCAAAGGCTTTCCAGGTGTTAATGGTGGCAGCGGTGCAGAAAGCCCAGAGTGACCTAACTTGGTGCTGGTCTGTGCTGGTGTGATCGCCTCTCTTGGCTCAGCTAACTCTTCATTTCCTTTCACCTCCGGGTTGGAAAGAACCCGGTGAGCTGAGGTAAAGTTTCCCAGGGATTAGGATGTGAACCTGATCTTCCTGCACCCCAAATCCCAAGGCTGGGAGTCAGCTGGCTGAGGAAGGGGAGGGAGGGATCTGGGGACTGTTCACGCTGTGGAAACCATAGCTCTCTGCATTTTTCAGAGACGCTAGAGGAGAAAACGAGCTTCAGAGAGGCTCCTGCGTTAAGAACCAGAGCCCATCTTTCCTTTTCCACCTTAATTAATGCTGTTACTTCCTTCTGCCTGCACAGAAGTTGAACATCTTATTCTGCCTTGTTCGTGAAATTCTCAATTTAAAGAGCTCAGCCTGGCTGCCTATGGTGCCTGGCGGCATGGGGACAGCCCTTACCAATTATCACCTCCAGAATAAACCTATTCAGCTCTCTGCAAAAACAGATTACATCACCAACAATAACCTTGCCATCGCGTGCCTTTTACTCCTTTCTGAGCACTTCTGCCTGCTATGGGCTCCCTCTAATTCCACACAGCCCACAGCGGCAGGCCATGAAGGTGTGACTGTTTCACTGGCTGATTGGGAACATGAAGGCCCACAGAGGTGAAGCAGCTTCCTCTGGGTGACCAAGGTCCTGGCCCTCAGACCCAGAGCAGAAAGAGCACCTGAAGACAACCACTTCCTGGAGGGTCACCCCAAAACTGAGGTTTTTTCCATGGCTGCAGGGCTGATGTGTGTGGCACAGGGAAAAGAGCAAGGTGCTCAGAGTGAGTTAACACCATGTTCAGACCCTTGTTCCAGAGTTTACCCCCAATGTGATGTAACATCTCTAGGGCTCAGTACATTTATTTATAAAATGATAATAATGATGCTTTTCTCAAAGGACTTCTGAGCGATATAAATGCTGACATAAAGTAAAATACTTCAGTGTAAGTTACGTTCCCAACAGATATGAATTTCTTCCTCCTTTTCTTTAAGAGATATATCCCCTTCATCACTGGGAGCAGATTGCCCCAATGTCAGGACTACACAGAGACCCAAGAAAAAGAACAGATTAAAATCTGAGGGCAAATGTCATGCCAGAATTTCATGGTGGAGATGATTAAAAAAAATTTAGAATTTTCAGCCCAATCTCCCCACAGTTGGGAGAGTCCCTCTCTGGACACACACCAGCTTCCCTTTGGCTGTCGGTCCTATTGTTGGCTCTTATATCTTGACTAGTCCAAGAACTGGACCTCAGACACCAGGCAGCTCACCAGTGGTTGTTTTCAAGCTCTTTTTTTTTTTTTTTAAAGATTTTATTTATTTATTTGACAGAGAGATCACAAGCAGGCAGAGAGGCAGGCAGAGAGAGAGGAGGAAGCATGCTCCCTGCTGAGCAGGGAGCCCGATGCGGGGCTCGATCCCAGGACTCTGAGATCACGACCTGAGCCGAAGGCAGCGGCTTAACTCACTGAGCCACCCAGGCGCCCCTGTTTTCAAGCTCTTGAAACAAAACAGTGCCCAACAAGAGAATACTGGCACGTTTCTAATCTTCTATGTGCCCAGAAAGCCAGAACTCTGACTCCCGGAAACTCCCTCTGCACCAAGGGGCCCTCCTGTCCCCCACACCGCCAGGCTTGTCATTCCTTTAGGCTCTGCGCGGAATACCTGCCCTGGGTAATAATGCTCCCTGGGCTCATATAGTTACAAAGCCACAGTGTTGAAGGCCCCAGTTTATTTTGAAGCAAACACATCCAGCTGAGGCTCAGGAAGCCCACTCGCTCCATAGATGAAAATAACCTGGGTCAGGCATTCAGAATCTGAGACCAGAAACGTGCAGGAGAAACAGAGAAACTTCTTTGGGACAAACGTGTTGAGTTTTTTCAAGTATGTGCTGGTCAGCTGAACTTTAAACATATTTGCACAGATCCCTCTTTCATCTCCATTTTTTTTTTCCATACGTGTTTCTGATTCAGTCACACTTAGCTCATCAGCACGTTTTGTCTAAATAATTTAATACTGAAAAAACCCTTCAGTATCATGAGTCTCTTTAGGTGAGGGAAGAGACACAGGACTAACTACATACTTTGCAAGACCCACTGTCTATGTGCAGCCCTTACTCAAAAATCATTAAGAATTTCAAGAGGGTGACAAAAGGTCATAACCAAGCCTAGGGCCATTCTAAGGGCAGGATTTTATGTGATGACAGAGGACACAGGCCAATGAAGCCCCCCACCCCCAAGGGACATTTCAAAGAGCTCAAATGTAATTATTGTGTGTGTGTGTTTTTTAAGGATTTTACTTATTTATTTGAGAGAGAGAGAGAGCAAGCACACAAGCAAGGGGAGGGGTAGAGGGAGAAACAGACTCCCTAATGAGTGGGGACCCGATGTGGGGCTCGATCCTAGGACTCTAAGATCATGGCCTGAGCTGAAGGCAGAGGCTTAACTGACAGCCCCCCCAGGGGCCCTTTGAAGAGCTCAAATGCAATTGAGCTTTGCATTTTTAAGACCTTCAGGACTGGACATTTTCCCCCGATTATTTAAAATAATGCATTTAAAACTGATGAAACAGGGGTGTCTAAATGCAGGAGAGTCAGCAGTCCGGGAAGGCTCTGGCACATTCATCCACTCATGTCTCACACCATCCAGTGAGGCCCTCCTGGGGCCCACGCACACTGCTTAAGGCCGGGAATGCACAGATCTGCAAAAATAGGTATTCGCTTCTTATTTCTCTCCCCAGCATGGCCGTGAGTCTTCTCTATAAGAGATATTTCGTATAAGGTCATGCAACTAAATCTGTGGCCTGGCTGAGGAACTTCCAGGGGCAGACAGACAGTAGACAGTCATAATCCAGCATGGCAGCTGCTCCAGTAGAGGCATCCATGGAAGAAAAGTTGTCCTTGTCACTCGATTGCATTATGAGGGCTATACGGTTCTATCAGCTGTTCCCATGACCTTCACTGTCCTTCAGCTGTTCATTTCACAGGCTCAGGACTTCCCATACTCAGGCTTCCGCACCTACATGGTGATCCAAAGATGGCACCAGCAAAGATGTCCCAGGAGTCCAGTGGAAGTAGGAGGCATCACATCCACTGCCATGCACAGCACTCAGCCCACAGCTCTCCCGAGGAGATAGGGGCCACCCTTAGCAAAATCTCCACTAGATACATCCCAGTCCTTTATCCCCACAAGTAGGATCCCGTACTTTGCACCTTAAGCCAGTGGTGGTGGGAGAGGTGGTGACTGACTGGCAATTAACAACGTCATGCATGGGAAAGGAGGAAACAAGACTAGCTTCCAGACCAGCTCCTGATCTGCACTGGTCGTCATCCCCACATGACGCAGGCATGTTCCTGAGCATCTTCTATGTGCGAGCAGCGAGGCCAGCATGGTGCTTTAGTTCTGTGAGATCAGTACTTCGCTCTCAAATTTACTAATGAAGAAAAGGAAGCCTAGAGAAATCGAATACCTTTCCTAGGTGGGCACTCAGCCCGAGATGCCCAGGCTCCAGCTCTCTTCCCACTGCATATGCCTGGGGCCTCTGCAGCCTTGTCTGTAAAGTGAAAAGCAGACTCAGCTAGTAATGTTGAGGGTGTTGAAGGTCAGATATCAAGGCAGATATCAAACCACTCAAAGCTGTGAAACACAGCAATGAATATGTAAATGGCATTATTATTTTCCAGCACACATAAATGTACATTTGATACAAAAAAGCATTAATAAGAAAGTGATATATGTGTGTGTGTGTGTATATATATATATATATATATATATATATATATATATATATATTCTTTACCAAGTCCTAGGGCAATTATTTTGATTTTTACTATTTAATTATATGGATCTGGTTATAAAAAAAAGTCATATTTGATTATTATGGAAAATATAGATAATACAAACAAAAAGAAAGCAAAAATATATCTACAATTTAAATCCTAATGGTAAATATCTTATATACTGTGTTTTCTATGTTTGGGGGTCTATAATGTTTGGGGGTGTTGAGAGAGGATGATAGAATGCATGCATACACATACAATTCATATCCTACTCCTGAAACTTAACATTCTTTTTTTTTAAAGATTTTATTTATTTATTTGAGAGAGAGAGGGAGAATGAGAGCGCGTGAGCATGAGATGCAGAAGGTCAGAGGGAGAAGCAGACCCCCTGCTGAACAGGGAGCCTGATGTGGGACTTGATCCTGGGACTCAAGGATCATGACCTGGGCTGAAGGCAGTTGCTCAACCACTGAGCCATTCTTTCACTCATTCAGTGTGGTTGGGTTTCTAAGCTTTCAGGCACATGCTAGGTCCTGGGAGCATAAAGATGAGCAGTACAAGAGGCAAGACCTAGCAAGGCAGGTAGAGGCAGACAAAGCAATTATGAAAATGAACCTAGTCAAATCTAGGGTACTGGAAGGAAGAATGCCTGAAAAGAAACTAGAGGGGAAAAAGGAGTTATTAGGATACAGGGTGGATGGGCCTGGAGGGGAGCAGCCTGTATGTTGGGACAGGAAAGAACACAACATACAGTGGGTACAGGAGCAAAAACAAGGTCACTATGACCAAGACTAAAAGACAAATAATACACAAGTCATAGGAGATGTAGTATCTGGAATTTCTCAAATCATTAAAACTTCACAAAAATTATCATCTTTAATGTGTGTTGTAGGTCTTAGTGTCAAAACTTCAAAATGTGAGGGTGCAGGTGGTAGATAGTCTCATTTCTAGGCTTGTAAGCTGGGAAGATTTCTCTTCCTGTAGAGAGATTCTTGGAGCAAGCTCCTAAGGACTTTCATTGCTGTCATCAACCCTCTGTCCCAGAGAAATCAGAAAATGCTGCCTGAAACTACTGTGTGGAAATATCAATAGTTACATTATATTTTATGATTTAGCTGAGTGTATCTCTGGCTCTTCCTCATCTTCTCCAGGCCCCTTCATATCTCATCTCTAAGGATTTCTCTCTCTTTCTTCATGGTGTGGAGCATTGAATCCATGCAGCCTGTAGATCTAGGTCTGGCCTGAGAGGAAGACCACAATTCACCACCTCCTGTACCTAGAAGATTCTGTCTTCTTTTAAAAGAAGACAAGATGGCATCCGGTACACAAGAGTTTAAGGACTTCCCTGACAGTTAGTAAGTGGTTGAGGGCATCACTTAGCCTCTGAGTCTCAGTTTCTTCACTGGTGGAAGAAGGTGAGTGGAGGGTGGGGGGAGATTAATATTAGATGGGCAAAGAGGTGTGCAGTGTCTGGAGCTGAGAGGTGCCCAATAAAAGGGAGTTGTTCTAACTAACCCCCAGACATGCAGTCTGCAGTGAAAGGCCTCAGGGGAGGAAATGGCAGGGCCCACTCTGTGGACGGGCATTTCCTGACAGGACTGGGTCTAACAAATGCTGGATTGATAGGCAGGCTCCTTTTTCACACTGGTCTGGTAAGTGACGACTGGATCTGGTTATCAGGATAATTGGTGTTTTCATGCTGTGTATTCATTTTAATATGATTCCCCATTTTATAGGAACACTCCCAATAAATGATTAATTAAAACTCTATAATATATGACTTCTAAAATCCATTTATTATTCAACAAGGAAAGCTAAGAAGTTCATGCTTTGTAGATTATGGCACACTTGGAATCGATTCATGTATTTTATCAATTCTTAAAGCAGCCCGTTTTCTCACCATCCACAACATACATAAACTATGGTGGATCCTGAGTGCAAGGCAAAGGGGTAAAGGAAGGAATGCAACTTTGTGGAGGACTTATGAAATGGTAAATGCTGTTTCACTGAAATGCTCCCCACCCACCATTTAAGACGATGCTATTGTCCCCAGCTTATAGAAAAGGAAACTGAAACTCAGATTTCTAGTATGGATAAGATACATGACCAGGAAATGCTGGCGCTGAGACTTGAAGCCAGGTACATTTGGTTCCACAGTCTCTGCTCTCATGACTCACTCATATGCTCTCTACAGAGTTGAGTGAATTGTCCTTGCCCTTGATGGCCTCAACTATGCTACACTTAAGAGGATTTAAACTGAGGGGAAGATGTAACCATTCCAAGATCTCTGTTCTCAGTTCTTAAGCTCAAAGCAGACATGGATGGCATGGACTTGGTAGATCCATGGATGGGTCCACTCTTTTCATGGCAAACCAGTATGAGCAAGGGGAACATGGATGCCCAGGAGAAGCTGCAGTACTTCTCTCTAGTAAGGATGTTGACATGGAGAGGTGGGCGGATTCCGAAAGCTCATTCAACCCAACTACCTTCAACAAGGAATTCACAATGGGTTAATGGACCAAGAGGCCAATTCAAACTTTTGAAGATAAGTGTCAATGATTCATTTTGGAGAAATGTCTACTCAATCTTTTGTTCATTTTCAAATCAAGTTATTATTATTATTATTATTATTGCTACTGAGTTGTAGAAGTTCTTTCTATATTTTGGATTTTAACTCCTTATTCAATATATGAATTGCAAATATAGTCTCCCATCCCATAGGTTGCTTGTTCACTCAGTTGATTGTTTCTCTTTACTGTGCAGAAGATTTTAGTTTAATGTAGTCCTGCTTATCTCTTTTTCATATGTTGTTTGTGCTTGTGGTGTCATGACCTAGACCAATGTTATGAATCTGTTTCCCCATTTTCTTCCAGGAGCATTTTCAGGTTTTATGTTTGAATCTCTAATCCATTTTGAGTTGATTTTTATAAGATAAGTGTCCAATTTCAGAAGACACACAAAAGGCTATGAAAAGGTATATGAAAAGAGGCCCAACATCACTAATCATCAGAGAAATGCATATCAAAATCACAATGAGGATCACACCTGTTAGGATAGCTATTATTAAAAGAATAAAAGTAAGAACAAGTTGTGCCAAGAATGTGGAGAAATGTTGGTGAGAATATAAAATGGTACAACCTCAATAGAAATAGAAAAGAGTATGGAGGTTCTTCAAAAAAATTAAAAATAGAACTACCATATGACCCAGCAATTCCACTTCTGGGTATATATCTTAAAAAATTGAAATCAGAGCCTCAAAAAGATATCTGTACCCTCATGTTCTCTGCAGCATTATTCACAATGGCCAAGAGATGGGAACAACTTAGTGAATGAATGGATAAAAGAAATGTGGTTTATACATACAATGGCATGTTATTCATCCTTTAAAAGGAAGGTAACATGAATCAACCTAGAGGACATAATGCTAAGTTAAAGATCAGTACCAAGAGGGCAAATACTGTAGGATTCCACTACATGCAGTATCTAATACAGTCAGACATGCTGAAATAGAGACTAAAATGGTGGTTGCCAGCTGCTGGGGTGGGAGTAAGGAGGAGCTGCTGTTCCATGAATATAAAGTTTCCATTGTGCAAGATGAGTAAAAGCAGAGATCCTCTATATAATATTGTGTTTACAGTAAACAGTACTGTATTGTGCCCTTAAAAATATGAGAGACCTATCTCATTGGAAATATTCTGACTACAATGAAATATAAATGATCCTGAACTCCTTTAAGGAGGTAGGTGTGTCCCCCATCTTCACTAAATTGAAGTGCTCATCAGTGGTGCTCCCCTTGGCATCACCTGGAGAAGTTTTAACAAACACTGATGCCTGTGTTTTATCCCAAAAGTGTTTATTTCATGGCCTGGGATGTATTAGGTGATACTAATTAGACATTAGTATTTTTTTTCTTTAAATTCAATTAACCAACAAATAGTAGTACATCATTACTTTCAGATGTAGAAGCATTTGTATTTTTGTAAAATTTCTACAAATCAGTCTAACTGGCAGGCAAGTTTGAAAATCACTCATAGAGAAAATTCTCTTACCTTCCATGGAACTCATTTGCCCCAGGCACAATTTAAAGGATGGCTTAAAAATATAATAATATAAAATTAAAAATAATAAAATGAAATAAAATAATAAAAAATCAAGAATAAATTACATGGTGTCACTTTTCTCTTCTATCTCTCAAGTAAGTGGCCTCTACTACTTACCTTTCAGTGTACCTTCCCTTAGCATCTTATACCATGCTAATGGCAATACTAATTCAACCCAAAGCACTAACTCCTTGGATTTCACAACTCAGAGATAATTCCTGTGTATTAAAGGGACAACAATATCTTAACAACAATAACCACAACTAAAATCACAGGAGATCTGAGGAAACTTTTGAAGGATTATAAAGAAGCCTGCTTGGGAAACTCCATGCTGTTGCTGTGTATCCACGAACTCTACAGAGGGTACCAACATTCCTTAGAAAATGGTCACCTGATTCTAAGGTGAAGCCCATTCCTGAGCCCTTGAATTAGTTTATCCTTGGATTTAAAGAAGGGTTTCTTTCTCTTTCATTGGAAGATAACTTCGTAAATCCTAGTGGGCCACGACATTCCCAAAGCTCCAAAGGGATGAGACTCTCCAGCAGGTGAGTCAATTAATCCTGGACTCCCAGGGTTATGGCATGAGTTCAGCACACATGACCATGTATCTTTCCTGTGCCACATTGTGCGGCTCTGGGCCCCTACCCTCATAGAGCTGCCTTCCAGAAGGTTGTAGAGAGTACAGGGCCAAAATTACAGGACAGTGAGCCTAGTGCTTGAGAGCACAGAAGATGATGGCTCCATCACTCAGTCACACTCAACCACATTAGTGGGTGGATCAGGGAAGTCTTCTGGAGGGCATAAAGACTGAACTGAGGTATTAGGTCACATCACAGTCCCAGGGGAAAGACATTGCTGGTAGAGGGACCAGAAGAGGTAAACAAAAGTCTCAGAGGAGCTGGGAGGATTATTGAACTGTTCCCAAGAGTCTTGGATAATTCTCAGTCTAACACAGTTTGAAGTTGTCCATGTGCCTTATGTCGATGGAGCCCCCTTCTCTGAACCCCGCTCTTCAGCTATAAAATAGAGACGGATCCTCTCCGTCCCCAATTTCCCATGACTCTAAGTTAAGGAAGACTTCTCAGCCATTGTCCCAGGCAAAGCAAATAGTTACATCTGCTCAGTGATTTTTAATTCTCATTTTGGTGATGTGCCAGATGACAGCTCCTTCTTTACCCACCACTGCACCAGGCAGCAAAAGAGGCCAAAGGAAATGAAAGTAAGTCTTGTGTAACAGACCAAGCAGTACATGTGCTGCTGCTCCTGGCATGGTGCCTCCCTCTGGCCTTGCAGGCTGTCCTGGGCCACATGCTTGGCTGCATCTGTACAAGCAAGTGACAGTCAAACAACAGCCCCTATCTCCAGTCAAGTCAGAGGCACAGGGGCCAGGGCAGGAGATATAGACTGCCCACCCACTCAGCTGTGGTTAGCAGGTTTTGGTTGATGGTTCCCAAGAGTGGGTAGAAGGGTCTTCAGAGTTATTTTGCTTTGATTTCTTGACTCTTCATTCTTCTGGGGGGAAAAAAAATAAACAAAATTTGTTCAAAATCCAAAGACAGCAGTGCCTGTGGCTGGCACAAGGCAAGTCTCTCTCCTGAGGCTGCCCTGTAACTTATTGCATGAGTCTATTCTATTCTATTTTATTTTATTTTTTTAGCTATACTGACTCCTTCCAATGCTAGGCTCTGCCTGCTTAAGCCCTCTGGAAGGACTCTGCCACTGCTGTTCTCTGGGCTACAGTTTTATCACCACTTTATGCCCAGCTACCTGACTTAGAGGGGAAAGGTGGGAGGTTAATCTTACTGAGTGTCCACTGCACCAGTCTCTTCAGATGGAGCAAACCTTCTCATCCATCATGGTGTATAAGCATTATTATTACTCTTCTCATATTCTTATTCCCATTTACAGATGGAAACCACCAGCTCTACCTCCACTGCTGGCTTAAACTGCCTTACCTCGGGGCTTGCCTGAGATGGAAATGGTGTTGTGGGCATCTGTGCCTTTGAATGGTCCTGCAGTCAAATGGAGGAGCTTTCAAACAAGAGTGGACCCAGCCCCACACCCAGCAATGAAAGCAACCACAAAAATGAAATAACATCAAGTGTCTTTGTAAATTTCAAAGATCTTTCTGCTTTACCCTTTAGATAAATTTCTATCTGATTATGGAGAAGACAAATGAAACAGCCTTCTGCCCATGGTAGGCAGAAGCCTGAATCATTCAGGCAATAACCTCCCTCTGTTGTCACTGGCACTTCCAAAGTCCTCTCGCCCTGTAAGGACCAGGGGAAAATGTTTTCCTCCCTGTAACCTTCCCTGGCTCTCCAGTTATAGGTTGGATCATGTTCCCCTATTGCTGGGCCCTAACCCAGAATGTGACTGTTTTTAGAGACAGGGCTTATAAAGAGGTAATTAAGATAAAATGAGAGTATATGAGTGGGCCCTAATCCAACATGGCAGCTGTCCCTATAAGAAAAGGAGATTAGGACATGTAGGCACATACAGAAGAAAGAGCATGTGAAGACCAGAAGGAAACCATCTACAAGCCCAGAAGAGAGGCCTCAGGAGTACCCCGCCCTGCTAACACACTGATCTTAGTTTTGTAGGCTCCAGATCTGTGAGGAAAGAAATCTCTGTTTCAGCCTCTGTGGTATTCTGTGGTAGTCTATCATGGTGACCTGAGCAGACTAACACTCTCATAGCCAGAGCCTTCCCCAACCCAAGTGGAGGTAATTTTCCCTTCACCAGATGTTCACATTATCATACTCACAAATGTTTATGTTGTCTTTTCCTACAAGGAAGAGAATGCAATAGATGTGTATAGTACAGACCCAAGTGGAGATGAGGGTAAGGACTTTTAGATAAAGAAAAATTTAGGTCTCACTTCAACAGATCCAAAATTATCTTCCTCCCCGCCTTTTTGTTTGTTCGTTTGTTTGTTTTTTGGATTATTTTGTTGTTTGTTTATGAAGGTTTCTCTAGCTAAGTGACCTTCACTTAAGTTTTCTCATCTGGAATTGGAGATGATCACACCAGTCATTAAAACCTGTTGTAAGTATTAAGATGTGATAGAGTATACAAGATACCTCACAGAGCACTAGGTGCTTACCATACAGACTCAGTTAATGCTGATTTGTTTCCCATTTTTTTTTGTCCTCTCTGAGAGTCTCTGAGTGAAGGGAGTCTTATACACCATCAAGCGTATCGCAAAGGGTGGTTAGGTTGCCCTAGAAAAACAACAACAACCGGGGGGACTTAAACAACAGAAATGTATTATCTTGTACTTCTGGAGGCTGGAAGTCCAAGATAAAGGTGTCAGCAGGGCTGGTTTCTCCTGAGGACAAAGAGGAAGAATTTGTTCCATGCATGTGATGGTTAATTTTGTGTCAACTTGACTGGACCACTAGGTACTCAGATTAAACATCATTTCTAGGTGTGTGTGTGTGTGTGTGTGTGTGTGTGTGTGTGTGTGTGTGTGATGGTGCTTAGGATGGGAAGCAAGTTGCCCTCCCTGATGTGGATGGACCTGAATAGAACAAAAGGTGGAACAAAGAGAAATTCACTCTCCTCTTTTTTATGTTGCCACAACACTGAGCTGGCACATCTCATTTCACCTTTTTCTTACCCTAAGACTGGGATTTACATCCTTGGTTCCCTTGAGTCTCAGACCTTTAGACTCAGACTGAATTATAACACTGACTTTTCCTGAGTCTCCAGCTTTTCAGGTGACAGATTTTGAGACTCTCAGCCTCTATAATAGCATGATCCAATTGCTTATAATAAATATCTTTTATGTATACAGATATATGTATATATTCTATACAGATATCCTATTGTTTCTGTTTCTCTGCAGAACCCTAACTGACAGAATGCTTTCTTCCTGGTTTCTGGTGGTTCACTGGCAATCTTGGCTTATAGGGGCAGTACCCCAATCTCTGTCTTCATCTTTACATTGTGTTCTCCCTATGTGCATGGCTCTTTGTCCAAATTTCCCCTTTTTCATAAAGACACCAGACATACTGGATTAGAGTCACCCTAATGACCCCATCTTACCTAATTATATCTGACAAAAACCTATCTTCAAATAAAATCACATTCTGAGATGATGGTGGTTAGGATTTCAATTCATGAATTGAGGGGAGGGTACAATTCAATCCATAACACTTATTTTCCAGTTGATGCTAGAATCCTATTTACAACCTCTCTGTGCCTACATTCATTTGGTTTAAGTGATGAAACTCTACCTTCCCAGGCAATCGTTCTATCTGTGGATGACTTGAAACATCATTATGTTTTCCTTATAATTCTAGCCCTCATGGACACAGAACATACCATTTTTTTCCCTTCACTGAAAAAGTTTGAAGAAAAATGCTCTTTGCTAAAAATCCCAGCTCCTTGAAGTCTTACATTGCAGACATAATTTACCTTGGCTGACCATGAGAATCACCTGGAGACCTTTAAACAAAACCTAGCACCCAGAACCCATTCAGTCTAAGCACATCAGAATTCCCAGGTGGGGAGCCAAAGGCTCAGTTTGCTAGTCATTGCTTCGCAGGTAATTCCAATGTATAGCCAAGGTTGAGAAGACTGTTCTGTTAAGATCCTGGAAGTTTATCTCAACTCTGCAGATAAGAAAACTGAGAGCTGAGAGCATATTTTGTGGTTTTGGAGTCCAGTGAATACAATGCACTGGGACTGTAACCATTAAAAGATTGGGAAACCCTGCATGAGTTTATGTCAAATATTTCTTCCTGACTTCAAGCATGTATATTTAAGAGGCGACATGAACCATCTGTTTGTAATTCAGTGACACTTAAGTCTTCATTGGAATACTATTTTGTAAAAAGCTTGCTGATGCCTCAGGACCCTATTTGAAAAGACCTGGTTGCTCAATCTGGAAGCTGAGTGTCCTGGGTTGTGTTCCACAGGCAAGTAGAATTGAAAGGCTTAAGGATCTAGCCCATGTCCCAACATGTACTACATGAGTAGAAAAGTCCAGAATAGGTCATTTCTTTATTTTTAGGACTGAGGATAATTTCAATGGTTGTACTTTTTGAAAGGTGTAGAGGACTGTGAATCTCAAGGGTCCCTTTGTCCTTGTCACATGGTATCTCCTTGGAGTTTTAGGATCAAGCCCTCCCTCATTCTGTCTGTCTGTCTGTCTCTCCCATTTTCTCTCCTCTTCTTTTTCTCTCTCACCATGAAGTCTTTAATCCATTTATCAAAAACTAAACTGATTTATGCCAGGCTCAATCTTAGAGAAAGCAGACAAAAATGACTAATTATGATAAAATCTGAGCCAGATGAAGCCCAGTTACAGAACAAAATAAATGCTTCAAGGTAAGAAATAAGTTCCGGAACACAAATAGCTCTGAGGGAAACACATAATGTTGGAGATCTTCACGAGATTTTGTAACTCACATGGAAGAGAACTTCTAATCCAGTCCTCTCACTTTATAGATGAGAGATGGGTGCCAAGAGTCTGAGAAACAACAACTTACTCAAGATCACACAGAACAGTGTTGACACATCTGGGGCAGAAGCAGGGTCCCCTGCCTCCCAGACTGGGGTTTTCCAAAATACCATCCTGCTAGGAGATGCCCAGATAGAAATAAAAATTAAATAGGAGGGTGATTTGTTTTCTTTTGCTTCAGTAGCCTTAGCCTGTAGCACCACCAGCCTTTGGTATAAAAAAGGATAGTTTAGCTGGTAATCAGTGGGGAGGGGGCAGAAGCTGATCAAAGGCAGGAGTCAGGCAATGATAGAATGGCTCAAGGTGAGGGCCTGGGTGGGAGTCTGCTTCAAGGTCAGGTAGGAGTGCAGGAGAGCTGCTCTGTACCCACGTGGGTGTGACAGGGCCAACTCTGCATTACTCGACCATGGTTTCTAGCCCCAGCTATGCATTACAATGGCCCAATAAGATGTTTCAACAATACTGGTCCCCAGAATCTGTCCCACCCTCTGTAATTCTAATTGATCAAAAATGGGGCCCAGAAATTACCATGATTTTACAGCTTCCGTGGTGAGTGGATGTACAGTAATTGTGAAGGTGAGAAGTAGTGTGAGGAGGAACAGGCACACGACAGTGGGGATGGACAGCAGAAAAGGCTGTAGGCAGACATGAGAGGAGCCAGAGGAACTGATTAACCAGATGAGGAGTGAGGGAAGAGGAGCTTCTGGCTCCAGTGGCTTGGCAAATGATGCATCTACTCTTTAGGCTGTAGAGAACGCAGGGTTCAAAGCAGCTTTGACAAGGTGCTGATAACTTCACATTTAGACCTGTTGAGTTGGAGATGTCCATGAAATATTGGGGTAGAGTCTGTAGCCACTGACCCTGTGAAGGAGCCAGGAGCTTAGCAAGCAGAACATTGGAGAATGCTCTATGTTAATATTTATGAGCTCTGACCCCGACTCCATGCAAGAAATGAAGTTTCTATCCAGGAGAAGGGCAGCAACCAGGTTGTTGAGAGCTCTGGAAACATAAGCATGCTCACTGCTGCTCTGACCTGCCTCCTTCAAGATGACAGCACCGGGACACGCCATTCCCCACTCCAGGTTTCTTGCCACCCCAGGGCTCACCAGAGTTAGCTGTGATATGGGACTTGTCAGGTTACTAGGAATTAGGAACATCATTGAGGACCTATCTTATCCTGGAGACCTGAATACATGGGGAGGGGAGGGGAGAGAAGGGGACATCCAGGATGTGGGACAGCCAGGGAGTAGGCAGTGGGAAGGGAGAGCAGGAACTCTCTATGAAAGCATTCCATTGTATGTAGGTAGCTCTGAAGGGAGGAAGAAACAGATATCAATAACACAAATGTCAGGAACTGGAAAAAGATACAAGTATAGCTCCACATACTGTTCTCACCAAAAAGTTAAGCAAACAACTGAGTCTTACATCATGGCCTAGTTATCAACATGGCTGAGGCCAGACCACCAACGAGGGCTCTCCTGGCTCTGGTAGCCCTCCTGTGTTCCACAGCCAAAGCTGTCCTGCTTTGTTTGGGTGAATGTGGATCTGGACAAGAACAGGGAAGCCAGCTCAGCAAACATCTCCTGAGCCCCTGAGGGAGAAGAAGGGGTCCCTTACCAGGAAGGCATGAGCATTTGCAATTCAATTTCTCTGTGCATGGCTGCAAGAGACAAAGTCCCTGATGGAGTCTGACCTTCACTCATCCCATCTTGAAGTTCATAAAAGGAAGAATGGAGACCTCTCCAAGCTTGGAGACTCTCTAACAGCTCCACCTGACCTCAAGTTCAGACCTTTCCATATTTAATCCCCATAAAATCCTCACCAGAGTTTTGTTACCTATTTTGACTAGGGTGACCTAAGCCATGACTGGGGAATAAGGGATGGGACATAGGTACATCTGGATGACTCCTGGTGCCCATCAATTGTAGTACACTTTTTCCCACTTCCTAAATAGGTGGACACTTCTATAGCCTGAGATTTTTCCCGGACTCCTCTGCTTCATGCGTCATTCTTGACTTACCAAAGGATATTTGTTGATTTGTCAAGGGATAAAAAAATAATACACCAAATGCTTTGGAACCCCAAATTTAAGTTTGAGCCTTACGGTTCACTGGTCTGATAATTACAAAGTACATACTTCTCTTTCCGAATAGCAATTTTCTCTTCTAAATCGTAGGGATAATAATACCTACTTCATTTTTTAAAAATTAAACACCAAAACTTTTCCCAGTGTGCTAAATTTGCTAGTTTGGGCTAACTGTCTTTAACGTTAATGAGGGAACAAAGAAACTACCTGAATATTGGACTCTATCCCCCCCAAAATATGTATTATCTTCATGTTGGTTTTGAGGAGATACACTTGTTTATATCTGGATATCTGGAAGTTTTAACAATTTAATCTGATGGTAACTAATTCCACTGTCATGAAGTAATAGCACCATTGACTAGTGAAATGCAAATATAAGATTATCCCTGTAAAATTGAGCCTTGATAATGACTTGGTGTGCCTGTCCATGCATGCCTTCTCCCTGAGATAAGCAAAAACGGCCAAACAATGAACCCAGTAGGGTGTATCGGTGAGACCTACAGGCTTCGGTAACACAGGGAAAAAGGAACCTATCAAAGTTCTAATTCAGATGAAGATTTGTTTCTCCAGCTTAGATCTAAAGAAACCTGGGAAAGCCAGTGGTTCTGTGATCTCTACGCTCACCTATGCTATGTCTCCTCACACAGGTCCAGCTGCTTGCTTTATAACCTCATTTTTATTAGACTTCCATATTTCATCAAAATCTGCCTAGATAATTCATAATAATAAGCACAGGCAGAGATAGGGATAGCCCTGCTTTGACTTCAAAGGTGTATGGCTCTTCCAACCAGACGTTTGTGAATCTGGGTCAGGAAAGGCTGAGCAGCACTGATTTGGAACTCTGGTCAGCTTCCTCTTGACTCACAGGGTGAGCGCTCTCAAAGTGCAATAAACAGCCCACTGCAGAGAACAATGCCCCCATTGTAGGAACCTCTGCGTTCTGAGCCTGAGCCTTCTCCACACCCAGCTATGGCTACGTGTGTCCAGTGAGCAGCAGAAGCACCCCTGGAGAGGAGACAGTGCATGCTAGTGTTTTCTGCAGCTCCTCTCCTGGCCTGTCTGAAGGAGTCTAATTGGATGCAGCTGGATTATCCCAGCACTCTGAACTTGAATTTGCTTGAGAAAGGTGGGGAAATCTATTCCTGTTGCATTTGGAACCCCTGGGCCACGGAGACTCCTGGGATAATGACGGGGAATCTCTCTGAAGTCACTGAGCACAACTGCCCAGCTGCCGGGACTCAGCGTATGACAGTGAAGTCATGCTTCAAGAACGCCTGCAGATCACACTTATCTCCAGCTGGAGACACTGCGAATAAAAATTAAGAAGAAGAAGAATAGTAACAATTTGTAGCATCACTTACTTCCCCAAATATTTCCCTTAGTATTATCTGTCGATCGACCATATTAACTCCGCTCTGAAAACAAGATGTTTTTAGACTAGGGTACACACACAGGAGGGGGTAAGATGGTGGGAAGAGCATGATTTGGGGTAGAAATTCAGCTCTGTGAGTTACCAATAGTTAGACCTTAGGCAAGTCACTTAAAATATCTCGGCCTCTGTTTCATCTGGTTACAAGTGAGTATGTAGAAAAGTACACCATAGACTGAAACAAGACATTATAAAAGATGTGATCAGGTGGTAATGAAATTAGAGTTTTTCTTTACTGTGTTTTTTTTGTTTTGTTTTGTTTTTTGTTATTTTGTTTTGTTTTGTTCTTGGTAGGTAAGAAATTATACAACTATGAGAATGTGTTTCTTTCCAAGCTGTTTCTTTAAGAGGGAAGAAAGCTTATTCCTCTGGTATGGCAATCCTCAGAACACTTTTGATTTCAAAAAGAATGGCTTATTTATGAAACACTTGACTTTGTACGATGCGATTTTTATAGTCACATTCTTTTGTGTTTATTTATTCGTATCCCCATTGGTAAGTCACTCCATTTATCTACTTACCTTGTCTTTGAATGATTTTTGGCTCTTTACAAAAATCAAATCTCAAAGTTCAAAGATTTGGCATCAGTGAAGAAATAGTAAATTCTCTTCCTCCACATCTTAAATTAGTCCCTTTCATATTGTGAGCAATAACCATGCAAAGATTCTATCTTTCCTAGTAATCTGCTCTATAGGAGATAGAATTTACATTAATTCAATGCCTAATGGATGTCATGCTCTATGTTAGGTGTATAACACACATACCTGATTTTATCATCATAATAATATTGGAAGTTGGTAATGTTAGACACCAAAACATGGATATTTTAACTTCTCTCACCCACCAGATCAATAGGGAGCTGGAATTAGACCCCAATTCTCTCTGAGTTCAAAGTTTGCACTCTCCTTCCACTGTACCTGACTTCTCCATCTGTGTAGGAATATAACCAACCTCATCATTTTGTAAGCAGACATCCCTTCTCTATTTGCTCATTCAACTGCATTTGTTAACCCCTTCTGTGAATGTGGTCCTGAAGCTGGCCTACGAGACACCCAGATCTCTATGAGACACACGGACTTCTCTGGCTCCATATCTCCAAATTGTCCCATTTCCCCAGTGACTCAAAATAAGTACCATGACAGTGTCACACCTTTAATGATTGCTGGAACTGAACGTGATGCAAGATCAATTCCTTACATGCCACAAATCAATAATGCTTTGTCCTCAGACTAACCATAATGACACTATAACTGGACCCAGGTAAGACCAAAAAGATCTAGTTCAGAACTTACATCCTTGTTACCTTTCATCCTAGGTGCATATAGATGTATGTAATTTTGGAAAGTTGTGCCAAAACAAAGGTATCTCAAACTGTGTTTGCCCTTGGGCTTTCATTAATATTGAAGATGTAATTCTGTGGATCAAAATTAATACAATTTATCTCCTACCTTGAGCCAAAGTGGAATAACAGGACTAGAATTACCTTCTCACTTGAAAAAAATAAAAGACTAACAAAATACATGAGAAAAGGGTTTACAAGTGTACGTCAGGCAACAAAATACAGGGATCAGTAAGAGACAGAAAACAAATGACTTTAAGACTTATATAAAGATACAGTTATCAAGATAGCATGGTATTAATGCAAGTATAGAAAGACAGATCGATAGAACAGAACAGAGTCCAGAAATTAACCCACACAGAGTTGGATAATGGATTTTCAACAAAGACGCAGAAGCGATTCAGAAGGAAAAGGATAGTCTTTCCAATAAATGACACTGCAGAAATTTGATACCCACATGCAAAAATAAAATAAGCTTAGATCTATGTCTTGCACCATATATAAAAATAGCTCAAAGTAGATTACTGACTTACATTCAAACGCTAAAACTATAAACTTCTAGAAGAAAACCTTTGTGAGCTTGACTTGAGCAAAGCTATGACATTAAAAACAGGATCTATAAAATAACAAATTGATAAGTTGGACTTCATCAAAATTTAAAACTCCTGCTCTTTGAAGGACCCAGTTAATAAAATAAAAAGAAAAACCCAGGAATGGAGAAGAAAATTTACAAAGTACATATCTGGCAAATGACTTGTATCCAGAATACGTAACAAACCTTCAAAACTCAATATGTATCACACAACTCGAGCAAAGTATTTGAATGGCTCTTGGCTGAAGAAGGTAAGAGCACATGGAAAATAAGCTCTGTATCATTAATCATTAAGGGAATGCAAATTAAAATCATAGTGAGGCACCATTACACCCCTTTATTAAAACTGTTAAAATTAGAAAAAACGACCATATCAAGTGTCAGTGAGGACATGAATCTCTTATACACTGCTGGTGTGAGGTCAAATGGCTAAACCACGTTAGGAGGTGGTATCATAGGTACATCTACCATTTGACCCATTCTACTCCTACTTATCTCCCCAAGAGAAAGGAAAGCATATGTCCATACAAAGAGATGTTCAAAAATTTTCATGGCAGCTTTATTCACAATAGATCAAAAGAGGAAATAATCCTAATGCCAATAACAGGTGAATGGATAAACAAATTGTGGTATATTCATACAATGGAATGAAAAGGACCAAAATATTGCTATGCTATGGATTAATGTGAAAATAATGATGCCAGTGGAGAGAACGTAGCATAAGGAGTGTATGCCGTGTGATTCCATTTAGTTACTATTCTGAGAACCATGAATGAACATACAGCCAGAGGAAGCATGGCAGTGTAGGGGTGCAGAGAAGCAGGACGGAGGAGTCTGGGTGGCTTAGCTGGGTAAGCATCTGCCTTCAGCTCAGGTCTTGATCCCAGGGTTCTGGGATGGAGCCCTGCATCCAGCCCCGAATATGGCTCCACATCCAGCCCCACATGGGGCTCCACATCAGGCTCAGCTTCTCCCCCTTCCTTTGTCCTTCCCTCCACTCTCTCTCTCTCAAATAAATGAAGAGAATCTTTTTTAAAAAGAGAAAAAGAGAGAAGCAGGAAAGAGTGATGACAAACAGGCACAAGGAAACTTTGGGGGGGGGTGATGGATATGGTCATTATTTTGACTGCAGTGACGGTTTCATGAGCATATACATCTACAAGAACTTATCAAATTCTTTGTTGTAAATACATTTGCTTAGCTTGTTGTAAATAAAAATAGTTAGTATGGTTTTTAAGAACAGTTCTACTTAGAAGTGCAATCAATCTTTTAAAAATCACATTTCCCAAGGACTAAAAAAGTTTTTTTCTGATGAAATATTGATTAAATTGTCCAAAATAAGCCACAGGCTATGAATGTGAGGCAGTGACGCTTGTCCTGGTTGGTATCACAGCTAGACAGCCTGAAGGAAAAACAGTGACAGCTCAGCCAAACAGAACTCAGTAGAGTGGAGAGTCCCACCAAACCCAAGTGTCCCTCATAACTATTTTACAGTGGGAGGAAAGGCAGATCTTTTTAGTTCCTTAGTGTGTATTTTTCAAAACTTGGAAGACCCTGCTCGCTTCCAAAACCACACAGGTGAAACTGACCTAAGGGTAGATGGGCAGAACAGGAAGCTACAGAAATGGAAAAGCTGCAATAAATCCAACTATCAACTAAAACCAGAGGGAAAGATGGAAGCGTTTTGCTTCCTTTAGCTACATGATTTGGGGTTCCCATTGGAGGTGCAGAAGGGCTTTGATATTTGATCATGGGGTGGGGCACTTAGGTTGGAAAGGCCGGGGAGTCCCCATCCTACCAAGCCAGACTCAGGGCAGAAATAAAACCAAACCCTGGTACTTGCTTCTTTCCTGTGTCTCTGCATATTCCTCCAACACTGAGAGATATCAGCAAGCCTTACGCTACCCAAGGCAGGCTTCACAACACCAGGGTCCTGTTCTCCATCTTTTACTTTTTCCAAACTTCTCCTTCTTGACCCTGGACAGTTCTGTTTTACACTTTCTTGATTTCTCTTTTCCTTTTCTCCTTCCTTACTTTCCTTCTTCCTTATACTCTACTTTAAAAGGTCTTTGAACAAAGCAGAAAATACATAAATTAAATCTATGAAGATCGCTTTGTCAGTAAGGATTTGCTAAGTGGCTCCCATGTCTCCAGAAACTATAATAGGCCCCGAGGGGTGGGGATGGGGAGCAAGGGAAGAATAAGTCCCTTAAAAAACTTACTGTAAACTGAAGGGACAAGTTTGAACCGATGCAAGATGACCACATGTGCTAGAAGCAAATATATATATATATATATATATATAAATCAGTGCTGGCGAGGGCCCATTGGAAAGGGCCAACAGCTTTGCCCCTTGAGCATCCAGGGAAGAAAATAGCATTTCAGTTGGACTTTGAAGACAGAGTAGGAGTTCATCAGTCCAAAAAGAGGATGGTTAGAAAAAATGGGGGCATTTTGCAGCCACACAAACACAAAAGCAGATAGTGGTAAGTGGAAATTTCTATGATTCACAGTAAGAAATACACTCTGGTTGGAATGGGGCATGAGGATGGACTTCTGGCTGGAGCAGCCCTGGTATGCCAAGTAAATGCCTACTCAGTCTAGGGCCTGTACAAACTGCCAGCTCAGGGACCCTAGTTTGTTTTTCTCCTGGAAAGGGGAGAGGGGTTGTCTTACTTGCCTCTAATCTTGGCTCTAACTCTGGGATCTATAACACTTGCATGTGTCAGCAATGGAATCTCTGGTCTTTCTGGTACGTGCGTGCACCCATCAGCCTCGCAAGCTCATTGTATCTTTCAAGAGTATGAATGATAAACCATCTCTCTCACACATAAACAGAATTTACAAGAAAATCTCTCCCCTGAAGTCAAAGCAGGTTTTGGCTCAAAGCCTGGCCAGTAGGTGTAGTCAAGGATAAAGAGAGGTGACCTAAAAGTGAATATTTTCAACAAACCATGCAGTGAAAGGAAATAGATTTGACATCACACACTTCTGCCAGCCCCGTTAAAGGTGGATCCCAATGCAACAGGCATATAATAGAGAGAACTGTTCACCCCACGTGTCCCCGCTCACCCTTGTTCTCCGGGAGGGTACATGACAGTAGATGATTCAGCAGAAGACCTACCAGGAACTGCAATCTGGTCAACAGTTTTATCTCTGGTTTGTGCCTACTTTCAATGCCCCATCCTGTGGGCTCAAGCTCCAGCCATCCCTGCTAGGATGTAGACTGGCACGTGGTAGAATTGGGATTCCCAACTTCCACTGGATAGAAGAGAAACCTTCTTAGAGGCTTCAGGAGTGGATTCCAGACCAAGTCTTGAAGAGAACCGAAGCCTCTTAGTGTCACGGTAGCTTCTAGGAATCGGTGTGAGAAAGATAGAAAAGCAGGGGTCAGGGAATCAGTGAAGGAATTCCCATTCTGCTCTTTCCTGGCTGAACAATGCTGAGCAGGATGGTTTCCTACCCTGCATCTCCTCTTCAAATGGGAATAAAAATATCTAGCAGAAAGCATCGCCGGAAGGACGGGAGGTAACGCATGGGAAGGGCTTGGCAACTCAGCTCTCACCGAGCGAGTCCAGGATAACGCATCCACCACATGAAGACTAGCCTGTGTTTCTCTGGTGACATATAGTAAAGGCATATATCATGTGGAGTTAGGATTACAAAACAAATTTAGATAGAAAGTGACATACAGTCAAACTGCTTTTGACAATCACTTACGGAGGTCTCACGGCAGGGACCAGCATTATCCTTATAACTCCCACACAGTCAACATAACCAGTGTTTTGTTTTGTTGTTTCTGACCCAGGAACGTAACAGATTACCACTTGATTTGGTTTGACCACCAGATAGAGTAACTGGTTTATGTTTTAAGACAATATTCTACCCAGTTGTTTTTCAAGAGGCATGCAGACGAGATGAGGCGCGTTCGGGGTGGTATGGCCGTAGGCATGCAATCAAGGCAGCTAGCAGAAAGAAGAGCAGATTCTTTGTTTCCTCATCTGCCAAAGGATAACAACTCCTTATTAGATGCCTGTCCTCCTTACAACTTTATTGTGAGGGTCAAATAAGAAAACGTGAGAAGAAAAACGTTTTAGACTATAAGACACTCGCTAGTGAAAAATACGAAACAGATCTCTCTTTATGTGGTTGATGGGGGCACCCCAGAAATTCCAGATGACAATAAAAAAGATGATCTGAAGATTTGAAATGCAATGGGTGCTACAAGTCACCTTTCAGGATGGCTCAAATTCAATTCTGTAACCAAAGGCCTGGGGTATTTAAAGACGCCCCATCTGATTGCAGATTTCCAAGTATGATTTTGCCTAAGGAAAATGGAACTGGACTGTTTGTACTGAATTCTTCCACATGGGCAGAGAATTATCTGCCTGCAGATTGGAGTCAAAGAGAATGGAAGAGCAAGGTCAAGTTAATGTAACACAAATCACCTCTAGCTGATTAAAAAAAAGAAAAGCATAGAGATCTGTTCTTATCTCTTGAAGCTACCTTTTTTATCTCATGTCTAATCTGTAGGGCTTTGTTTTTGTTCTTTGACATATGATAAATCCACATGCATCTTAAGTAAGAGAGTTTTAAAATCACTGCCAATGAGACGATGTTAATGGAGTTGTCACTAACTGAACATTCACCAACTTGGACTTAACTGTTCACATGGTTTTCGCTTCTGTATCTAGAACTCTATACAATAGAATTACCATGTGCCAAGTAATTCCGCTACTGGGTGGAACTACAAAAACACTAATTCAAAAAGATACACACACACACACACACACACACACACACACACACACACACTATGTTTTTTTACAGCATTATTCGCAGTAACCAAGTTGTGGAAGCAACTCAAGTGTCCATCCAAAGAAGAACAGATAAAGAAGATGTGGCGTGTGTATCTATACAATGAAATATTGTCACTTGCAATGGCATCTGGGATCTAGAGGTTATGATAAGCCAGTCAGAGAACGACAAACGTCATATGATTTTGCTCATGTGGGGAATTTAAGAAACAAATGAGCAAAGGAAAAAAAAAGACAAACAAAATTTAGATTCTTCACTAGAGAGAATAAACGAGGAGAGAGGGGATGGGTGAACCAGGTGAAGGGCATTAAGAGTACACTTAGTGTGATGAGTGCTGAGTCAACTATGGAACTGCTAAATCACTATACTGTACACCTGAGACCAATAGAAAACCGTATGTTAACTACACTGGAGTGTAAAATGAATAAATAAGCATTTCAAAACATGGCTCTTTCAATAAGTCTAAAATGAAAATTGGGAGTGATAAAGAAGCATCGAGTTACCATATAATGACTGCATTTCCCCCTCCTCCTGCTCCTCCTCCTGCTTCTTGGTGGTTCATAAGATGATGGTGTTTCTTGTACTTGGTGTGTCTAGGTAAGATGAGATGTAAGCAGTCCTACGGAGGGCATGTAGCTGAATTACACTACGTTTGAAGATTCTCCAATGTCCTCCTCAGCTTGGTTCTAGGCTCACGGAACAGCTTCTCATTACAATCTAGCTTCCCCAGCACCTGTCATTAAATGGAGAGACTAGAGGAACGGTAGACGTGAGGGTGTTTCTCAGCATACACCAGATGCAAGAGAGCCTGGTTTATGCTTCTGTTGCATGAAGATTTGATTGGCTGGTTTGAGAACCCTGAGTCTGATCACTAAAGGGTGCTTCAGCAAAATGCAACGTCTCAGCTGGGAAATCTGTACAAAGGATGCCAAACCACGGTGATCTCATCTCATTCTGTCCCAATACAAGTCTGTGCCTGGGCAGCCAGCCTGGCTCCTACAGGAGGACACCGCTGTCCCCTCTCTGTCTCTTTCTCTGCCTATCCACTCCTGTCCCAGCACCTAGTGTGACCTCCTTGCACTGACTCTCCATTACTTGTCAGTGTTGCACTTTTCTTGCAGACCTGCTCCTTGCCCTCCCCTGCTCTGGTGGCAGGAGGTCTGGCTCCATCTCCATTTCCCAGGTCCTTGTGCAGCTGTTTCAGCTTGGGTTCAACCAACACGAGGGGATGCTAAGAGATGGGAGGCTGAGAAGGGCAAAGCCAGAGCATTTTTATTCCTTTTCTCTGTCTCAAAATCTGTCCCCAGCAGCAGCACCTTCCGTCTGCTCTGTGTCTTCAGCTTCCCCAGGGAAGCTCATCCTGGATTCAGCTCCTGCCAGGTGACCCCAGGTGACCCCAGTCCTCTGCTGTTGGTTGTACCACCTCCTCTCTTTGTCTTTCCAGCAGAGGAGTGAAAGCAGTTTACTGCCATCCTAATTTCTATATTGCTTCTCTGGGATCTGGTAGGCTTGTCAGGCTTTGTCCCTGTACAACCAACTTCCAGTAACACGTGCATCTGTACCCTGATGTAATTATGAACTGTTGGAAGTCAAGAACCCCACCCCATATCTTTGTGCACATACATCTGGGTGGGTACTTGGTAAATTATCGTCCAATTGAATTGAAAATTCCCTGGCATTGAAACTTTATGTGACCTCTAGGAAAACTAAAAAACTGATTGGCCTGACAAGTCATTCTTTTATTTAGCGTTGCTTCCTTTTTACTTTTCTAATTCTTAATTGTAGTAAAAGACATGTATTATAACGTTTACCATCATAAGCATTTAAGTGAGAAGTCTTTCACTTTAAGTGGAGACTTTTCTTCTATGGTTAAACCAAGACTTGGTTTAAGAAAACCCCAAGGTCATGCCTTTCCCAGGAGCACAGGTGTCTGTAAAATCATGACCTTTGAAACCATCACTGAAGCCTACCTGAACACCTAGTAGGGACCTTAAAGAGAGGACTTACAGTCTTTACCACTAATCTCCACAATGCCTAGTACCAGTTCCATTTTACAGATCAGCGAATCGAGGTTCAGAGATGATGGCTAAGTACTCCAAGTTCACACACTTAGTGTATAACTGAGTCAATATGTAATTCGTAAATCTCCTACTTGAAAAACTATTAAGAATCAAGTCTTTGTTACAAATGGAAAGCCCAAGGCCCATGCCAAGATAATCTAATTTAGCACATCAGAAGTTTATTCACATCCTGGTTTCTGATACAGGTGGTTCCTCAGTCACACCCTGAGAACTACTGCACTGGAACGTAAGGAAAATGTATCTGTGTTAAGTGAATTTCTTGATGCATTCTCAGACCCTAGCCAAGGCCCTGGTTCTTAACCAATGATCAATAAGTAATTGCAGAATTGATAAATGAAAGAATGAGTGAACATTAACTTAGCCATTTTTTTTAATTTAAATCCTAAACATTTTCTATTACTATTAGCTCGCTCTCATTTTAGACCCCACGCCAATGCTTATTCATTTATTAACTCATCTGGTGAGTTTTTGATTAACTCTTACCATATAATTTGTCAATGCTAGATCCTGGGGAATGTACAAACATTCATCAAATATTCAAGACATAGGCTCTATCCCTCAGAGAGTTTCAATTATTTCAATGGAAGGGACCAAGCAAGTAAGGACAACAGAGATCTATAATAGCATGTTAAATGGATATTATCATAGATCTCTGTGCTGCAAATGAATTAGGACCACAAAGAAGGGAGTGACCCATTTTACCTCGAGGAACGAGGTTAGAGAAAGATTCCACAGGAAAGGCAATGCCCATGATAGATCTCAAGAGACAGATGTCTGTCGGTCACATGTAGGATGGGCGGTAGCCTTGCCATGTGTAGGTACAGCTTAACAAGCCCCTAGAGATGCAATTGGCTCTGCAGAGCTTGGGATTCCAAGTGTGAATCTCACACACCCACAGATACATAAAACCATCTAATGCAAAATCATTTAAATAGTAGAAATAGCAAAAATATTGCCTTATCAGGGGCGCCTGGGTGGCTCAGTGGGTTAAAGCCTCTGACCTCAGCTCAGGTCATGATCCCAGGGTCCTGGGATCGAGCCCCACATCAGGCTCTCTGCTCGGCAGGGAGCCTGCTTCCTCCCTCTCTCTCTGCCCGCCTCTGTGCCTACTTGTGATCTCTGCCTGTCAGATACATAAATAAAATCTTAAAAAAAAAAAAGTTTGCCCTATCAGTTTTGGTTGAGAGGGAGGACAATTCCTCTGTTACAAACTATCCCTTTCCTCTCCCTGCTCCAAATACATACAGGAGTCTCCCCTTATCCACTCTTCTGCTTTTTATGGTCTCAATTACCCACAAGCAGATGACTCCTTCTGGACACTATGTCACAACACCTATGTCATTCACTTCACTTCATCTCATCACCAAGGCATTTTTATCATCACAAGTCATCAAAAAAGGATGAACACTGGACAATAAGATATTTTGAGAGACAGAGACCACTTCTGTGTAAATCCTCTTACAGTATATTGTCACATTTGTTCTCTCTTACTATTAAGGTTGTTAATTTCTTACTGTGCCTAACTTATAAACTAAACTTCTTCCTAGGTATGTATGTATAGGAAAGAAAAAAAAGACACATTACATATGAGGTTTGGTACTATCCATGTCTCAGACATCCACGGGGAGTCTTGGAGCATCCTCTCCAAGGATAACGAAGGGCTACTGTGCAAAGTTGAAGGGGTAGAGGGTCCTTTGATTATTTAAACGTTAAGTAAGTAAGTAGTTAAAGCTGGGATTCTAGGTCAGGGGTGGCTAAGCCCAAAGGCCGGACTCTCAGTCACAATATTCGCTCCATCTTCCAAGCAACCAGAGAGTAAGGGACGTAGGGAAACAAGACTCTTGTTCCAGCTTTTCCAGTATGTGGTCCCTGGGCTCTGCTTCAATGCAAATTCAAACATTCATCTAGTGAAAATCACGTGGATGACCTTAAGTTAGATGTTTTTTATCCTCGTCACCTCATTTTGTCCTCAGCGTGTTTTTGAATATTGTATGGTTTCCTTCATTCTATAGGTGGGGAAACCAGAGCTCAGAAGTAAAATGGCTTGTCCAGGATCACCCAGCTAGTAAGCAGCTCACCTCCACCTGTGGCAGAACTGGAAATGCTTGTCATTCTTTTCTCCTGATGCCGAATCTGATGATGCCAGGAATATCTGGATAACAACGTACACTGGTAGACCACCTAGAGCTATAGAGTAGTTTAGCCATGCCTCACTTCCCTCTGCAACAGGATGCGTTATCCCCTCCTATAGCAAAAATTATCGAAAATTAAATGTCAGTTGAGTTGGCAAGTCACACAGCCAAGAAACAGCTGGGCTTCTTAACTTCACTCACCTCTTACTTTAGCCTGATATTTCATTTCCATATTTGGAAGAAATCCATTTATTTCTGGATTATCTTTATGTCCCCAGAGTAATATTTCAAGTATAACTATTTAATATGGAAAACTATTTTTGTTCATTCTGGAGTTAAAAAAAGCAGAGGCTGGTGGTGGCAACATTTGATGGATTAAATATTAGATGAGCCACAATCCGAGATCTTGTTTTTATTCTCTTAATCTGTTAGCAACCATGACAAGTTTGACTTATTTTGAGGAAAAAAAAAAATTTAAAATGGCCACAACATTAAACTTTCAAAATATTTGCAACAACTTTTTTCTATAAGCTTTAGTCTTACTCCTCAGTATTATCACATTTGACATAATTACACCCTGTAAATACCTCAAACTTGTAATGACATCCTTTCAAGAATTATTACTAATTATTATACTTGACATGACAAATTAAACATGTTGTTTGACGTAATTATACTAAATAATTCAAAATGCTAATTATGCTCAGAAATAGCAATTAGCATAATTAAGTTAAAAAAATAAGCTACTGTAAATTTTGCTACTGATTCAGTATCACAAACTGGAATTTTCTAGATTTTAATGAAGATTGACAGATGTGACTTATAAAATTATATCTTTAATCAAAATGATGAGACATTTTCAATGGCTTCAAGAGCCCTGGAAGAGATGATAGGAGAATAAAAGCTTGGTGGCTAGGGACTGACTGAAGGGCCAAGTATTAGAGGTAGCCGGACTGGAGTGTGAGTTCCCACCTGGTCACTGCTGACTGGGTAACTCCAGTCTAGAGATGCAGTGCTTTGAAATATTTTTCTTTTCCTCTACAATTAGGCATTCTATTTGCCTCTATGTCTGATGTAAATACTAGGATATTGAAGAAATTTTATCACCCTTGTGCTCATTGCTACACTATTTCCATCAGTCAAGATATGGAAATGACTTTAGTGTCTATCAAAGGATGAATGGATAAAGAAAATGTGGCACATTCACACGATGGAATATAATTCAGTCATAAAAAAGAAAGAAATTTTGCCACATGACAACATGGATGAGCCTTGAGAACATCGTGCCAAGGGAAATAAGCCAGTCACAGAAGGACAAATATCATACAAGTTCATGCATACAAGGCATCTAAGACAGCAAATGCGTAGACTCTAAGAATGGAATGGTGGTTGCCAGGGGCTGGGGGAGGGGGAAATGGAGATTCACCAGTCAATAGGCATATGGTTTCAGTTCAGGGAAATAAATAAGTTATAGAGATCTACTGTGTAGCATAAGCCTATAGTCAACAATAATGTATTGTACGTTTAGTAATTCAAAGAGAGTATTTCTCATATCAAGTATTATTACCACAGCAAAAGATTTTTTTTTTTTTTAAGAAAACCTAAGGATGTAAAGATATAAAGTGCCTGATACAGTGCATGACCCCTAGGAAAGGCTCAGTAAGCTCAGGTCTCCTGAATCTTGCTCATTATAGATATAGACATAGATATAGATATAGACATAGATATAGATATACACAATTAAGAATTGATGGTCTAAGAGGCACCTGGGTGGCTTCTTGGTTAAGTGTCTGATGCTTGGTTTCAGTTCAAGTCATGATCTCAGGGTCATAGGATGAAGCACGAGGTTGGGATCCACGCTCAGTGCTGAGTGTACTTGGGTTTCTCTCTCTCCCTCTCCCTCTGCCTCTCTCCTCTCTCTCTCTCTCAAATAAATAAATAAATCTTTAAAAGGAAAAAGAATCAATGACCTGAAACAGAAAGCAAACAATCTCTAATTTGTAGATTTGTGAGGATGTGGGGAGGTGATATTTGTAAATGTGTGACTACTAGAGTGTCTGACACACAGCTCTGCACAAATGATAGTTTATTTTCCCTCTTAAATAGATTTTTAAACCTGAAGCGGGATCGTTTCGTAAGAGCCCAAGGTTAGTGAGTAAGTTAATACAGGATTTGAACTCAAGTCTGAGACTGACAGTTTCTTTGCATTATCCTGTTCTGCCATGAAGGGGGTTGCTTGGCCACGCCCCCCACCCCAACCGCCGGTCAAGGCCACCCTGCCTCTTTCTCTTCTGGGTGTGTTCCATTGTCCTCTGTCCTGGCTCTAGCCCCACAGGACTGCACTTCACAGACAATGTGGGGAACATATTCAAGCTGCCAGCCCTGTGGGAAGGTGATTAACACGTACACTCCTAATGCCAAATCAGCAACCCCGGGATGTCAAAGTTGGAGAGCCAGACACCACTTTTATTTGAATCTTGACAACTTTCTCCATATTTGTAAAACACTATGATAAAGTAACTTTTTGTCTAGGTGAGACAGCTTATCAGACATTTCATCAGGGAAGAACAACTGTTAAAGGCATTCATTTTTTTCCCCCAAGATAAAAAGACACAGAGGCAGAATCTTGTAGGATATAAATGAGCTGACTGGCAGGAACTCACTCCCAGAGGAGGTTGGAGAAGGTCCTATCAGCTCAGGAGCTGGATGCATTAGGTGCATCTTGGCTTCTGCTCCAGGTCAGTTAGTGAGCCAGGAATGAAAGATTGGACCATTCAACCTACCTGAGACCTTGAACTCCACAATGCAGATGGGTTTCTGCAGCCAAAGTGAGAGAAGAACAAAACAACATAAGCACAAATTTTTAAAGCCCAACTATGTGCAAGTTGACTTTTGCTCAGCACTGTGTCTTAGAGAGGGACGAGGTGAGGTTATTATACTGTTGAAAAGACACATTTCTGACAAGGTTATCTCAGGGACACAGCATGGAAAACATGGTGCAGAATAAGAATCAGGAGAAATGATTTAAATCCTAAGAAAGAGATATGGTGATTTAGTCCATTAATCTTTAAATGAATCCACTAGGTATCTTTTACTCACTACTGACAGAGGTGCAAAGGTGTGTGTGTGTGTGTGTGTGTGTGTGTGTGTGTGTACAGTTCCCAGCCTGCAAGGAGATGATGGGATGATGGATTGGGGAGGACCCAGTTTCAGAGACAGATGGGATGGGACATTGGCTTTTTCCACTTCTGCTGGGTGACCTTGGGAAGGTTTCTTAACTTCTCTCAGTCTGAAGTTACTCAACTATAAAATGAATGAGGGTCAGAGGAATGGTGTCTATGGCACAGAGTTGTTAGCATCATGCTGGAGGCCCTTCCACAAGACTCGTTTTGGTTCCATTTCCTCATAAGCCCTATCGTCCACACAGCAGCTTAAGCAAATATACTTGGTATTTATTCTTTGCCCATTTCCAATGCAGAAGCCCACCTTTTCTGGTGTCTGTGCATAACTACGTGAAATATCCCAATTACAGAAATGTTAAGTGTAGAACATAGAATCTGGAGGCAGAAAATTCAAGTTTTAGTGTGGCTTTGCCAATTACATGGCAGGTGGCCATGGAAGCCTCACTAATCTTCCCTGAGTTGGAGCCCATTATTTGTAGAATGTCAGACTATTAGCACACGGTGGGAGAGAAGAAGCCTGGGCACAAAGATAGAAGACAGGACAGACCATGATATGACTCTAGCTGGGACCAACAGAGGCACCGGGGGTGGAGACAAGATGTCACAGCAGGGAAGAATTCTGAAAAAAGATCAGGCAACAGTCCATTGATTGTTGTAGGGACCTGGGCAGAGGTCAAGTTTGGTTGGCAGGTCTGCATAAACAGAAACAGCAGGGAGAGAAAGTCCAATGGGAGAAAGTGGGGAATGTCTGAGGACAGACATTGGGTTTTATGTTCAATGTGCTGAGTCATGAGATAGTGGGTGCTTCATGGATGGCAATCCCTCAGGCTGGTTCAGTATCAGGGATGTAAGTGTGGATCATCTTCCCGTAGGGGTGATAGCCTGAGTGAGTTCTCCACAGCAGAGAAGGAAAAATGGGGAGAGGAAAGGGGGCTGAGTTCTGGCACCCGTTGCCATGGATGTGGGCCAAATGGAGTGAGTAAAGAGTGCATAGAAGAGTAGGATGGCAGGAATGGAGAAACAGAAAGTAACCAGAGCAGTACATTGCCACCAAAGCAGGAAAACAGAGGATAGCAAACACAGAGGAAGGATGCGTGGAGAAAAGAACCCATGGTAAAAGCAATAGATATTTGGAAGAGGAGAGATGGAGGAAAAGGTGCCCAGGGGTGAGGGCATGGGGACACTCTGTCTGTTCTGCTCTAGCCCTTGCTCTCCACACCAGTGTCAGATAAAGCCCTGTAGGGGCTTTGCAAACTTTGTTGTCTATAGGATTTTATTCTCAAAAGGGATCCATTGCCTGATGATGATGATAATGATGATGATGATAATAATAATAATAATAAAAGGTAGAGAATAATGGGACACCGGGGTGGCTCAGTCAGTTAAGCATCTGCCTTTGGCTCAGGTAATGCTCTCAGGGTCCTGGGATTGAGTGCTGCATTGGGCTCCTTGTTTGGTGGAGAGCCTGCTTTCCCCTCTGCTTGCCACTTTCCCAGCTAGCGCATGCTCTCTTTCTCTCTCTTTGTCTCTCTGACAATTAAATAAAGTCTTTTAAAAAAAAAAGTAGACAATTGCTATTTCAGGCAACTACTCAGTATCTACTACCGTAACCTAATTCCCATATAAATGTGCCATTTTCCTCCTCCCATGGCCACTCTTTCCTGGTTTCTCAGCCTAGTGTGGATGGCACCTCCAGTTTTCTCTGATTCCAATTCCTTCAGATTTGCCTCCTGACATTTTGTGTCATGGTTCTCCTTTGTAGCTCTGGGACAACAAAACTCTGGATGGTTTCCCCTTCTAGGTCTGAGCTGGGAAGGTAGCAGTAGACTCCACTACATCTCTAGTTCAGTGAAGAACCCACATACAGGAGGGATAAGTGTGAAGTGATATCCAGAGCGTATTATTAGTATAGCAGTGCTTGATACAAAATGGTAAGGAGGGAACACAGGACACAGAAGCAGCAAGATGAAGGGAAATGCAGGTTTGTTTTGACTGGCCTTTTCCAGATTGGAGGGAACACAGCATGCTATACATTTGGAAAAAATTGTCAGAGGAAATCAGGAACTTAAGTGTGTGAGAGAGCTGGAGAGAGAGCAAGCACACAGAATGCAAGAGAGAACATCAGCAGAGGGAGATCTGAGAGGAGGAAAGCCCATCTGATAGAAGGTAGTGAGTGCTCATTATCACTTAGAGATTGCTGAAGGAAGAAGAGGAGGACGAGGAGAGGAGGGAGCTATCTGGGAGTGGGAAGACATTAGGTTCCTTCCCTCTCAGCCTGGGAATCTGGGTTATATCAAACACAACAGAAGCAAGGAAGAGTGGAAGGGAAGGAAGAGGCAGGGAGTTCATTGACTGCTTTGGCACTTACATCCCTTAGCCTACTTAATTACCATAGTATTAAGCCACATATATTGACGTGACTGAGAGAAGGTAAAAAACTGAAAGGGGTCCTCTAAGCAAAGAGAGACCCTAAAAGTAGTAGATCAGAAAGAAACAGAGACAATATACAATAACAGTCACTTTACAGGCAATACAATGGCACTAAATTCATATCTCTCAATACTTACCCTGAATGTTAATGGGCTAAATGCCCCAATCAAAAGACACAGGGTATCAGAATGGATAAAAAAACAAAACCCATCTGTATGTTGCCTACAAGAAACTCATCTTAAACCCGAAGACACCTCCAGATTTAAAGTGAGGGGGTGGAAAAGAATTTACCATGCTAATGCACATCTGAAGAAAGCAGGGGTGGCAATCCTTATATCAGATCAATTAGATTTTAAGCCAAAGACTATAATAAGAGATGAGGAAGGACACTATATCATACTCAAAGGAACTGTCCAACAAGAAGATCTAACAATTTTAAATATCTATGCCCCTAATGTGGGAGCAGCCAACTATATAAACCAATTAATAACAAAATCAAAGGAACACATTAACAATAATATAATAATAGTAGGGGACTTTAACACTCCCCTCACTGAAATGGACAGATCATCCAAGCAAAAGATCAACAAGGAAATAAAGGCCTTAAATGACACACTGGACCAGATGGACATCACAGATATATTCAGAACATTTCATCCCAAAGCAACAGAATACACATTCTTCTCTAGTGCACATGGAACATTCTCCAGAATAGATCACATTCCCGGTCCTAAATCAGGTCTCAACTGTTATCAAAAGATTGGAATCATTCCCTGCATATTTTCAGACCACAATGCTCTGAAGCTAGAACTCAATCACAAAAAACTGTCTTTAAAGTAAAGCTAGTTTGTGGTCCAACCAGGATTTGAATCTGGGTCTATCTCATTTCACAGATTATATTTTTCCATTTATTTATTTTTTCTCTCTCTCCCTATTTAGCTATGCTTCTCTCTCCTACCATCCACAAGTTTTTGGTTAGTGAGTTTACACAGAGTCAGGTGTTCTTCTGTGGCATCAGAAACCACCAGCCAAGAAGCGCCTTTACATTTGTTCACAATTACAAATGAATAAGAAAGTGATTTTGTTTCTTGGAATCAAAAGGAAGTATCAATCAAAAAGTCTCTTTCTCTTAGATTTCCTTCCTTAGCCGCATGCCACCAAGTTGCCAACAGACCCAGTTCAAAATCCGAATCATCCCAGACTTCTCCTTCTCTTGCATGAACACGTCCCATTATGTCACTGTCTCTTATAACCATCCCCGCTTTCTTCTCTTGCTCTGGGTCCTCATCTTCACTTACTCTGAAGACTTGAACCTGCTTCTCCAGCTTTTCAGCTCACCGGTCCTCATCTCCCCTCCCTCTCACCATTATCCTACACCATCTTAGACATCAGGATCCGTCTCGTACTCCCAAAATTCTTCTGTAGTCTCATGTCTATGCTCATACTGGTCTCTTTGTAGAGTGACCATCCGCTCCTTTCCACCCAGGCTCACCCGGCAAACATCTATTTGGCCTTCAATGTCTGCTAAGGAGCCTTTCCTGACCTATTATCTGTACCCCTGTCCCCCAAAGAAATACATTCTACTCCTTGTGCAGATTTCCATAAAAGACTCTAGATCGTACCTTTGTACTCACTTGCTGATGCATCTCCAACCTTCTCTGACCAGGGAGTACCTTGAGCCCAACAACATTTCAATTTATTCTTGAGCCCAGGGTCAGTACTGTGTGCCAAACAGATGCATCAGTCAGTCAATCAGGACTGATTTTTGGCTGAACAACCACATTTTTTTTTTCTGGTCTACATTGGAATTTGTCATGATGTCTTTTGGAATTAAAGCCTTTATAAACATAAACCTAAAAAAAAAAAAACAAACCTCACAAGACTTTATTTTGTTTGTTTCCTTGCATGTGTTGTTCTGTCCATCAGTTTAGGTTGGAAACTGGATGGACAATTAGCCTGAGAGCCCCAGTGATTATGCCCACAATCTGCAACCCTGAGTGGTGGGAAATAGAGGTCTTGGGTAGACTTCGAGTATAATCTCTTATTAGCAAATCACAGTGATTTCAAGAAAGTCACAAAGGAATTGTTTTTACTGGGAAATCACATGCTATAACTATTGAGGAAAGGAAAAAATATGTATTTTTAAATCCCACATACTAACATTATGCTTAACAATGAAATTATGTATTCAGGAAATTCTAAGCTTATACTTGGCCTTGTTGAACAGAGAGATGTTAATTTATCTGAACCTCCTGTGTATAACACGTCTGAAATGATAATGGCTTACAGCACTGTGCCTCTTCTCTGTTCCAGAGGCACTTACTCATGTAATCCTCACAATGGATAGGTAGCTTTCACCTGTTGAACATAAATGGAAACTGAGGCTCTGATGTGTTCTGTGACTTGTCGGAGAACTTGCAGCGATCAGGAGAGAGCCAAGGGGTGAGCCCAGGTCTTTTCAATTCCTTCTGTTCCAGAGCTGTACCCCTTGGTAATGTATGGACCGTGAGTTACAAGGCAAATAAATCAACTTAGAGGTTAGTATGAAATCGTTTCCATAATTACCAAAAAACCTGATAGAACCTCCTTGACTATCTTTGAAACGCTTCAATAAGTCCTTCAAAAAAGTATTTTTACATGAAGGAAAAAAGGAGTGAAATAAAGCTTAAGACACAAGCTACTCTGGTTCTAGTCCTGGCTTTGATGACAATAACTTCACTGTTTGACTTTGAAGGGTCATTTTTCTCAAACTTGATCCAAGTCAAATGAGGTGTTTTGGCTTGCTAATTTCAAAAGTACACTTGTCTCTAACTACTTATGTTGTGGGAAAGCAGATGGCAAAACTAAAGAAAAGAAGATTTAGGATATCCTCTTAATAATGACCAATTCTTATACAAGGAAGGATGCTCAGGCAAGGTTACTGACAGCTGACCAAGCCCCAGAATGCACCAATATTCATTTTTTAAGGATTTTATTTATTTATTTATTTGACAGAGAGAGATCACAAGTAGGCAGAGAGGCAGACAGAGAGGGGGATGCAGGCTTTCTGCTCAGCCCCCGATGCGGGGCTTAATCCCAGGACCCTGAGATCATGATCTGAGCTGAAGGCAGAGGCTTTAACCCACTGAGCCACCCAGGCACCCAACAATATTCATTTTTACAGTGACCATCTACTCTAATTAAGGAATGAGTTACCCATTCTTGTATGTTTACTTGGGTTTAATTTTTCAAGAAATTTGTCTTCTTGTGGATGCTTTACACATATCTGATGTGTCTTAGCCTCTATTAATACATGGGTAGTATAAATTGGTGGTCTCAGGAGAACATTAGAACAAAGTAAGGGACGTTGTGCTAAAAGAAGCAGAATTAATGGCATATATCAGTGATTGACACCTCAGCCCAGCTGAGGCAGGAGGAAGAGTGGTAAGGCTCTTACGAGTCACTGACTCCGTGAGAGTTGACATCCTTTCATTACATATTTTGTCCAATAATCAAATCCCTTCTTCCTTTAAAGGCAAGAATGTTGTGAATGTTGTCTTTCTGCTTGACAAATGCCAAGGAGACATGAATCCACGGAGCCCAGGACCTCAGTGAAGAGTATTTTGAATTGTCCCATACTGACCCTGACATCACGTTTAGAGTTTTCTCCTTAGTACTATACATCACAATTTCTACTTACTGGGGAAGGCAAGCCCTGCTCATTTCCATAAAGCATCCCTTTCTGATCTTAGTTACAAACTCAACAGCTCTCTCTGGTCCTGGTTTTGATAGTAATTTATTCAATTCCTATTAATTCAATGACTTCATCTTTAAGCAAGATCTGTGGGTCAAGAGCTTGATTCAGTGCATTTGGACAACATGTTCCAAATGCCAGGCTGTTCTGGGCACTAGAGATTCAGGGGTAAGCAAACACACAATCTCTTGCCCTTGAGGTTTTTTCCAGCTAATAGCGAAGACGAGTATGTAAAAAGCAAACGTTATTTAATGTGATATGCACTATAATAAAAAGAGAGTGCATGGCACAGTGAGCCCTAAGAGAAGGGTGGCCTAATTCAGAGTAAGAGAAGGTTGAGTCAGCATAGACTATGGTATGTGATGCCAAACAACTCTAAATTCTTAGCAACTTATAATACCCCTGGATTTTGGACTCAGTTCACTTGACTGTCACAGACTGATTTAGGGTTGCTCCACACCATCTTTATTCTGGAATGCAGGCTGGAGATGCATCCCCTGCCTGGGACATGTGGACCTCTCGCCACAGGACAAGTGATAGAATGGCGTATGGGTCAGAAGTACCCCTTGTCACTTCCTGCTACCTTTTAAAGCAAATCATGTGGCCAAGACTGACAGCCAGGTTTAGATTAAATGCTTCACATGAGCGACCGAAAAAGAAAAGGCATTTAATATTTTGAAAAATAATGCAACCTACCTCGGTGGGGAGCGGGGGGATGGCTGTTATGTATTATGGCTAGAGGATAAGGTGAGATGAAGGGTTGGTGAGAAAAGAGAATTGATATTAAGGCAGAAAATGGATTATGAGGGATTTTGTTGTACAAAGAAGGTTGGGCCAGGAATGATTATTAAATTGGTAAGTCTACCTGGAAGTGAGGGAAAGGGATAGGATAGTCAAATCCTGTCTTTGTTGTGCAAAATGGTCTATTAGCAGTACACTGCTGGCCGGAGCAGAGAAAGAGATCACCTCTGAAGAGGTGATGGGAGTATGAGTTTGGGAAGTGAGGCGGAATTGGAAAGGAAAAGAGAGCCATGGGAAATTGAGAAGGGTCTTTGGCTGCATTGCACATGGACCAGACCGGTGGAGAAACACAATTCTTTTTTTCCTTTTTCCATGACATGATATGTTACTACTAATAAAATGTCTGCTTTATTTGCAAATTACAACAGAGGAGAGACAATAAATACTCCACGTCAGGCTCTGTGAGGCCCCAGAGGCTCTGAAGAGGCTTTGACTCAGTGAAGCTCTCGCAGGTGCAGTATCGACAGGGAGAGATGAAAAACAAAATCCAGACCTGTCCTGGAATCACAGATGTGCTCCAAGATTGGCCCGCTTGTTCGCACAGCACCTCACAATGCACGGAGCAGGGCTGGGAAGGCTGTGGGGGGCTCCTCTGGAGGGAGACAGACCTGAAATTCAGTCCCAGTTGTCCTACTTACAGGCCGGTAGACCTGGGGCAATTTACTTCATTTCCTTGAGCCAATTTCCTCATCTAAAAGGAAGGAAAGAGGGGGAGGGAAGGAGGGAAATAAAGAAGAAAGGAAGGTATAGTAATCAAGATTCCCCAGGGAAACAGACCAGCCGGGGAGAGAGAGAGGGATCTGTTTTAAGGAACTGGCTCCCGTGATTACAGACTCCTGGCAAATCTAAAATCTGACGGAGTAGGCCTGCAGGCCGGACACGCAGGTGGGAGCTGCAAGTTGAACTTCAAAGGCGATCTGCTGGCAGAATTCCTTCTTGTTCAAGGGAGGCCAATCTTTTGTTCGGCTCAAGTCTTCACCTGATTGGATAAGGCCAGTCGACCCTCTGCAGGGCAATCTGCTTCAATCCAAGTTCAGCCATCTAAATGTGAATCTCATCTAAGAAAACACCTTCACAGAAACATCCAGAATAATTTTGGACCAAACATCTGGGCTCTGCAGCTCAGCTAAGCCGACACATCAAATTAACCTTCACAGAAGGGAAAGGAAAAGAAAGAAAGAGAAGGAAAAGAAAAGGAAGAGGACATGTGCTCTTCTGTGGGGAAGGCCTAGGACCTGGTAGCAGCTCACCAAAATGACACTTATTTTATTATTTTTATTATCATTATAATCATTTTTTTCCTGTTCATCCATCCTTTTGTTTGTTTGTCTTTTTGTTTGTTTTTTTGTAACAAATGATGAAAGTGAGACTTGGACACGCTACGTACGGGCTGTCTATTTTCCCTGTCCTGTTGAGGTCATTCAATCACTGCATGTGTCTGGTCATTTATCAGACTGTGGCTAATTCTGAGATGGACAGAATACCCGGGTTTTGTATGTAACTGACGTAATTCCCTCTTCAGCAAGACCCATCAGAATGATCAGTTGAGAGTACAATTGAATTCATTTGTAAATTACAGAAACAAAAACTGACCTAGTTTCTGCTGTCCAGTGGGGCTCCAGAATCTCCTTCTCTGCTTAAGGGGAGCTAAGATGGCCAAGGGGCTTTGTTCCATGTGGACATCTCCAATTCATTTGCTGATTTAACAGGACATTATAAACATATTATATCTTGGCTGCCTAGCACAGCGCTGGGCTTTGAAGGGACCCAGAAAAGTAGAACATGCGGCATGTCCTGAATTCTCCCAGTCTTGCCATCTTATTTATGTCTAGGGCCTAATTTTACCCTCGTTTTATTTTCAGCTGGATTAAACTTTGGGACGTATTAGCCTTCCTGATTTTTCTTTGTTTGTTTTAAATGATGGAATAGGTTGTAAGAGGACGGGGTGCTGCAGTCCTGCCACATGGTTACACAGATGAGAAGCGGAAACATCACAGAAGAGTGGTATCGCTGTCTTGGACACGCTGTGTGCAGGGGCAGGTGCAGGCAAGTCGGAGAACCCAGCACCCAGGGGGAGAAGGCGACTGGGGGCATCATCGTAAAGATCCATAAAGACAGATCAATGACCACAGGCCCCTCCGGAGTGCCAGAGGGTCCAGAGCCCAAATCACATGGCTCATCGGTAGCAAAGCCGGAGCCGAACACCTGCAGACCCGGGCGTGGTGCGCTGCCGCTGACTTCCGTCCTCGTACCCCTCCCTGCCCCCAGCAGGTGCAGCCCTGTCCCCGAGCTGAACTCCGGAGACAGCAGGGCAGTACTGTGATATAAGAATACACTTTGAGTCAGAAAAGAAAGATAAAAAAGCCTTGGGTGCCAACTCTGCCACGCGTTGGATGTGTGCTCTTAGCTCAATGACCCTCCCAGCCTCTGGAATGGGAATAGGACTGCGGACCGTGCAAGGTTCGCCCAAAGGAACGATGGCGTGACTGTATGTAAGGTGCAGCCCGCGCATCGCAGGTACCGGGTAGGGTGCTTTTGCTTAGTGCTTTCTCACCCCCATTTACGCAGGGCATTCTTAGGGACCTGTGGAAACGAAACTTCTGCTTTACCAAGAATTCTGCTATCATCTCTCTCTCTGGACACAGTCATGCTCTTTTTGATCCGAGATTGACAAAGAGGCTATTCTGAGGACTAACTAGGGAACGCATCCCGTGAGTGCCCCTCTCCCACCCACACACAGTTACTGGAGCTGTAGTGTGACGAGCAGCCAGCCTGGCCATGTGGCCTCAAACCTCTGGTACCTGTTGGCTGCTGTTGCCCTTGGCAACAGCAGGGGGAGGGGAGCTGTGAAGAAGGAAGTAACTAATGGTGTCTTTGGTTTTGTTTCTGAATTCTTTGTCTTTATGTGTATGTATGTGTAAGGCAGGGTGTCTTCAGGAGTGAGGGGAGTCAGGAGGGGATGGTTGGATAGGTACTTCCTGTCTGTGTTAATTGTGATGCCTTTTTTTTTTTTTTTTTTTTGAGAAAGGTGTAGGTGGAGACACTACTTATGCTTATTTATTTATAAATACACATGTAAGAAGTGGAGACCCGGCTTCATCTCACTCCAAGTCATTTGACTCCCCTTGGAGGGGGATGGCTCATGCTTCTCTGGAACTTTCTCAGGATGAATTTGGAGAAGAGGTAGGCTGAAGCGCAGGACAGCACAGGCTCTGGGTTCACACAGAAACTTCCACCACAGGGAGACAAAAGCAATAAAGTAGACCCAAGGCCGCTTGCAGTGGGAGTTGGGATGGTCCAGGGTTTGCCATCTCTGGATAAGGGAGCTAACAATGAGATGCTCTGTCTCATCAGACTGCCATTCCTCCAAGCTGGGGATTTACCAGAAACTTCTCTCCATGGCATAACTTCGGGCATATCACCAGCCTGCCTGTGTCTCAGGTCTTGGGGACTTTTATTCATCAGGTGAGACTAGCTTTATCCTGCCATTGCCATGGCAGGCTTCACTGCAGCGTAGAAAGTTCCCAGCACTATCCCTGACTTCGAGTCGGACTCAACAAAGGCACGTTTTGTCCCTTTAAGGAAGGACACCGCGATGGAGCCTGTGAAGAAGCTGAGAGGCAGAGAACATTTCCTGCCTACCTTTCTTGCTTGCTTACCTGTGTGGTTCCCATCAACTCCATCCAAGATTTTGCCACTCCCTGGCTACACGAAGACCTAGCTGCATCCTTGCACCTTCTGAACTGCCTTTTCTTGATTTGTAAATGGAGCTAAAGGTGCAAGCTCCTGTAGGCTGGGGCTTCCTGAGTACCGGGTGTGATGTCACACAAAGCTCACTGCCCAGCATCAGGGTGCTGAGGCTTGGTCCCCTTGTCAGGACCAAAGCACACGGCATGATACAACAAGGAATAGAGGTTTGGGATTTTGCGACTATGGGGAGAAAGTCTCTTGATTGTTACTATTTTTCAATCTAAATACAAGTATCATATGAAGGGAAAGATAAGTTGAGATGGGAGATATAGCCACTTTGGGGGAGATTTTTTGATAGTGGGGAATTAAGGTGAAGGGATATCTGAGAAAAGAGAGAGAATTTAAACAATAAATAAATAAACAATACTTTTCCTAAAATTTTTCATTCTCCCCAGGATCCCAAAGAACTTCATCTGTGTCTCATTTCCTTTTTGGTTTATTATTTTTAATGCAAGTATTTTCTTTCTTAACCATCAATTAATTTTTTTTTTTATTAGAAAGTAAAGGGACGCCTGGGTGGCTCAGTCAGTTAAACATCGGACTCTTGACTCTTGATCTCAGCTCAGATCTTGATATCAGGGTCGTGAGCTCAAGCCCCTTTGGGCTACACACTGGCCATGGAACCTACTTAAAGAAGGAGGAGGAGGAGGGGGAGGAGGGGAAGGGGAAGAAGAACCAGAAGAAGAGGAAGAAAGTAAAATAAAAAGAAAGCACTAAAACCATGGACAGTGCCACCATCTGAAAATTCATCTTGCCATATGTATATATTCAAGTTTATATCTCAAGTGTTTTCCCGAACATGAAATTATTATTCAATTATTATTAGATAGTTATTATTCAATAACTATCAGTGTATTGATTTCTAATGTAGTTTACATTTCTTTTACTAATTCATGAATTCTTTGAATTTTCTTTGAACTCCGTCCTGATATCTTTTATTTGATCCGTGTTATTTTGATGTTTTCCCATTGGCTTTTTCAATTTGAATTTTAAAGTTTTAGGATATGCAAAATACTTTAATATGTATATATGCAGACCTCTTTTCTTTGTGATTTTTCCCCCCATTGCTATGGAAACTCTTCCCAGTCCAGTAACAATTAAATATTCAATTAACTCATAAGTGTGCTATGGATTTAAGAATTGAATCCAACAGGAATATATTTCAGTATATGACCTGCCTGAGGTAAGAATTAATTGTAACTTTAAGAACACTCTTCGCCAAATTTATAAGCATATTTTAATGAAGAACTTACCTCCCCTTTGTTACACATCCTTGGTTACATATTAGATTCTTATCTGCAGCAGGAATCATTTGACTGCTGTGTTTTCTGCCCCATACTTTCTATTGCCAACTTTGTGCAGCCACAATACTCTTTTGTGGATGAGGGGTGCCTAGATGGCTCAATTGGTTAAGCTCCGCCTTTGGCTCAGGTCATGATCTCCAGGTCCTGGGATCAAGCCCCTCATTGGGCTCCTTGCCCGCCTTCTTGCTCAGTGGGAGCCTGCTTCCCCCCTCCCTCTGCCAGCTACTCCCCCTGCTTGTGCACTCTCTCTATGTGTCAAATAAGTAAATAGGAAAAATCCTTAAAAAAATTTGTGGCTGTGTAAGAAATTATTACGTGTGATCAACTCAAGTCCTACATCTTGCTTTTGTTTTTCAATTTCTTATCTACTCTTATTTGTTGGTTAACAAGATGAAATTCAGAAACGTGTTACCTTTTAAAAACTCTAGCATATGATATAAATTGGGTTCAATCTGTAATTAAAGGTGGAAAAGGCTGATATTTTTGTAGCACGACTTATTATTATATTGTCTCAATCCTATGATCAGATCTCCCGTCTCATGTGATGAGCAGTATCCATTCCTGAAGTTCTTCCTGAATCAGTGCTTAGGGCTTCACCCAAGGGCTTAGACACTGTAAGCATTCATTACCTGTGAGATAACACAGAGCTCCAGGAATAATGTGTTGTTTTTGTTTTGTTGATTTTGGGATTTTTTTGGCAGGAGTTCTGCTAGAATCCATATATTCTAGGGTCTTCTGACCTCAATCCATGACAATTTCTAATGTATATGTACTCATTGTTTTCAGTGTGAGTTGATCCAATTGTATTTATCTTAAGGAAAGAATGTGAACATATCAAATTTTTGAGAAAATTACCACTTTCGAGTAGCGTCTTTTTGCCCCCAGGATGTCTGTACAAACAGCACATAGCACATTGCATGTATAAAATTTTCCTCTGAGTTCCACACTATCCATCGATCCATCTATCTATATGAAGATTAATGATGAATATGAAAATAATTTTAGCATGAAAGTTCATAAACATACATTATACTTTTTCTGAGCCCAAAGGTTCAGAAGCTAACATAGGGAATTCTCTCTCTCTTTTTTTTTTTTAAATATTTTATTTATTTATTTGACAGAGAGAGATCACAAGTAAGCAGAGAGTCAGAGAGAGAGGGGAAAGCAGGCTTCCTGCTGGGCAGAGAGCCCCATGTGGGGCTTGATCCCAGGACCCTGAGATCACGACCAGAGCTGAAAGCAGAGGCTTAACCCACTGAGCCACCCAGGTGCCCCTCACACAGGGAATTCTTATTCCAACATTCCAAATGCCAATGACATCTAATAGTTAGGTTGACCATGAGCCAGATGCTGCATCTGCCTCCCTCTGAGCCTCAGTTTCCTCCATGGGAACTGTTGAGAGTGGAACTGAAGATCGCTGAGGGACCTCGGGCCTGTTAGTCCTCCAGGGTTGCGTTCTCACCTGAGAAATGGAGTCAATCTCTACCAGAGTGGATGAGATGCTATCTCAAAGTGGGTGGAGCCCTTGGGGCATTAGCCATCTGCTGCCCTGATGGTGGCTGACAGTGGAGACGAAGAGAGCCACTGAGTGTGTTGAACCCAATGCCACGATAATCCACAAAACTCATGCCACCTCTGAGGGCCACCAAGCAAAACCCAAAACAATTCAAAATCATTTTTTTCTGAAGCTCTGACAGCACTCTTGAACTGACATTGCATTTTCCTTTGAAAATTAAAAAAAAAAATGTGTTACAGGAAAATAAAAGTAAATGACAATAACAACAGTCAAATGTTTTATGACTGTCAAGAAAATGAAGAAAATGTAAGATGGAGACAGGCCCCAGAAGCCTGTCCTCAGCCTCCATTTCCTGTGAACTGGCCTCTGTTGGCCCCTCCCTTCAGAACCCCTGCCTCTTTTACAGACTCAAGCCCCAGCCCCTGTGCTCTCTGTTCCCCCAACCTCTCTCTTCCTTCTGTCCTAGCCCCAGCTCTACCGTAAGTACACTAAAGGGAGAGCCCACATCAAAAGGCTCTGTTGTGCCAAGTTCCCTGAAGACTGTCTTCCTGTGAGAGACTATGAAAAATACGTTTTGAACTGGGCAGAAATGCTTTATAACTGAATATTCAATGAGTACATTTCCTCCAGAATTAGGAAAGAAAATAAAACATTTCCAGAAAAGAAATCGAGTGGGAAATTGGAAAGAACCCTGGGATCAGGCAGATCGGGGTGTGAATTGTGACTTCACTCAGTAGCTCCAGTCACTTAAGCTCTGTGCATGTCACTCTCCTCAGGAAGAAACGAGGCTGATGGTAATTCCCACCTCGGGAGTGGCTGTGTGGTGCACATACGCAACGGTAAAGGGCCTAGCAGCGATGTCTGGCTCAGAAGAGACTCTGAGACAGAGCTTTCCCTCACATTCACCCCCAGAGTGCTCCAGGAGGGTGTTTTGTTGCAGAGAATGCCTTTTAAGAGCTTGGCTGGTGCTTGACGTTTGTAACTTCCCCCACAAATGGAGGCCACCCTGTGGGGTGTGGACTACTTTCGCTTGCTTCTCTATCACTGGGAGGTTGATAACAACCCCACCGGAATAGACCATCTAAGGGGGTGTCCTCCTGGAATTTGGTCAACAGCTATGAACTAAGCACCAGTTCTTTGGTCTGAGGATGATCTTGCTCTGTGGGCTTTCCGTTTTCCTGCAGACCCTGAAATATGCTGGTCTCCCCTCTGCTCCCACACCCTGACCACCTTTTGCTTCAGGGACCTGGTGGTATTGTCTTTGGTCTAACCTCTGAATCCACACAAGTGAAGGGCTTGTACACACTGTACTCCCTTTCTCTCTCTGTCCCCCACTTTCTGCTTCAAGTTCATACTGAGTACCTACTGTGCACAGGCCCTATAAAACAGGTGAATGAGCCTCAGGCCTGGACCTCAAAGCAGACTGGCCACTGACATATGAGGATTTGAAGTGTGTGATGAGGAGGACACACAATTCAAAGTGACGAGTGCTACAGGCTCCCTGGGAGCAGAGGTAGAGTGTTACATATACCTGGAAGTTTTTAGGAAGGATAACGGCGAATTTACCAGAAGGCAGAGATAGAGGGAGAAGGTCATGTCAGGCAGAGCAGATGATATGTATAAGTGCACAGAAAACTTTCCAGTAAAGAAGCGATTATGGTTAAAGCATGTCAAAAAAGAGTTTCATTCTCAGAAAAGGATCAAGTTCTCTTCATAATGACCAAATAGTTGTACAATCGTAGGACCTATTAAATTATCATCATCCTCATATGCATTTAAATTGAATCTTACACTTTATTCAAAATACTCTAGGATATGAATCCTAATGTTGCTTCATGAAGAAAAAGGAAAAAAAAAAAAAAAAACCAGTAACTAGGAATGAGCTTCACCCCTTACCATCCCCTGATCATCACCATGGTACCTCTCTGCCCCCAGTTACTGACCAGCTAAGTAGATATAATACCATGGCCTTCCTTGCAGGATTGCTGTCAAGGTCACAGGTGGTCTATAGGAAAATTGAAGCAGGGGACACCCAGGGAGGTAGCCCCATCCCTCTCTGTGCTGAGCAGTCACACGGCGCCAACAGGATCAGTCACCAGCATCAATTTGGGGGACACACAAGGTTATGGTTGAAAGTTCTCCATCCAAATGATGCCTGAGGTCTGCTCCTTATTATAGAACAGTCAATTTTACCGCCTCCTAGAGCAGCAGTGTTTTCCCGAGGAGATTACTCTTCAATTGATTTCACAGTCATCCCTGATATATAATCCCTCTGGCTATGACAGCATGCAGGCTCTTATAAAGACATTCTATACCGCCATCAAATGAAATTATATCATTTATATCCAACTTTGAAATAGGCACTGTATAGATCCCCTAGAATAAAGCTATAATCAGCATGAACTACAGCTTTTAATTGCCTGGTAAAGTGAGAAGCATTCTTGAAACCGAAGCATGAGACAGTAGCCATTGTCTGTAGAAGTGCGAGGAAGCGTGTGCTGATTACTTCCGACTCTCAACACCTGGAGGTTACAGTTAAAACTTTGTTTTCTTCTTTTCTAAGTTCCACTTGCTGATCAATATTTTTTTTCATTGTCATGGTCTTTCCTGGGGATAGAGACACTTGGAAATATATATATTTCATATACATGGATGAAGAATATTTGGGGTAGCCCGGGGCCGGGAGTAGGGGCGGGCGGGAAGAAGCAGCTCCCAAGCAGGGTTTGGGTTTATGACTCAGACAAACAGATGCTAGATTACAATAGCGGATCTGTTTGTCAAGGAGAGACCAGCACTTGGGATTTGATTATTGGTTATTATTATTATTGATTTGATTATATGATTACTGATGATACATTTCAATTTTTTTTTCTAAACTTCGGTGCTTACATTTCCTCCTCAACATCCGTATTGTGAGCACCCGAAGGGCAGCCGCTGTGTCTCACTTTCATTTCTCAACAGGTAGCGTAGGCTTAGTACACAGTAGCCCTCAGATAGTGTTGGATTTCTTGATGTTAAAAATATACATATTTATATATGTATATGTATATACATATATAATATATACAGTATATATTGTATATGCATGCAGATTGGACATATATATCTCTATATTTGTGTATATATGTATGTATTTATTAAAACCACACTCGCTGTGTGTCAGACACTGTCCTAGACATCCAAGTTTTCTGTTCCCTAAGAAGTCAGAGCGTAGAAGGTGAAACAGAAATGCCAGAAATATGCCTGAGCACGCTGGAAAAAGAAAGAAGGCTCAACCATTGCCAAGTGGACGGGGCAGACTGCCCAGAGGGGAAAAAGTCTGACGCGGTCATGGAGTAGCGATCTGGAGCTTGCCACCTAGGCAAATGAAGAAAAGACAAATGACAGGGTGTTTTTAATGACAAATAAGTGAACAATTACAGGAATGGTCTTTCTGCCTTCATCATTCTGAACAATTGAACCATCTTGCAAGGAGATCCCCACATACCAGGATGCTCTGCGATTAGAAATAATTCTGATTCCAACAAAAAGATCACTTAGTTCAGTGCGTCCGCGAGGCACCGTTGGCCCCAAGAGCCAGGCTGGGGAAAGAGAAAGTTTGGAAGGCTTGCAGGAGATCCTGCTCTCTCGTGACAGGCATGGGAGAAGGTGGATCTTTCCAGCTGGCCGGGGAGACCCGGCACAGTGCAGCCAGGTGGAGCAGCAGGTGTCTGATGATAACGTGCAAGGTCCTGACCCGTGCCAGCCGGATGCTCGAGAAGCCCACCCTGAGAGGGAGTTAGGAGTAGCCGAGGTTCATGGGGGAAACCTTGTGAGGAATGAGTGGGGGGATGCTGCGCTGGACCCTTGAAGCCTTCGGAGCCGGATGCAGACTTGCCATCCATGAACAGGTACAGGTCTGACCACTTCAGCCAACCTGAAAAGGAGCTCCAGAGCCAGGATCGCTATTAGATGTGTTCTGTCTGGGGAAGGATGGGCTGACCCTGGTACATAGCCATGCTCGTCATTGTTTGGTGCTGCTTGGGAAGAGCACAGACTTGACTTGAAAAGTGAGGCAGATTGTAAAGATGGCTGGCTTGCAGCAAATGAGCTACTGTGAAGGGAGATCCTGGTGGTGCGCCCCCAAGGCTGCCACCCCACAGAGCACCCAGCCCACACAGCCCCCGTCCCGCCTCCTCAGGAGCTTCTACACCTGAACTGGAGTGGCCTCAGCCTCACCTCCAGCTTGGGGGCTGACGCTCTCTGGCCTTTGATGGACGACAGACACCTGCCATCTGGATCCACGGTGCTTAGGCTGTCCGGCCGCTTGCCCACTCTCTGCACATACTCTCTTACTAATAAACAGACTTCACCTTTGCTCCAGAGTCCGAGCTACCCCACTTCTCCAGTTCCTGTAGCATGGGCCCCCATCCCACTGACTTCTATGGCCAGGCCAGGATATGACCATGAACTCCAAATGCAGGGCTAGCATATTGCAAAGCAAACCGTTTTCTCCCCGAGTCCCAGGGAGGAGGGAATGTAGTGGCGGCTCTGAGCAGACATCCTAACCCAGAGGAGGAAACAGAAGATGAGAATGACAACTTTACTTAGGAGCTCGATTCATTGTCCAACCACCCTGCCAGGAAATTCTTCCACAGATCTGACCTAAGTTTGTCCAGCTGTGGCAGAAACCAGCTTTGTCCTGGGTCGTCCTCAGAGGGGGCAGCTGGAGAAAGACTTCCTGTGTCACATGACACAGTGTCCCACGCTGACATGTCCATGAGAGGGAAGAGAGGGCTTCGTGCGTGGCTGCGGCCTCACTGACCTCGCTGACTGCAGGCGGACTGCCAGGGTGCAGCGGACAAGGCCCCAGAGAAAATCGGGAAGGTCTGGCCTTACTTTCCATCTCCTTACCTGCCTGCTTGGGTGAGCTGGCTAGGTCAGCTAAGTGCAGGAGCCCCATTTCCTCACCAGCAGTGTGCCTCCTAATGCCTGTCTTACAGGTATGCGACGTGATGGCGGGGCCCTGTGGTCTGTTTCTTTCTTCATTTATTTAAAAAAAAAAAAAAATGCTACTAACTTAAAAGGGTTTTGAGTCCAGAAGAGAAAACTGACCAGCCCAAGCTCAAATTCATGGCAGAGTTCAGAATATCTCTTTCTTCAAAGTCACAGCGTTGCCTTTATTTTTATTTATTTATTTATTTATTTATTTATTTTAAGATTTTATTTATTTATTTGACAGAGAGAGATCACAAGTAGGCAGAGAGGCAAGCAGAGAGAGAGGAAGAAGCAGGCTCCCTGCTGAGCGGAGAGCCCGATGTGGAGCTCCATCCCAGGACCTGGGGATCATGACCTGAGCCGAAGGCAGAGGTTTTAACCCACTGAGCCACCCAGGCGCCCCCAGCATTGCCTTTATGATCCTCCTTATCCTCCACACAGGTCTGAAGCTCCTTCTCATTGTCGAAACTGGACAAAGGTTTTTGTTAAATAAAGAGAGAGCCCCAGAGTACAATCATTTTCAAACCCCGGGGTATATTCCCAAGAGAAAACTGTAGGTCCCAGGCTACCTGGCTGACCCATACTGGGCTCACGACCCCTCCCAACGGCCCCACCTTCCACCAGCTGAACTTGCCTAAAACCCTATGGTCCCCATCACCCCCCAGAGACTGACAGGTGGGAACTGGCAATGTGCAGACATCCACAGGGCCAAGGATTCAGACGTGGGCTGTCTTGGCCTTGGTCATGGGTATAGGAAGTCATTTCAGACACCTTCCTGCAAAGCCAACCCTGCTGGAATGGCCTTGTCACTGTTTCTACCTAAAATGAGCACTTAAAAATTTTTTTTACCTATGGGCATCAGGGACAGAAGAACTCCTTAGTGCCAACAGGTAGTGTCAGACTTAGTGTCAGACTCCTTAGTGCCGGACCTAGCACCTTTTACGTCATACCGACACAATAGCTAAAGGGCACAACAATGGAGTGTCTGTTTATGACACGGCAGGGCTAGAATCCAGGCCCTATATCCAGCTCTAGTTCCCACAGCACCCCACTCAGGCTGTTAGGTGACTCTAACTCGGAAAATCCCACAGGCACATAGAGAGTTTCCTGTTCTCCCTTAATTCAGAATCACGGAGTTCTTGAATCTTGGGATTCTACTTGAGGCTGTGGCAGCCAATTTTCTTATAGTCTAATTTACTACATGTTGCTGGTACCACTGTGACTCAGAACAAAGGCTCTGGAAACCACTTCACAGGGGCTGTAACCTGGGCATGACACTCACTAGCTCTGTGTCCTTAGGGAAACCCCTTCATCTTTTCTGTCTCCATTTCTCTATGGAATAATGACACAAGTGGCGTCATGAAGTTGATGGATTAAATAAGTTGCTAGACATTCACTGCTTAGAATGACTGACATGTAGTCAGCACTGAATAAATGCAACGCTGATTTCATTATTTCTATTTGATAGATAAGAAAACCGAGGTGCTCAGATGCAATGACAGAGGGTAAATTAATGGAAATGTAGAAATCTGCATCAAGGTTTCCGGAATCTGGGTGAAACGTCCTTTGTCCATGTCAGTCAAATTAATAGAGTTGCAATGTGTCGAGGCTAGAGAGGGTTTTCCACTCCCTTTTGCCCAGTGGCTCTGTTGTACAGGAGAGCCAAGGGGCCCCCTTGGCTGTGGGCTGGCCAGCTGGAAGATGACAGGAAATGATGACTGGTTCCTATTCTGAACCTATGGAATTTCTAGAAGTGGCATCTGAAATTTTGTCTTTTTAACAGTTATTCTCAGAAAGCCAGATCAAAGCAGACTTGTGGAATGGTGTTTGAGAATCACTGAATTAGAGCATTCCAGCCTGGCTTAGACGGAATCCTTGGTTGACCGGATTAATACCTCCAGGCCAGTAATCTATAAATGATTTTATTTTACCTCTCTTTTACATACATTTATTTATTTATAAATTCTATGCCCAGACTACTGTGCCCAAAATAGTATGTTCATTATTGAACTGACAAAAAAAAATATATAAAATTTTAAAAAGGAGTGAGTATAAGGTAAGAGTAAGTAGAAGTTCCATTATTGTCTTTCCACTACAATGGGTCATCCTCAGCACTGCCTGAGGGAGCACACCCCATTTTCAAGACCAGAGCTCAAGAGACCTAGATGTTGTTTGTTGCAAGGCACCAAGGAGCCTATAATCAAACATCTGCTTCCCAGTCCCGTACCCTCTTCTGTCACTGATGACACAGCTGTGAAGGAGAACCTGGTACACAACCACGGATGGTACTAACTTCCCGGACCTGAAGGAATTGCTGAACTGGTCATTGGAATCCAGCATGTGTTGGGAAGACTCCGTATGCCCCCTTCTCGCCCCTCCCCCAAGGGCGAGCGGTGCTAATCTAATTGGTCATGCATTGAGTCACCTCTTCTGGTGGGTGGGTCACTGTGTGTTGTAAGATTATCACTTGGGTGTGGCTCTTGATGCTTTGTCCACTTCTGGCTGGAATGGTAGCCTGATATTTTCCTCTCTTCTCTAACTCCAGATCTTCAGATTTGGCTTAAGTGACTTAAAGATACATATGTCTTAGGCTACATGCTCCCTTGAGCTCTGACTAGACACCACACCTTGTTGACAGCACTTTGCTTTGATCCTTGTGTCCTCCCAGGAAGGATGGGTAGTTCTGTCACATAGACATGGGCCCCTTTGCATCATCCAGATGGGTCTCTGCCACTGCACATTCTCTACTTACCACAGATCAGTGTGATTCTAGTAACATTTGCTTAATATTCTTTTTAACAAGCAGCTTTAGTTCAGCTGAAGCTCAGTACCACGAATTCTGCTGGCTTTGAACCAGCTAATGTGGGTTTCATCACTGATGCTTGGGTGACCATGGGCAAACCAACTGCTCTAACACGGTCTATGTTCTCATCTGCAAAATAGAGGTACTAATAACCCTGCCAACCTCATTTGGCTGGTATGAGATGAAATTTGTAAATGCTTTCCATAAACTTAAAAAACCCCATTCAAATGAAAAGGATATGGAGCCACCAATGGGAAAAAATAAAATTGTTTTTAATGCAATGCAATCCGAAGCTCAGTGGGCTGCTTCTGCTTAAACAAAATTCTCATTGGAATGAGCATACTAAGAAAATTTGATAAAGACCTTGAGAGATAGGGAAATTTTGCATAAGTAGCAATCATTCATTCTTCATTCCATGGGAAATACATACTGAACCCCAGACACACTTTGCCAAGAATTAGAAAAAGAAGGTGAGCGAGACCAGTTGTGGCCCTCAATGAATTCACAGTCTAATGAGAGACAGAGACAGAGAGAGTGGGGTGAGCAACCATGCAATTACAGGGCAGCATGCTAACTTCTATGATGGGGATGTGAACTCAGAGCTGTGAGAGTGAACAGGAGAGCCATCCAACCCCACGCAGGACCAGGAAGAAGTTACCTGAAATACATGCTGAACTATACATAAGACTAAATAAAACTAAAGGTGGAAAGGATACATTCCAAGTGGAGGGGAGGGAAAATATAAAGATTTTGAGATAAGAGCAGGATTTGCACCTTCAGAGATTGCCAAGAGCCCTGTATGGCTAGAGGCCTTTCTGCATGTGAAGTGTCAAGAGGGGGAGGTTGATAGGGACATGGGACAATGGAAGCTTGAATCTGAGAAGGGACAAGCTATTGACCTGCATTTTAGAATCATTCTGGAGACTTCTTCAATTAATTCTGTGCTGGTTTGAGTTCAAGGCAGGGTTTTCCAAATCTGGCTGAGCTATCAATATCGTTCCCCTGAATGTACTAAATTCGGATTCCTGGATTCCTGTAATAAATTTGGATTTCTGGACTTTACTAAATTTGGATTCCTGGACTTCGTGTACTAAATTCGGATTCCTGAACTCCACGTCTTCTAAACCTGAGTCCAAAGATGTGTCTTTTGAACATGCTCCCAGATAATCCTGAGAAAGTCATACCACTGAAGGGGGCTTAATAGTGGCCCCCCAAATGATATGTCCATGTTTTGAACCCCCTGAGCTGTGAATGGTGCTTTATTTGGAGAAAGGATCATTGCAGTATATCCTGGGTTATGTAGGTAGGCTCTAAATGCTAGAACACATATCCTGGAAGACAGAAGATGAGGAAGAAACAATCTGACTGTGAAGGTAGATATTGGAGTAATGTGGCCACCAGTCAAAGAATGTCCAGAACCTGGAAGAGACAAGGAACCAACTGACTACCCTAGAGCCTCCAGATTGCATGAAGTTCTGCCTGCCCCATAATGTTATACCTCTGGCCTGGAAAAGAGTACATGTCTGGTGTTTTGAAGCACCCATTTTCATTGGTTACAGCAGCTCTAGGAAACTGGTACATCAGCCAGCCAGAATATTGTTTTTCATTTGTTTGCTGCCATGAAGGGAGGAGAAATGGCGGCAGAGTCTGAGGTAAAACCTCATCAAGTGGTAGAAGGAGTTTGTTGAGAAAGACCCTAGCAAATTGCACAGCAATAAAAAAAAAATTTCCAGCCTCACCTGGGGTTCAGCCCTGATCTAAGCTGAGCTCTGAACCGAGTACCTTCTTCTTGCCCTGCCTAGCCCCCACAACCTCCCAGTGCACCCTGCTTTTGCTTTCTGGTGCTGAAGGTGGTCATGTTATAGACAGTCTTGCCATAACACACCATAAACACAACTGCTTCTTTCTCATGGGGAACCTCAGTCATGGACTCTCCAGGGAGATCTCCCAGTTACCAACAGCCCTGAAAAGCACCTGCTTCCTTGGGTGCAGTGGACTAACGGAGTGCTGCTGGCCTGTGCCCATCACAGGTGCCGTGCAGGTGAGAAAGCACGTCCCTGAGTTATCTGGGACCCTCTAGACAGACATCAGGAACTTTCTATACTCCTTTGTGGGGCTATAAAGAGAAAGTCTCCTTCATGGGATGTATTTGAATGCAGGTGTGTATTTGTGTATGTTTGTCTTTGTGTGTCGGTGTGTGTTTCTGTTCCTGTGTGTCTGTCTCTGTGTGCATGTCCCTGTGTGTTTCTGCTTCTGTATGTTTCTGTTTCTGTATGTGTGTATGTGTGTATTCAGCCTCTTTGTAGGAACTATTTCAGAAGCACCTTTCATGATACTGAAGAAATTTCCTGAGCGCCTAATGTAACCCAGGCCCTGTGGGGAACACGGAAGCAAATTAGATTCAGTATCTGCCCTGAAAAATGTTCACAGCCTAGTGGAGGGAGACTCAGTGTGATGCAAAAGTTGAGGAAAATGACTTCAGATTCACACAAACCTTCATTCAAATTCAGGCTCTGCCTTTCATTAGCTAAGTGATTATTAGCAAGCTTCCTGAGCCCATGAAGCTTTAGATCTTTAAAATGAAAATAATATGTTCTCTCAAGGTTGTTGAAAGGATTTCTTGAGTCAGTAGATGTAGAACCTTTGATGCAGTGTCTGTTCCATCTGGGCACTCAGTAAAAGAGAAGTACGATTATTTTATTTGTGCTATAATAGATGTGGGCCGGCAATTCAGTAAACACAACAGAAAAGAAGGAACTAAGTCAGGTCAGCGGAGTCAGGGCAAACTCTCCAGAGCCAAAAGAGGGGAAGGAGGAAGCTGCCCAAAATCTCCGAGATATAGGGTTCAAGCAGAAAGAGGAGTTGAGTCTGGGGAGGTAGAGTCCTCAGGAATCCTGACTGCTACCTTAATCTTGACCATCTTACCTTGACCTGGATTCCATTTTAACTTTGACCATGCAGTGATGAGGGAAAAAAATCTACGTGGTTTTGTAAATTGATGTTAGTTGAGAATTGACATTATATCCTTCTAATTTCACATTCATGAAACAGAAACTTTTTATTCCACTGGAGCAGGGTTTGGCCTCACAAAATCATAGTGGACAACAACCAGTCAATTAAACAATTAAGATTTCAGTCCTCATTTGGAGAAGAGCCATTATACCTAAGAAAATGTGTTTAAAAAACTGACTTTTTATGGACATTGGGGAGGGTATGTGCTATGATGAGTGCTGTGAAATGTGTAAACCTGGCGATCCACAGACCTGTACCCCTGGGAATAAAAATACATTATAGGTTTATTAAAAAAAAATAAACTTAATTAAAAAATAAAAATAAATAAATAAATAAATAAAAATAAGAAGACTAAAAAAAAGGGTAAATATAATAAATTTAAGTAAAGGAAAAAAACTGACTTTCATCTTGTTTAAGGCTAAAGCATAAAAAATTAAATAAATGAAAGGCATTCTAAAAATTAAAATTTAAAAAAAACTCAGCTTTTACAAAACAGTCCCCTACTGCATTTCACATGTCTCTTTTCTTAAAAAAAACAAACAAACAAAAAAAAAAAATTATCACATTTTCTGAATAGCACAGAGTCATCATCACACACATGAATTACTTAGTGGTGCCATTGGTAGACCCAGTTTTCAGCCGTTCACCCACCATGAAGTGTCCCTGAATGAGCAGCTCTTACATCGGCCACATCAGCTCCTGTGATGCTCATGATGTCCTCCCTAGCCACCCCCCTCCCCCTTATCAAACCTAACCAGGAATCAAAAAGTGCCTTCCCGTGCTTGATCTTGTCTAATCTTAATCCTCACAATAGTGTTAGTTTGGAGGTAAATGCCATTATCTTCATTTTAAAGAAGGGAATCAAGTCTAAGAGCTTAAAGGCACTCAAACAAGTACCCCCAGCTAAATAATGGCAGATCAAAGCTGAATCTATTTGGCTCAAAGCTTAATCTTTTCACCCCAAAACCTCTTTCATTCATATTCAATTGTTTATGAAGTGAGCAAGTATTTATTGGGTCCAACTGTGTGGGGCCCTCATTGTAGAAGATGATGTTTACCCTGTGTGGTCTTCTTGTATCTTTCACTTATTTTTGTCCTCATTTTCTCCCTTGAGATTTAGCAGATTTGCTATCTCAGATTGTTGAACTTGTATATTGGTCAACCACCAACATACTCTTCAAGAATATCTTCTATAGCCTGGTCCCGTTACTGTCCAATCCTGGTCTCTTTTCTCTGAACATGCTCCACTCATCAATGTCCTTACAGAAGTGCAGGGCTCAGCTCCACATACAATTGAAATCATCCCACATTTCACTGACCAATGCAGAGCTTAGCCAACTGTTGCTGCCTTGTTCTGGGGTGGTTCTCTCTAGTTCAGGCCAACAGGATTCCAGGAAGATGGACTTTTAGTCTAAAGCAGCATTCCTTCCCATCTTCATGAGTACCTCCCTTACGTTTGTTAGATCCCACAGACGGAATGAAGATAAGCATACCAGCACAGAAAGAAATCATCAGACGTGAAAATTATCCCAAGCCTCGGAACCCACGGACACCTGAATGTATTTTCCATATACTCAGTTCCCTGAGCTGCAGATTCCACAATCTACTGTTTTATTAGAACTCCCTCTAAACACTTCAATAAATCTCAATGGACTCCTCTTCTGAAAAGCCCAATTGCTCATGGAAGAGATGTTTAATCATGGTGTTCCATGTTTTTAAATAAGAGGAGGCAAGTGAAAGCAAGTGTTCCATAATTCATGATGTGCACTCTCTCAGAAAACTTTTTTTTAATTAAGAATTCGATTAATGGTCTAATCATTTTGCACACACAAGTGACTCAGAATCTAGAGGATGCATAGCCATTTCAGAAAAAGTTCAGAATGCTTTCAGAGGTCTTTTCCCCATCTAGGATGAAGGGGGTCTGGAAATCAGAATAAGAGGGCAGGCAGTAAAACCTTTTTTGTACCCCTGAAGATATTCAGGGAGGAATACTTTACAAGGAACCTAAGTTATCTGAGCATTGGGTCTGCTCCATGAGTTACTTCCCTAAGTGAGAAAGACAGCCTGGTACACCACAGATAATAGGCAGGTCTGCGAGGAAGTAACTCCAGGCTCTGCTACTCACAGACTGTGGTCACACAAGGGACTGGGGTTTTCTGAGTCTCTGCATCTAGTTTTACAGTTGTGAAGTTTAAGTCAGGCAATGAGTGCAAAATTCTAGCTTCATAGCAGTTGCTTAATAAGTGGAAGCTGCTTTCAGGTTCAACATTAGCCAAGTTATCTAGGTAGAAAACATTGCTCACTGAATTTCAGACTTCTACCTTCCCAAACTTTGATAGAGTAAGTTTTTCCTGTTTTCGGCCACCATATTCGTGATGATTCATTACAGCAGAATAAGGAAATTAGTACACTCTCCTTGGGACACCTGGGTGGCTCCGTTGGTTAAGTGTCTGACTTTGGCTCAGGTCATGATCCTAGGGTCCTGGGATTGAGCTGCACATTGGGCTCCCTGCTCAGTGAGGAGCCTGCTTTCCTCTATCCTTTTGCCTCTCCTACCCCACACTCGTGTTCTCACTCTGTTCTCTCTCTCTCTCTCAAAAATCTTTTAAAAAAATAATACACCATCCTTTTTCTATGGACATTTTTGAGCAAGAAACCTCGAAAAGTTAACTCCCCTAAGTTCAGACAAGTATAAATAGTGAAGCCAAGATGAAAACGTAGACTTCCTTCACATGAAGACACACAAATTCTTGTTTGTTTATTTTTCCTATTAAATGGTCATCCTTAAGTTGCTCATAAAGTCTGTTGAGTTTAGAATGAATTCTTATTACTTTGAAATGTTAGAAGGGTCATAATGAACATCTTACCAACTCCCATCCAACATAAGCCAATAGCTCCAATAAATCCCTTATCAACAGATGGGATCCTAACTTGGCGTTCCATAATGTTAGAATGAATTGATTATAAACATAGTTAAATGGCTATTTGGAAGAGCAAAGCATTTAGATAACCCATCTCTTCAGGGTAACAAATAAAATTAAAAGTTTTGCAATAAGGAAATTAGAGTAATCAAACAATCAAAAGACCTGAGAATTACCAGCTGTACGTAACAGATATGGGTCAAATTTGTATATGATTTAGAGAGAACCATAACTTCCTCTGTACTATATTCTCTTCACCAGAAGAAGTTGGGGCTGGAATACATTATTTCTAGAGCTTCTTCCAACAAGGCTTCTAAGTATACCTGTAGGGACATTTCCAAAATATATCTAGAAATTCATAGGAATAGACATAACCTGAAATTTGTACCAAGTTGTAGTTTATTTCTATGGCTACCTTGCCAAAAGTTATTAACTAATATAAAATCCAATCAAAATTTTAAAAATAGCATTCAACAAAACATTGAACTAGATAGAAAATCTAAGCCCACACTGAACCTTAATAACTGGGGAGATTCATTTCCTAGATACCAATTTGCCCTCTGTGATAAGGACGTTCTTCCTACATGAACAACCCCTGATATTTGACATCGCTTTGAAGTTTATGAGGAGCTTTCATACACATAATCATTGATGTCCACCCTGTGAGGTAGGCAGGCGTCACTGACGATTGACAGAAGGGAAACAGGTCAGAGCCCATGAGCCTTGTCCAAGGTCACACTGCTAATAGAGGTCAGAGCCAGGACTGAATCCAGACCCTCCTGGAGACAAAGCCTCTCTTTTTTTCCCACAGTACTCAGTGCCTACTGATGACCTGTGGACCTAAAACAACATTATAACGTCAGCCACCTTTTGATTTCACTTGGAGACGTGGCTCTCAAGTTTGCAAGTCAATGCCTCTCAACTCCCAATTGAAGATGAATATTTGACTTTGAAGGCAATAGCTTTATTTTATTTTCCCTGGCACCTAGAACATGGGTGACACTCCATAAACACTTAATGAATAAATGGACAAAAGAGATGAAATTAATTCATTAATTTGGAAGTTGAAGTCTAGAGAGAGAGATAGCAACTTGGCCAGAATCACCCTGTCAATAGTACCAGGAGAGAATTTATTTCTAGATCCCTGGAGAGGACAATTGTGAGAGATATGTACATCCGAATCTCTTTATTAAAGGTTGTCTTTGGTTATGTTAAGTCATGAGAATTTTATCTTGCCCAAGGGATAATTTAAAGTTGTAAAAACTTACAATATAAATTAAAGATACGTGGCATAAACTCCAAATCACTGCATTTGTATTCTTGGAGTAAGGTGATGGAGTACCACAGAAGAACATGTTTGGATAAGTTGGAAATTTTCCTAAAATGTATTTGATTTATATCAGGGATGCTGGATCCTCAATGTAATGTGTGTTATCTCTCTGTTGTGTTCACTGCTTTCTTTCCATCTTACGTTCTTGGTCCGTGTCCTTATGCGTCCATTCACTTCAGTATAACTTGTCTGGTTATGTAATTGTTCCCTTCACTAGGAGACATTAGTCTCTATATAGCATGATGTCAAGACAAGGGCATTCTTTGCAAATGAGGCAGAAGTAAAAGCAGTCACAAGCCACCCCTTCCCCCTGACTCTTGGGAACAACTGTCTCCCAGCTGTGGGAGGCCGTCCCAGCTCAGGAGGCTGGCGTTGAGGATTTTAAGCATTTGGGGAAAACAAAATATATCTTGTAGCAGTGAGGACATAAATGCTGCTGGCTCTCTACATCTTCCTGGGGAATATCAAAGTGGGAGAGGAGGGAAGCCCGTTTTGGTGGGGCTTCAGATCATCCTGAAGGGAGCTGAAATATTTGAGAGCTGGAGAAAAAGGAAATGAGGTTCATGGAATTCACTGGCTATGCTTAGCCTGACTCTCTGGTCCAGAAACAATGAGAGCATTCCAAAAATTAATAGGTCCCAAAGGACTAGTTTAATACCTTCATTTCCTTTGCCAAGAGAAGAGAAAGGAAATACCAAAGGTCACCCAGTGAATCTGTGGCAGAGGTCAGTCAAGTCCCATTTACCAAGAGTGTCCAAGACTGATTCAAATCTATCCAACTGTACCAAATAACTGGACATCGGAACCAGAGAATCGAGTGTTTAATGCTCTCTAGAATTATGACCTTTATTTTCTGCCACCATTAACAAATTTGGTAAACTGCAGGCACATAATATGTAAGCTTATATCTGTATGGTCTACCATGTGAATTAAAAAAAAAATCAAAATGAGGATCTCAGTACACATAATCCTTTCAAAGTCTCCATACTCTTCTCCCGCTCTTTCCCCTGCCAGCCTCTACCTCCTCACTCCTGAACTCGTTTTCCTAAAATCCAATTCCTCAACTGGCTTTTCCAGTTTCACAGTGCTGCCCCATGTCTCTTACTTAGACCTTGAAACCTTTACTAAATCCAGCCACATTAGATCTTATTTCTTTACCGTCCAGACCCCAGATGTCCCTGGATTTGCTCATTGAGGGAAGTCAACAACCAGGATCTTGGCATGACTGCATTAAATTGGAGTCACTTCCAAACCATTTTACTGATTCAAGGAATCATAAAAGGGAATTCCAATAGTATCCAGGAAACCCAGTTTGTAACTTCAGTGGTTTATTTTGTAAACCTTCTTCTTTTTTGGTCTATGTTGTCTTCAAATTGTAAAAGAACCAATAAAACTTGAGTTCTGGCTTCTGTATTGAAGGAGTTTATGAAGTGGGGGAGATCAGACAGGTAAGGAGAGAAGCTTTTCTGAATTAATGCTGTCTCTCATCAAACTCATCATGAAGAAATTCACCCCCTGGAGAATTATTTAGCTAAGTAAATGGTATGCAAACATGAGAAATGATGCTGATTTTCTTAAAGTCACAAACTGTAAAGTATTTTATTAAAAAAAAAAAAAAGAAGGAAAAATGAATTGTCCTAGTCCATTGGGAGCCACTTCTCTTATGACTTTTACCCTTCCTCTGAATGCAGCATCTCAGACTGGATTATTCAGGATAACTGTTGAGAAAGCTAGATTCTTTCATTAAAAGAGCAGGTGGGGGCGCCTGGGTGACTCAGTGGGTTAAGCCGCTGCCTTCAGCTCAGGTCATGATCTCAGTGTCCTGGGATAGAGTCCCGCATCGGGCTCTCTGCTCAGCAGGGAGCCTGCTTCCCTCTCTCTCTCTGCCTGCCTCTCCGTCTACTTATGATCTCTCTCTGTCAAATAAATAAATAAAATCTTTAAAAAAAAAAAAAAAAGAGCAGGTGGAGTCAAACATTATTCTACCATTCCCATCTCATCTAGTGCCTACTTCATGCAACTTTAGCCTTTCCCTGGGTTATCTTTCATTGTTCATGTATCCTCCATCTCTCAAGGAAGAAACAGTATTTTTTCTGTCTACGATTAACCTGACTTCTTAACTCTGGATCCCACCCAACTATTAACTACCCACCTCCCTTTTTAATTCTCCCAATGTCTGCCTCTTAATTGTTCCTCTTGAATTCCCTGCCCCTAACATTGAAAGAAACCCCAGACAATCTACTCAACATGCAATAGACCCACTCTCTCCTTCTCCTATTTACAAACCCCTGTAAGAAACATGCCTCCTTCCTGCTGAATACAGAGCTAGACTCGGGGCTTGATCCAACAATCCCAAGATCATAATTTGAGCTGAAATCAAGTAGGACTCTTCACCAATGGAGCCACCCAGGTGACCCAAATTTGAGATAATTTTTATTCACATGCAGTTATAAGAAATGATTCAGAGATGTCATGTACCTTTACCTACTACCCCCCAGTGGTTTACAATTTTACAGTGACATTGCAAAACAATGACACAATATCACAACCAGGATATTGATGTTGATACAGTCAAGATACAAAACATCTCCATCACCACAAAGATCCTTCATGATGCCCCTTTACAGCCACACCCATATCCATCCCACCCCCTTTTTAACGCTTGGCCCATTGATCTATTCTAAATATTACTTCAGAAATGGAAATATACAGTAAACTACCTTTTGGAATTGGCTTTTTTTTTTAATTTCACACAATTTCCCATAGATTCATCCAAGTTGTGATGTGACATGTGTCAAGAGTTCTTTTTATTGCTGACGCATAGATGGTGGCTATGATGGCACGTGTACAACATCTACCTATTGCAGGACATCTCTGTTATTTTCAGTTTTTACCTATTATAAATAAGGCTACAGTGAATGTTAATATACTGATTTTATGGAAACATAAATTTTCATTTCCTGAAAGAAATACCTACTGAACAATTGCTGGGTCCTAAGATGGTTGCATGGTTAGTTTTTTAAGGAACTGTCCAACTGTTTTTCAGAGCAGCTGTACCATTTTGCATTCCCACTAACAATGTGTGCCTATCTAGTTTCTCCAGATCGTCACCAACATTTGGTGTTAGGTGCTTAAGGGCACGTCCACCTTAAGTGGGTAATGGAAGGTCCAGCCTCTATAATGAAGCAAGAAAAAGAAGTACAATGCACACAAGTTGGAAAAGAAGAAAAGGGAACTACCTGTATTTGCAGATGACATGACTTACCATAGAAAATCTCAAGGAATCAATAAGAAAAAAAAATACAATTAATAAGTGATTCCAGCAAGGTCACAAGATACAAAATCAGAAGAAAGAAAGTCATATTTATATATACTAACAACAAAAATGTGGGAACCAAATTACAAACGTAATATTATTTACAATGTGTCCAAAGGAAATAAAATATTTAAATATGCACTTAAAACTAGTAAAGAATTTGTATGCTGGAAGTTATAAATTGCTGGCAAAAGAAACTAAAGGCCTAAGTAAATGGATTGGAAGACTCCATGTTAATGGGTTAGAGGTCTCTGTAAAAATGTCAATTTTTCAAAAGTTCTTCTATAAATTTAACGCAATCTTTATCAAAATTCCAGCAAGATTTTTGGACTTAGACAAAATTACTCTAAAATTTACATGGAAATGGGGTTCCTGGTTGGCTCAGTGGTTTAAGTATCTGCCTTTGGCTCAGATCATGATCTCAGGGTCCTGGGATCAAGCCCGGCACTGGGCGCTCTGCTCAGCAGGAAGCCTGCTTCCCTCTACCCCTCTGCCTCCCTCTCTGCCTACTTGTGAACTCTCTCTCTGTGTCAAATAAATAAATAAAGTCTTTAAAAAAATTTACATGGAAAGACATAAGCCCTAGAATGGGTAAAGCAACGTTGAACAAGACAAAAAAAGTAGGAAGAATCCCTCTTCCCTATGATTGGGGTTACCAAGGAGCTATAGTGACCAAAGCAGTGCAGTTCTGGTGAGGGACTAGAGTCATAGATTATTGGAATGGGACAGAGGACCAGATAACAGATCCACACAAAGAAACTCAAGTGATTTTTTACATAGATGCAAAAGCACATCAATAAAGGAGAGAGAGACTTTTCAATAATTGTTCCAGAAGCAACTGGATCCTCAGAGGCAATAAGTGAATAAACAGACTAAAAAACAAATGAACAAATTTTAAAATATGAATGAAATTTGATCTAATCCAGCTTAAAGCATTAAGCTCCTTGAGGACAGAAATCATTTCTGATCATTCTCTGGAACCTAAAACAGCGGTGAAAACATGCACATGCTCTGCGGATAGCAAACAAGTGAATGATGCGTGAATAATTAAGTGGCCCAAATATGCCTTTGAGGCTCTCTTGAGAAAGAAGCTTCTAAGCTAAAATTTCAGAGCTGCACAGGATTTGTCTTGCAGGAGACTCTAAGTCTGATCAATAAAAAGAGCACTAACAGAGAACTCTGGAGAAAGATGGGCTCTGAGGTTGAGCCCCAGCTCGGCAAGGCACATAACTCTTTACTCTGAAACACTGAATTTCACTGAACCTGAAATTATTTATCTCTACAGTGGGAAAGAAAATATTTACTTGAAGATTTTGCAAGTATGAAACACTCTCAGAGGGCTCAGCATGTAATAGATGCTCAATAAAAGGTAGTAGGTCTTTTTCATGTAATAGTCTTAAAAAGTGTTAAACCAGGATCTGTCTTCATAAAGCAGTGTGGCATACTGGAAAATTTCGTAGTAAGTTTAATAAGTTTTTTGTTTGGTTTTATTTAAGCAGCTTTGTCTGGTCTTAAAAATGCCATGGGTAGAGCTCCCAATTCACAGCAAAAGTCATATCCATGACCACTTGGATTTCTCTAAATAATTTGCACTCATGGAACCTCAGTCAATAGCCAGTAACAAGTGGATGAGTGGCATTCATTATTCACTCTCTAAGGCCAACTCTGTTTTGAACTATTTAACTGAAAACATCTTCTTTTAAAAGCAAGTCTTGCCAATTGGCTGCTTAAGAGTAAAATATCTTTATGAAAAGTTTTAAGATGTCCGTCCGTTCCAGGAGGGCTGGAGAGAAAGCAAGCTCTCAACACGGTTGCTCTCTATTTTGGTTTAAACTGAATGATTTTCTTCTGAGCTTGGATTTCAAATCTGTGCCCTGTCTAGACCACAGAACACTACTCCAGAGAGGGATCCTAGACACGATGAAAGATGGAGGGGACATTCAGAAAAGATCTCAGAGCAAGAGGCCCAGTATTACAGCCACCCTGCACCTGAATTCGTCTTTTTGCATTGAATGGTGACCTTATCCAAATGCACAGCCCCCAAAGCAACAGATGGTTGATGAAAGGTCACCAGGCTGAGAATTAGAACTCCTGTATGAGCCTGGCCATCTCCCCATCTGGAGGTCTCAGCCCCCTATTTATAAAAGATGAAACTGCACAAGTGAATCTCTGAACTCCCTTCAAGATCTGCATTTTTCGGGCGCCTGGGTGGCTCAGTGGGTTAAGCCGCTGCCTTCGGCTCAGGTCATGATCTCAGGGTCCTGGGATCGAGTCCCGCATCGGGCTCTCTGCTCAGCAAGAAGCCTGCTTCCCTCTCTCTCTCTCTCTCTCTCTCTGCCTGCCTCTCTGTCTACTTGTGATCTCTCTCTGTCAAATAAATAAATAAAATCTTTAAAAAAAAAAAAAAAGATCTGCATTTTTCTGAACTTTTAACTACTGTGACGTCTTCATTTCTCTCTTCCCTTCTAGCTCATGTGGTCAAGCACCAACTCTCCAGCCATTAAGAAAAGGCGCACAGTGTTTCACAGCAAGCCTGGTGAATCCAAATGTTCAGAGATGAGAGGAAGAAAATGAGGGTTGTGTCTCCTTGTCATTAAAATTCCTTCCTAGACTGCTGAGTTCCCATGCATTTGAATGAATTATCTTAGAATCAGTGTTAGTGCTTAATTGGGAGACAGAGAAAACCGCAAAGAATCTGACAAGAGAAGGCAGATGAAATAGAAAAGTCTCCAGGCACTGAAAAGTTTGACAAACAGAAGAGCTTGTGATTTGAAAGACAGCTAATGGAGAACATGAGTCAGCATGAGATAACTAAAAAAAGTTAAATAATTAAGCTTACATAATAGGTATCTGATTGAATATCTAGATTTGGATTTAATTAACATTTCTAACCATTCTTTGTCAGTAACTATATATTATTCAATTTAAAAGTGGAGAACTTCCATTATTTAAAAAAAATCATTCATCTACAGCATGTCTATGAATTTATTTCCAGATCTAGCAAAGAAGCTATTGTCCTTCCAACTCCCTTCTCCTCCTGACACACAAAAAAAGCCTTACAATTAGATTTCTAGGAGGCGAAAAAAATCGGAAGATGTGGATACCCTATCATCATTTTCTATAGGTCAATTGGAATGTAAATCATAAATTTAATCCATTAGCCTATGTGCTTGATGGCAGGCCCTTCCTAAGCAAGTGGTGAGGGTGTTTCTGAGTTTCATCAGAACTGGTCACTGCCATCTTTGAGGAGCTCCCAGGCAATGGGAAAAATAGATCACAAAGTAAATGTCATGTAGCTCTTTCCTTCCCTGGCTGCTGGAAGCTGGCCCGCCACTGTGAATGACACAGTAACAATCCAGACCAGGGACTTCATCACCAATCAGCTACTTCAGCAGGAAGAAATGATCATTGATGTCCTTCACCCTGGGAAGGTGACAGCACCTAAGACAGAAATCCAGGAGAAATTATCCGAAACGTACAAGACAACGCGGGATATCGTCTTTGTATTTGCATTCAGAACCCATTTTGTTGGTGGCTAGTTATGTTAAATTCAATACTGCTTTCCAGGTCATAGAAGTGTGATTCAAATGACAGCTCTTTCTAGTGTAACACACTGACTCACAAGGCTGCTTTTGGGAGGTGCTTTGGAAACAAAAAAAGTTACATCACATTTGATTCCTCACCGCCCAAGAAATGACAGTCTAGTGGAACAGGCAAACACATATAAATCCATCCCAGGTTGTGACAGTATACCAAAACCTTCTCAAAGCCCTTCAGAAGTCAATTCAAATACCCCATTCCCTGAGAACATTTCTATAAAGATCCTTATCAGAGGACTGTAATTCGTCTTGTGTTAAACTCTAATGTGTCTATACTCTGATTGGGCCATATCTTTCAATGTTTTAGTATTAAATATAGCATACTAGCAGAAAGCAGTGTTGAATATAACATTAACATGCTAAGTTCTTGTTCACTCTCTATTTATGCAAGGGATGGTCACTGGGTGTGAATTAGGATCCAGTTTCCTCCTTAGCTGTCTAGAATATAAATGCAAATGCAACGTGTGTCCTGACCTATAGGGACTTAGAGCCGGTGTAATGACTTTCTAAGAGCAGGTTGCACAATTCTAACCAAATGTAATCCTGTTTGTAGCGACTGTAGGCTACACTTCTTAAGCAGCTCACAGCAATTCTCATTTTGCCAGGACACAGAGGATGTGCAGATAATTCTTGCCAATCAAGAGCACCGTTCTGCTACTGGGTTGAATCAGCAGCCACCCAGGAATCACCCAGTTATCTGGAACATAACCATCAAGAGGACTTTTCTTGGTCTATATTTGGGTATGAAATATTTAGCACAAGAATGGAATGATAAATTTCATGTGCTGTACCCAAACTCGCTGAATGAAGTATCACCCCATAGCACCCTCTTACTGTTCCCCAGGGATGTTTCTGGCTTCTGTGTTGGACCGTAATATAATTTTGAAGCTTTTCCATCTCAGCAAGCATACATATGTATTCATGAACACTAGCAAGAAAAAAGACAAAAAAAGGAACCACTCTTTAAAGGAAAAATGAGAGCCCTTACTTCCCTTTGCCATCAGGAATATGGTTCCGGGATGAAGTGAGTTTCCTATTGCTCTGGAGGCAGGAAAATTGGTGTCTTGTGCATTGTCTCGTGTGCCTAAGGGGGGAAGGACTGTGCCATGTAACACAGCAGAGAAGCTGTCCTCTCAATACCTCTGGTTGCAGAGGGTACATATGCCAGCTCCAGGGGGGCTCCCTGGGTCTGGCCACAGGTGGCACATGATGGGACAGATCTTGTTTGGAGGGACCCCAGCCAGTTTCATAGTCTTGGAGGTGGCATCTTTATGGGAAGCCAAGCTCCTGCTGTGACAATCTGGGGGAGATTATCCTGCACCTCGCTTTACATGGACTTCCTGCTTCTGAATTAAGCTACAAGCTTCCTGGGGTGGGATATGCCTCATCACGAGAGTATCTGCCCCAAAGCAAGGCAACATGTCTTCTCCAGGAAGGAAAAAGCAAAAACCATAAAGCCCTTCTGTCCTCACCCTCTGAAACAGTGGAGATAAGAACTCACCCCCAACAGCCCTTACTTTCTGTGTGGGCTGTTGGAGCTGGGGCCACAGAAGCTAAAAAGTATTGGTAACCTTCCCCAGCAAACTTTTCAAAAACCTCTCACACGTCTTCCTACACAGCACGGCCTTGAAAACATTGCATAGGAAGGCAATCTCAGCAAGACCTTTGGAATAGAAAGACAGTCAGGGACTCCGCCAGGGCAGGGGCTAAGGGACTGGATACCTGCATCCAGCTTTGCTACTAACCAGTGGATGGTTTTACATGTGAGAGTCACTGTCCTCATTCATGAAACGGGGATGAGACTAATCCTACAACATTGCTCTAAGATAACGCCCTTTTTTTGTGACCTCTAAAGTATAATTAAAGCACTAGTTATCATTATTAATAATAATGAAACAACAGTCATCAATTTGAATACCATCCTTTCCATTCCAGATTTTTTTTCTCTGCCTACTCAACCCTCCTGCCAGAGGTCTCTTGGATTTTGACAGTGATCCTTGTCACCAGACCTGTCAGAGAATGGTGTGGGGTCTTGGGTTACCAAGACCAATGCAGGCACATTGCTCACGAGGTTTCAGTTTCTAAATGTGGTAGAAAGGACCTCACCTAGGGGACAAAATGGTAAACCACTTTTGGTTTCTTATTCTGGTAAGCTCTCCGAGGACATGAGTGTTATCTATGTTGCCTACTGCTCTGTTCCCAGCAGCCCCTCAGGCCTGCTGATACTCAGTAAATGTGCTGGGGAAACCCTCAAGGAAATCCTAAGCCTTATTTCTTGTTTCCACGAACCTATTATCAAATCCAAGTTAAGTGAGTCCAATATTCCTTTAAAGCACTCTCTCTATAGTGAATATGTCAACAACACTTTATTTTCACATAATGGAAATTTCTACCCTGTCCCATTCTTTTAAGTGAAACTGTCAAAACAAACAAAAAAACAAACAAAACAAACAATCAAAACACACACACACACACAAAATAATAACAACAAAACCTTAAGTGGTAAAATACAACTGCAAGCACAGTCCTTATGACTTGATCTGGGTTTAAATCCTAAATCTATCATTAGTGGAGTGACCTTGGGCAAGTTAACTTCCCGCCCTGAGCCTTGGTCTCCTTATCTATAAAATAGAAACAATGTGAGTACCTACCCTCTAGAGAGCACTTGAAGTTCAAAATATGAAAGATAATGTCAAGTTCTCAAAACACTGTCTGGGATATGCCTGATCCTCTACAAATATTTCCTGTGAACATGATGCCTGAACATTGAAGACAAACTACCTTCACCTCCATGCTGTGGGGAGGAATCATACTACAGGATTTCATAAGTCATAGAACCCTGAAACAGGACCCAGTGCAGGGTGATCTGTCCTGTGGGGTTCGGGACTCACATATAGTGCTGCTTGTTGAAATGAGCTCCAGACCCTAATCCACAACTGTCTTCAACTGCCTGGAGATGTCTCTGGAGAACTTCAAAGTCAGCTTGCCCAAACTTGAATCCATAATCATTCAGACTCCCCATCTCGGTCAGTGACATTTTCATCCACCGTCATCTGGCCACCCACCTCAGAAGCCCAAGATACTTCCTGGTCTCCCTCATGCTCTGAGCCAAGTTTCATTAGGTCCTGCTGAATTGACCTCCTCGTGACATCTAGAAGCCAACACCGACCCTTTCAACCCTCTGTTTTATAACCCTCCCATTGTCAGCGGACCTGGTCTCCAGTCCTGCAACCTGGCACTGGTAGAAAACCATTCCTTCCCACCTCACAGCCAGGAAGTGGTCATCCTAAAAAAAAAAAGTAACCACACCCTGCTCTTGCTCAAAATTCGTCCATGACCCTGGCCTGCTCCAGGAAAGAGGTCACTCCCTTCATCATGACTTGCAAGTCCCCATGTGCTTTGACCTCTGATGTCTTTGGCGTCTTTCCTTACACACCCCTCCTCCCATCCTTTGCTCCTGTCACTAAAGGACACCACTGTATCGCTGAGGGTGCGTGGACCTCTGCTTGGAACACCCTTTCTCCTTTGGCCCTCTTGATAAAGTCCTCTTCAATTAGTAAGGCTCATTTGACTGTCACTTCCTTTGTGACTTCACCAGGGCCAAGGCCCTGGCTCTCTCAGCCTCCCCTTTGGTATCTAGGACTATCTCCCTTCCTTCCCATTGTTCTCTGAGCTATCATCTCCATCACACAGCATTGTCACCGAGGAGGCTACACTGTGTGTCACACAGTAACTGCCAGGATGGTGCATTGTTCATTTGAGGCCACAGCACCCAGGGTCAGACTGATAACAAAGCAGGTAATCATCAAATACTTAATAAATGAATGAAAATCATTACTTAATTAATTAAGTATAAAGGTAGGGTTCTTTCCTCAGAGAAATCAATATAAAACCATTAGCGGACACACAAGGGCTATTCTGCCTAGGGTGTTATTAACCCAGGGAGCTGTGTGAGCCACTTCCTGACCCCTGGCCCAAATGCCACCTTCGTGGTAGGTGACACTGGTCACTGCATTCCAAGCACCCCCACCCTGCACTCCACATCCTCTCTTCCTGCTTCATGTCTCTCTGATGCTATGGTTATCAGGGAACATGGTTTTCTTTTCTTTCCCCTCCCCCACCATGCTCCTTCCACTCCTTTCCTCCTTCACACTTTCTTCCTTCCATCCTACCTTCTTTTTTTCTTTCCTTCCTTCCTTACTCCCCCTGACTAAAATGTAAGCTTTATGAAGGCAGGAATTTTGCCTGTTTTGCTCATTGCTGTATTTAAAAAGACGTCTTCCAAACCGTAGCTGTTCCACGCGTGTTATATTGCGGAAGAAGGAATAAGAGAATGAATGAATGAATGAATGGCATAAACTACCTGTGTTGTGGCTGGCAGTTTCGTTAGAAAAGGGAATGATCACTTTAGCCTACAGGCTCAAGAGTCCTTTGAAGTTCAAGGTCCATTAATCCAATTTTAATAGATTCCATTTATCAAAAAAGAAGAAAGAATACCTTTCTGCCCCGCCCCTGCCCCAGTCATCTTAACTCATTTTTAGTTTCAGAGTGAGCTGATAGAAGGGTCAGATTCTATCAATATAAAATTAAAATATTAAACTAAGTTCTTCTGGAAATAGGAATAGTAGCAATGAATTATCCATGGTACGACTAACACTTGCTTGGCTTCTACTATGAGCCCAGCCTGGTCCTAAGCCCACTGCCACATGTGAACTCCTTTCATCATCACACTAGCCCTGTGAGTCAGTATTATTGTTGTCCCCTTCTATAAAGCAAAACAATGATGTGCTTCGAGATTAAGTACCCATCCCCAATGTCACAGAGCCGCAGGTGGGGAGCCCAGGATTCATGCTGGATTACAGGAAATAAAATAGTTGAAGAAAAGGGAGTGGATACAAAGTTCTGCCTCTCAACAGAAGAGCCTTTTGGGAGCAAGAAACTCAACCTTCTGAACATCAGTAACCTGAACTATAAAATGGGGATGATTGTAACCATTCCTATGTCAAGAGACTGTGAGGCAATCACGTGTGAAAGTGCTGTCAAAAGGTGAGCTAACGTTAATCCCCGGGCAAGGTTACAACATTAAGGCTTCCATCCCATTCCATGTGATGACAGTATTACAGTCATTACATGATTGTTTCCTTCCCATTCCAGGAAAGAAACACTGTTACCATTTGCCATTCATTCATATAGCCTGGGTGCATTTGCCATGAGCTGTTACTAATTGTGACAGAGCAGGCTGTGCACTAAAGCTGATGTTAGAGTCTTTTTCTGGGCAGTAGAGGTGGTCTTCTCAGACTACGTCCAGGCCAGAGGCAACAACAGAAACTCTCTGGTTCAACAGTGGAAAAGCCTGGCGGTTGGCATCGAAAGGAGACTTCTGCCCCTTGATAAAGGTCTTCTTTCCATGCTCAAACAAGTCCTTCCTTGGGTTCTTTGTGCTTGCTAGTCTGTCTCCTTGACATGCTCTCCCCTTCCCGCTTTGAACCGGTTAATTCTAAGTGCACATGCTACTTTCCCTGGCCTCCAGGACTGCGTGGGGTCTCCTACTTTGGGCTCAGATGTCACCCTATGAATTTCCACTGGCACCACACAGATGTGATGAAATCATCATTTGCATAAATACTAAATGTCTGTCTTCTCCTTTAGGGTTAAGTTTGATGAGGTCAGCCTCAATCTCCTCTTTTTCAACATCAGAACCAGGATCCATTGTGAGGACAACACCTTGCTTATAGATGCGCTTGTTAAAATACTTTGAATGAATGCCAGCACCAATTAAGTCACCTTGGAGAAGCCCTAAGCTCTCTTGAGCCTTGCTTTCCATGTATATGGAAGAATCTCCTTGGCCGATTGCATTATAATAGTGAGGACTGTGGAATCAGAAAGCTCTGTAGACATAAAGCATTAACATACTGTGTGTGACTGAAGTGCTACAGTTTCTATGCAATGCATTTTAGGAAGTGAAAACTGCATTTGAAGATACAAACAAATTAATGTACATACCAGGCATTGAGTTAATTTGGAGTAAAAGCAGCCAGGAGGAAAAAGAGGACACATATCAAGATGTGCGGGCAGAAGAAATCCAAACTCCAGAGTATATCTGGAACTCTGGGAGCTGTTTCGGTGAGCATCCGGTTACACTGGAGACATATTTGAATTTCGCCATCCACTAAGTGATGTTTCACGTTGGCTACGGAGATGAATTCTAACTTACTGTAAATAGAATGAGAAGAGCTCTACTGCTAAATTATTTATTGCACATTACATCGGGCCCCAAGCAACGATGTTTTTAGGTTCCACAAAAGTAGCTGGGTATAGTCTATTGTCATTACATAAAGGAAAGTCTGACAATTTACATTATAAAATATAAATTACCCATTTATCAACCACCAAATAGCATAAAGGCTCCCTTGATTGTGGCAGTGTAGGAGGCTAGAAATAATTGTGTGCATCTTATCCCAAAAACTGGGTCCAGATTTGCCATAAAGATCCACCAATCAATTCTTTTCCAATTCTGTTGAATATGTGAAAGGCAGACTCTCCTCTCCTCTGATGAACCCCCATACAGCTTCCCAGTGCTTACGGAGAGTTAGGCTCCAGAAAAATCTTAATGGGGGTTGAATACAAAATAAGCCCTTTAGAAAGCTTCATGTTACAAAAGACAGATTGAGAAAGGCTTTTATATCCCTCTCACTAATTACAACAGGTTTGGGGTTGAGGGAGATTCTACGCAGAGAAACATGCCATATACCTTTTTTTTTTTTTAATATATAGATTTAGGTACTTTTCTTTGCTGAGAAGTTACCCTTCATCTCCAAATTCTTATTCTTTTTCTTCCTTTTATTCCCTTGGTCTTTTCCTACTATCACTTAATTGAACAGTTTATTCATTTGGTCATTCATTTAGCAAATTAATAACCTTTCTGTAAGCTAAATTCCCTGCATCTACAGAACCACCCCCCACCCTGCCTGTCCATCAGAGACTCCAGTGCCCCTAACCAAGAGGAAAGATGGGTGGGAGACATCCACTGTTCTCAATGAACCCTGCCAGTCTCTGGAACAGGCATCCACAAGTGATGAGGATTTTGATAGGCACAGACATGGAGGACTAAGCCAACAGCATGAGCAAGAGCTCAAAGAGGGAAAAGGATGAAAATAATATTTTAAAAATCTAATGATTTGGGAGGAAGTGCAATCAACCAGAGATACCTTTTAAAGGTATCTGGTGGCTCAAAGACAGTAGGCTTGAGAGAGGAAGGAGCAAAATGATGAATGGGCAGTCACGAGGATGAATGGATTGGTACCTACAGCCCAGGAGCTCAGATAGTATTCTGTATCTACAGAGAGATGAAAGTGGAGCTTGGACCCTAGTCCTTGCAGCAACCTATTCTTCTCCACTTGGTCAATGAAGTGACCACGTTAGGTGCTGCAGAAAGGTGGGCACCCTGAGTGAAGGGGCGAGGGGCCAGATAGCTCTGCTGAAAGCTCTGTTCCTGTAGAAAGGTTCTTTGAAAAGCTTATCCCTCTGCTCTCCTTCATTTGGAAGTTTAGTCCCTCTGTTATTAATCTATTGCCTCCATCCTGTCAATGGGGACAGATACGTAAGGGGAAATACACGTGTGTTCCCCTTGCAGGTGGATGGCCTCTCCAAAAGTGTGCATGGGCTAACACAATTGAATGCAAATCATAAAGGCATGTAGGGGCTCATCTTGACCAACTTTCCGTGGTAATGATGAGGGCACAGAAGCCACCTGTACAGCAAGAGCAGCACCAGAAACCCAGTGTCTCTCTCCAACTGCATCCACACAAGAGCATCACCAAGTATGAGAAAAGATGCCAGGTGATATGGGGAAAAGAGAAATTTAATAGATAAAGGATGATCAGACATGCCAGGATGTTGGGTAAGGTGTAGGGAATGAGGTGTGATTTTAGAATAGAAGAGTCAGAGGGGGCCTCAGTGACAAGGTGACATTTGAACAAAAGCTTAGGGGAGCTAAGAAGTTCATTGTATGGGCATCAAGAGAAGAGACTACTGGAACAGCCAACAAGAAGGCTCTAAAGCAGGAGCCCGCCTGTCCAGGGAAGAGCAAGGAGGCTAGAGTGGCTGGAGTGCAAGGTGCTGGGGAGGTGGAGCAGAGGGACAGGAGACAGTGAATGAGCCCTAATGAGGACCGGGTGACACATAGTTCTGTAGGCCGCTGGAAAGACACTGATTTTCACCCTGCCTGTAATGGGTGCCACTATGGAACTATCACCAGGAACGAGATGGAGATCCAACATCTATTTTGCAAAGATCACTTTGGCTATCAAGTGGGGCGTAGACAGTGTGTGGTAGGAAAGCCTGTGGGGAGGCCATGGGAAGGCTATGGCAGTGGTCCAAGCAAGAATGATGCATTAGGCGTGATGAATAATCAAAACATAATTTCCAGGCAAATACTTGAGAGATGCCATCAGTCATTCATACAGAAACCATGTGGAGTCAATATAAAGAACTCCCATTCTATTTTTTAGATGAGAATTGAATTCAGAGAAGCTAAGGCCTTCCTCAGTGACTCATATCTAATCAATGGCAGAGCCAGATTTCAAATCCTGATTCTAGAGCATTGGGCACCTACTGTACACAGGCATGCTGTGACACCTAGAGAGATGGATCCCTGCTCTCAAGAGCTACAGGCAGGCAGCTGACAAGAGGGGAACAGGGGCTCCTTCTGTGCCTCCAGATGATTCTGCTCCCACGAAATTTTACCTAGATGTGCCCAACAAATACACTCCTCAGAGAGAGACCCATTAGCTCCTGGGCATAATATTTTTTTTTTCCCTAAAGATCTTATTTATCTCTTTGACAGAGAGAGAGGGACAGCGAACAAAGGAACACAAACAGGAGGAGTGGGAGAGTGAGAAGCAGGCCTCCGACTGAGCACAGGGAGCCCAACACATAGCTTGATCCCAGGACCTTGGGATCATGACCTGAGCCAAAGGCAGAAGCTTAATGACTGAGCCACCCAGGCAGCCCAGATCCTGAGAATAATTTTTTTTTAAATTTTACCTGTTGCTGTTTGTTTGTTTGTTTGTTTTATTGTGTTATGTTAGTCAGCATAAAATACATCATTAGTTTTGATAGTGTTCCAAGAGTCACTGTTTATATACAATACCCGATGCTCCATGCAATACATGCCCTCCTTAATACCCACCACCAGGCTCACCCAACCCTCCACCTCCCTCCCCTCCAAAACCTTCAGTTTGTTTCTGGGAGTCCACAGTGTCTCATGATTCGTCTCCCCCTCAGATTTCGCCCAATTCACTGTTTCTTTCCTTCTCCTAATGTCTTCCATGTTATTCCTTATGTGCCCTAAGTAAGTGAAACCGTTTGATAATTGACTCTCTCTCCTTGACTTATTTCACTCAGCATAATCTCCTTCAGTCCCGTCCATGTTGATGCAAAAGTTGCGTATTCATCCTTTCTAATGGCTGAGTAACGTTCCATTCCACATATGGACCACGTCATCTTTATCCATTCGTCTGTTGAAGGGCATCTGGGCTCTTTCCACTGTTTGGCTATTGTGGACACTGCTGCTATAAACATTGGGGTACTTACGGCCCTTCTTTTCACTACATCTCTTTCTTTGGGGTAAATACCCAGTAGGGCAATTGCCGGGTCATAGGGTAGCTCTATTTTTAATTTTTTGAGGAACCTCCACACTGTTTTCCAAAGTAGCTGTACCAACTTGCATTCTCACCAACAGTGTAAGAGGGGTCCCCTTTCTCCACAACATTTGTTGCTTCCTGTCTTGTTGATCTTTGCAATTCCTGGGCATAATTTAAAAAAGCATGGAGGAAAACATGGAGACTCAGAAGAAACTAAACAATAAATAAAAATAAAAACCGGAAAATACATCTGCAAACTCCACGGTGTCAGGAAGAGATCTGAAAGAGATTGGTCCTCCAACTCAGGCTCTTTCTCTATTTAGTGGCTAGAACATTCTTTCTCCTCCTCTTTCATTTTTCACCAGACTTTATCCAAAAGGGGCTTGTATGGTCTTGCCCCTTCTCCCTGGCCAGATAAATAATGCCAGTGGAGGGGCACCTGGGTGGTTCAGTCAGTTGAGCCTCGGCCTTTGGATCAGGTCATAGTCCAGAGTCCTGCGATCCGGGGCTGCATCAGGCTCCTTGCTCAACGAAAAGCTGCTTCTTTCTCCCTTTCTCTCTGTTCATCCCCCACCCCACTCATGCTCCTTCACTCTCACCAGGCTGCCCAGCTGTTCCAGGCTCCCATCTCCACTGCTTTGGGCTCCAGCTGACCAAAGAAGATCTTGAACGAAAGATGGCAATGCTAGAGGAAGGGAAAACAAGTGGTTTTCCCTCTCCCTCTTCTCTCCAGCCTCAGAGCGATGACTTGCCAGCCTAGCTGGTAACCAGCCCCTGACCTTGGGGAGCACATCTCCATTCCGCTGCTGTCCAGTTTGGGATGGCTTCCCTCCTTTTGTTAATCTCTGGGTTGCTTTGTTCTACTTGTAATTTATTCTAGTTGGCTTTGCCTATCTTTCGTCACCAGTGTACTTAATTCCCTGGATTAACTCCCTCCTGCTTTTTTTTTTTTTTTAAAGATTTTATTTATTTATTTGACAAAGAGAGATCACAAGCAGGCAGAGAGGCAAGTAGAGAGAGAGGAGGAAGCAGGCTCCCTGCTGAGCAGAGAGCCCGATGTGGGGCTCGATCCCAGGACCCTGAGATCATGACCTGAGCCGAAGGCAGCGGCTTAACCCACTGAGCCACCCAGGCACCCCATGAATTTTTTCTTTTAACAATGAATCAGATATTGAGAATATCTTGAGACTCATCTCAGAACATCTTCCTAATTATTATTCTTATATATTCTTATTTCCGTATATGAGAGAAAGAGGTAAATACTATTCTCTGTCTTTAGAGTTAGAAAATTGGATATGTGGAAAAGACGGACTTATCAGAGGTTCTGTAATCTTGCCAAATTGCTGAAATGGATTGCAACGTACAGAAGTCACTGGTCTCTGAATAATACTCTTTCTGAAGCCCCATGACCTTACCAGCATATTTAATCTCAACATTGTGCCTTGAATTACATTAAGAGATCACTAACAGAGGCACCTGGGTGGCTCAGTGGGTTAAAGCCTCTGCTTTTGGCTCAGGTCATGATCTCAGGGTCCTGGGATCAAGCCCTGCATTGGGCTCTCTGCTCAGCGGGGAGCCTGCTTCCTCCTCTCTCTGCCTGCCTCTCCGCATACTTGTGATCTCTGCCTGTCAAGGAAATAAATAAAATCTTAAAAAAAAAAAAAAAAGATCACTAACAGTCTTCTTAAAGAGCAGTCTGTGGACACAAATGCAGTAGACGATGAACTATAGTCCAGGTCTCTGGTGTGGTCGATGTTAGAGGTTTGCTGGTCTTAGCGACAGGAAGATTCACCTAGTATCTCCCAGGTAAGTAAGCTCAGAATTAGGTCATATTATTTTTGACACACGGGACCTTGGATTATAACTCCTTCTTAAACAAATGAACTCTCCTACTCTCAGGTGCTTTTCTTTTCTTTTCTTTTAAGATTTTATTTATTTATTTGACAGAGATCACAAGTAGGCAAAGAAAAAGGAGGAAGCAGGCTCCCTGCTGAGCAGAGAGGCCGATGCGGGGCTCAATCCCAGGGCCCTGGGATCATGATTGCGGGGCTCAATCCCAGGGCCCTGGGATCATGACTTGAGCCAAAGGCAGAGGCTTTAACCCACTGAGCCACCCAGGCACCCCAACTCCCTCCTGCTTTGAAGGCTTGAAGTGGCTTCTGCTTTTCTTGAATGACACACAGCATACTTGCAATGGATGGAAAGCCATGTCCTCAAAAATGTGCTGCCTTAAAAACAATACAAGACAAGTGCTTGGTGCAGGGGCACATACACTGAAATTGGAACGATTCAGGGAATCTTCTCAGGGAAGATGAGCACAAACCCCCACACAAGGACGACACGTAAATTTATGAGGCATTCCGTATATTTTTATTTTTATTTTATTTTTTTAAAGATTTTATTTATTTATTTCATAGACATAGATCACAAGTAAACAGAGAGGCAGGCAGAGAGAGGAAGGGAAGCAGGCTCTCCACTGAGCAGAGAGCCCTATGCGGGGCTCGATCCCAGGACCCTGAGATCATGACCTGAGCTGAAGGCAGAGGCTTAACCCACTGAGCCACCCAGGTGCCGCCTGTATTTTTTTTTAAATGAAAAAAATATATAAGACTTAAATTTTGAAGCCCCCACCTTAAAGATGAGTTCCCTTATGGATCTATAATTTTATAATAAAAAAATTCATTTCGGTAGACATTGAAGTGTTTATGGTCAGAAAAGCAATTTTGAAAGAATAATCATCAGTTTCTTTAAAAGTTTTTATAATGAAGTAAGACACAGTATATTCCACAGATTTTCTAAAAGGTTCATCAATATTTAATTTTCTTCTAAAAGCCACATTAGGATTAACATTACAAAGAAAACAGGCTTTTGTTCCAAGAAAGAAAAAATGTATCTCTGTGATGTGGCTCTTTTATCTGATATCTCTGTTAGCATAATATGGTGGAGGGGAGTATATTTATAATAACAACAGATTCGTTTTCTGAATTTCTGCCCCTTGCTACTTTTACAAACTAAGCATCATTTTACCAGCAGGAAGACACAGTACATAAAACTTGCAACAGCAGGATGTGTTCCCTAATGTTTGGCTAATCTTTGGGTGATCTCAAGGGAAGGTAATGGAAAAATTTTAATAGTTAGCAGGGGTTATGTGAACTTCTCTTTCTGTTACCTGGGTCAGCCAATGCTGACCAACGTGAGATGTTAGGGAACAAGAACCCAATGAATATGTCCAGAATCTCTTCCCTGCTCTATTCAGAGCCAATTTGTAGCTAGTTCCTAAGTGCTAAGCTTTAGTAGATATACTCTTAATAATTAATCCTTTCCTTAAAGTGCTTTGATTTTTCTGATTCATATCAAGCTGAGTGTATATTTGGCAACTCTAAGCCAACTGAGCCAAAACATGATTGTGTTATATTTCTGTCCCTGGGAGATTCTAGTGGAAGAAGCTGGAAAGGTGTGCTCTCCTAACCCTTGAAGAGAAGCTTGGCATTATTCACCTCACCAGAAGGGGCACATTTAGCCCAAATTAGAATATTCGTGCATGCTGGTCAACGTGTGTGTGGTTCTACACGTGTGTGCCTTTGCTCATGCTCTTGCCTTCCTCACTTTACCTAGCAACTCCATACTCAACTCTGAATATCCAGCTGTTGCCACCTCCAAGAAGCCTTCCTTGACTCCACCCCATCCTCAACCTTGCTCCAGAGCCTCCCCTCAGCTTTCTTTCTGCTCCTCTGCTTTCTTTTGCACTTGGTTCCAAGGTGATGGCTTTGTAGGTCTGGGGCGCCCACAGACTCCCAGCGACCACAGAGCAGGGACTGTCTACGGGAGCAAGCAGCCTAAACAGCTTCTCGGTACATGTTTCTTGAACACAGCTGAGCTGAGCTGAGCAGAGTTGCTGATAATTTATGAAGTCGAGATCTCGCCTCCAGCAAAACTGCAAAAGGCAACAGCTCCTCTAGCCCTGTGCTCCATGACCATTTCGGGACACAGTGGAACATTCATCTCTTTTCCTTAAAGTCGCCTGTGTGGGTTTGCTGCTTGCATTTTTCCTTTTCTTTTTGGCTTTCTTCCTATAAGAATTACACAACCTCCTGTCCTCCTCTTACCTCCTCCTCCTCCTGCACTGCACTGTACCTCCGGCTCTGAAAAGCTATGAATAAAGAAAGACAGCTGGTACTTCAGGATCCTGTTACTAATTCAATACGTGCATACCTTTCCTGTGAGTCCTGCAGAGCTCCATTTTCTTGAGAATGGCAAAGCCAAAAAAGCCTTTCACTCTAGCCTTACAGAAAAATACGATCTCTGAGGCCTGAAAGTGCTTTCCAAGCTCAGACTCTGCCCATCCTTCATGGGAGCGTGTTGGATAACACAGTCAGACATGCATTAGGTGAGCCTCCACCATTTGGTTCTCTTCACGAGCCCAGTCCCGCTCCTTTGACTCTTCTCGCTAAAATAAGGTCAATACCGTCCACTGCACGGTGTTCGGGGGAGGGTTCGTAAGATCATGTTCTGCCGAGTCAGGTACCTCATGTTCCAAAATGGGTAGAAATGATAATAAAGAGGATGGTGATAGTAACATGTTTATTCCCAGTGGTTACAGGTTAAATTTTATCCTCCCCAAATAACAGAGGTTGAAGTCTTAACCCCAGAACTTCAACATGTGACCTTATTTGGAAAGAAGGTCTTTTCAGAGGTAATCAAATTAAAATGAAGTCATTAAGATGGGCCCTAATCCAGTATGACTGTGTCCTTATAAAATGGGGAGATTTGGAGACAGACACATTCATGGGGAGAGCGCTCTGTGAAGATGAAGACAGATGTCCGCGTGATGCTTCCACAAGCCAAGGACCACCAAGGATTGCCAGCAGACCACAAGCAGCAGGGGAAGGGGCTGGGACCAGACACCCCCTCACAGCCTCTGAAGGCACCAATACCACCAACAGCTTAACCTTGGACTTCTGGCCTCCAGGCCTATGAGAGAATAAACTTCTGTTTTTGAAGCCCCCAGTCTGTGGTAGTTTACCTTTGACAACACTGAAAGGACAGACTTTAGACAAATGCCTGAGGTGACAAAGCAGCGAGGAGAGGCAGAGCCAGAGCGCATGTCTCTGGGGAGCTCACTGGCTGACCCCCTCTGCAGACACATCCCCCACCTGCTGCCTCCTCCAGGTGCTGCTGCTGCCTCCCTCTCCCAAGGCCCCTTCCTCTACACACTCACAACGTGTCCTCTCTTCTTCCCCAAATAAGCTGGCACCTTCCCATCTCCTACCTTACACTTCAATTAGGAATTATATCCTTCCTATGAGAGATTTTGTTTTAATTAGTCTGGGGTAGGACCCAGTCCTTACATTGTTAAAAGCTCTCCAGGTGCTTTTCATGAGCAGTGGAGTGAAGGTACCACCTCTGTACATGCCCCTTGGAGGGAAGCCATGGCTCCCTTACCCAGTGGGCACCACATTTGGTTCAGTGGATGCCCCAGTGGCTGGAGGTTAGTGAGTTGCAACCCAGGTAACAGGTCAATTTGGAACTACAATGCTCCAGACCATATTGGACCCAACTGTTGTGTAAACTTGACCATGAAAGTTGCCTAACTCCTCAACACTACGCTTCCCTCCCTCTCTCCTCCCTCTCTCCCAGACTCTGCCTTCCAGGGCTGCCCTCCTCTTTGTATCAGATCTCACTTTGCTCTCCACCCATCAGGGCTCTGATCACCACACCTCCATTTTTTTTTTAAATTAAAAAATAATAATTTCCACAGTTCATTCATATACCTATCAGAAGTGAGTGCAAGCCCTTTAGTGTGGCCAGAGAGTTCTTTCTGAAGTAACAACAACAGTAATAATAAAACAATCAAGAGTCCAAAAAAAAAAAAAAAGAAAGAAAGAAAATTCTCTCCCTAGTAAAAACAGTTGAGTGTCTCTGGGGGCACCTGGATGGCTCCTCTGGTTGAGCATCAGACTTTTGGTTTCAGCTCAGGTCATGATCTCAGGTCCGAGGATTGGGCCCAGAGCTGGGCTCCACAGTCAGTGGGGAGCCTACTTAAAATCCTCTCTCCCATTCCCTGGGCTCCTCCCCCCACTCAGGAGCTCTTTCTCTCTAAAATAAATTAATCTTAAAAAAAATTGAGTGTCTCTCCATCACATATTTCAAGACGTTCAAACTCCTGTCGTGAGTCATCACACCTGTTGGTATTCTCACCTTTCTCCCACTCACTGCTCCGCTCCCCTGGTCCCTTTCCACAGCAGGCTTTCTCCTGCCTCAGGACTTCGCTCCTGCTCTTCCTTCTGCCTCACAAGCCAAACATGACTACTTTCCAACGCTTAGTTCAGGAACCTCCTTCCCTGAACCTGCCCTCTCACAAACGCTCCACCCCCATGGGCCTCCCAGGCAGGGTGAGACCTTGGAGTTCCCCTTTGCCCTCTTGGTCTGGTGACTGTGATTATGCATTTATATTGTCTGTCTCCTGACCCTCTGCAGTCCTAGGAACACTGACGGTCCTATTCGTGTCTGTGTGGCCATCACTTAATCCAGCGTCTGGTACAGATTGGATGCCCAGCAAATATTTGCAGAATGAATGAGTAAATCTTATTAGTTGATATTTACTAGTGCTTTACAGTTTACAAAGTGTTTCAAATGCGAAACAATATGGGTAAAAGGGAAAGAAAGATCATGTGGGTCTAGTGGCCATTTCACCGAGTCTCCTGCCAGCTCTGACTCAATTTTTCAATGAGTTACTGTTCTCCAAGGTCCTGCAGGGGCAATACAGCCATTAGGCGAATATGTTGGTTTTTGGACTTGGACAAAAAAGGATGAGTTCATACGTCCTGGTGCAGAATGGAATTTGTTTCACAAGCCACCGCCCCCAAATTTGATTGACACCATGACCCCTGGTCACTCCATATTCCAAGTAAGAACCCTGAATGCTGCCATCTACAAGGACAGGTCAGCAAAACTTACAGATGTTGCCAATAGCCACGCAAAGGGACAGGGAGCAATGCATCCATCTGTCTACAGAGGCCACATCTTGAAAACAAAAGCCTCTTTCCTTGTGGTCCATTCAAGCCTGAAGCTCCTAGGGAGTCCTCCCTTATCCATTTTGAGCACTAAGCCCATTGCCAAGCCTTCTGGTGAAGCTATTGGGAAGTGATGAGGGACAGGGGATTAGGGTCATGCAGAAGGAGGACTGGCTTTGAAGTAGCTTCTGAGGAGGACCTCTCTGCTGGGGGCCCCAGAGAAGCTAATGGACTGATAGACAAAGGGGCATAATCCCAGGCCTGTCTACCGTCCAACTGCTCCAGGTCCTTTAGGGACCTGTGGGCCCCCAAGACCATGCAGTGCCAGCTTTAGAAGTCACTTCTGTCACCCACATTCTGCCTTAGGGATTGTGCCAGCACCCCTCCTCTCTGTCCACGCCTGCTTTCCTTCCAGGATTCACATCCCCTCTCAGCTTCATCTCCTTTTGGCTCCAATTCTGAGTCAATCTCCACAGATCACCACTTGATTTCCAGCTAGCAGTCCCAACTTCAGCAACCACCACCCTGCCCCACTCTCCCTGACCCCACTGCCCTGACCTCCCACCTGTGCCTCCAGCACACCCAAGGGCAGACCTGCCAGTCTCTGCTCCTGGCTTCCCCTGCTGTAACCCAGTAAGAGGCTGTAGATTCTGGATAGTCCTCATTTACTCCTCTTCCTTCAGAAACCTCTCTGGCCATCCACAGTCTGTGTTGTTATCAATCCTGTCCGAATTTCCATCCTCAAGCCCACTCACTCCTGAAGCCCACTTCTAAGTGAACACCATTGATGACAGAGCCATGGAGTGGAAAGACATGATGTGTATTATAATAAACATGCCACTCTCAATAGGGAGAAAAATATTGGGAAGGTATTTACCCATAGGTTTGAGAGAAGAAATACTGTCTTCTTTGTAGGATACAAAATAAAATAACAAATCGCCTTATTAGGCATTAGCCAGAGGCAGAGGGCCTTGGGCACATCCTAGCATCAACCCCATGAGTTGTTTGAGTTACCTGGTGAACAAATTGAACAGATACAGAGTGGTGGGCTGTAATGAGCACACACAGATGTCACTTGAATCCTGTACATATGGCAGCCTTTTTCCAGGCACTTTGTTTCCTTTAGCCCCAAAGTCTTCCTGATATTTCTGATTCACGCTGAGATTTTTTAGTGGAATGAAATTACAGCAGCTCAGAATTATATCAATAATTATATTCTGCTCAGATGAGAATGAGTGTGTTCCAAACTGCTAGCAGGACCTCTAGCAACCATCAGGAAAACAATTTCTTTGTGCCAAATAATTAAATAGAGCATTTTAGCAAAAAAAAAATTAAGAGCTAAGGCTGTGTGTGAGCTCACTCAAACCAGAGGAATCATACCTCTGTCATCCACCAGCCCAGACTTAAGTCTCTGAAGCCTTAGTTCTTTTCTTTGTAAATTAGAAATAATGCTACACTAGCATATATAATTGTGATGATTAAATGAGGGATGCATTGTTATGTATATTGCAAATTATATCAGGGAAGATGGCTTATGAGAAATAGTCACAAAATGAAAGATAAAAACTCTTAATTGGGACTCTCTGGGATTCCCTGGGTGGGAGACTGGGTTACTATTCACAAATATTAAGACTTTCTCTCTAGTTCCAAGAGCAAACTTGACTCTGGAATTGGCCATGTGACTTGCTTTGGGTTATGAGATGTTAATCGGTGTGACGTAAGCTTGAAGAAGAACTGCGGGGTTGTTCTTGTTGTCCTCTGGTTCTGTTATTGCCCTGAGCAAAACTCTGTGCAGGCTGAGCTGCCTGGCAGGGAGGGTGGGGGAAAGAAGCATGGATCAGAGCCCAGTCACAGTGAGCTGATCTCAGTTGACTGTGAGAAGCATGTGGAAGCTCATTAGAAGTAGGACCCTCAGCTGACCCACAGAGCCATGAGAAAAAGTGATTGTTATTTGAGGCCACTGAGTCTGAGAGTGGTTTGTTTGCGGTAATTTTGTGGCATTAACTAACTTTCCCCCTCTCTACATAGGATGACCATGTATCTCCATTTACACAGAACAGCCTTGGTTTATGTCTGTCTTAGTGTCTCACCTAGTTTACATTTTCCTAGTCTTTTTTTTTTTTCTTCCTTCTTTTAAACAAAGCATTGCTATTTGTTGCACTGAAATAAGCTCAGATGGGTTTGGTAGACCTTGACGTTGAACTTCTGCATGCTCTATCTACTTCTGCATGATCAATCTCCTGGAGTTGAAATGAGGGCACTCAAGAGAGACCCATGTTAACATATGATTAAATCTGAAAGTTGGCTAAAACAACACATCTCTCTTTTACCGACCTTCCCAGACAGAATGTAACTAACACCTCTCTTTCAGTGACAACGTGCAAGTGACTTGCAAATAAAGCAAAATGTGCTTGGGCCCTAGCAGCTAAGGATAGCTAACTCTTTCCATCTCGGAGTGTCCGTGGGAGAGAAGCTGTAGCTGCTGTCACTGGTCAGCTGGTATACCATCTAGCTGTGGCAGGCTTCCCAGAGCTCCTAGATCCCCAGTCAGAGGGGTGTGTAGGAACTGGCAAAATACAGGCTAGATAGAGATGAGGAATGTGCAGGAAATAGCTTGAGAAACCTGCTTAGAATGTTTAAGGAGAAGAGGGTGTCATCTAATCGTCCATATACATCTACAACTATTTTTAATGGTTTTATTTGACATGGTTTTTTTTCTTTCACTATTAATTATGTTGGCACAAAGAACCCCCAAAATTGCATAATTAATGCAATATACCATATAAATTTCTGTTTTCAAGAAAGTTAATTATGCTATGTCACAAAATGCTTGCAAACATTTACTTTCCACCCTGGAGAGCTGCTGTGATATCACTGACTGCAGGGAAACTAAAAGACCAACTGTACTGAAAAAGCATCAGTATCCATTTCAACATTAATTAAGGAGACAGTGCCCGACCACCATGATTTAACACACAAAGTGGCAGAAGGTGTGTTTGTGATCACTGTATGAAGCATGACTTTGAATTTAGATCAAGTCACTATTCAAATTAAATCAGCTCTTGTTTTGTTCTGCGTTTCTCTATGCACATACCGAATGTGAAACTACGATAGTTCATGTGTTGTCTCTATGAGCAGAAGAAGTTCACAGAATGTTCAATGATTCTGGTTTTATTATATTAAAAAAATACTTCAAATGGAAAGTCATATTATTTCAATAATTAATCTTTTTTAAATTCATAAAATCAAGGTAGAGCTATTTAAATGTTACTGCAAATTCAGTTTAAATGTTCATCATTAAAGATCAAATTATTTGTCTTTACAAGGTAATGTAATTATAAGATTAAGAAACCTGCATGACAGAACCTGGCTTGGAGTTGGCTGTAAGGCAAACAGAATTAACAATACTATTTATACACATTGGAAGCTAATATGATGTTTCCTGTCAATTGTGCCTCCAAAAAAAAAAAAAAAGCCATTCAGATAAACTGTAGGGATCTACCAATCAAAACAAAAGCTGTATTGTCAAAATGTAAAAATAAATGCATACACATGGTTTGTACAGAGCTAATGCTGAATATTTTTTAAAAAATCAATTTATATATGTCCATGGTGTTTGCTCCCTTTCTTTAATTAGATTTTAGAATTGTTTGAGTCTCCTCAAAACACAGAAAATCTGAATGACTCAGCCCTTCCCGTGACCTGGTTCCCTTGGGTTTGAGTGTCACCCTCACCGAATCAGCCATGGATGGGGGTGTGGGAATTTTCTGGATAATGCTGGAAAATTAAGTATCTAATTAGTATCTGTTAATACTCTCTATATGTTAGACACTGGGATAAATATTTTATATGCATTTTCTTATTCTATCTAGTTAACCACTGTATGTGTAGGTAGTATTATTACTTTTATTTTACAGATGAAGAAACAGATTCACTGACTTGTCCAATACTACAGGTTAGAAAGTGGTAGAGCCAGTTTTCTCATTCTGGGCATTTAAATCTAAAGCTGTGTTTTTATTCACTGTGCCATATTACATTTCATAATCTCTAAATTTAGTGCTATCTCAACTTTAGGAAGTCATTCTGAGATGTTAATGGAGCTTAATCAAAGCCCAAAGTTTATCTGGATCTTGAAATGTCTAGGAATTACTGAAAAATTCTGGAAATTAAAGGAAGACAAATGTGCGATACACGCATTCTCAGATGCACCCAGATGGAAACAGTGTGGCATTGTTGTAAGGTACAAGCTAATAAAATAAGGATTCCAGAAACTGATCCATTTTACCTATGTGTACTTAACATATGAATGAAGCTAATAATTTAAATCATCAGAGAAAGAATAAACTGTGCACAAAATGAGGCAAAGATATGACCTATCAGGTTAGAGTGATAATTCACAACACATGAAATTTTTAATTTTAAATTCTGGGTGCATTAAAGGCATACATTATCTATTTAATGCATATTTATGAAACATCACCATTACTTAATGCTACATGAGGTAACATTAACTCATATCCAAAATAGTTCTTATATCAGTTTTGTCACGTCAGTTCTCCTTGAGTCCAATTTTTTTATTCAGCAAACATGTGCTAAGCACTTTTTCTGGGTCATGCGATAGGATTACAAAGTTAAAAAGCACCGTCTCTGCCCTTAATTACCAACTGTGTTATTCTTCTGTGTTTCTCATGGTATCCAGTTCAATTCTGGTCTACAAAGAGTTTTGAACAAAATACTCATTGATGGCCAAGAACTTTGCAATACTCTGAGCACAGAGTAAAAGAAAAAGAAGAAGAGGAGGAGAAAAGGAAAGGAACCAGGAAGAAAGGAAAGAAGAAAGGGAGAAAGAAGGCTAGGGTTGTTCCTACATTTAGGAAAAGTATATTCCAGTTGGAAAGACGTACAAACAAATTATTTCAATATAATACGACAAATGCCAAAAAGGATGTCACGGCTGACTGCTAAGGATGCACCAAGGAAGGGCCTTTAGTGGGGTATGGGCATCCCAGGAAGACTTCCTCAGGGTGGTAGGTAATGCTAGAGCAGAGAGAAGGCCTGCAGAAGTCAAACCCCAGATTGAAGTCGGCATGTCTTGAACACATACCGAGTTGATTGAGCAAACAATGATTGGTTCATTGAATGGATCAGTAGTAAGTGGATGGAGGGATCCAAAACACCTAACGCGTGATGTCTAACCTTTAGGCTTTTAATTCCCCGCTGGAGAAGAGAAGCAAAAGCACAGGAACTCAATTATTCCTCCAGAACAGATGTGAAAAGAACTCTGTCAGAGTGCTTTAGGCAGCTCGGAACAGAATACAAGACTGAAGCAAGGCATAGACCCCAAGTGTCTGGAAATGGACCTCGAGGTGCATGAATGCTCCAGACAGGGGTTTGGTTATTCCACAGCCCAGTTAGACCAGCTTCTCTCTGGTTCTTCTGCAGAGGAACAAGCAACACCCCTGGGGTATGTTTCCTTTGCTCCCAGGAATCTATCCCAGCCCAACTCCACTTGGGACACTAGAAATTCAGATTTTCCACATATCAGGCAATACTGTGACGCTAACTGAATGTCCCTACTACTGAACTCAATTCTGACCCAGAGATGGTGTCATCGGATTCCACGAGTTCAAGGCTCTGTCCCCCAAGATTGCCCAACTCTCTCTCTCTCTCTCTATCTCTCTCTCCCTCTCACACACACACACACACACACACACACACACACACACACACATGCTTCAGATGCCAACCCCAAGTCTGGTAGTCCAAGGTTCTGTCCCCCAAGATTGCCCAACACTCACACACACACACACACACACACACACACACACACACACACACACTTCAGATGCCAACCCCAAGTCTGGTAGTCACCTGTGCTTCTGACAGATTAGGCTATAAATCAGAGATTCCTACAGCCCCCTCCCAGTTCAATTTAATTTGCTGGAGTGACTCACAGAACTCAGGAAACCAGTTTAGTAACTAGATTACTCGTTTATTACAAAGCGTATTAAAGGATACCACTGAGCAGCCAGATGAAAAGATACATAGAGCAAGGTCTACAAGGGTCCTGAGCACAGGAGTTTCTGTCCTCATGGAGTCTGGGGTACACTGTGCTCCAGTACACAGATGGTTCCCCAACCTGGAGCTCTCTGCGTCTACCGTTCTGGGTTTTTATGATCACATAGGTATAAGTGATTAAATCATGGCTATTAGAAGTGAACTCAGTCTCCAGCCCCTCTCCCCTCCATGGAGGTTGGATCCTTTAATCCTGGCCGGTTCCCCTGACAACTGTCCCCCTCCCCACATATCCTGGGGATTTTCCAAAAATCACCTCATCAACATAAACTCAGGTGTAATTGAAAGGGGCTTGTTACGAACAACCAAAGTCACCCATTTCACCTTTATTGCTCTCGTAGCTATTTCAGGAACGGGAGGACAAAACAAAATATTCTAACAGAGGTGCCCCTTTGGCTCTTGTATAGGAAGTTACAAGGCTTTTAGGAGCTGTGTGCCAGGAACTGCAGAGGAAGACCAAAAGTCCATTTTTTATTCTAAGTCCCACTATCCCATCTTGGCTTTCCCTCTGTGGTCACGAGATGCTGTTAAAGTCTCAAGCATCACATCCTTACACATTAATTTCAAGACAAGAGAAGGGCTTCTCCTTGTGAAGCACTCTTTTTACCAGAGAGGGAGGAAAATCTTTCGGGAAGTTTTCTCAAGAATGCTTTCCTCAGTTCCACTGGTCAAGATTATATCGTATGGCCTGGCTCCATTGCAAGGAAGGCTGGGGGAAAGGCATCTGGTGTTTCAACCACCAGAGAGAGAACGATAGAGGACGGGTCGGGGAAAGGTTGTTGGCTCTGCAGACAATTGTGTCTGCGTATGAGTTAAGCAAACACTAATGAGAATTGCCCATAGCTGTGTTGATGTTCTATATGCTAAGGGATGCATGTGAACATCAGACCCTAAACACGAAGAAGTAATAATAAGTCTGTAACTTTTACTATCTCTTCATGCTTCTTCCTTTCTCTTTTAAATCTTATTCAGGGGGCACCTCGGTGGCTCAGTGGGTTAAATCCTCTGCCTTCAGCTCAGGTCATGATCCCAGGGTCCTGGGATCGAGTCCCACATTGGGCGCCCTGCTCAGCGGGGAGCCTGCTTCCCCTCCCCCACCCTCACCTGCCTCTCTGCCTACTTGTGATCTCTCTCTGTGTCAAATAAATAAATAAAATCTTTAAATAAATAAATAAATAAATATCTTATTCATAGCGATGCAGAAAACACATTTTCTCTTCCTTGGTCGATACCTCACATCGACTCCAAGGAAATCGCTGATGCTAGAAAACTGGAACTGAGAGGGGGTGAACGTCTATTCTCTGCGGGCTCTTTCCTAGGTGCCTGTCACACATCATGTCACTCCGTGGGTCAACGTACCTCATTCGACAGAAATTTGATGTAAACTGTGGCTCACTCGGTCAACTACTTGTCTCAAGTCAGAAAGCCAAGAGATGGCATAGCCTGGTGTCCATCTTCGGCTTGTCCGACTCTGAAGACCATCCCTCCGTTAGAACATCTACGTGTCTGGAGAGGATGTCATGTGGGTACCGGGAATGTACCAGGCATCCCTCTCTTATAAGCACTCCTGCTGAAAAAGCTCAGCCCTGACAGTAGGCAGGAGATGTCTCCTTTAAAGCCCACTCTTGCTTATTAATTGATGACATCACTGAGCCTCACGCTGTGGCGCCCATTTTCACAGCCCAGGAAATTTACACGGATTGTGCAATGACAACCATAAATCATAGTCGAAACAACCCTGAGAACAAAAATACCAAGGGTTTGCCTGAGGTTTGCAGAACCTTTCATCCGAAAGATTACGTAATTTGTTTTGAACCTACACATTTATTATTCATTCAACAGATATTAACAGAGCACCCACCGGCACCGTGCTCTGTGCACTTGTAGCTGTTGATAAATGCGGACTGCTGATCTGTCTTTGATTCAACACATATTTCCTGATTGTCCACCATGTGCCAAACAATGTGATAGATTCCCCTTGGGTGAAGAAAGGAAGCCAAACCTGGTTCCCACCCTCCAGCACTCTGTCACTTGAGAATCGTCCTTCAGTCGCTCCAGGAAGAAGAAATGTGTTCTGCCCTTTTGCCCCCGGTAGAAACAGAATGACATGCATAAAGTCAGAAAATAGGTGCTGGTATTTTTGTTTTCACCCAGTCCGGATGTATTCTCCACCCTTCTTTTCAGTTCTCTGTGCCACAGGAGGCCAGTTCCTGTGGCCTGTTTTAACATGAGCTCCGTTGCCTGGTATCATCGGGTCTGAGACAGGAGAGGCACTGGTGGCAAACTGGACCGGGAAGAGGATAAGACACAATTCCGGTCATTTCTTCTCTGCTCCCTCCTGGAATCAGTATTGTGTGTCTGAGAGGGGCTATGTGACCCTCTGGACTGGAGCTCCCACCGGTTCACCTCCTCCCAAGTTCCGGGTGGGTCTCCTCCAGAGTTCCAGTTTCATCTGGCTCCAGGAACCCTGTTTTCCTTTTGTCCTTTGGCCGTGGGACTAACTGCCTCCTGCTTACTCTCTTCCCTAGTCTCTGGGCACCTAACTAACTCTGCCTTCTTTGTTCACCCGGCCCGCACATCTACAAGGGGTCCCTGTCCTAAAAAGTCCCTTCCTGTGAACCATCTGGATCAAATTCTATTCCTCACTGGGACCCTGGCTAATCAGAATATCAAAGCTGATGAACATTTAGAAATCTTCTGATCTCTCCTTTTCATTTTACAGGTTCAAAAATCAGGTCCTATGAGAGAGCATCACTTGCCCGAGGTCACTCAGCCTGTGGGAAGAATGAGCCCCAGCTCACCTGCCTTTCCAGCCAGCGTTCCTGGGCCTGGATCCCCGACCACCTCTCCCTGGAAGGCTGGTTTTCTCTCTGGGGTCTGACCTTCCAGACTTCGGACAATGGCCCCTTCTGCAAGCTTTTAAGCTTGCAAGCTAAGGACATGAATGAACTGAGTCATCCCTGCAGAGCTTCATTAATTTTAAGGCAATTTAAGATTTCTGAGTCATAAGTTTCAGTCATTTAGACTTTCCCAGCTGGTACTGTGCTTGCCCACACACATTTTTCTTTCAAGATTGCATCTGTGTCTAGATGTGTGGCTCTGCCCACTCCCCATCAGCGTCTGAGAGCAGCGGCCTCATACAGCGATCCGTGCCGGGCTGTGCTTTTTCCATTTGCATGTGCATTTTAGTCTCTGCATGTCTTTAGTCTTTCGTCTTAATGGAATTAGCAGTCTGCAGCTTGATCCAGGCTCGATCCACCGGAGACCTGCCCAAGTCCAAATTCTATATCCAGCACAATATTTTACCCAGCCTTCCGAGGAAACTCAGTTATGCCATATGGTTGACTCCACTCACTGAATAATATTTAGCAACTTGATGAACAAGGACTGAATCATATCTTAACCATCTTGGCCAAATATTGTTTTATATAGCAACAGTATTAGTAATATATATATTTTATTTATTTTTTTACACACTAGCGCTTCCTGCTACGCCCACTGAAAATTAAGAGCTAGACCTCACTAGAAGTAGACTGCACAATAAAAGAGTTCTCGCTCATTAGCGATCTTCAATTCAATATTGCATTGTATGTATGATACATTCAGAATGTCTGTTTTTTCTTTTCCTCCAGAACAGCTGCCAGGATTGAGCGACAGTCTCCCGGGGTAACGCAGCAGGGAATCCTGGGGCATTTCCCAGACACTGAAAACAAAGGCTACGTATCCATGGGGAGGACAGGGCTCGAGCTCTCTCCCTTCCACCAGGGAGAAGTCCCAAATTCTCAGGATGTGGGGAAGAATATTAGCAAGCCTCTGTGTGGGGCCCCCTCTGTGTGTGGCTAGGTAATCTTAAGAAAGTCACTTTCCTCTTTGAGCCACAGTTCAGTTGTTTAATGGGGATCATAAAGAACACCCTTTATAAACTGTAACAGTGGGCAAGCGCTGGGTCCATCAGTTATAACGCGCAGGCACTGGGTAAGCCTTATAGACGCAACCATGAGTAAGATGTAATCCATGCTTTCAAGGAACTGACAAGTCAAAAATAGGAATATATGCAGAGGTCATCTCGATGAAATGCGGCTTGGCTAAGATAGAGCTGTGCACAGTGGAGAGACTCTTAATTCTACCTGAGAACTCCCGAAGAGACGGCACTCAAGATGAATGCTAGCAAAATTTACGGAGACGAGAGGGCATTCCACAAAGTCAAGACTAGGAGCATCAGTTCACTGGAAAATTATTGCATTGCACAGAATGATTAAAAAATAAGCCGTATTTATCACTAGCAGAAAATATTAGTTATTACTACAAATATAGGTATTTTCTGAAAATCGAGAAGGGGATTTTGGGGAGAGTCTTCATGCTACGGCAGTCGCAGCTCCTCTCCCCCGACCCCCATGGCAATACTGTACCCATCTCCATGCGAAATTTTTGCTGTAAAATGCTGAACTTACTAGAATTAAGAGAAACGAATCATCCTACTTTATCTATATTCTCCTGAGTATGCAAATCCCTAAAGAAAGGAACACGTTCTCTTCATTCTCTGAGAAACATGTGCTGCTTTCCATGACCTAGGGACGTTTTCTATGGCAGCTGGGTTACCAAGGTTTGAAAAATGAATGATTAAAAACTCCTGGTTGGAATACAGACTGTTAGACAAAGAAGGGACTTGAGTGTCATTTAATTTCATGTCCTATGTTACAGATGAGGCAACAAAGCTTTAGTGAGAAAAATTGTCTGGATCAGACCCCTAATAAATTAGGGGCAGAGCAAGAGCAGATGTGAGGTTCCCTGAATGGTGTCAAGTCTCTTCTAAGGACTGGATGAATTCTAAAACCTCTAGACCAAAGCAATCATGATTGTCTTGATGGATTTTCACTCTCTTGACTTGCATATGTACCCAACACTGCAACAAGGAAGAAGGAAGAGAAGAAGACTGGTCCTTGCCCTCAGAGAGTTCCTGATCCCCGAGGAACACGAGAAAGTCGTGTTCACTTCCTACAAACATGACAGATTAATCAGAATTCATTATAATATCATTGTTAATTGATGCTGTGCATATCAGGAAAGAAGATATTTCCTTAACAGATCTGTCAGGGGAAGTAGGGTCTGAGATTCATTCAGCCTATTTAGCAAATATTCTCTCATTATCATTTTTTAATTTTGTTTCGTGTTTTGTTTTGTGGGAGTTTTTTTGTTTGCTTGTTTGTTTTTGGTTTTTGTTTGTTTGTGTGTTTGTTTTCTGTTTTTTTTACTCCTATGGATAAGTCTTCTGGGAAATTGCTTTAGCCGGCTGCATAAAATGACTATACTACATTGTTCTGGTTGTCTGTTACTGAGTAAAAAAAAAAAACTAACCTGATACTTAATGCTATAAAACAACCACAATTTTATTAGACTACGTTTTTGTGGGTCAAGGATTTGGAAAGATGGCGTAACTGGGGCATCTCTGTGGTATTCTCTTGGGTACTGCTCTGGTGTGGAAGAGTCAAGTCGGTTTCATTCTTGTGTCTGGAGCTTTTTCAAGGTTTGCTTGGAAGGCTTAGTTCCACTGGGGTCCCTTCCTCCGCAAGTAGTCTGTAGGGCCTTTCTGTGTGGTTTCTTCAGCAGGATAGTCGATTGGACTTAATGCACGGTAGCTCAGGGCTCCAAGAGCCCAAGGAGGAAGCCTCCAGTCTTCTCAAAGGTAAGCCTTGGGTCGGGTCACATGTAATATCCACCATTCTCTATTGATCTATGGAGCCCGACCAGTCCATATTCAAGGGGAGGGGAATGAACTTTGCCTCTCAACAAGGGGAGTGTCAAAAATGTGTGGCCATCTTTAGCTGGCACATTTATCTTCCTACTGTGTTACTTCATGTGTGCAAGAAAATCTTGGTGATTTATGGACCAAGTAAAAGTGTGATAGAAAAAAAAATGAAAAATCTCAGATAGGAAAACAGGACAGTGTATGAGAAGCTTCTGCTATTAAACTGTGAGTTCCTATATGATCCACTGTGCGCGACCCAGCAGCTAGCACGATGCTTGACACATAGAAAGTGATCCATCAACAGAACTGAGCTAATGGACAGACATTTGTTACTATATTTCTTGTTATGTGAGTGAATTTCTCACACTAAACCTCCCAGGAAAGGTGCCAGGGGAATCTTATTGCAAAACTGGCAGTTTATTGGGTTGACAAAGAGAACATTCAATTAAGGAGATTTTCAGAACACAATGGAATCATTTTAGTTGTGAAATGTGGACTTAAAAAGTAATCATTTAGAAACATCCATAAAGCATTTGAAGACTGGATGACACCGTGCAGCCCCTTTTGCTCAAGCACAAACAGCATGTCCTGGATGGGCACAGACGTACAGAGGCACAGACTGGTTTGGGTCAATCGCAGGTCCCTCTGCCCCACTCTGAGGCCCAGGCTCTTTTCATAACACTAGATTTCTAAGAGAACATCACTCATAGATTGACTTATCCAGAACACAACGATAATAACCAACATGTGTCTATCACTGTTCTAGCACTATGAGTATAGAGGGAAATAAAATATGCCCCTAAGTCTCAAGGACCTCCATGTCTCCAGATTGGGGCATTGTCTGCCCATTCTTAGAATCCAGGGAAATGTTCATGTGTCTCCAGATAGATCAAGTTAGTAGGGGACAGAGAAGCTGAGATGTCTCATTATCTAGCCATGGAGCCATCGTGTCAGAGGGAAAAATCCTTGGATATTAGAAGGATATCCGTTCTACCAGTGTGGGTCAACACCTTTTAGCTTTTACCCCTTCCAGTTAAACATAATAATCTCCATCCCAAGATTCTGATATATCACCCCAGAGAACACTAAGGCAGACCACTTCTAAAATGGCTCCCATGGGGTGCCTGGGTGGCTCAGTTGGTTAAGCGTCTGCTTCAGCTCAGGTCATGATCTCAGGTTCCCGGGATGGAGCCCCTTGTCAGGCTCCTTCCTCAGCAGGGAGTCTGCTTCTCCTTCTGCCTCTTACCCCATTTGTGCACTCTCTCTCCTCTCTCTCTTTCTCTCTCTCTCTATCTCAAGTGAATAAATAAAATCTTTAAAAAAATAAATAAAATAAATAAAATGGCTCCCAATCATCCCTGCTCCCTGGTATTCACATTCTTATGTAATCCTCTTCTATCTTTTGGGGTGGCCCTGGTGGCTTGCTTCTAATGAGTAGAATATGGCCAAGTGATATGGGATGCCACTTCCAAGATTAGACTAAAAAAGGTTGTAGCTTCCATCAGGCTTATCTCCTCTGTCTAGCCCTTCTCAAATATTTGCTTTAATGAAGCAAGCTGCCATACTGTGAACTACTCTACGAAGAGGCCAGCGGCCAAGAACTGAGAATGGTTTCCAGTCAACATCAACTGAAGAAACAAGACCTTCAGGCCAAAATATAAGGGTCTGAATCCTGCCAGTAACTCCACAGTGACCTTGGAAACAGAAGCTTTGAGGAGCAATTGTAATGCAGCGATAGATAATACAAATGTATAAAAGAAGAAGAAAATTCACTTTCTCTGCTTGACTTATTTCACTCAGTATAATCTCCTCCAGTTCCATCCATGTGGATGCAAAATTGGGTCATAAGGAGTAGCATGGAGGACATTAGGAGAAGGAAGGGGAAAATGAAGGGGGGGGGGGATCAGATGGGGAGATGTACCATGAGAGACTGTGGACTCTGTGAAACAGACTAAGGGTTTCAGAGGGGAGGAGGTGGGGGGCAGGGTGAGTATGGTGATGGGTATTAAGGAAGGCACGTATTGCATGGAGCACGGGGTATTATACACAAACAATGAATCATGGAATGCTACATCAAAAACTAATAGTGTACTGAGTGGTAACTAACATAATAAAAAGAAAAAAAGAAGAAGAAGAAGAAAATTCAACTAGGTCAGCTCCAAAGCTAGTGTACTTTCTACTACTCCATGTAATTTCAAGCTAGTAAGGATCTTTCATCCAGAGGCCAGGGGAACATCTGGCCAGTCGAACAATGTCCAAGCATGTTAGCTCAACATTCGTGCTCCCCGATGGTATGACAGCAGGCTTGTCTCCCTCCTGTAGCCTTGGCCTTTGCCTCAGGCGTACCTGGCTCCGAATGCCTTCCTCTCTCCAAGACCCCAAATGGTTCCTTTTCCAAGACACTCTTCCATCTTGACCTACTGATGTTCTGCTCAGATTTCAAGGTCCATTCGAATGCTTCCTTTGCTTCATTTCCTGGTGGGAGAAATTAGCTTTCTTCTCCAGAATTTTATATATGTGTATACCCCCTACTTTGTGCCAAGGACTACTTTTTTTTTTTTAATATTTTATTTATTTATTTGAAAGACAGAGATCACAAGTAGGCAGAGAGGCAGGCAGAGAGAGACGGAGAAGCAGGCTCCCTGCTGAGCAGAGAGCCCGATGTGAGGCTAGATCCGAGGACCCTGGGATCATGACCTGAGCCAAAAGCAGAGGCTTTAACCCACTGAGCCACCCAGGCACCCCATACTTTAAAGGATGAAGGGGCACACAAAATCTTCTGCTTTTCTCTAGTTTATATTTTACAATTATGTTTTTAGGACTGATTTTATAGTATAATTTATGTATATCTTTCATGCCTCAACTCAATTATTAATTCGGAAGACAGAGATATCATTTTAGTAATCTCTGTGATGTTTAAAGTAACAAAATCCCAGAGCACAGTAACCACCTGTTATGGCCTACATTCTGTCCCTTCCCTCCCCCCAACACCACCAAATTTGTATGTTGAAGGTCAACTGTATCTGCACACAGGGCTACTAAAGAGGAAATAAAGTTTAAATGAAGTCAAGACTGGTGCCCTCATAAGAGAAAGAGGGGTGCCTGGGTGGCTCAGTCTGTTAAGCATCTTACTCTTGGTTTCAGCTCAGGTCGTGGTCTCAGGGTCCTGAGATGGGGTTCCACATTGGGCTCTGTGTTCAGTGGGAAATCTTCTTTGGATTCTTTCTTCCTCTCTCTCTCTGCCGCTCTCCCTGCTTACTCCCTGTCTCTCTCTGAAATAAATAAATAATCCTTAAAAAAAATTTAAAAAGAAGAAGAAGGAGAAGAAGAAGAAGAAGGAGGAGGAGGAGGAGGAGGAGGAGGAGGAGGAGGAGGAGGAGGAGAGAGAGAGACACCAGGAATGCACATACACTGAGAAAAAGGCCACAAGGAGACATAGGGAAAAAGTGACCCTGTCAGGAGGAGGTCTCAGGAGAAACCAAGTTAGCCAATACCTTGATCTTAGACTTCTAGTCTCTACAACTGTGAGAAAACAAAATTCTGTCACCGAAGCCACCCAGTCAGTGGAATTTTGTTATGGTTGCCTGAGCAGACTAATACACTGTCTTTTGACAAGAACACACAATCAAGAGCTTCAGTAGGCCGAGTGGGTCGACGGTGGTGTGGAAAAGTCAGAAGCTGTGGGCTCAGCCTTGTCTGAATTTGAATTCTCTCTCTACCCTGTACTAGCCAACAAGAACAACTCTTCCTTTTCCTTTCATTTAAATGTGGTTAATCATGCCTATTTTACACTGGGCTCTTGAGGAAAATAGGAGATAGTGTTTGCAAAGTGCTGGTTATAAGCTAAACACAGAAAAAGCTACTCATTTCCTTCTTTCTTTTCTTCCCTCCCCTCGGGAAAGCCCAGATCAGTAAAAGGGCCAGAGAAGACTTTTTGGAGCCTGAGGCAAAAAGAAATATCACAGATTCTGATTTATTCTTTCTTTAAAATCTGGATGTATTTTTCATTGTGGATTTTTTTCCCTTGATTTTTATTTTTTTTATTTTTTATTTTTTTTTAAAGATTTTATTTATTTATTTGACAGAGAGAAATCACAAGTAGGCAGAGAGGCAGGCAGAGAGTGAGGAGGAAGCAGGCTCCCTGCTGAGCAGAAAGCCCGATGTGGGGCTTGAACCCAGGACCTGGGATCATGACCTGAGCCGAAGGCAGCGGCTTAACCCACTGAGCCACCCAGGCGCCCCGATTTTTATTTTTTTTAAATATTGCTTTAAAGTACTATTTCTCTTGATTACTGAGGTTTTTGGTGTTCCTTTAAATTTTGTACCTGAGACAAGATCTTTACTCTTCTTACTTAGTTTGGGTCCTGGTTACATAACTCACAAAGAAAGCCTCCTCTAGCCTGAAAGTTGATTCACATTCTTTTGGGATTGTCCCTACCTTTGAAATAACCTCATGCTTGAGTCTAGCAGGCTGTGTGAACGACACCAGGGTCTGAAATGAGGGCTGACTCTGTCTTGTCATCTGGAGATAAGGCCTCCTGACATATGTCAGGGCCTTTTTTTTTTTTTTTTTCCCCTGAGAGGACATCGGAAGGGGCTCTGCAACGACAGAAGATGATGAGCTAAGTAAAGGATTTTCAAAATGTGATCCTTTGTCAGTTTTACCTGAGGAATTTTAGTGAACATTAAGAAAAGGAATGGGCCCAGCCAATGGAAACCAAATTGAATTTTGGACTGGGATTCCCAGCGGTGCCTTTGGTCTTTATACCAGTCCCTGATGTGCTGTCTCTCCTCACCAGGCTGACAGCAGCTCAAGGGGAGGCGGGGGGCCTTAGTTTACCTTCAGGGATATTGCCCAGTGCAGGGTCAGTAAGGACAACAGAGAGGAGGAGGCAAGGAGAGAAGCAGGGGGAGCGAGAGAAGGGGGAGGGAAAGGAGGAGGAGAAATGGGTCCTGGCAGGACCGAGTAGTGATGGTGGTGGTAGCTTTGTGGTAAGTAAGGGCCAACCTGAGCACTTCACCCACATCACTGAATCCTCATGATGGCGGCCATTTTAAAGAAGCAAAAAACTAAGGGTTAGGGATGTCCTGGAACTGACCAAAGGTCACAGAGCTCCTGAAGTTCTAAATAAGGGCTCACTCAATGTCTTCTGGACCTGCCTGCTGAGGGACAGTTGTTTGACTTTTGTACTGAGCTCTTTCCCAGAGGCTGTTTCCTCAAGTCTGTCAGGGATCAAGCCTTGTGGTCACTGAGCAACCCTGGGCCCACAGAGAAAGTGGCTTACTTCCCTGTGGCAAAACCCCCTAAAAGTCTTATTTATTAGCAGGATCTTTTATCATGCAAATGAAAAGAATGACCCCTAGGCCCTGGGGCACCACTCATATTTATAAGGGACTTTATTTCAGCAACCTTTCCTCCAATTTACACACTCAGGACCCTGCGCCATCATTTTCTCAATGTCGGGTGAATTGTCAGGAACCAACCATCCAGTGCCGAGCAAGCCTCAGCCTTCAAGTTCGGGGACCCACGGCGAAGGAGATAAAATTTCGTGTTTTCTCCAGTGATAGCAAGTATGCTGAGATATATTTTTAATTGCCTACCTAGAAAAAATGTATTATGAAATCGGTGATTTGTTTACATTTTATTAACCACCAAAGCACTCATGCATATTTGAAAGTGGATCCCATGGACAAGCGTGAGGTACATCATGTTCCCACCCCCCACCCCGGAGTCTGCTGAGTGGGCTTCCCCACGTGGAGCTCAGTCCCCATCGCTGGGCGTGCTCTGCTCCATGCCCACCTGGGGATCCAGGGCTCACAAGGTGGAAACTGTTCTTCTATCGATATTTGGTTCAGACATACTTTCCTCGTTTGCAACTTTATGGTTTTCATCACATGAAATCCCATGCAAGGTCCCACAACATAGGATCCAAAAAGGGCTTTAAATTTAAGATGATACGTGGACAAAGTTGGAAGAAGAGAGAGAGGAGACGCACAGAGGAGGAAAAGGGACAAAAGGACTGAGGGCAAGAAGGAACCGTGGTGGGAAGCAGAGTTGGATTACAGAGTACACGCAGGCTGTGCGATCAGAAGGACTGGTTTGGGGCTTATTCACCGGCAATTTCTGTTCCTTGAGACTCACTTTCTTCTTCCGGAGCTGATAATGAAACCTCCTTATGGAGGCGCTGTGAGGATTCAAGGGGGCAAATCTGTAAGCTGGTCTCTAAGTAGGCAAGCCTGTTGCACATGTTAATTCTTAGAAACCTGAATCTGAGCAATCAGGGCCATCCAAGGCCATGTTGTTAATTGGCTGAATTGGAGCCCAAATGGGAAGAAAACTCAATGCACCATTGTTCGGACATTGGTCTCCTGGTGACGAGACTATCGTCGTCACCCTCCCCCCCCCCACCACTGAAATTTGGATCTTAAAAGCTGGAGGGGGACTGAGGCAATCATCTTATTTCTCCTCTTCCCTCTCTCAGCAAAGTATTATTACCTTCATGCCGAGAAGGGAAGGAAAGCTAAGTTCCCTTCAGAGCCCTCCAGCCTATGGGGCCTCCTCCTATCATGTATGGAAACACGCCCAGGATTTACCGGAACGGCTTCAGGCTGAGTTCCTCTGGACAGAAACCTAGCACTCTAATGACTTGTAAATGGAGACCACCTCCTGGAGGAGCCGGTTTATTTTACGTGCTTTCACTTTTCTGTTCGCTGGTCAACAATGGGTAATAGGATCGTAGACCATCAGCAAGACACAGAAAATTCCCAGAAGCTGGAGTTCCTACCTTCCTCTTAATGTGAACAGTAACACTTCTCTTCTGCTCATTTCACTGTTGAGGACTCAGAGTTATTTTCCTGTGTGAGAAGAAGAGCTTACAAAACCAGGGCTTGGGAGGAAAATGTTTCCTACATGGCAATTTCTTTAGTATTTATACATTGGACCATTTATCCAAAAAGAAAAACACATCCCTTACCTTGCCGTGATAAAACGAACAAGAAACCACTTTTTATTAATTTATTTTTATTATTTTTTTAAAAACTCATGACCCTGAGATCAAGACCTGAGCTGAGATCGAGATGGACACTTAATGCACTGAGTCACCCGGGTGCCCCAAGAAGTCACCTTTTAACAGGTACTCCTAGGAATCACCTTGTAAATAAACAACTGCTTTCTGGGCATGAGTGGCTTAAAAAAAATTGAGAAAAGAAGTCACTATCATGGGAAGGTTTTGAGTTGGCTTTTCAACCCAAAGGTTTAGAACTCTCTAGAATGCCTGATGACAGGCAACATGATGTAGTAAAACATCAGAGTTTCAGAAGAAACTCATCGCCCTGCTCCTCTTCCTCTCCAACACATACACACACACACACACACACACACACACACACACACACATACACCCCTGCTCGGTCACCATGGAAAAAAATTAATTGATCTATCTGGGTCCTGGTCCCTTCATCCATAAAGTGAGGATAATGATACTCATTTTGAAGCATTGTGTAAGAACCAGAGAGAAAGAAAGTCGTACTCAAAAGGCATAATTAAATATAACTAACATTAAAGTTAGTAATTGAGAAGATTCCAAAGTAATGGGGCAATTTATGGCATGGAACCTAGAAGCAAACCACAGGCCTCATTGCCACTGAAAATGTATCTCCCAGCCCCGACTGCACTTAAACCCCAGGGTGACTGGAAACCTGGCGAAATGCATCTCCAGCGGGTACAGCAGTGGACTGAGTGCACCTTCTTCCCTAGTTACTTCCCTTCCTCCTCACACAAAGAACAGATGAGAGAAGGAGATAAAGTGGTCAACTTCTTGAATTCCAGTCCCATGAGTCTAAACTCCACACTCCACATCCAGCCGGGAAAACTGCTCTGTATGCCTCCAGGGCTCTCATTTACAGAGACCTCAATGGAAACAGACTGTTCTGAAGTCATGGGGTCCACAGTCTGAACATTGGCGTAAGGTGCATTCTCTACAATTTGTCCTGGAAGTCGGTCACAAAATTTTGAGCCTAGTTGGGGTTTGCTGTAAGAGCTGCTTAAGAAAGCTGAAGGTCATCACCTTTGGTAGACTTGAAGTGATACAGTCATCTTAGGAATTGTTTTCAAAAACCATTTATCTAATCAATAAACACAGCCCTTAGCTTAGGAATTCACACCTAGCAGGTACTTACTACTACGTGCTTACTGAATGGATGAACTAATGAGCCTTGATTAAAGGAGTGAGCAGTTAAATTCATTGCAAAATGGAGAATATTCTGGAAAACATGCACAGCAGGCTAATAAACTAAGACAACTGGATTGATCCAGTCTGGATTAAAGTAGATGGGTTAAAATGGGCCTCCCTTCTCTAATTGCTGCATTTTTTTAAAATCATAGCTACATATGGTATGTAGCCATTCCTACCTCTGTATGTTTAACGACTCCCACATATCTTACTGATACTCTAAGCATTTTATCTATTTTATCGATTACTCCCATTTTTAAGAAGATTTTATTTATTTATTTGAGAGAGAGAGCATGAGCAGCCGGGAGCGGCACAGGGAGAGGGAGAAGCAGATTCCCCCCTGAGCAGGGAGCCCAATCAGGGGTTGGATCCCAGGACTCTGAGATCATGACCTGAGCTGACGGCAGATGTTTAACTGACGGAGCCATGCAGGCACCCCTATCTATTATTACTATTATTAATCATTGCATGCTGGATTGCTCTGCAGATGTATATTCTAATCATAATAAAAGTAGGAATAATAATAATAATAATAATGACTATTTCTACTACATGCAAGACATTATGCTTGTTGCCTTATACACATCTTCCATAATTTTCATGTGTTAGGTAAAACTCAGATAATAATTTTACTGTATAATTAAGATACTCTAAATTCGTCCAAGGCCATCTGGCTAAATAGTGCATGAATGAGAAGTCCCACCTAGATCTTCCCACTACTTGCTTTTCCAATCTGACCAGGATGACTGTTTAATAAGCATAAGAATGTTGAAGGCACTTGGTATAATTATCTAATTTACCGTGTATGGCAGTAGCTTCCAAAGGACATGAACCTGGCCTTGGAGAATGAGGAGGAAGTAGTCACTGCATACTTCACATCAGAAGTAATAAATACACCATCAGTCATGTAAGCATCAGTTACACAACACTATCAGTTTATAATTTTCTTGATCTCTCTAGCTACAGAGCTCTCTCTTTTCTGGGAAGCTCGCTAGAATGTTCTGGAAAGCACGCACATGATTTACAGCCTGATTTTTCTAAAACCCCAATCAGACCCCGCCACTTCCCAGTTTAACGCCAGATTTGACGCTGTATCTCCTCTACCAAGAAGAGCATGGTCTCTAGATGGCCTTCTGGTCCCTTTCCATTCTAATTTCAACCCATCTGGCCAGCTGCAGGTCTGGCCACTGCTCCCGAACTGCTAATACTGAAGCGTGGTGAGTCAACTAGAAATTTCAGAGTATCCCACTTCTTTGCTTCTGCACATTTTTCTTTCTGCCTGAAATGTCCACGAGGATCTCTTATTCATGTTATCTTATGGCTCATAGAATTTTTCCAAGGCCCACCAAGACAGCACATATATATTTTTCTCCATACCCAGTGTCTGGCACGTAGTAGTTTTCAGTAAATATTTGCTCTGGATTAGTTCAAGGTAAAAAAAAAAAAAAAAAAAAAAGGAATTACATTTTCTGGGAAAACTCCCTGAAGTCCAGGAAAAGTTGTTTCTTCCTGTATGCTCCCTTGATATTCTAATTGCCACATTGTTATGCAATGAAATGATGTATTTCCATGCCTTCTCTGGGGCTAGACTCTGAGCTCCTGGGTGGCAGAGACCAAATCTTACTCATATGTGGGTCCTTAACAACCAGCACAGGGCCTGGCTTATAGTAAGTCTGCATAGATTTCCTGGAATTGAAAATATAATTCTAAAGCAATCACGTGAGCTGAGCAGGGCGGGTGTGTTACGCTTCTCATTTTACAGTTGAAGAAACAGGGACCCAGGGAGGAAAAAAGTCTTGACTCAATTTTCATTTGAAATCAGAGGCCCAGATGGGACTGGGACAATGCTCCCAGCCCCTAGTTATAATAAAGCAGTCTTGGTGGCCACTGTCACAGAGGAGGCCAGTTTCTTTCTGACCCATCTGCAGAGGCTGCTTCAGGTCTGCTCCTGAGATGGACACAAACACTCGAGTGTCTTCAGGCGACAAAACTGGATTAAAGGACTCTGCTTGGCAGTCACCGTGATAGTCTGCGGGAACTCATGAACTCCCATGGGGCCAGGGACAGAGTCCTAGGTAGGTTTTTGAGAGCACTATGATGGTGAGAAGTGCCAGGACCCACAAAGCCATTTCCTGACCTTCTTTTCAAACTCTGGCCCCGTGGTGGCCTTCTTTATACTCCTCAATGTCCTCTCTGGCCAACTTCCAGGAACTTCTTATCTCTAGAGTAACTCAGCTGCACATAGTTATAATAGGTCCCCTTTCTACTCAAAACAGTCCTACCGTGGACAATAAATTGTATGGTCCCCTGTCCCTCCTGTATTAGAAAATATGCATACATCCATATAGAAGCTCAGAGGACTCCAAGAATCTTTTAAATCACCTTTCCTAGTCCCTTGCTTTTTTCTTTCTTTATTTTCTGCTTCCTTCTTTCCTTCCTTTCTTTTTTTTTTTTTTTTTTTTTTTTTTTTTTCAGATGTTCATCCCCAACCACATTGCTTCTGGTTTCCCAAGATATACTAGTTTCAGGCCTTGAAACCCAAGCCTCTGGAGGAGTTCAAGACCTTGGCCTGGGGTGCTTCTGCCCAAACCAGAGGACTGGAGCCTCCCTAGAAAGTTGAGAAAAATTGACCAGAAGGGGCGGCCTGTGAAACTGCACCTGATTCTCAACGTTGAATGCGTTTGATGTACTTGTGTGCACCGGGGTGGGGGAACGGAACAGGGGTGGATAACGGAAGAGATCTTGCACAGCCCCGCGCTTGGTGGGAGCCAAGAGCACTTGAAAGCGTGCATGCAGGTGTCTGTTTCACTGGACCACCAAGGTCCTCTGGGAACTGCCCTGACAGGAGAAGAATTAGTGATTAAATTCGGTCTGAGTCAAAGGTGTCTTCAAGCTGAAAACACCCAAAGCCCCGATGGTGGAGAGTGGAGGGGTAGGGAGGTGGTAACAGGAGGGCGATATCAACCCAAAGCAAGCAACTGTTTTCTTTTTAAATGGGGACGTGAGTGTTGGGGAAAGATAATGAAACTACTTTCTGAAACTACAGGCAGCACCGCGGATGCAAGGGATCACCAGCAGGGAAAGGCTCCTGGCTCCGAGCAGCATCAGAAGCGCAGTGGCCCGATGCTCTCAGGATGCCCGGCTTTCAGGGGAAACGCGCCAGGAAGAGGAACTAGGTACCCAGAAGTACGCTGAGCACCGATGGAGCCGCTCCGGGGAGACGCGCGGACAGCTGCGGCCCCGCCACTCCGGCTCAGCCGCTGTGGCCGGGCGCGCAGTCTAAGGCCTGCGGAGGTGCCGCGACCCTCGCTCCCGGTCGCGGGTGCGCTCTCTCCCAGCCCCGGGCCGCGGAAGGATATTGCGCGGCTGCCGAGCCCGGGAGCCGTGAGGCCGGCGTCCGCGCCCGCTCCGGGGCCGGGAGCTGCTAAGGCAGTGGTAGCGGCCGGCGGGCGCGGGGGAGCAGCCCGAGGACTGGCAGCGGCTGGGCTGATTGATGGCCGCCCGGCTCAATGAGGGGGGCCCGGGCGGGGGTGGGGCGGGGCCGGCCCTGGGCTGAGCCAGTCGCGGGTGCCGCGGGGGGGGGGGGGGGGGGGCGGAGGCTCCGTGGAAATGTCGGTGACATTGAATGGGGAGACGGAGCGCGAGCGAGGCGCGCGCGCGCACACACGCGCACACAGGGCCCCGCTCGCTCCGAGATCCCCGGCCACGTAAGTAACTATTAATACCGCCTCGCCGGGAGTTGCGGGCGTGCTGAGCTCGGGGATTGGCCTCGGGCACCGTTGGCCATCCCCTTCAATTTTAAATACACATTCTTCTTACCTCTGGGGAAGAAAGAAAAAAAAAAAAAGACGAAGAAGAAAAGCCATCAATTTTCTCCAAAACAAACCCCACCGGGCAATTTAGGTTTAGGGTCGGGGGAGACGGAGTGGTTGTAAATTATTCCAAGGCAAGATCCAGTTATCCAGCGGGAAAGGAACGTCGCAGGTTGGCTGGGGGCTCATCCCCTTCCAGCGCCCGGAGGAACCCCCACCCCCCCGGAAGCTCGTGCCGGGGGCATCGGAGACCACGGATCTACCCGCGTCCCTGGCCGCAGTTCTCGCTTTATTCGGAGGACGATCTGGAGCACGAGTGAGCAGCGGCAGCATGAGCCTGTGCTGATCTCCGCCGGGCGGGCCAACCTGGGCTTTGTCGCGGTACCTGCGCCCGGCCCGCGCCGCAACTCTTGTGCCCAGCTTTTGCAATCTTTTGTTGGCAGCGCTGACCGCTCTAAGTTAAATGCTCCCTTGCTATTCTTCCCACCCCCCCTCCTTTTTTTTTTGTCTGTTTGTTTAAATTTTGGAGAGCTCTTGCGATCCTTGGAAAAGCCTCAGACGCCATCTACAGTTAAAACGTAGGTAACTACCCTCTCCGGCGTCCCCCCCCCCTTCCACGCCCCCCACCCTTTCCACCAAAAAAGGGGGTGCAGCGCGGATTCTGTCTGCCGTGCGGCGCGAGCCGGTAGCCCCGTGCTTATTTCCTTTTCCTTTTTGTTTGGTTTCTAACGCGTGGAGACCGGGCTGCGGCCGCGCGCGGCTCGAAGATCGCGTAAACTACAGCAGGGCTCCCCCGCCCCGTCTGCGATTCGGAAGCCTGCGTGGGGATCGCTTCGGGAGACCTGGCGCTGCAGCTCCCCACCTTAGCAATCTGGTCGCTCGTCTAGATCCGCGCTGGAAAGAGAGAAAGAAAGAGAGAGAAACTAAAAGTGCGGAGATTCTGCAAATCGCCGGCTGCTTTGGGGTAACAAAAGGACCCGAATTACTGCCGACTGAGCACCCCCGGGAGCCGGGCTCGGAGCCGACAAGGTGCCTGGCGGCGCCCATCTGGGGGCTTCCAACTCTTTTCTCTACGTAGCCCCCTTCCCGTCCCCTCCCCTCTCGTTCCGTTTTAAAATCCGTGGCACGGAGGCGCCTGCAGCCGCGCTCGCCGGCGACTCATCTCTCCAGCGGGTTTTTTGTTTGCCGAGTGCGATCCCCACACTCATGAACATACACAGGTCTACCCCCATCACAATAGCAAGATATGGGAGATCGCGGAACAAAACCCAGGATTTCGAAGAGTTGTCTTCTATAAGGTCCGCCGAACCCAGCCAGAGTTTCAGCCCGAACCTCGGCTCCCCGAGCCCGCCCGAGACTCCGAACTTGTCGCATTGCGTTTCTTGCATCGGGAAATACTTATTGTTGGAACCTCTGGAGGGAGACCACGTTTTTCGTGCCGTGCATCTGCACAGTGGGGAGGAGCTGGTGTGCAAGGTAAAGAGCCCGGGGCTTGTTTTCGCTTTTTGTCTTTTAAAAAGGTTTCCCCGGCCGGCCGTTTGGAGGGGGCGGGAGGTCGCCAAGCTCCGGAGCCTGGAGGAGGGAGACTCGCGGGATAATTATCTGTGGCCTCGTTAAATGGGTTTATTTATTTGTTCACGTTCGACTAGTTGCGAAGTTTTTAGTGCGTTGCAGACAATGGGGCGGGCTGCGGCGGGGGCGTTTCGGGGAGAGCCTGGGGTTGGGAAGGGCGGCGGGACTGCGCGGGGGCCAAGCACACGCGTTCTCGCAAAGGCTCGTGGAGCGCCTCCGCTCAGGGCCGGGTTCCGCTGCCCGAGAGGTTTCTCCTTGGGTCTAGCCAGCCCCCTCCTCTTCCACCGTGCAGTAGGGAATCCCCCGCTAATTTTAAGGCACTGATGACTGGGTTCCTTTCGCAGCCATTGTTCTTAGAAGCGTGCAGGTGTTAAACCTTTGTTCGGAAGGTGCCCTTTAAAAGAGGCACACAAAGGTGTCCCCTCTGGCTGAGCCAGGGGCCCAGCGCGGGGAAGGAGTTTACAAAGAGCTCTCAGCTGCCTGCAGCCTTGAAAGGAGGTTTGGGGGTGGAAATCAAAGCCACAGGCGCACCTTTGGGTATAGGAAAGAGTGAGTCCTCTGGGTCCTCCTCTCTTGTCTCGTTTCTTCTCATCTCCAGACTTCCGTGCCTGAACACCCCCTCTCGTGCCCCCCACCCCCAGCACACACCTTTGCCAGGATGGTTTATAGGCCAGCGTTTGGAGCCCCAGGGATTAGCAGTGCTAATACAGAGATGGACACTTCAGTTTCCTTTTTGTCTTTGACCCCCAACAGGGACTGGTGTGTCTGTGTGTCTTTGTGTGTGCGCACTCCAGATGAGGGGATGAGAAGGGGAACAGTGGGGAAAAAAAAAGAAAGAAAAAGGATAGAGTAGAGCATACTGCTCCCCAGACATTGGTCATAGATCAAGAATTCATTATCAGTTAATTTTACATTTGGTCACTCTTGGTTTTTCTTGGGGGTGGGGGCGGTTTCAGGGGGTAGTGAGAAGTGAGGAGCCCCGCACAGCTATGCTACAAATAATACATTGCACTTTTACCATTAACCACAGATTGCTTTATTTTGTAGGGGGCTGGAGTCTTTCATTGTAAATAATGTGTTTTGTGGAGGTCTTCAGTCAGTTTCGCAATTCCTCAGTTCAGATCTCAGGGGAAAATCAGAGGCTCTTTAAATACAGCCCTCCACTTCTCCGGAGCATTTGGTATTTTGCATCTTCTCCTAAGTTACTGAGACCCTGAGCGAGCGACTGTGCCCGGTTAACCAAAATTCAGCAGGCTATTACGAGCTGGATTGAATTCTCCAAAGACCTAGAAGGTTGCACAATAGGGGAGTCATCCTTTGAAATGAATGAATTCAACAGAGCTGCTACTCTCCTATGATATACACACAGTCCCCCAGCAGTGAGTGTGTTCCCTCCTTTTGCTTAACTTGGGTATAGCATTTTAGTATTTCTCCAAGGCTGGAGACGCTTTTAAGTAGAGGGACTCTGCCTTCACATTCTGCAGGAGCATCTTGCTGGTATTTTGTTTTGTTTTGTTTTGTTTAAAGGCAGGGTGACCTGCCCTGGCTCTTTCTTTCTCCCTCCAGATTCTTCAAGACATATTTCACTTGGGGCTGACCTCACGGTGTCATTCGTAGACGTGCTCTTTGGCCTGAAACTGTACTTAATCTGCCGGTTTAGTTATTGCAAAGATTGAATCAGCCCCTCACCAATTACTGTGGGGCTGCCAGTGGGTTTAAGTGCAGTATCATTGTTCTGCTTGGCAGAGGTCATCCCTTTAAGACACGGCGGCCTGTTTTCCTGCCTTTTTACCAGGGGTGACGTGGGTGGGTGACTTTGTATGCAGGCATAGCTGTGTATATCCTAGGAAGCTCCGAGGGGTTTTTTTGAGGCTGCTTCCAGGAGCTTCCCTCAGATACACAGCGTGAACTCTTACTGCAAGGCACTGTGAAATCTACACGTTGAATCAAGTTCCTTTTGATGTCTCAGAATACAGAGCTCCTGTCCCCTAGCTCTGTGTTGACCCAAGGAAAAAGTCTTTGCAAAAACAGACCAAATGTAAAGATGCCATTCCTGTAGAGGACTGTAGAAGGGAATTCTACAGGACACTATTTGGGGTCATTTAACCAAGATAATCAAGCCTGTTCATTGTCTCCCTGAGCCCACTGTAAGCTAGGCCAATGAAGGAAGGCAGCTTTAGAGGGTCTTTACCTTATCCTTTTCATGAAAATGCTGGGAGCTACTGTGCCCATGGACATAATTACTATCTTGGCATAATGGGCACGTGGTTTTGCTTTTTGTTTTTTTTTTGTTTATTTTTTTGTTTTTGCAAATGCTACTAATGATGGCCTAATCTTACTACCTTATCTCAACTGCCAGATTATATTACTAAGGCTCCAAATTAAACATTTAAAAGAAGCTGGCAACCAGGCTAATGGCTTGATTTTGCATTTGAAGGTGATGGTTTAAATACCAGTCCCACCCCATAAATGCCTGTTACAGCTGCTACTGAAAGTTTGGTACCTACCCATTAGGGAGAACAGAAGTATTTGTTTAATTTTTCATACTCTGTCCACCATCTTGGAATTTGATCTCCTACAGAGGGTACTGGCTATTTCTTGAAGCTGCCATGAATTATTATTATTATTTTTTTTTTTTTAATGTTTATGTCCATTCAGTTTTTCATCAGTGGGACAGAATAGCAGACTGAAGGTGCTGAGTAAAAACCACCTTTTATTTTTTTTTTAAACGCAGCTTGAAGGAGGAAGTATATGATAAGTCATGGTAACTCCAGGAGCACTGGAGAGAGAGTCTGCAGCCTGGTGCTCCAGAACACATCATCCTCCTCCCCCGTTATATAACACAGCGTGTTGACATTAGCCACTGCAAAACGTTTATTACTCTCTGAAATTTTTGAGGCTTTCCTATGTTTCTGCTGCCCGCAGCCTGGGTGTTAGAGTTGACTCAGGCATTTCAGATTCCTAATTGAACGGACCTCTGAGGTCACGGCTCGTAGGTCATCATTTGACAGTATCACGGTGTGATTTGTGGTCTCTGGAGACGTTGAAGTATTCATTCTTAAATTCTAGGTTATAGTGGCAGCAGCTGTGCCGCCTTCCTGAGATGCCTCATTATGGTTCATTCACAACGTTACTTTGCTTCCTCGCCCTGGGTTAGCACCAGCCCTCCTGAGGTTCTTACTATCCTCGTTTGACTCACAGATATCTTCAGGCTTTTGAACCTGAGGGCGACTTCTCTTCAATCCTGGCTCTCAGATGGCAGCCTGCGTCCCTGGAAGGGTTTCCGAAGGCCTGTGAATCCCTCGAAAATGAATCCAGTATTGTGCGTGCCTTGGAGAATGGGCATTGTCCTCGGAGAGGGGACAGAGCTTTTCTCAGGTTCCCACGTGGGATCCGGACCCAAAAAGGTCAACTGGGTTCGAAATCACATCTCCAGTTAGGAAGAGGAGGGAGGCCCAGGGACCCTGAGTGCTTTATCCATCTTATCCGGATTATTGGTGGCCACGCCAGGATTAGAGTCTCAGTTGGGCGATTTCTAGGCCAGGCTGCGAACTAAGGATGAGGGAGAGGATGTTCCAACTAACGACAAAGATTTAAGAAGCTAAATGGTGGTGCATGGGGACCGTTTAAGTGTTTGTTGCTGGGGCATTCTTGGCCTACAGGGCTTTCCAGCAAAGCACCTTGTGCCTGCCCCTCACTCACGCAGGCACAGAAGAGAGTCATGTGCCTCCATTCCCAGGCAGAGAGTGAAACCACATTCCAAACCCAGGGATTTGTATTCCTGATTTAGTGGAGGTCTTGAAATGAATGAAAGCCTTTTTTCTTATAACCTCAAAGATCCTCTGCAGTGTTAATTCCTCTTAGGTTGGTTTCAAAAAGGTATTGAGGATGGATTTTCTCTTTAAATAACCCCACAATGAGGTGACATTTCGCAGGCTAATTTTGATTCATAGAAAATCATTGCATAACTGATTCATTGAGCTAGATAGCTGTGGAGGGAATCGAGAAACGTGTCTGCTTCCCTGTTAAGGACCGTGTGCCCTATTCCTAGCTCTGCCGCTGGGGCTCCATTCGACTTGTTCTCTGAGCCTCGATATCCACATCTGTGAAATGAAGGTATTGAATTAGAGGACCGTAAGGCAAAGACTACGTATTTACTCTGTGAATTGCTAATATGTTGTGGAGTGCTATACGACACAATTGCTTACCATAAAATATGTTGTACACAATTGCTGTAGTTGTATAGTGATGTCCGTCTCTGTTCTGTTTTGTTTTTTGGAAGGAAAACAAGGCTTTGTCTGTGTAGCTTGGGGTAGGTCACTTTTAGATTTTTCCTTAGTGTTTTTTATAAACAGGTGACGGGGGTAGAGAGAAAAAAATAGTAAGACTTAACCCTTGGTGTCCCATGTTACATCTTGCAAAGTGCTTTTGCCCCCACGTTGTCCTATAATCCCCCCGACGGTGTAAGTCAAGTGTCATTTGCCCATTTTACACATGAAGACTTGGAAGCTCAGAGAGGTCAAGCAGCTTATCCAACATCACACAGCTGGGAGCAGGCAGGGCCAGTGTGGTCTGTGTCCCAAGTTCGGTCTGCCTTCTGTCTCCTCAGAAGCCTGTGCCATTCTGTGATTCGGTGGTTTAAGAGGCTCCCCTGACTCTCGGTCTTGTTGTGAATCCTGTCCTAGGTGTTCGATATAAGCTGCTACCAGGAGTCCCTGGCCCCGTGCTTTTGCCTGTCTGCCCACAGCAACATCAACCAAATCACCGAAATCATCCTGGGAGAGACCAAAGCCTATGTGTTCTTTGAGCGAAGCTATGGGGACATGCATTCGTTTGTCCGCACCTGTAAGAAGCTGAGGGAGGAGGAGGCAGCCAGACTGTTCTACCAGATCGCCTCGGCCGTGGCCCACTGCCACGATGGGGGGCTGGTGCTGCGGGATCTAAAGCTGCGGAAATTCATCTTTAAGGACGAAGAAAGGTGAGTGTCACTCATGTCCAGAGCTGGTACTCCGACGGGCTGCTCAGGAGCGGCTTGCTTGAGAGGTTGGAATGGACATTTTTTTGCTGCCTGCCGTCCAAGTGAGAAGGGGGGATGGGAGGACAGAGGGAGGTGAATGCATTATTGTGATGTCTTCAGTGCCCTGGGGAACCAGGTTGCCGCTATTCCAGTGGTGTTAGTGGATGTCAGAGCTCGGGTGCCAGGAGAGCCTGATTAGGGTTTTGTTTTGTTTTGTTTGTTTTCTTTGTGTTTTTTTGTTTGTTTGTTTGTTTGCTTGTTTGTTTTTTGTTTTTTTGGTGTCGTGAATTGTGAAGGTGGCTGTAAGCCGGTGTGACATATTTAATATGAGTAAAGGCACAATTTTGCTTTGGAAATAATCCTACCTTGAGAACGCTCCATGCCTGGCATCAGTCCTTTCTAATTCATTCGTTCATTCCTTCGCTCAATAGATGTTTCTGCAGCGTGTGAGTATGCATGGATAAACTGCACGTGCTTTCCTCACAATTCTCAGTACTGTGAATATCAGGGTGCATTAGCGAGTCAACTCACCTACAAAGGAATGTTCCAAGCCCTCAATGGAGATTACGTACGGGGTCAGATGGGACCTGGGGGCTGGGATGTCCACTCTACGTAGGACTCGGAAGTCAAGAAAGTATTTATAGAAGAGGTGTTTTGGACCTCTCTAGAAAGGTGAGTTTATTACGGACAATGTGGGAAGGACCGGTGTTGCAGGTAAGGGAGCTGCCAATACACGTACACAGTGATGTGAAGGTCTGTGTTATTGCAGGAGACGACAGGACAGGACGCTGGGCATCTGGGTTCCATTCATGGTTCTTCTGTTCACTCATGACATTCTGTTGAGCAAACCCACTGGGGCCTGCTTTCTCTTCCAGCTGACTTAGATTGTAAAACTCTTCCGAGCCACTCCTTTTCTTCTGAAGCATCTGTTTTTTTAGAAGCGTGGAGGCAAGTGATTTACATTCACTGCTGACTATTCCAAAAATTGTTCTAGAGTTTCTACCCACGTGGGTCGTGGAATTACCATGACGGCCTTGGGTATCCTCGGCTCCTCCTAGGAAAGTGGTTCGTGAAGTGGAGATCCGTGGTCACGAAGCTATTAAGGACCATCTGAGTGCAAAGCCAGTGCACGTCATTCATTCATTCACTCAACAGATATATCTGGAGTACTTTTTTTTTTAAATTTGGAGTATCTTTTATGTGTCTGGTGCAGATCTGACCATCAGCCCTTTCTGTCTGCCAGTTACTGTACTGTGTAGCCCAATGGCCTGGGATATTTTAGTTTATCGATTATTGTCCTATAGAATGATATCCTATAGAATAGACATATAATGAGATCTTGTGGTGTCTGCTTTGTTTTTTGCTTTTGTTTTTGTTTTTTTGTTGGTTTGTTTTTTGTTTTTTTTTTTCATTTTATGGTTAATGCTAATTGGGAAGCAAATATCTGGGAAGCATTTGGGGATCAGCAAAGGTAAAGGGTCTGTGGTTACTTAACCCAAATGAAATAATTTGATGACAATTTATAATGCAACTGAGTATAGAAGGTGCAGAGAGCTGCTGGCTGCAGAGACTGGTTATGTTCCATATTTTTTTCTCATATACAAGTATCTTAGGCATCGTGACAGCTAATAGCCTGGTCTTTGATAGTGCATGGTTTGCATCCTTACTAATAAATGGAGAAGAGGGAGCTATTCTAAGATCTCGAGTGTGGGGTGACACCTTTTCTCTTCTTTGGCCCAGATGGACCTGCCCTTGGAGCCTGCAGACTCTGGTTATTATCCTGGTTTCACCTTTAGTGCTCTCTATGACCTTTTAGTTTGGTTCCTTCCTCCTGGCCTCAAGTTTCTTTTCCCTGTATTGTCCTGGCTCTGTTTTATTGGTTCTGAGGTCTTCTGAGTTATAATATCAGCTGTGTGCTTCTTTGAAAATTCTCATTGGAAGTTAAATAGATACTTGACCCCCAGCAGAATACTGCCAAAGATGCTTTCTTTGTCCTTCTGCATTCCACCTTTCTTGGAAATGTAATAACCATAACTACAAAAATATGAGGTGGTTGTTTGGGACCACTTTAAAGACCTAGTATGAGGTTATTGTTGACCTTACTTAATTCTCTCCGTGAATGGGGGTGCGGTGGGTACCATCATTTCATTTGATGGAGGAAAACTTCAAAACCTCGTGTGAAGTCTTGAAGTTATAGACTAGAAAGAGCAGAAGTGAGGACATATTCTCTATTAAATCTGCTCTCAAGAAATTCATTTGCCTGCCACAGGGAATAAGGGCAACGAATGCCCTCTCTGGCAGGGATCCAAGTTTTTAAATGTCCCCTTTGATTGTGCTCTTTCGAGAGGAATTTCAGGCACCAGCGCATATACAGGGTGGTGTGTCCAGTGAGAGCACACGCATGGTAACTACGTGTTTATGAAGTGAGTCATAGTAGGGTGGTCATCTCTAGGTCACAGAACATGGGAGCACATGTGGACTCGAGGGTCTCCTGAGGGGCCATCCTTCAGGCCTCTCCTGTTGCTGCCTGGAATCAGAGCCCCAAGGTGAGAATGCCGGCCTCAGTGACCATAGCTGGCTGGAAGCAAGTAGGACTGAGTCACCCTCACATGTGCTGTTGAAGGCCTTTTCCTCCAGGCCCGGCTTGTCCTTTAGGGGAAGTTAAGAGTGCCCAGGAGTGTATGGTGACAAAGCTGAAATCCTTGACGTCCCAGGGCCTAAGGAAGAAATCCCAAGACGTTGGAAGCTTCCAACACAAGGACATTGAGTTTGGAGCTGAGTTTGACTTTTGTAAAAGAGCATGACCCTTTCTAGAAAAATCTGGAAGGAAGTATCCCATGTGAATGTGAAACCAGAACACGTCACTGCAGTAAGCATGTCAAAGCGAATCCTTTTTAACTCTAGAGAGCATTATCTTCGGAAAAAGGAAGCGGCAGTGACAGGGAGGAAACTGCTCATCACCTGTCCCCGACCTGTCTGACAGGATCTAAGCCCATGCAGCCCTGCGGCAGGCAGGGAGAATGGTAGCTCCTCCTCTGCTGGGCAAGGTGGCTGGGGTGCACAGGAGTTAAGTGACCTTGCTCAAGGTCATACAGCCAGCACGCTGCTGGAGCAGGCCTGGAAATCCTACCATTTCAGTCCAGAGCTCTTTCCCTGCCCCCACTGCGTTGAAGTCCTGGAGGACCTGGCCGTTCCAGGCATGACAAGTGTCTCTGTCTGGGCAGTTCTGAGAAGGTCACTCTCATGTTCAAGGACATTCCAAATGTTCTCATCAGTAGCTGATAAGAACTTTCTCTCCAGCCAGCTGTTAACTTTTTGTGAAAGAGGAATAATGCCTTGTAGCCTTCCTCCTTGTTGTTTTGCTTTCCATTCTCTCAATTTCAGAGTAGGAGACTGGTTTTGTCACTCCGTGAATTTCTCCCTCCGCGTGTCCCCACTGCTGTAGAGTTTTGTGGCAGTTTCTCCTTGTCGGTCTGCACAGTGGCCTGCGTGAAGCCAGCTGCCTGTGTTTTGAGGGGGACAGCAGCCTGGGACCTCACAGGGCCCGTGTTGCTGGCAACCCTCAACATCCATCCTAACCAACATGACCTCCGCAGTAGGTGTTTCAATAGGACTAGAGTCTATGCCTCTCCTGACAACACCCAGCGTGTGAGAAAACAATGGGATTAAATTGAAAGGCTTTTGAAACATTGAAGGATGGGGACTGTGTCTGTTTTCTGGTCCTTTACACATTGGTCCTTTGTGGGGGAATAACACAGAAGAGGCTTTTGGAAGTACTACTTTATTAAGCTTCAAATCAGCAGGCCCCTTCTCTTGTGCATGGTCTTCTCTCTCTCAAGGATGTGCCTCTTACTGTCTGATGCTCTTGCAAGAGACTGAAGGGGAAAGCATTACAGAGTGAAGTCGGCTAAGCCCCACTGGGTTCAGAACGAGGCCGGCTTATGTGCTGACTCCTTACGTGTGGATTTCCAATGCTGGACCATCTGTAACTGAACCCATGACCACCCATGAACATGTTCTTGGTAGAATGGTCAGGGCCATCAGTCCAGTTCCCCCCAAGCGCCTGTGAAGACATGATACATGCATGACACCCATGTTACATGAAGGCCTGCTGTCAGCGTGCCTTCTATTGCTAATTTTTGTTGAATTAGCAGCACCGCCGATTCCTTTGCTTCCGTTTTATTTCGACCTGGGTTCTAGATTCGGATTTTTTCTCTGCCCCTCATTAGCTACCTGGTCTTGGATGAGTCCTTTCATGCCTCTGAGCTGCACATTCCTCCCAGCAGAAATTAAGACTGCATCTCTGCGGGTGGTTGTGAAATGATCCAGATGTGTACGGGGTGGGGGAGGCGCTCCGGTAGCCAGCTGGTCCTAAAGTCATTCATAAAACGGTACCATTGTGGACAAGCCCTTCCCAGGGCACTTGAGGCTCATGGAGAATGAGCTCCGCCTCCCGGGCAGCCGTTTCATGAGGAGTGGACCTCTTGTGATGTGAGGGTTTCTCCTTTCTGGTTTAATTGCAATATTAGATCAGTGCTGGGAGGGTGATAGGCCGGGCAAGTGCTGGGGGAACCTGCGGCTCAGAAAGGCCAGAAGGTCGACCAGATGCGCACAGGGGAAAGCGGATACCAGGTGCATGCAGAGAGTGAACGACCCGGCTCCCCAGGCCTGGACTGGCCACAGCGTTCCCAGCCTTGTGCTGCTGCTTCTCCTCTATCCCTGGGATGTTTCTGTAGGGCCAAACTAAGGTTGTTTTGTTTTCTTTTAGAGGCAGTTAAACCCCTCCCCAGATTGTACTCAGTGTGGACGCACCCTTTGCATCCACGGTTTCCGTGGTAAGATCAGAGGTGGCCTGTAGAGTGGGAGGGACGTGTGTGGGAGGGGAACCTGAATCTGCTAGAGGGCAGTGCCCAGGTTCCCCAGCCTCTCCCCCTCCCTGTCGTGGTAATAGGCTGATTTGCCTGGGTGGCCTTTTCCAGGAGGCCCCCAGTTTCACTTAGAGCCTCCAAGCGAAGGCCTGAGCTTCAGGAGAAGACCTGGTTATTCCTGTGTGGAGGACAAGTCACTGTCTGGATTCTAGTCCCTGCTCCTGCACTTATTAGCAAACTCAATCTTGATAAGTTACATAACCTCTTTTGTCCAGATCACTTCATCTGCAGAGTGGAAATAACAATGAATGAATGCAGGTGAACCCAGGGCTTGGCGCATGGACATATCAAAGATGCGTGGCCATGGACAAGCTCTAGCTCCCACCGTCTCCACCTCCCTTGCATGTAGCGTCTGCCACCCCCCACCCCCCGCCCCCTGCCTCCCGACCAGGTGACGTAGGGCTGTTTGCTGAGTCAGGACGTGAAGAGCCCAGGAAGCAGATGCAAACTCGGGCTGCCCCGGGAGCGAGCCAGTGTTCCTACAGCAGCCCCTGTTCTCCCCGTTTGCTTTCTCTTCTCCCTTAGGACCAGGCTCCTTGTCACTCTCCGCCCCACGCTCCCTGCCCCCAATCTCCATTCAGTGTTGACATTTCCCTGCACAGAAATCACCCCCTGTGAATGGAGAAACATGCCTCTCTCCGTGTTCTTCTTTGGTTAGAAGATTATTATCTCTTGACGTCATGGGTTGCATTTCCTCTGCTTTGTGGAAGCTGGTCAGTGCCTGCTTCTGCAGTAGGGAGGCTAGACCCTTTGTAGAAACCCTGCAGCCCCGGGGCTCTCTGTCACCTGCTGCCATCTGCCCAGGCACTGGACCTGTGTCTCCGGGGTAGGGGAGGCCTTTTGCCTCCCCCACCAGCTGAGGTCTGCGTGCTCTCTCTCTTTCTCAGTAGTTTCTCTACTGGTTCTTCTTGTGGATCTTCAGCCTCCATTGAGGCTTTCATATCTAACAAAATAGGGAGACCAGACTGGAGACCAGACCCTGCCTTCTTTCATCAATAGCAAGTTCATGAAGTTCGTAGGCTCATTGTATTTTAGCAAAAGACCTGACCTTTTTGCCATGAAGGAGACAGAGCTCCTGGAATTCCCTTCTTTATGCTGACCACTTCTGTGTGCTTCAGGCACTGCCGGCCCTTGGGGGAGGCTCACTCCCCCACTTCTCCCTGGGTGGGTAAGTGATCCCCCTCCCACAGCGCCCTCATAGTCCTCCCTCTACTCGAATTGTCCATGTGCATCCCTCCACTGTCCTTATGCCTCATCTCCTGCTGGGCTGGGAGCTTCTGGCTGAGCAGTTCACTGCTTGTGCTTAGGAAATCAGGTGAGTGGCTACACTAGCCAACCAGAGCCAAGGGCACAGCTGTCAGATTTCTTACTCTTTCACTGAGCCATTTCACCTTGCCCTACCTTCTCTGGTGTGGGTCGGAGATCATGAACTTGCAGTACCCAGCACCGTGCCTAGTGGACTGCAGAGCCTTCAGAAGGCACCTGTCCTGACTGCTCCTGGTCACCAGCCAATGGCTTTGGGCCTCATCACCCAACAACCTGGAGATTTATTTATTCGACAGACAGCACTGAGCATCTGTCATGTGCCAGGCACTGTTCTAGGTGCCACAGATACTCAGTGCCTCATGAGACGGAACCCTTCCCTCTTGGGACTTACATTTCAGGGAAACATTATCTGGCCTCCAGGCCCTGTTCTAACTACGACACTTAAAAGAACGGATTCAATTCTGTATTTTATTGTAATTTAATTTATGTGAACCAGTTTAAAACCAGTGAGTAAACTAGTGCTGTTATCACCGCGTTATGGATGAGGAAATTGAGGCTCAGGGTCCCACAGCTAATCAGAGGCAGACCTCGGGCTGTGCACCCAGGACGCCGGAGTCCCATGTGCAGGTCCTCAAATACCACCCTGACTCTAGGAAAGAGAATACCAGGTAGAATACCACCCCTTGTGTCCCACTAGAGAAGGGACTTTCTCATGCAGTTGGGTAAGAAGTGAACACCAGAAGGACCTGACCAGCACTGAGTACTAACACTCAGTACTTACCTTTCTCTGAGGGGTCGTGGGCCACCAGTTCACCAAGCCCACAGGCAGTCCTGTGAGGTCCTGCGTTTCCAGCTTATGGAGTGGGTTTTGCTTTCTCCATGGAACTGTGAAGTAGGGTCCGATGATCTTTCTGTCTCCCCTTCCTAGCACAGGACCAGCCTTGTAAATACTTCGCGAATGTCTGGCCATTGACTACGTGGGTGTGTGAATAGCCCCTTGGGCCCTGGAGGCATAAATATTATGAGAAAAATCCCCTGGATATACGATGGCAGGAAGCAGTGGATGGAAACCCATTTTAAATGCTCGTCATCCGGGACTCTTCTGAGTTTCTCTAAAGCATGAAATAGATAGAGTCAAGCCTATTTGAAATTTCTCTGGACTTGAGAGAGTGGGCAATTCTTAAGCAGAATCACAACCAGATACCCTGGGCTCTAGGCAGCATTTTGCAGCCGGGATGTCTTCGATATGGGAGCCACACCTGTCACAAATGTTAATTAAGCATCTATTATGTGTACATTTGGCACAAGGGCTTGAGGGTACGAAAATCACCTCCGGAGAATCCTTGTCTAACAGAAGACATCATGTAACAAGTTATTCTTCATACCGTGTTACAGAGGATGGGTGTGCGTTAGAGAGCTCGCTGGGGGCAAGAAGAAAATGTCCTAATGGCAGAATGGGGTGTAGAAAATGGGCGTGTCGGGGGGAGATGGGCTCTTTCTCGGGTTGTTCTGAGTGAAGAAGAACGGTGTCCAGAAAGTATGAATAAAGGCCAAGAGACACAAAGGAACCCTGGGCAGGGAGGGGCATGCTGGTGGAGAACACTGGGGGGGGTCAGAGATGAGACTGAAGAGGGAAGCCAAGGTTTAGGACCTGGAGGCATGCCCATGACCTTGACCTTGACTTGAAATCCAGGAGGAGACATTGAAGGGTTGTTTTTTTGTTTTGTTTTGTTTTATTTTTTGTTTTGTTGCTGTTGTTGTTGTTGTTGTTTTTCCTAGACAGGATGGGGTGGGGTCTGGTTGTGATCCTATCTATGCAGGATGGCCTGGGGGTGGGTAGGTACTTCAGGATGCTGAGGCTGAACCAGGACCCAAGAGGTGGTACCAAGGAGGGGTGGGTAAGAGGCAGGGTTAAACCCACGCTTTGATCTTGACAAATGAAGAAATGGGGAGGAAACGTCTTTCTCCAAAGTTCTAGAACATGTTAGTGGTGTGACCCAGAGCACAGCCCAGATTTTCTGGCTCCCGGAACGTGTGTAGTAGGTGCCTGGGCCATCTGGGTGAGCCCCAGTTCAGGACTCTGCCAAGTGGAAATCCCTGTCTGGCCCAGGGCTGGGCTGCTCATAGTGTTCCTGGGTTGGTGGGGTCAGAAGGACTGGCCTGAGCCTGGCTCCTGCCCTGCCAATGGTGCATGATAGGAATGTTCCGGACTCTGAATCAGCCTAAGCAGCAAGGGCAGAGCAGCACCTCGAGGTATGCCTGGCTCTGGCTTACTGGAACAATCCAGGCTTCATGGGCCCTTGGAGCAGCGCCGTCCTGCACCGAGCGCTGGGGTGCCTGCAGAAGCTTCTCTGAGAAGCTCAATCGACTGACTCGAGATCAGGGGACCCTCTGGGACTAGGATCTTCATGCAGAGGGGCAAGAGGCAAACAGAGTCCCAATGAGGGGTCCGGAGCTGCACTGCCTTCCTTCCCTGTCTGTTCCTCTGGAGATGCCGGTTGCGCTCCAGAGCTGCCTCCCTGCAGCCACGGGAAGGCCTTGGAGGTGGGAGGTGGGAGGTGAGATGGCTCCCCGCACCCCCCACCCCCATCCCAGGGCCACGATAAGTCAGGGCACAGACAACAGTATCCTGGTGCTGTGGAAACACCTGGGTGCTTGAGTTGGATCGGGCTTCTCGTCCCCACAGCGCTGTCCCCGAGCTAGTCGCTTCATCTTGCTAAGCTGCGATTTTCCGGTAGATCAAAGTAGCGCAGGACCCCCACCTTCCACCCACCTCCCTGACTACGGTGGCGCCCGGTGTAAGGGGGACACACCCCCTAGGACAACCAGCCAGGCCCCTCTCTGGAGATTTCCCTCACCCTGAGGTGAAGTGTTTCCTTGTGGGTCACCTGCTGCTTTCCTGCTGCTGCAGAAGCAGCTTGACCTGGGTGTCGGGTCTGTTCACGGCGTCTGCGGGACCTGGCACATCCGCGGCTCTCAGAGGCAACTGCTGGAAAAAAAAATCTGCACACACAGGAAACAGAGAATTACAGTGACAGTTTATTTGGCAGAATTTAGCTTAGTTTATTTGTCAAGTCCCAGTGGTGGCTGTCCGATCAGCTGGACGTGGCCTGGGGGGCTGGGACAGTCCTCTTCCCCCCCATGGCAGCCCCCTGGGGGACCCTTGCTCGTATAACCGAACTGACAGCGAAGGGTAGCTTTGCAGTCAGGGGCAGAGCGAGGCCGGACCTGGTGGAGGCCAACCTTTCTCAGCTGACCCTTCGCCTGCTTGGACCCACCCTGCGGAATGGCCTTCAGCGACTTCTCGAATTCCTCTGACCTCAGCCCACCGGACTTCCCGTCCCGGCCAGGCCCACTTGGTCTGGCTGAACTCACAGCCCAGCTCCACCCTGGCCCACCCTGTCCTGATCCCTTCCTGCTGCGAGAGCCCAGGGCAGCGTTTAAAGAGTTCAAAACAGAGCGTCATTTGCTGGGGGAGGCCGTTTTTGACGTTTTGGATGGGGCACGACTCTGGACATTGAAAACCTGCTTTTGAATCCCAGCTCTGCCACTCATCTGCAGGGTGGCCTTGGGCAAGTCCCCTCTGCTTTCTGTACTTCGGTTTCTTTTTCTAATCAACGAGTAGGTCCAGCCACCTCTCTCCAGTTCGTGAGTTCCAGCAGATCAGCCACGGATGCGAAGGTTTTGTCTTTGTAGAATGAACCCAGGGCCATGTTTGTTGCAAAAACCCAGAATCTTCCTTCCACAGATTCTGTCTTTGACACTAAGCAAGTCTGTGATGCTGGTGTCAGGAGGTATGATGGAGGATGATCCTGGGTTTATTCAGGTAACCGTATATGGCCTGGGACCTTCAGTTCTCTGTGCCTCAGTTTCCTTATCGTGTAAGAAGTTTTCACGTACCGTAATGCGTGCCGTTCAGTTCTGTTGTGAGAAGTAGCCATGTCCACGGAGCCAGTCGCAGCGGCAGTGGGTGTTGAGTTCACGGCCGCTGTTGTTGCTACTTTGATTATTATTGTTAGGACCACCATGTCCAAGAGGAAGTCTTGCGGTTCCGGTAGTTTCAGATGGAAGGAAACTTAAACTCAGGAGTTTTGAAGCTAGGAGAACCCTTTTCAGGCCATGCAGCCATGTTCTCATTTTACAGAAGGGAAACTGAGGCCAGACGGGCCCATGGTCCTGCTGCTCTTGGATGTAAGGGCCCCGAGGAGGGCTCGCGGGCCTCTGCTGGGAGGGTGTGGGGCACTGGGACCCTGAAGGCCTGTGTTGCGTGCTGCTCTATCGAGGCAGGGACTAGAAGCACATCCTGCTGGTCCTGGCTGCCTCACCTGGCTGGGGATCCGATGACACCAGGCCCGGCGCCAAGTCCACAGGCTGCCCCTGTGTAAGCCTTTTTCATTCAGAAGTTAATGCAAAGCAGGCTGGTTCCTGCCTTTGCCAGGGATAGGTTGCAAGACACACGCAGGGTACAGCTTCTTGGCCAAGTCAGTCCTGCCCCGGGCTAATGGCTCTTTCCTCCAAGAAGTCACAGGAGATCTCCACAACCATCCGTAGCGTTTTGGTCGCAAAAATTCTCTGCCAGCCTTCACTTGCCCTTTTCAGAAATTTCTGCTGTTCATGTGCTATCTTTACTCCCATGACCTTCACGAGGCCCATTCTGATGGCTTTTGTCGTGAATAAAGTGAGCAGAATGAGCTGGGCACCTTGGGGGAGAGTGGGAAGAACATTCTGGCGGGGAGGGGTGGGAAGCCAGTGCTATGAGCCCAAGAAAAAAAACATGGGCACAGAATTCACATCCACTTGGGTCTGCCTGAGGCTTGTTCCGCTGTCTTCTCTAGGCTCTGGGCTTGGAGGGGGTTATCTTACTAATAAGATCAGTTAGGTTTGCCGCCAGGTTTTTTGTGGATTTCCTAAGCTTGGCAGCTTGGTAGAGATCACGCTTTCCTTGTTCCGTTGCTTCAGTCCTCACAAAAACCCGAGAAGCTTGGTGTTACTTATCATGTCCTTATCCCTGGTGCCTAGTTTCAATGCCTTAATGATTAGTGGGACATTTGAATGATTATTATAGGACCACCAGTGATCTCATGGATTGTTCAGAAAATCAGTTCCTTTACCTGGGAATGCATAACCCTCAGGCTGCGCAGGGGACAGCGGAAGCTGAAAGACTGTTCATTCATATCGTCTGTCCCATGCTGACGTGAGCAAGTGCTCTGCTAGGCAAGCCCCCTCCCCCCACACTCTCCAGTGCAGACAGAGGCAACCTGCTCCCCAGAGGGGGCAACCAAACCCCAGAGACCTTCTGAGAGTCCCTGCAATGGTCCAGCAAGTCCATGGGGACTGGCACTGGGACAGGAGCCTCGGGTTCCTGACATGCGTGCACACTGGAAGGTCCTTGTTTAAAGATGCAATCCAGACCACTTGCCTTGACCCTTGCCTAGGAGTGATGTAAACGAGTTCATGGAGTTCTGAGGAAGAGGCAGGGGCAGAAGTATGCACTTCCTCCCCGTCTTTCTCGAGACTTCTCTTTTGTTTCTCACCGCGCCTGCCTGGGATGTCTGGGCTTCTCCCTGGGAGGAGCAGGCTCCTGCCCCATGCACTGGCTCTCCCTGACCCTGGGTGCACGTGTGCTCCCCACTCTGAGGAGGCCTCACCGACGGGGACATCTGGCTGTGGTTTCCTGCACTCGCTGCTGCAGTGGATGGGCCAGGCCTGCGGGCGGGCTGCTCGGTCGGAGCCCAGGGAGGGATGAGCGCTCAGCCCCGATGGGCCTCGCTATTCATATGGGCTTATGCACCCTTTCCCAGCATCAAGCTTCATGTCCGCATAAAAGGATAATAATTCTTGCCTTGAACATTGATTTTATAAGCTTTAGAGAAGAAATATCTGAAGATAACCAGCAACTATCTAGGTACATAGATGGTGTTTGCTATTTGGTACTTAGTAATTTTCAGAGCCAGTATTGGAACCTGGGTCTCTGACTTCAAGACAGAGCTGCCCTGGTGTATATGGGGCCGCTCAGGCACCGCACGCACGGAGCCGAACATGACCAGCAGATCCAGACTCAGGCCACCTAGACCCTGGCTTCGGAAGGGAGGAGGCTGATGGTGGCAGGTGGGGCAGCTCTGGGGCAGCCGAACGTCCACAGCATGTGCACGGCGCTTTCCACTGGCCTCTTGGGTCCACTGGGCATTTGCACAGCCCCTGAGTCCTTGATAGTGGGGAGGAGAGATGTGAATGCTGAGAAGGGCATTAATGGACAAGATTGAACCCTTGGCCATTTCTGAAGGCCCTTTTCTCTGAGCTGGAGAAGGATTCCAGAAGGGGGTCAGGCTGGAAGTAGGGTCCGTGCCCCCGAGGGGAGGGAGGTTGGTTGGGTCACAGAGGGAAGGTGAGATTGACCGTCTAGGGTTGTGGGCTGGAAGGAGGTAAGAATGGAAAAGGGCTTCAGATGTGGTGCAGCATGAGGAGCTTGAGGGCTGACGTCTGTCCCCGGCAAGGGCTGAACTAGTAGCCGCTCAGGTCTCCGGAGGCACATCCGCACCTGCCCTCACCCCCGCCAGGGACTGAGGTACTGGAATTTACAAAGCCTGTTCCCCGTGGATACTTCCCCTGACTTCCACTTAATCCTGGCTAGGGACGCAGAGCAGGGCTGTCGTTCCCTCAAAGATGGGCACACTGGAGCTCCCAGGGGTTGGTGGTGTGGATGCCGCTTCAGTCTCAGACTGTTGGCTGGGTGGCCCCTGCTCGTCTCGGTGCAGGAGAAACAGCCGTCAACACCGGCGACGTTCTTTACATACAGAGTGACCTCAGCCACCTGCTCCTGAGCTCCTGGATGTGGGACTGAGGCGAGGACCCTGCAGTGCCCACGGGAGTAATACAGAGTATAAATGCGTGACCGTACAAATAGGAATGCACAGTACTCCGGGTGGCAGTCAGGGGCAGGAGAGGACGGGGGCGGGGTGCTCCTCTCTAGAGGATGGTCAGGCAAGGGCTCTCTAGAGAAGCTCATTTGAGCAGAGACCGGAAAGAAGTGAGCAGAATGAGCCCTATCCGAGGGAAGAACATTCCAGGCAGAGGCTGGGAGGGAATGTGCACAGAGGCCCCAGACAGGGTGGTGGTGGTCATTGTGTTGGAGGAGCAGGGACGGGGCTGGAGCAGAGAGGAGGCGGGGCTGTGGGTATAGTCAGGAGGCCCGAGGCTCACCACGCAGCCTCAGAGAAGACGTCAGCCCCACATGCAAACCTGGAGGGCTGCCGCAGAGGAACCCAGCCCCAAACCTGATCCCACGTCTAGTGCTCCTTCCACTGGACTGTCCCTTGTCCCACAGCTGATGACCGTTGCCACGGCTATAGTTATTCCCGTAGCTATCCTGCTGCCATGACAGTGACCTTGGAGGCCAGGAGGCTGGCCAGCTCCTGAGCTCCGGGTTGGGGGCTGCTGCCAGTGAGGGTCTGAGGAAGGAAGCTGTTGAAAGAACCCGCTTGGCCCCGTGGTGTGCGCCCCCTCTCCTCTGCCCCCTTGGGTTTCCCTGACTCACCTCCGATCTTGGAACATCTAGGGAAGTTGGTGTGGGTCCACCTCACCTGCCTCCTTCTATTATAAAGAGCAACAGGAAGAATGGGCTTTGCTTTCCATCAGCCCAGTTCCAGATGAGCTCATCTAGACCCTTCCCGCATCTGTAGATCGTTAGCCGAAGGGGGAGGAGAAGAACGTGTGTGCTACAGGTTATAGCAGAATATGGGAGAGCAAGTAAAGAAGACGTGTTGTTCTGTATTACAGACACCCAGAATGGTAAAACTGGCAGAGACTTTCACACCAGCTTGTCCAGATGCATGCCCAACAGTGGGAATGTACTTAATGCTACTGAACCGTACAGTTAAAAATGGTTAAAATGATAAATTTCATGTACATTGAACCATAATAATAATGATTAAAAAGAAGACTGCCTTGTCCAATGCTCCTCTTTAAGTTGGAGAAACAGAGAGGTTGAGTGACCTCCCCACAGCCACACGGCCGATGAGAGATGTCATCTGGCCTGGAGTCTGCTCTCCGAGCTCCCAGCCCAGCACCGTTTCCCGAGGACACCACCATGTTATTGCTCACTGAAGAAATGAGTACAGGGAAGCAGTCACTCCTTGGCCTTTGAAACTTCTGCAGTTCAAAAAGGAGATCTCAGAATCTTGGGATTTCATCCGATTTTTTGCTATAAGAGAGCTAACTGATTAACTTGAACCTCACCTTCCTTCTATGGCTCCCTGAGTAGGTGATTGCTCTGAAAGGCTAAGACCCGTAGACCGAGGGAGGAAGAGGGAAGCAGCTTACCGACTTGAGTCACAAGCTTTGATTTAGGCAAAAGCCCCAGTGTCTTTTCTCTAAGCACTTTCCTGTTCTCTGCTCATTTGAGCCTCGTCACCCCTCAGGACAACAGGGTAGAAACTATGATGTGCACTTTTGAGATGAAGGAACCCACTGGTGTGAATGATCGTGACCTTGTAGGCCTTGAATCCTCACTCCAGCCCCTCCTCCCTGGCCCATGTCACCTTCATGGCAAGTCTTCATCGTGGGATGGAATGGTACTGAGTCTGCGGGGTTTAACACAAGAGCTCTGTCGTGGAGGGTTCTGGCCAGGAGAATAGAAGAGGATTTCCATTTAAGCACTGGAAAGTCACAATACCTAGGTTTCCCCTCAAGGAATGGCAGAACGGGGGAACAGGATTCTTCAGAAGCCCTGAACCAAAGAGGGACTCTGGTCTAGGAGCTTCTGTTGCTCGGTAGGGGACAGCCGCCAGTCTTGAGAAAGTCACTTCATGCCTTGGTCTTCAGCTTTGTTCACTGCATGTTACTGTAGTTAATTTTAAGAACTTAACTTACTTGTGAAAGTATTTACTGAGCACTTATTTTATGCCCAGTGGTCATATAAGGCTCTGCTGTATAAAGAGTAGTGCTGGGCCCCAAGGACAGAGTTCAATGTGGAGTTTCTCCACCTCTGTTCATGAGTGCAGCCAGGAGGGTCCTAGAACCTGTCAGCCAGCTCAGCCATGCTTAAATGGCAAGGGGAAGATGGACACACATACATAGGTGTACATGTTGACACAGGTAGAGGATACAGGTAACTAACTCAGGTGAACATCAGGTCAAGGACCAGCCCCTGGGAGTGTGATAGGCCAGATGGGAGGCAAGTTCAACAGCAGATCTTGGAAAGAAGAAGGGCTTGATATGAAGATGTCAGCCTTGGAACGGCTTATGGTAATGCCTGCCTGCTCAAACATTCCCCATCTCGGTCTATGTCCTAAAGAAAGGCAGCTTGGTAGTGGGCAAGGAGCCCCAGGTTCACTAAGGAAGGTGTGGGACCAAGTCTTCTCTCTTTCCCAGCTAAAAGGCATTGGACAAATTACTCAAACTCCATGAACCTTAATGTTCTTATCTGTAAAATGGAATCATCAAATCTTCCACGTCTAACAAAAAGATTGTTATAAAGCCAAGACGCCATTGAATCAAAGGTCCTTTCAGACTGTCATATCATATCATTCAGAAGTTGTCGACAGAGCTCCTGGGAGCTTCCTAATTGTTTGGATCTGAGTAAAATCCTGGGGATCCCCAACTATCTAGATGTGTCTGAGAATAGTACAAATCTCCTGTTCCCTCATCGCTGAGATGGGGAGACAATCATGTCGTTTATGGTCTGTGTACTTGCTAGAGGTGTGGGTTCCCACAGTAGATCTTAAGCTTCATGCAAATTCCCTGTCCGTCCTCTTCGCTCCTGTGTCCCCCCCACCCAGGAACTGTGTCTGACACCTAGAAGGTGCTCACTAAGTCATGTTTGACTGGTTGAATGAATGAGTGCATGGTCTTGGAGATATTAAAGCGGGAGCTAAGATACGGTGATGGGATTCACATGCCTCGGTGTGCCCATGGGAGCTCACCCTTTCTCTCTCTCTTGCAGGACTCGGGTCAAGCTGGAAAGCCTAGAAGACGCCTACATTCTGCGGGGAGATGATGACTCCCTCTCCGACAAGCACGGCTGCCCGGCTTATGTGAGCCCAGAGATCTTGAACACCAGTGGCAGCTACTCGGGCAAAGCAGCTGACGTGTGGAGCCTGGGCGTGATGCTCTACACCATGTTGGTAGGGCGGTACCCTTTCCATGACATTGAGCCCAGTTCCCTCTTCAGCAAGATCCGACGTGGCCAGTTCAACATTCCAGAGACTCTGTCGCCCAAGGCCAAGTGCCTCATACGAAGCATCCTGCGGCGGGAGCCCTCAGAGCGGCTGACCTCGCAGGAAATTCTGGACCATCCTTGGTTTTCTACAGATTTTAGTGTCTCAAATTCAGGATATGGTGCTAAGGAAGGGTCAGACCAGCTGGTGCCGGATGTCAACATGGAAGAGAACTTGGACCCTTTCTTTAACTGAGCTCGTGCCCCACAGAGACTTAGCAGGTACCAGGAGCGAGAGAGGGCCACGGAGAGTCCTTCCAGGGGACACGGATCGTCTGGCTTGGTAGCAAGAAAGACACTGACACTCAAGTTTCTCGATTCACAGAAGGAGAACCTTCAAGGAGCTGACTGAACATGGAGCATGGGCGCGAGAGACGCGGGGTGGGGGTCTGGGGTCGGGTCTGTGGGGCGGGTGCCCCGGAGCTTCTCTTCCCTGACGTAGCCCCCCTAGAGAAGCCCCGGTCCGTTGGGCTGCTTCTGCCTACCCCACTTTTCATTTGTTCCAGAATAGTTGCAGAGCCCAACAGAATCAAAACTCTCTGCCTCAACACACATCTTGGCATCGCACTGTTAGCTTTTAACTTCTTGTCACGATTCAGGGAAGGTACAATGGGCCAAGGATTTTTTTCTTTTCTTTTCTTTTTCTTTTTCTTTCTTTTTTTTTTTTTTTTTAAAAACAAGACAACCACCTATCTGATAATCAATGCGGTTCATTAAACAGCAACAACAACAAAATTCGGTGCACACAGACTGACCAGAAACCTGGGTGCTAACCTAAAAGAAAATAGAAGTCCAGTTTGTGTCTCTTAATCTCTTAATTGCTCTTTTAACTCATTTCTTCTAAATAAACTATTTAATATCCTGGTCAGGAAATGACATGTTGATGCTTTGCTCCCTGAAGGGGGGAAAAAAAAATCTGTACTTTAACAAGCTATTCTGTTCTGTGTCCATGGGTTCGTGGCAGGAAGCTGTTAGAAGTCAAACTTCTAGATGCATTAACTGCTTTCATAGTCTAAAGAAAGAAAAGGAGGGGAAAGGAAAGGAGAAATTCACTCCTGAGTTTTTTGTTTTTTGTTTTTTGTTTTTCCCTTTGAACGATGAGGGCTGCCTCATTGGGGGTCCTCTCTGCCGGGATGGGGGCAAAGGGGGCGAGATCACGGGAGATGCTTGGAGTCTGAAGCTTATACGCCACTCTGGTCTCAGCTACACCTTTTTTCTTTGTTGTATTGGAAACGAGTGAAACCAAGCAGGTTGTCCCACATGTATGAAATACAGGGCAGCTGTTTCCTTTTCTTTAGGAAGAATGATCCTTTTGGCTTGGCAGGCCCTCTGGTTTGGACAGAAACCCTCGGTAGAGACAAACGGGGAGAAAAATCAGCCGGAAGCTAGGATGATATAAATAAAAACAGCTCTCTATCCCAATACGCACCTTTGTATTTTCAAGAATCCTTCTATTTATTAAGGAAAATGTCACATTGTGATGTATTAAGCCAGTTTTTCAATTACGGGTTGACTTGGGATGACATGTTACATGCTGTAGTGAATAACATCTATATATTTTTTCTTGTTTGAGTATTTCTGTCCCTGAAGTAACCTTTTGTTTGGCTTTTCTAGATAGCTTTATTTGATTTCGAGTGGCAAACGTTTTTTTATTATGGCTTTTCTATTTGCTGTATGATAAAGAACTCTTTTGGCATAAATATTTGTGTTTCCAGTACCTCACTTGTTTGGATTTTACTGCCTGTATACGTTTTGTGAAATGGTCCTGTTTTTGGGTAGGTAACACGTGGACTCTAGTATGTAAATGTTACTTGAATCTGTGCTTCATTATAGTACGTGGCATGTGTGTGCAGATCTTGGATGCTTTATGCCTGTTCAGCAGGAGCCCGGCCTTCACGTTCCCAGGAGGGTGGCTTCACCGTTCATAGTCAGGAGACAAGGCGGCCATGGATTTGCCCTTGATTCTATTTTGATAATGGAAGATAGCAAGGAGAGGGTTTTTTTTTTTTTTTTTTTTTTTTTTTTTTTTGGTTTGGGGGTTTTCTTGTTTGTTTTTTGTTTTGTTTTGTTTTGTTTTTTACATTCTAAAGATGGTGCTGTGTCAAGAAGGACCCGTTTTTCTTCCCCGTCCCCTATTTTTTTTCAGTATCCCGTAGGAGGAAAGATTGGTGACGTGCATGGTGGGAATCTATGGCCTCTGGTGCTTTGTCCTGTATTTGGTTTAATGTTTTTGTCCTAATCTCTTCAATCAATAAAATTGTGCGTATTTAACTAAAATGCTGAGGTCCTGCAAATGCTGAGTCTCTGCCATCTGGGGTTTGTGGCCACCGCCCACCAGCCAGGGACACCCCCGTCCTCCCAGCGGCTCACTTTTCAGCGTGAGCCACCTCGACTGTTAATACAAAGCCAAAGCCAACTTCCGTCATGTGCGGGCATATGCTGGCCAATTTAGAGGTAATATCTCACTGAATTAACCGTCACTACTGCCTGGGGAGATGTGAATTATGTTCCTATCGCAGATTAGGAAGCAAGCCTAGAAAGGTGCGTCACTTGCCCCAGGTTAAACCACCTGTAAGCCATCGAGTAGGCATGGACCACGGTGCGTTCGTTCCTGAAGCTCGTTATGCTTTCTATGATGTTAGAGCCCAGAGGCTTCCAGGGCAAGTATGCTAGGAGCGCTGGAGTAGTCAGGCTCTCCTGGACTCACATCACCCAGGCTTCCACACGATTCCTTAGGAAAAGCAGCGTCTGCTGCAGACCCCATTGGAAACCTCCAAGGAGGAGACTGCCGAACTCCCAGAAACTAATCCCTACTGAGCAGCCCTTCCCCCGATCAGACGTACAGATTGTCACACTCGTGGGCTCCATGGGCAATCCCATCTCTCTTGCACCTCATTTACTAGAAATAACTACAGTCCAGAGGGTCAGTTCGACCCTGGAATGTCTAACGCGTGCCTCCCCTGTCCCTTCAGTGCAGGATGGGGAACAGACAAGAAAGCAGACAAAGACGATGTCCAGAACGGTTTCCACAGAAGCCCCTAAGAGTACGTCTGATGGCAGATGTCCGGCAAGGGGTGACTGTGGAATCAGAGTCCATGAAGTGGTGGCTTTGGGTAAAGATGGAAGACAAACAACAATAGCAAACACAGGGGGAATTATGCCTTGAGAACTTTGTGGAGACACGCCCAAGTGAGCATCAGTGGTGCCGAGCTGTGGATAGATCTCATCGAAGTTCTTGCAAAGACTGGGGTTTGTGGAATCTGAAAGGACATGGCTAAAGCAGAGGCTTCCCAGCCAGTTGGCCCTATCTTCTAAACTCACAAAATATTTGTCACCCTGCCGTGTCACTTCCTTGTCTGTCCCCAGCGGCACCTGACCCAGTGCCTGGCCCATGGGAGGTGTTCAGTAAACAACTGTGAATTGGGGTATAATTTGTGTGGGGACACTATGCTGCTAAATTTCCTCCCAACCCCAGGTTTCTAAGCAGCACATTGTTAGAAAACAGCCTTCGTGAGTACTGAAGCCCACTGGTGGCTTTTGCTAGGGCACAGATAGTCTGATCCAATTTCTTTGCTCTTTCACTCCCTGTGGTTAAGTAGAAACGGGCCTGCTGCCCAATGGATGCCTGGTTGAATTGCATTCTGTCAACCCATTGCCTGTGTGGGGGCTGGAGGCGGGGGGCATTGGCACACACAGTTCTGGCCTTTCTGTACTGAGGTTCCACCTTGGTGGGAACCCAGAATCAGGACGCTCCCTCCCCCTTCATGTGTCAAGCCTTTGCCAGCAGAAATCTTTTATTTCTTTAATTCCTTTGGGCATTGGTACTTCACCCCCTTGCTACTTAATCTGGATCTGGGGCAGGGCAAGGGGCCTGGACCACTGGGAGTGAGGGCAGGAATTGGGGAAGTAGTAGGCCAGGGCTCTGAAGCTTTACCCTCTTATTAGCTGTGACTGGGAAAATCACTTAACTTTTATAAGAACCCAGGGTATTGTGAAGATGAAACCAACTTAGGGTATGACAAGGGAGTGTCTTGTGATCAGCCGGAATAGAGACTGTTACGCTGATCAGCCAAGGGCATGATGGGGTGCTGTTCTTTTGACTGGGGAATGCTACTGGAATTGAGAGTTATCAGCCTTTATCAAGGCCTTCAAGATGAGGTGACAGAGACCCACTGAGACTCTCCCCATGCTACAGTGAAAGCAGTTGCACTTCCGAGTGTACTTCTGATGTGCACTTATAGGCAAGAAGTTAAAGTTTCTGCTGCAAGATAGGTTTGAAAACTACTGAAGCAGTCCCACTATTGTTAAAGGGGTAACAAACGAAATTTGATAAAGCATCCAACGTCCAGAGAAATCAAAGGCATCGCTAGAATCATTCAGAAAGTAGGTAATGGACTTCGAACTGGAGGACCAAGGTGTGCAAGGGCTTTATAGACGGGTGGCCTTAAATGAGCATCAGTGGTTTTGTTATTCACCTGACTTCTCTCACTGTGACCTTAGATCCTTTCCACAATGGCCCTTGTCCTTGACCCAGTCCGTTCTCTTCAGTGACTAGCTCAGTGACCCATATTTAGGTCTTTAATGGGCATCAGATGACAATCTCCCATAATTATGTATTATACACCACTATATCAATTGTCTAAACCCAAAGTGTTCTCACTCGTCATCTCTGCCTTTTAGGTGTCCCCATTTATACAAGTCAGAGAAGTGCTCAGTGTCACAAGTACATACAAGAGTCAGGCAGCTCAGTTTTGGAGATGGAGTTCCTTGCTGACCCATAGGTGACCCCAGCCATGTCTGTGTAATTTCTCTGCTTACTGAGTCTCTCTCTATATGTTGGCACTGCAGGAAACCAAACTTTGGAACAAAGGCCTGGCCAGAAAAAAATGAAGGCAAGAAGGACATAGGAATCAGCATTTCCTATTTAATCCATGCATAAGCCTCTCAAGGTAGGAGGCAAGTTTTACAAGTGAGTAGTGAGTCTCCAGGAGATTAAAGTAATTGAAGGATGCCATCCAGGTACTTAATGCTGAATCCTGTGTTTGAACCCTGGTTTTACAGTCTGTAAAGCCATTCCACGCTGCCAGAAGGAAATGCTGATGCATCTCAGCACAGAGACCTAAATTCTAAAACTGGTAAAGTTAAGACTGACCCTCCCCCATTCCCAAATCCTGCAGAGAATGTTTCCTACAACTCCCAGAGGCTGGGATGGGAGACGAGCTGAGGATATCATAGTGAGGCTAAATGAAGTTTTCCCCTTTCCCTGAACTGATTCACAATTCAGCAGGATTTGGTCAGCAGCTTTTGCACACCTGAATTTCCTTCCTTCCCTGAAGAGAAACTTCTCTTCATCCAGACTGTTGAAGCTTTTAAAGCAGGGACATGTAGGTTTAATGAAAAGACAGCATGGTTTAGAGAGATGGCCTCAGTCCGCATGCCTGTTTCCTGCACAGTGTGTGGAAGTCGCTTCCATTGCAGAGTCCCGGAGGCTTCGTGTGTGAAATGGGAAGAAGCGTTATTGTGAGGCTAACTGGTTTCTTGTTAGTTTACATGCTATGTAAACTGTAAAGTGGTCCACACGTGCTTTTACAAGGACAGATGGCCTGAAACATGTTACATCGTTAAGGTACTAAAATTAAATTCTAAGTCAGATGCAAGGTTGGGGCCAACAGGACTCCATGAAGTGAGGAAGCAGCCGGGGGCACGGCCCCAGGCTCCCCTTCCCATGGTGCACCTGCTCCACCAGTGAGAATACTCCTCCAACACCCTCTGAGCTCCTAGTCTATAAGCCCAGGCTCTGAGACTACCGCAGAGGCTGAGGAATAGGTAGTGATTCAGGGAGGACCCCCAAAGAAAGGAGCTTGGGCCACCAGGCTGAGACTCCCCAGATCTATTGTTTCTGACCTTAACCTCACAAATCCTGAGCCCAGAACATGCTTGCAAGAAACTTCCAACCCTTCTTCCATTAACCATGGTGAGTTCTCAACACCTTACCTCTACCTGGAGGCCTAGGAGACATTGTACTTTCTTCTAAGTAGCCGACGAAAGAACGAGCCATATATAGTTTACTTTGAAGATGGTGTCCTGGACCATCAGATCTTTAAAAACTGACGAAGGGGCAGGTTATTGAATCTTCAGAAGGTTCCTCTCCCATCCTTTACTTACAGGCATCTTATGAAGGCTAGCCAGCCCTTGCTCTTCCTTCCTGACTGCTATCAGGAAGGAATGTTATCAATGGGAAGGCTGAAGGCGATGCTCTACGGGTTTCCGGATGGCCCAGCGCTCACCAGACAATGCTGTGAAACAAAGCAGTAGCATTAACATAGCTCTGGGCAAACTGGTGAATATATATTGTTGTCCCTTCCACGCCAGCACAAACTGCTTTTTTTTAATTTATGAGCCACCATGAAACAAAGTCTTCTGGTGGATCTCCTGGCCTCACATAACACCTGTTCCAGCATGTTCTCCTCCCTGCCGCTTCAATCCCTTTCTGTACTGTTTGCCTTAGTAATTTGGGCATCTTAGCTTGACTTGATGTTGGCTTTTGCTTTTTCCAGGGTTCTAGGAACACTCGCCCTAATAGCATGTTGGTATCATCTGCAGGACCCTCGCTGGGACGGGGGAGGAGATTTCTATTGCTGCTGCAACGAAGTGTCATGAGCTCAGTGGCCTAAAATAATACAAATCTATTAGGTTATAGTTTTTTTTTTAAGGTTCATTTATTATTTTAGTAATCTCTGCACCCAACATGGAGCTCTGACATGTGATCCCAAGATCAAGAGTCAAGTGCTCTTCCAAGAAAGCAAACCAGCGCCCCATTATGTTATAGTTCTATAGGTTCATTAAACACATAGGACTCACTCCTAGTAAACACTCAAAATTAAGGCATCAGCAGGGCTGCCTTCTTTTCGGAGGCTCTGGGGGAGAATCCATTCTTGCATTTTCCAGCTTTCAGAGGCCACGCACCTTTCTCAGCTTGGAGCTCCTGTCCTCCTCCAGCAACACACCATCCCTCTGACTCTGCTTTCATTGTCATGTCTCCTACTCTGACCCTTTTTGCCTTCCTCTTCCTCTTTTAAGGACCTACCTACTTAAGCATCAATTCCTTCTGCAACCCAAGTGCAAGTAAACTGACATATTGAGAGGCTTCAGAGATTAGGACTGGGACATCGTCAGGAGTGGGTCACTATTCTGCCTCTTGCAGGTAGTAAACCTTATACCCAAGAAGCATATCCCAAAGTTAATAGACTCTCCTTTATCTAGTTTTATGTTCTAGTCCCCTTGATCAAGAATCATTAAACTCTGGGACCATAAATACATTTGGGGTATAGTCCCAGTCTTCCCTTATCAGGTGCCATCTGGAGCCATGATGACACTTTGAGTTCTGGCTATCTTTGTCAATCCTACTATATGACCAAAGATCCTTGAAATGTCTAGAAGATAATGATGGTACATATTTGTAGCTGGTTGAAGCAGCTGCTACACATAATTTATTGGCTTGGTAATTCCAAAAGAAGAGAGTTTGAAGGAGGCCTTGTAGCCTTGAGGTCTCTCCCCACACAGGAGGACGGCTACTTCCTAATGGAAAAGGGGGGCCACTGTGAGACATCTGGATTCTGAGGAGCCAAAATCTTTGGAGGAACCCACCAAGATGTTCAGTGACCCAGATTTTCCCAGCCAGGGCCTTGACTTTGATACAATGGACCTCCTTAGGTGCACATTAAATTGTTTCAAAGGTCTCTACTAAGTATTAAATCCCGAGTCTAAATTTCAGTATTTCGTGTGCTCTCACTAACCCAGATACAAACTTCTGAAAGGCCTCTCTGGTTTTCACACTGTTTCCAATTGTTAACTGCCCAAGATTTGTCACTATCCTCCCCACTGCTGTGCAATCTCGCTCCCCTGTGCACTGTTCAACCCCATTCTCTAAATGCCTGAATCAGTTCTCTGGCCAGGGCATACTTCTTCACCACACATTCTTTGAGAGTTACCTACCATTCATGAAAGTTTTAGTACTTGGGCACCACTTTGTAGTAGAACCCATCTGTGTCCCACGCACCACCTGGTATGGAGTCCTCCAGCTGGAGGTTGAGTGAGTGTTGAGTGAGCCAGTCTTCAAATCCCATCCTAACACCTAACACCTGCTTTCTGGGTCCTGCTACTTCTGGTACCACTGTGCCATTTGGGGCTGCTTGAAGAAAAAGTTAAGTCAGAATCACACATGTAGGACATCTCCAGGGTGAAATTCCTGTGGAAGGAATCTGGGAAATTCAGGTTTGGGCAGCCCACCCACAGTGATCATTACTGTTATACCTCCATCTTGCTTAGTCCTCCGTTGGGCCATCCTGAGAAGGACCTGGGATTGTTAAAAGCTGCAGGCTGCCCACCAGTCTCACCCAAGGAATCCTTCCCTGAAGGGGGATCTGAGTGCGAGCCTCCCTGGGTTCCCCACCTCTTTTCACACCATTTGTGGGGTAGATCAAGTGGATAACTCTTAGGAAAATGTAAATTCCACTCTGAAGATTTGGCTTCTCCATTAAATATGCCCCTTCTGGGAGATTGGCATGAGCATGGCTCTTACTGCAAGGAGCTTATAAGCTTGTTGGAGAGACCCAGGTTTAAGGCATTACATTTTCAGAGTCTATGGATTCCCAGTTCTCTGATTGTTCCTCATTAAAAAGTAATAAATTCCAACTTCAAAGGGAAGTACACATCCTCCCTGGAGCAACCCAACCCATAGCAAGGAGAAACAATGGGTCACATCCTTGGGTCAGCTTTTCTTCTTCTGGAAAGGAAGTGACATCTCCAGGGCCTGGCAGGAAGCTGAAGCTCCAGATCCTCCCTCTTCCCCCTGGCTGTGGTGGCGGAGTCTTGGGACCCAGAGGAATCTTGAAAGGGGGTCTGAGTGGACTTCTTGGTGAGGAGCCCTGGAGGAGGTTTCAGAGGAGGACACCCCCTCTCCCGCCAAGTGAGTACTGCTCATCAACACCTTCTGCTGTCAGCACTGGTATTCCCACAAGGCCCTGGAAACTGGAGTAGGAAACGAAGGGATTTGTCCTTTGAAACCAGCTCCTGACACTGATTAACAGCTTCCTTTCCCAGGAAGACACCATACCAGGGTTGGTGGCCAAGTATTTTGACTTCTAGTAGTATGAGCATTTAACCTAACCACACTTAGGACATGAAAAGGAATTTTAAAATATAAGGTTTTTATTAGTGATAAAAATGAACATGTATCTGAAATCTTCCATATGTCTTATCCTGTACAATAATTATCCTTAAATATTCCCTACTTGGATGGCAAAGAAACCTAAGAATCATCTAGTTTGGCCCCCTCCTTGCATGATTGAGGATACTGAAAGTCAGTGAAGGAAAGAAGCTGTTCTCACAACAACCTTCAAGACAGGGATCTGCAGTCTCCTTTTCCAGGAAGTTGCGCTCGAGCTGTCACCTGCCTAAGAGCTCTGCTCTACCTCTGGACTTGGTCTCCTGGAGGCCAGGATTTGGCTGAACTCTCTCTACCTCCAGTGGTCCACAGAAGTCTTAGCACAGTCAACACCCATCCAATGAGTGTTGAACGATTGAAGATAGATCAGAGACATTCTCAGGGTCAAGGCAGAGAAATACATTGAACACAGTTATTCAGAGCACAGGAACCTGATAGGAATCTCACAGCTGAGATGATAATGCCAAGGTAGGGAGGACAGGCAGTTGTGGGGAGGGCAGTTAGAGGGAGGATACCAAGGAACAACTGGTGGGTAGAAGAAAGTATCTTTTCTAAAGATGACTAACAATTCTCTTTATGACATAGGAAGTTTGTAGTTTTTACCATATTGAGTCCAGCTGGCAGCTGGGATGCTGTACACAGTTGAAAATACTGCAGTGTAGCCACTATCTCATTGAATGTCTGAATTCTTCATACCATTTAAGGGACTGACATCTAGACATTACGGGCATCTTAAGCAGGCACCACGTTATATCCTTGAACTTTCACAGGGTCTGGTAAGTGGCTATCAACCAATATTCACGGAGAGAACAAACACGGGGTTTAACAGACTATTGGATCTTCACAAAGCCAAAGCAGCTGGAGCCCTTTGTGCCAGGGATGTTATTCTGGAGAGTAATTTTGAAGTCATTTCAAAGTGACTAAGACTCTTTTAAATTAAGTTATTTTTACAATGTTTTATCAGTGCCAGTTCGAAATCTATTGAGATAGATACTTAGGGTAGTGGCCTGGGGATGTTCAATGTGGTATAAATAGGAGGCCGTTCCTACTAGACAAACTTCTTGAAGGACAGTATTCCTTTGGTTAAATCTTGGCAATCTTTGCTCCCCATCCATCAAGCTGTATTTTCTGGTATTTTCCCCACGAGTTTATTTCCAGCTATTTTCATGATGAGATTTTTGTTAACTTTATTTTAACAAGGACACTTTTGTTCAACTGCATGAGACTAATATATTTCTAGAATGCATATCTCTCTAAATATAAGTTTGCTATATTATTAAACAAGCTTTTTTAAGCCACACATGTATCATCCTCCTCAAATGGCATTTTGACCTTCCCCGTGGGAAATGTCTCTGTAAGTCTTAAACCATCCAATCATGAGAGCAGAACCCTGGACTCAATAACCTGTATCATGGAGTCCCATAGAAATTTCAGGGACCCTTGGCAGTTGAAAGGCAGTATAATGAATGAGAGATGAGAAAGTCACGGCTCAAATTCCAGTGCCGAGACTCTTTTAATGTGTGAATTTGGGTGAATCACTTAGACTCTCCAGGCCCAAGTGTGATTTATAAAACTGGAGTATTGACAACTATTTTGCTGATTTCGAAAACACTCTGTGAATGGAGTTAGCCTGGAAAGGATGGGGTAGGGGTGAGGACTGCAAACATCAAGGCCAAGAGGAAGGCCAGGCTGACAAGTGCACTCACCTCCCTTCTTAGTTTGAACTGCTTAGTTGTAGACTATCTCAAGGCATCAATTTCCTCTCTCCCACACCCTACCAGGTTGGAAGCAGGGAGAAGGGCTTGAAAACTGCAGTTGCCTCTTTGATTCAAGGTACAGTTTTGCAGTTCTGATCCATAAAGTTTATTGATTCAGTTTTCCTATAGTCCATTTACCTCTCAGGACACTGATGTCCCAACAATTCACATCTCTGTGATTCTGGGCTATGGTGAGTCCTGGGCTTAGCAGAATTGTCAATTGTATTGGTATTATTATAGCTAAGCGACTCCACAGAGATTTTACGCATATTTATAAATTTACTTATACCACTCTACTTTTTTTTTTTTTTTAAAGATAGAGCATGCAGGAGCAGAGGAAGAGGGAGAGAGAGAGAATCTCAAGAAGACTCTGCACTAGGTTCAGAGTCCATTGCGGAGCTTGATCTGAGGACCCTGAGATCATAACCTGAGCCAAAATCAAGAGTCGGATCCTCCACTGACTAAGTCACTCAGGTTCCCCTCTACTCTTTCTTTCTTTTTTTTTTTTTTAAAGATTTTATTTATTTATTTGACAGAGAGAGATCACAAGTAGACAGAGAGGCAGGCAGAGAGAGAGAGAGAGGGAAGCAGGCTCCCCGCCGAGCAGAGAGCCCGACGCGGGACTCGATCCCAGGACCCTGAGATCATGACCTGAGCCGAAGGCAGCGGCTTAACCCACTGAGCCACCCAGGCACCCCCTCTACTCTTTCTTAATAAATTATTTTTATACAACTTTAAGAATAGAAACCATAGAATAAAAGGATAGAGGAAGATGCTAGAGTTACTGCTGTATCTGTTTTTGGAGAGTGTGTACATGTTGGGGGAGAGGTCTTAAAAACATGTTATGAAATCTTTCAGATTTTAAAGAATGTGCAGAATTTTTTATAATGGGGACCTGGGTACTCATTCAACCTCACAAATAAAACATGACCATCATGACTAAAAGAAAAAAAAAGAAAAAAATAAAGGATAGAGGAAGAAAAAGAAAATAGCTGAAAACTCTAGGGTAATCATTTTTAGGATTGAACATAAATTTAATTCTGACCTCCCACTCTCTTCATTTCCTCCATCCCTCCCTCGCTTCCTTCCTTTGTACATTTATTGAGTCAGACATTAAATCTGCAAATATCCCCAATGACTTCTTGTGCATCATACGTTGTTCAGGATATGTAGACATGACGGATACATCATTCCTGCACAGAAGGAACTCAGAGTATGATGGGGCAGCTGACAAGAAACAATCACAATGTTCTTTGAGAATTACTAGAATACAGGTAAGCTGGAGGCATTAAAGGACCTCTTGATATAGCCTAAGGGGAGGTAAAGCAGGACTCACTGAAAAAAATATGGCCAGACCAAGTCCTGAAGGATAAGTAACAATATGTGAGCCAAGAAGGCAGATAAGTATTTTTAGGCCGAACTATCAGAAAGCCCCTCCTTAGGTGACTATGACTACCCAAAGCTGGAACGATTAGTTATGAAATCTGCTGTGTCCGAGTAAAAAAATTCAAGAATTAATCATGAAAACACACTTTTCCTGTCATCAAACTCTTGACAACTTTTCCCCCCTCAGGTGTTATAAAGAGCATACAGTAATATGATAAGCAATGTTTTCAGGATCAGTTTTGTCCCAGGCATAGACACAAATTTTATCTGATCAGATTTCACAGTCCCTTAAAAGTCCCAAGGAATGTGTGCTCAGCACTGACACGGGTGGCACAACCTGCCAGAGAATGTAAAAGCTTAATGAAGAGAGACAGTTCCATGGGGACTGAGGTCATCTGGAAAGACATTCTGGAAAGATGCCTCTAAATTTGAGCCTTTATTGATTTCCTAGGATTAAAATTTCTGCCAGAAGGGATTACGTAACTCTTGATACTGAATTTGCTGAGAGCTGGACCTCACCCTCTAGTTTCGAGACGCTCTTGTTGTAGATCGTTGTGGAGGACAACCCAGAGTGGGCAAAATCAAGCAGGAACATTTAGAGCGAATTCCATCCTACACCATCAACTCAAGTAGCACTGCTCAAGGAGAATCTCGTCCTCTTGGGCCGTTTTATCTTCTGGATCCAAAGTCCAACACATGATCTTCTTTCACCAAGACTCAGGTTATATTGCCTGTATCGTAGCAGTTGGAAGAAATAGATTCTTCCTGTTTTTCAAAAAACTTACTTTCTCACATTTATTAAAAGAAAACACAGCTTCCCAGGCCTATAGACATAATGGAGTTGAAAGCAAAAGAGGGGAGTAAGATACAATTGGTCTGAATTTTGGCTCTATCTCTTTGAAGCAGAGCGTTGTCTAAATTAGTTCTCTGTTTTTCAGTTCCTTCCTCGGTAATTTGGGGATGATATTACTTGCCTCATTTGTCTATTGTGATATTGGGATAAGTCATGCAAGAGATTCAATAATGGCATCCTGTGCTTTTTAGATGGCCAGTTTCAGTCTTTCTATCTTAATTTGCTTCTTATGAACCCTTGCAATCTTTGGAACCAAACACACACTAAGAGGAAAGAAAAAGGAACCATGACTACCAGTTGGCAGTAGATGAATCCATGGTTTCCCTAGGAAGTCTCTGGATGTTCCGTGTGCCCAATATGCAAAGTGGTCTGGGCTGAGTGGGGCCAGGGCCAGGGCCAGAGATGGAGGTGACCTCAGGTGTCCCCATGCATAGTAGTTCAATCTCTCAGGAGAGATCCTATGGAAACAAGGATAGGAATGCCAGGAGGTGTTGCAATGTTATTTTAGAGAATTCATCTGCTTAGTATTATAGTTCCCCTCATTTAACCCTCAGAGGTTTTGGACTCTGTCTGGTGTGAAAATTTTTTCTGTTTAGAAAGAGTTCCACTCATTGCTCATTACTTTAGCAGACTGCACATTAGGAGAACTTGTTTATCCTGCTAAGTGAGTCATCAATATCCTGCTCTATACTAAGCCATGGAGTGGTAGATTTGGAAGGAATCTCAGGGCTCATCTAACCCAGCTCCCTCATTTTACTGATGGGGAAATGGAGGCTCAAAGAAGAGAGGAAGTTGCGTTAGATCACACCATCTCATGTGTAATCTACTAAATGCAATAGACATCTACAGAGTTCCTAGGAGGGTCTAGGTGGAAAGGAATCATGCTAGATACTATACACATCATGTTCCTGCTAGACCTCTCCGCAGTGATGGAAGATAAGAAGGGAAATATGATACTTAGTGAAGGAGACAAAAATAGGATGTAACTCTATCATTCATTCTACATCAGTTTACTTGTGCATTTACTCCCCAGCCACAGAGCTAGACACTGGGGTATGGGAGAGAATAAGACAGATATGGTCACTGCCCTCACTAAGTTTATAATCTAGTGAGCTCTAGAGTTGACACCACATACATGGTTTTAAACCTGGTTGTTTGAAGCAATCGGGTTCCACAGAAATGTTTCAAGGTCTACTATGAGGATGCAGAGGAAATCAAGCTGGGCTCCGCATCTCTCCCTCCACTCATCACCATGTCACCTTTAGAGGTGCCATTTTGTGTCTTTTGATACTGGGACTTCATGTAAAATTTCACTTAAAGACAAGATTCCTTTGATTAATCTACTAAGTCAATCCAGACTGCCTCTATTATTCAGAAAATTTTCATCCGTAAGTGCAAAAAACCTACTCAAATTATTTTGATAACAGAAACAGTATAATTTATTGAAAATCTTTGGATGCATCAAGCTTTAAGTTTAGGCAGGTCAATGAGCTCAAACTGACAGGGCTTTTCCCTTTAGTTTGGTGTCAAATAAGTCTAGGTCTGAGAACGTAAACAAGGACATCCGGATTTGCTCTCTCTTCTTTTCCCTCTTTGTTTCTTCACTCTGCTTATCTCCGATCAGCTTCATTAGTCCTAACTGGCCTCCAATAGTGGTGATATGACTATTGACAGCCCTAGATTTATACTTTCCAGAAGAAAGAAATATCTTCTCTCCCTATATGCATTTAGTCATTTGAGGGAAGAGTATTATTTGTTCTGCTTGATTATCTCTGAATGAATCAGTGAAGCCAAGGGCAGAGGCATACTCTTAGAGGCCAACAATTGCTCAGGTGCCAACCCCAGTGGAGGGGACTAGGCACTATTATGGACAGTCTCACCAGCATTAAACAAAAATGGAAGAATAGTTTTATAAATAAAAAAAAGGAAGGGGCGCCTGGGTGGCTCAGTGGGTTAAGCCGCTGCCTTTGACTCAGGTCATGATCTCAGGGTCCTGGGATCGAGTCCCGCATCGGGCTCTCTGCTCAGCAGGGAGCCTGTTTCCTCCTGTCTCTCTGCCTGCCTCTCTGCCTGCTTGTGATCTCTCTCTGTCAAATAAATGAAAATAAAATCTTAAAAAAAAAAAAAGGAAGGATGAGTATGCGCAGGTAGGAGGACCAAAGGTATCACAGGTATCACAGTCTATTATACTACTTCATTCTTTCAGTTGATATAATATTCTTTGTAACCTATCACCCATTTTTATTAATATTGACTCACTTCAAAGATGCTTCCATGCAGCTCAAACTAAAGCATAGCAAAGCTAGAACACAAATCCTTGATTTCAAGGTAAAAGGCAAAACGGACTGAACATTACACTCTTCCTAGATGAGGTAGCTGGAAGAAGACATAAAAACTGAGAATATAATCTTTGCTGTGAGTTTCTAGAATTCCAGGGGGATGAAGAAGAAGGAGGAGGAGGAGGAAAAAAGAAGAAGGAGGAGGAGGAGGAGAAAGGAAGAAGGAGGAGGAGGAGGAGGAGGAGGTAGGAGAAAGAGGAAGTATTAGTAGGAGGAAATAGAAGGAGGAGAAGGTAGGAGGAGGAGGAGGAGGTAGGCAGAGGAGATGGTAGGAGGGGAGGAGGAGGGGAAGAGAACAAGGAAGGAAAAGAAGGGGAAAGGGAAGGAGTGGAAGAAGAAGAAGGAGGAAGAGAGAAAGGAGAAGAAAAAGAAGAAGGAGGAGAAGGAAGAGGAGAAAAAGAAAAAAGAAGAAGGAGATGAAGTAGAAGGAGAAGATTGGGTGCATGATTTTCATTTACTAATATTAGAATTTAGCTGCCAAGGTATAACAAACTTTTTTTCTCCCACAGAGATCTGACTTTTGTTTGTTCCAGACACTTTTGTCTATGAGGAATTTGTGTAATTTGTGTATGTGTGTTTGTTTTACCAGCAGATAATCTTTCTATCCAATCTCTACAACCCTGGAAGGTTCTTTATCCAACCTTTGCAAAAAGTAAACAGAGCCAGAATCTTTTAAAGATGTGCTTCAGTGGTGCTGGGTGGCTCAGTTGGTTAAGCCTCTAACTCTTGGTTTTGGCTCAGGTCATCATCTCATGGGTCATGGGGTCGAGCCCCACAGAGATTCTCCCTCTTTCCTTCTTCCCCTCCCCCCATTCACATGTGCACACTCTCTCTAAAATAAATAAATAAATCTTAAAAAAAAATAAAAACATGATTCAAATGAGAATACCATGCTACTGAGAGCTGGGTAGTGTTGAAGAAGGTAACAATGCTGAGGATCAGCTGATGACTCTACAAGTTTCTGAGCCACTGGAAGTACCAGCCCCAATCATGCTCTCCTCAGACGGAACTGTTTTCCTTCTATCTCAGTAAGAATACGGGGACCATGAGAACTCATTGTAAATGAGGATAACTTCATTGAGAAAGTCACTACACAGGAGTCACCTTCAGATAATTTTGATACCCACAGTATAATGCTGGTGCATTATTGCTGCATTGTCATTCCTTGGACAAGGACTACAAAGAAGAAGCAACATTTCTATTTTCCAGGTAGGAGAATGCACATGAATTCCACTTAGAGGGAAAAAGGGCTTGGTGCACTTAAGAAATAATGCTCCTGAGAGCCAAGCAACGTAGACTGTTTCTGACTCTGTCCTCATTTGCTATGAGGGACTGTCGAAATCTCTTTCTATTTAGACTTTGTTTTCTTTCTATTTAGACTTTGTTTTCAAAATCTGAAAAATACAAGTCTTGGTTTACACAATTAGTAGATTTCTTCTGGCTTTAAATGTCCATATCTAGATCATATTTTTAATAATATAAATTCTAGAAAAATGATGCCTGTTTGGTTAAGTGAAAATATTGCTTTCCACATGTAGTTTTTGGAAGTTGGTCTTACTCATTGGCAGTCAGCTTTCATATTTCCAACATATTATTGTTTTTTTTCTGTTTTTCTTAACAAAACTTACATTATGTTGAAAAAGATGTTGAATGTCCATTGCTCTTAATAGTTTACTCTTTATGAACAGTCTTCCCCCTCAATATGCAAATAGAATTTAAGATTCAAGTTGCCCTGAAAGACCTTTTTTTCTCTGTAGCTTCTCCTTGTGTTATGTACTTGAATCTGTCAGTCATTCAAAGGGTTTGTCCCACCCGACCCCCACCTTGCATGTGGGCATCTGAATGTTATGATTAGCTTTTCCTGACTCCAAAGAAAGGGATAGACATCTCAACACAGGAACAAGTCATAATCTTGGAAAGATAGTTCTTCTACCTACATGAGGGTGTGTGTACGTTGAAAATAAGGAATAAAGGCTTCATCTAAAAATATTGAGATTCTTCTCCCGGTTCTGCCCATAAACTAAGTATGGAAGACTTGCTAATATTGATATGCCATTTTGCAGTTTATTGTACCCTCCCATACCTACTATCTCACAGGATCTGCACAAATAACCCTGCACATCGGCAGCACTCATCCTGTTTCCTCGATGAGGCAATGAGACCCAGTTGGTTTAGCCGAAGTGCCAAGACAGCTAGTGGGGAAGGAGGAGACCCAGGGCTGCCATCCAGCTCTCACCAACCCACTGCGGGAGCGTGGGCTAGCACTTTATGGCCCTGGGCCTCAGTCTCCCCACTGGTAAGCCAGGAACTATGACCCCAGGTTACCCAATTCACAGGTATGAGTGTGTTCTGAGAAAATACAAATGCCATTCATTTCTTATTGACTGAAATCCAAGTCTATTTCAATAGCTCAGCAACATGGTCAAATATCAAAGACCCGAATTTAGCAACTCCTAGAGTCAAAACAAACCCAGCGCCACACACTCTCTGTCTTCTCCTCGGAACAAGGTAGTAGTATTAAGCCCACAGCCAACCTCGGATTCTGTCCAGTGGGACCCAAATGGGAGAAATGAGCTTTACATCTGTAGTTTTGGTGTGGTTTGAGACCTCGTCTGCAAAAAAGAAGTTACTTACCAGAGAGGAGGAGAAACATTTTGGCGGATACAAAAACTGGAGATGAAATAAGGAAAAAAAAAAAAAAATCAGAGATTTGAAAATCTTACAAAAATAACAAATGAATAATTTACAGCCTTTCCTTCATTTATTGAAAAACATTGGAACACGTTCTTAATGCAATTCTTGAGTTCTCCTTCTCAAGCTAGTACTCACTTAGTCATCGTCTTCCTCCTCTTTTTTTTTTTTTTTTTTTTAAGACATTTGTTTGGAGTCTGTTGCTCCTGGCTTTTCCTAAGACACCAGCAGAGCACCGCCTGAATTCTACCACCCAAGCATTCAGCCTTCAGAGATGGTGTCTACTCGCTTCCTTGTCTCATGGGATCCTCCCCTCCTTCACACTGTCTGAATAGCCCCCTCACCCCTTCTCTGGCCCTGCCCAGGGATCTTATAAGAATTACTAGGCTCGGAGGCACCCGGGTGGCTCAGTCAGTTAAGCGGCTGCCTTCTGCTCAGGTCATGATTCCAGGGTCCAGACATCAAACCCTGCATCAGGCTCCCTGCTCTGCTCTCTCTCCCTTTCTCTCACACACACATGAATAAATAAATAAATAGTCTTAAAAAAAAAAAAGAATTCCTAGCCTCAGATTATCATCAATTCACCTTTAATTCTGCCCTTTGTACTCAAGAGTCAATCCTTTGACCCAGAGTGGCCGGATACCTTACATTTTTTCAATCCCTGTGGTTAACACAGGGCTATCAGATTTAGAAATACAAACACGGGATCCTCAGTTAAATATGAATTTCAGATAATAAATTTTTAGGCAATGTGTGTCCTGCATATCCTTGTGATCACACACGTGTGACAGGAGCAGAGCAGGAATCACAACTCCTCTATGGAGCAGAACGCTGAGATCCACCAGGGGAGAGACACTGCCCGAGATCACACAGCTGGAGTGTGAACCCAGGCTGGCCGATCTCAAGACCCACGCTTTTCTACGGCAATGTGCTATCTCTATTACAAATAGTGGCTTATCCACCGTACTTGACAGTTTTCAAAACACTTTCAGATGCATGATCTTAATTAATCTTCATAGGAGCCCCTCTGAGATAGGTGCCACATTTAATTTGTTCTAGCACACTCCCCCCCCCCCTTTTTAACGCTCCAACATCTCTGATTTCAGGATGTATTTCATTGTCAATATGCATCGGTATAATTGGCAGCTTTTTTTTTTTTCTCTTTCTTAGAAGTGCATAAAATAATGGCAGCTTGGATTCAATGAAATGCAACATTATTATGTATTTTCTACAGCTGAGAAAATAGGCTCAGGGAAGTCTCGTCTCTAGCCTAAGGTGGCAGACACTGCAATTAAACTTGTCTTCCTGACCTCCTGCTACCGTGTTGAAAGGGAATCATACAGGCTTTCTCTCCCAGACACACAATGGGGCTAAGAAGGGCTCGGTGAACTATGCCAGTTATCAGGCTCCTCGAAGGAGGGTAGAGATGTATGCTCCCCCTTGCCTCAGTTTTGAGGTAAGCTTAGCACTTAAAGACTAAGCAGGAGACCTAAAGAATCGCACAAGGGGTGACTTATCCCTTTTGGCTAAACCTTCCAGAGGAACAACACAGAAAAACCTATAGCTAGCTGCCATGTCATACAGATGCAAGGAAGATTCGAAGAAGTGAGAGACAGAGCCTCCCTCCCTAAAGTTATCCCATGCCTGGTGCTGCCAGCCAGAGAGCATTCCTGAGAAGAAAGATGCCGGCTGCTCGCTCAGGTCCTGGCCCAAAGATTCAATGACTCAGACAGCGTTGCTACCACTACTTCCCCTTGGAACCCCAGTCAACAGTCTGGACTGTGCTAGAGGCGATCACTCTTGATACTGGGCCCAAATGTCCCAGCATGTAGTCACTGAACCTCATTCCAAATGTTGTGCTCTTGGGCTCCAACCAGCTAATATCGAGATGGACTCTTCATTAGAAAAGAGAAATGCGTTTTGCAGGAAAAAGGAGGAGGAAGCGAAGGAGCTGGAGGGAAAGTTGGAGAAGGAGGAGGAAGAGAAAATTATGCATTGATTGGAAACAGTAAGTTGGGATTGGACTGATTTATGTATTCAGAGCTTAAGGGGCAAGAGGCATCTGCCGGAAAGATAATCATTTCAAAGCAGATAGAATTGAAAGCATTCAGCATGGTCCTATCTTTAAAGAAAAAGAGCTTATAACTGGAAGGTTGTACGTATCTAACTACAGCATCGTGACTATAGTTAACAAAACTGTATCATATACTTGAAAGTTGCTAAGCAAATAGATCTTTAAAGTTCTCATCACACACAAAAATGGTAACTATGTGAGCAATGGAGGTGTTAACCGTTTTGTGGACCATTTTGTAATATATATGCACAAATCATTAGGTGTACATCTTCAACTCACATAATGTTATATGTGAATTGTATCTCGGTAAACCTGGGGGAGTGGAAAGAAAGGGAAAAAGAAAAAGAGCTGATTCCGGATCCGAAGCCTATCTGTGGATTTCCCTCTATGTTGATAACCATCAGAGATGTTACACTTTCCCAGGCTCTCGGTAATAAAGAACATCACCTAAGCTTCCCATCAAGCCTATGGGTCAATGTTCATGTTCTTATTTTATAGACAAAGAAACACAGGCTCAAAGACCCCAGGGACTTTTCTCAAGTTGACAGATGAGGATTCATGGCAGAGTTGGGAGCCGAGGCCAGATCTTGTGACTCTAAGGGCTATTTTATTTTTACTCCTTGCACCTGCTACTGGCACCTCAGGAAATAAGAGCAGAGATCAAGTTTGGTTGGGTGAACTTGGGAGAAAGTTGCGGAGGGTTAAGTTAGGGGGGATGCAGGTAACAGAGCTTCCGTGGGACTCAAGAGTCTGCCCGGTGACCTGTAGGTACTGCCCCTCGGAGCCTGCAGCACCTCTGTGAATGGGAAAGACAGGGAGGAGGAGAGGTTAGTCTCAGGAGAGCCATCTCAGTAACCCCTGGATCTCAATGGAACACAGTAAAGGTTACGCCAGGAAGGAGGTCCCAGAATAAAAGGCCTTTGTTAGTGAATAAGAAGGTCAGGAAGAGGGTTTTACCTCCTTACTCCAAGAATCTTGATACAGGAAAAAGCTTTTTTTTTTTTTTTTCTTTTTTAATAGCATCATACTTCTTCCCTTTGCTCCCAAAGTTGTTCAAAATAGTGGTACTGGAAAGAGAAGCATCTTTGCAACCAGACACAACTGGGCTGACTCCAGGCTACACCACGTACTGATTTACGACCTGAGGCAAGTCATCCAACTTCCTGCGTCTGTGTTTCCTCCTCTGTAACACAGAGGTGATGTGATCTCTCTCACAAAGCTTCCAGAGACCGCCCACACGAGTCTGGCCCCTTCGCTCTCTGACACTCTGTCATGCCACACCCACCATATTTCAGTGTTGCTTTGCTGCCCTGTCCCGTTTTCCTTGCTCGGCTCCTGGGAGATCTCACATCACAGTCAGACAGCATGCGCAGCGGACTCTTGGAGCCTCCTCCAAGAGGGATGCTAGGAGAGTGGGGAGCGGGAAAAGCGGGAAAGGGAGGTTCTATGTAGAAAACTGCAGAAATCTGGAATGTGTTCCCCACTTGCTCGAAGACCTTCAGCCTCTTTCTCCTTCCAACCTCCCAAGCCCGGTCACAAGCCCTGCCTCCAGCTGACAGCCACCTGCAGGGACGGTTTGGGAATTTAAAAAAAAGGATCTTTTCACTGGGGGATAGTGAGTTTACGACAACTAAACATTGGCGTTTTGCAGTTGACATTGGTCTTTCACAGGGTCGTGTCTTCGGAGTCTGCAACAACACCCTCCGGAAGAGAGGCAGACAGTACTATAGCCATTGTACAGATGAGGAAACTGAGTCTCAGAGGGGTATAAATGAGCATTCAAGGTCATGCAGTTAGTAGCCACAAAACCAGAAGCAGAAGCCACACGGCCTGGCTCCCTCTCTCAGCCTCCCCGGGCTTCATCTCGCGAAGATAACATGAAGCTCCCAAGGCTACAAATGATGACAGGAGAGACGTCTCCCCAACCTGGGGATGTGAGTGGGCTCTCCGAGATTCAGAGACGGGCGCGCCGAGCGGCCCACACTTCCTGCTCACTCATCAGACAGGCCTGCCGGCCTCGGAGGAGAGGAGAACGGGTCCTGCAGCGCCGGCTGAGCTGAATCATCACACGCCCGGCTGGCGGATCGGAGGAGAATGGTGTGGGTGGCCGCGTCCCAGACAGAAGACTCGGGGCCAGATGGAGACGCGCCTGTTAACTTGGATGGGGCTGGGGTTGATGCCGGATCCCGGGTGCTGCTCTCTTGATGGAAGAGGTGGTCGAGGAGGCAGCCGCGGGGAGCTACGCACGGCTCGGAGAGTCCCTGGAGTGGGGACAAGTCCGAGGGCGACCCAGGGGCCATGCAGCCAAGGGGGAGAGCCTGGGGCAGTGAGAAGGGCAGACACAACCTACTTCTTGGTAAGGAAATTTGGGCAGCAACCACAGCGTGGCAAAGATGCTATTTATACAACACCCATCTGGTGAGCATTCTGGGTGCTTCCCTCCAGACACACAGCTCCAATACAGCAAGTTCTTCTGCTGAAGCCCAAGGCTCGCTCTGCCACAGCTGAACTGCCTGCCAGGGTCCTGTCCAGAACAATCCCACTTCAATGGAGGATGATTTCAAAGAGCCCTCCCTCTCTCCTCTATAATGATCATCATAATAATCAGGACAGCGACAATTATTCTGTACTCTGTTAATCACTTCTAATTTTTATAACAATTCTGCTAAGTAGGTGTCATCATCGTCATTATGTATGTGAGGAAATGGAGATTTGCCAAGGTTAAATCACCTCCCCAAGGTCACACAATTGTGAGTGGTGGAACTGGGGCACCCTTGTCCTCTGACTGCCTGTGCTGGGGTCCCTCAGCCTGTGGGTGACAGAGTGGGGATGGAATCAGGGTCTATGTGACCTCAGAGCCTGGCCATGCTCCATTTCACACCCTACACCTTCCTGCCCCCATTGCCCCCAGAGGGAAAGGAACCCTGATAGTCATCTCAGGAGGGAGGCAAGAAGATTGTTGCTATCATTGGCCCAGCACTGAGATTTTTTTTTTTTTTTAATGGCTTCAATCCTCTGGAATTTGTAGGCAAATATTCCACTTTTGTCTTTGGCCAACCCAACTGCACATTTCATACTGATACAGCCCGAAAGAGAATGGGAAACTCCTACTCCACCACCTCCAACGTCCTCGGCTCATTCCCTGCCTGCCCCGCTCCTCATGAGTGCAGACCTGGGCCATGCTGACAGCGTGAGGGTCTGCAGCCTGAGTGGGAGGGCGTCTGGCTGCCTGAGGCTCCTTCCATCCCACAGGGAGTCCTGTGTGAACCCAGTCAGAGTCTGAAAAAGGAGAAAGTCATTCATTCAGGTGCATCCCCCAATCTGTATAGAATGGGAAGGAAAGAGGGAAGAGGCCCAGAAGGATCTCAGAATGCCTTTGAGAGCATTTACAGACATGAATGAAAAGAGACAATTATAGATCTATAAATCTAACCAAATTTGGAAAAAAAAATCACAGGAAAAAAAACACAAAGTCCTTATAAATTACTTTAATCTAATGAGAAGGAAGGGGACGAGGGGGCTAGGGAGGGGTGAGGGAGTAAACAAGTAAAACCAGCATTTGCTACCTACTCCTGTGTCTTGCACAGTGGTGGGTACTCCAAGACTGGGAGGAGAGACCGACTGCTTTTAGCACAGATTCATCATTCAGTGGTGTGTGACTTTGGGCAAGTCATTTCCCTCCCAGGGCTTTGTCTTTCCATGGGGGGGAAGATGATCTCCTAAGGGTCTTCCAGGCCAATGCATCTAGACATGTAGGGTCTTAGAGACCAACGTTTGCCCCTGCAACCACAGTGAGTGAACCAAAGCAGGATCTGGCACCTCACCATTTCATAGGCAGGGGCAGCTGGAGTCCCGGAATGCAGGCTTGCTCTGGAACTCCGTGCAGGTGGTAACCGGGGAAAGCCTCCTCCCTTTTCATGTTACCATGGCATTCTTCCTCGTTCAGGACAAAAGTCTGGCCCTAGTCTGGGAAGGCCACCACATGTCATGAGTAGATCTGAGCAACAAGGTTAAAAGGAACTAAGGGGAGGTCAGGCAGAAGGCGAGGGGAGGAGGAAGCAGGAGCCAGGATGTGTAGGAGGGTTTGGTAGAGGAGGGTAGTTGCCACGTGTACCTGAATGGTAGATCTTCAGAATCCATGTCTTTCAGCAACACCAGCCCGCTCTATTTAGGGAGATCACTGTGTGCAATGGGCTGACATAGTAATTACCATCACAGGACTTGTGCTCTAGTCCCGGCTCTGCGAGTAACTGACATGCACCTTTCCCTTCTTCTCTTCCTCTGTAAAATCGGGGATGGGCAAGGGCCTTTTCAATGAGAGTCTTCCACTGTAATGTCTTGCTCCATTACCATGGAACCCCACAGAACGGCCAGGTCCACTTCATGTGCTCAGCTCACTTTGCCATGATGCATGTCTTATCTCTCAGATTTCTCCATGGACTCAATAATTTTCAACAAAGGGCGCCACCTTGGAGCTGGTGCTTTCAGTGGAGTCTCCGCTCCTCCAGGGTGCGCTGGGTGCTCTACTGAGTTGCCTCTCCTTCACCTTTCCGCTCTCTCCTACCACATCTGAGCCCTCTCGACAGCTCCTTGAGGAATACCTGTGGTGTGTGTTGTCACGGCGATTCCGGCCTCCACTGGGGAATGAACGAGGTGTTCTCTGAGATACCCCCAAGGCTTGCGACCCAGAGACCCAAGTCTTCTCCACAATCAGAAGAGAGAGCAGCACTTGGCTCCTAGGAAACCAAGATCTCCACGATATTAAAAATATATACACAGTCAGACCTCTTGTCTTTTAGGTTTTGTGTCTTTTTTTTTTTTTTTTTTTTTGTAAAACTAGGTCATGGGTTATGCTGAACACCCTAGGGGTGGGCCCTCAGAAAGCAAGAAAGCAAGCAGGAAGAAAAGGTGAAAAGAAGGGAAAAGGGAGGGGGCTGCGAGGGAAGGAGCAAAAAAGGAAAGGAATGAAAGGAAGTGGGAAGACAAATGGCTTGTTAGAGAAAGACAGGGGGAGGCTGGACTCCTAGATGTGAAGAGGAGAGAGGGGGAAGAGAAGAGGAGGCAGAAGAGGAGACAGAGGCAGGAAACGGGGAGACGAGGCTGCAGTCCCGCGCCCCCCACGCACGGGCATCTGCCCCGCCACGACTTCCTCTGAGCAAGAACTTCTGTAACCGAGGAGCTGAGCGGGCTGCCCTGGCTGGTTTTCAGCACACAGTCGCTGCTGTTGCTGAAGGATGCTGGAAGTGGAATAATTAGCACTTGTTCCCTCGCCAGTGCCGCGCCCGGAGGAATCGGCTGCCGGAGAACACGGCTTGGCTGGTGGCTTGCTGACCTCGCAGACCCCGCCCAGAGAGGGCTGGGGTGTGCCTTTGAACTTGTAGGCCAAGTTGGAGACAAGGTGGCCGGAAGGTGCTAGGAAGCAGGCAGTCGAGGCCCAGACTTCCATCGCTGTCAGGAGCCAGAGACTAAGCCAAGCAATTCGGAGAGAGTTATCTCGGCGCCTGCACAAAGTCCCCTCAGAATCATCTTTATCCACATTGAGAAAAGAATGTAATCAGCTTCTTCTGAAGTAAATGGATTCAGAACCTTGGCATCCTAGGTCCTACCTCATGCCTCCATCCCTGAGTGAGCCCCTTCTCTTTTTAGAGCCTGGGTCTTTCCACCTACACAATGGGGGTGACTCTTGAAGGACATGGGACCATTAGGGTCTGGGGGAGCACTGGTGGCTTCTTCCTGTGCTCCCCTGTATCTCTCAGATTTCTCTAAGGACTCAATAATTTTCAACAAAGGGTGCTACCTTGGAGCTGGCTGCTTTCAGTGGAGTCTCTGCTCCTCCAGGGTGAGCTAGGGTGCTCTACTGAGTCGCCTCTCCCTCACCTTTCTGCTCTCCTCTACCACATCTGAGCATTTCCCAGCATTTGGCAGGTGCTCGGCCAAGGTCTCTTCTCAAGCCCTTTAAGCACCTGCTCCCATTTCTATTCCATTCCATTTCTTTCTTCCTATTTCCATTCAATTAGGGGCACTAAAGCATCTGCACTGCTAGAAAGCAATCATTTCCTTCCAAAGGAAAAGATTTTATGTGGCAAATATATCCGAGAGGAAGGAGCAATAGTTAGTAACCGTGGGGATGGGCTGATGTTCATTCCTTTGCTGAGAGGCTGAAGGTAACTGGATAGCACGCATGTTCTATGACTCTTTGGTGACCTGAGCTGTCCTGCCAGCTCTTGCCTTCCCTTCTCCCGAGGTTATGCTCGTCCCTCACTGGGGCACTGCGGGCATTGTCCCTCACAGCCCCCTCGGAGTGCTTTTCCCTATCAACTTGGCTCCAATAACTTGTTTTCTTAATGCATAGCTTTTACTCTCTTCTGTGCAGTTTTTTTTTTTTTCTCTTCTGAAAGTTTGAAAATTATTTTTGTATTCGTCTATTTCCTGCCTTTTCTTACCGATTTTTCTAAGGAGATTCAGCTGTTCGTACCATCTGGTCATAGTCTTGAGAATTAGAAGAGTTCTTAGTGATAAGAAATTTCATCTTGACTTGCTTCAGGTATGCAGGCAGGAATCAAGATTGAGAGGACACATGCCTCAAGTTTGATGTTATTGTGGGACACTCTTGTTCAGTACAGGGGAATCTATTGAAGGTGGTGTCATACGACACACACTGATGTGGGTGCAGACACACACACACGTGCACACACACACACACACACACACACACTACACAACAGACCAGGGATGAGGAGATCAGGACTTCTTGTGTTACCTCTGCAGCCATCTTGCAGGGTGACCTTTGAATAATCACATCATCCTACAAAGTAGATCATATTATTTCAGGATTTTTAAAAAAGGATTTGTTATTTATTTATTTATTTATTTGAGAGACACAGAGAGAGAGAGAGAACGCAAGCAGGGTGGAGGGGCAGAGGGAGAGCGAGCCTGTCCCAGGGCTCCATCCCAAGACCCCGATCATGACCTGAGCCCAAGGCAGACGTTTAACTGACTGAGCCATCCAGGCGCCCCCAGATTATATTATTTCGATTTTATAGATGAGATACTCAGGTAAAGTGTGACTTTTTGCTCAACAGTGCACTTCTGTTATGTAGACCAGCAAGTGTTCAAATGTAGCCAGCCGTCTTAGTCCCCAAACCAAGAGCTGAGTTTGGATCTGAAGGGAGGGTGTTCATGCACCTGTGTCTTAAACTCCATGCCTCCACTGGTTTGACTCCTTTGGGCCACACTGCCTGCTCCTCTTGGCCTGCACCAAGAAAAATCTCTTGGCCTGCACCTTACCCCCAGGAGAGAGGAGGCTGGTGTATCTCTTCCATTAGTGGCCCTGTTCCTAGGAACTCAGCTCACCTTCCACACATTAGGAGGGTGACCTTCTGTCACACCGAAATTCTGACCTTCTGAGACTGTTTTGACCCTTTTCATCTCAGGCAACTTTTGTTCTCATTCTGAGCTCTTTGCTTTTTTTCCCTCCTTTCCCTCCCTCCCTCCTCCACCCCGCTTCTTCATCAAACTGCATTGTTTGAACTGATGGCTTAGAGCCAGGTGTTAGAAAGGAAGCACACTGATGAAATAAATTTGCACTCAAGTGTTGGTGAATGAAAGCCTCTGCACATTTCTTAGGGAATTTGTATTTTGAAAAGGAGCGTAAGTAAATCTAACTGACATTCTGGTAAGTTCTGGATTCTTCAGACAATGTGAAAAGAGCTATGGAAAAATCTGGGAGTGGTAGGCTGGTTTTGAGTGATTTATGACTTGAGGACGTGTAGATACCTCGCTTAAAACCACCCCCAGGGACATCCACTTGGTTCAACCGTTTCTGAGCCTGGGCCATTCATTTCAAACCTGCTTCTTGATAGTCCTTAATTATAAAATGTGAGTATCTTTAGACTGGGAAGAGCACTACTCAATATGTATTTTATCAAGTGCTCTAGATGATTTTTTTGCATTCTTTGGGGGTGGTAGAGGATCCAAAAGCAATGCTGGGAGGCTGAACATGAAAAACAGGAGGATTTAATTAGGAAGAAAGCCTCAGCGTCACCCCCTGGGACCACACTGCCTCATTCCTGCACGAGATTCCATCTTTGAAATGTCTTCTATACAGAACTCCCCCCACCCCCTTGAAACCTCACAGCTGTGATACAGAGGGACTCTGAAGGGCGGCAAGACAAGAGGGACTTTTTTTCCTTCCTTCATGGCCATATTTAACAGCCAGTTCCCAAATGGTATTAATAAACATTTAAACTTCAAAAACTTAACTTGACATTTCTACATCCTTTCCATTGTGGCTATGTTTTTGTCTTTGTCATTACACAAATGACTTCTTATGGTACATTTGGAACAAAAATGGGTTCACATGCCTCTGGGTTCAGAGATGTGTATTTGAAGTTTCTATAGCTGCCTGAAAAGTATTGGGGCAGTCACTGTTATTCTAGAGCTAGGCACTCAGGGGATGAGTCCAAAGATTGAGAACCCCAACATGAGTACATGGGGTACAGGAGGTAAAAATGAAAGTATTCTTTTGGCAAAAAGACCAAATGAGATGGGACAGTGGGATAATGGGTCCTAACTTACAACCTTTCATTTGAACCCCGGATATACATTCTACCTGAGTGATTTTGAGCAAATCATTTAATTATTGTCCCTCAGTTTTTACTTCTGTAAAATGAGGATAATGGTGCCTGAGATTTAAATTAAACGATCATGTCTTTATATTCTTAAAAGATTTATTTATTGGTGTGAGACAAAGAGAGAGAAAGAGCAAGCTTGGAGGGGATGGGCAAAGGGAGAGGGAGAGAGAAACTTGAACAGATTCCACAATGAGCATGGAGCCTGATACGGGTCTCAATCCCACAACCCTGAGATCACAACCTGAGCTGAAACCAAGAATAGGATGCTCAACTGACTGAGCCACCCAAGCACCCTTAAATGACCATGTATTTAAATGTCTTGCACATAGGGAAATAATAACATACACACACCTCTCTATTCCTGGTTTGTGACACAAATTTCCTAAAATCCTTACAAATAGAGGTGTGAGGAGAATCTTTTGTTCCACCATTTAGTCTTTGACCCCAGTTCCTGACACAGAGTTTTAAGTCCTTCGTCATTTCCAAAGTGATAAGAGTGTCTGGCCCAGAGCTCCTAAAATCCTTATGTTTTCTTGGGTGATAGGCATGTCTTTTGTTCTACAAATATGACTCTTGCTGGGCTCCTGGATGGGGGTGGTCACCAGAAAGACCAACGCAGATGAGAAGCTTGGAGCTTTTAGCTCCGCCTCCCAGGTGGGGAAGAGACAGGAGAGTGGCTGGAAATGGATTTAATAATTGATCACACCTACAGGATGAATCTTCTAAGACAATCCCAGTAGTTTGGGCTCTAGAGAGCTTCCAGGTTGGTGAACACACCTGTGAGCTGGGAGGGTGGTGTACCCCAACTCCGTGGGAACAGGGGCTCCTGTGCTCAAGATTCCTCCAAATCCCATCCTGTGTACCTCTTCATCTGGCTGATAACACATACCCTTTATCATATCCTTTGTTTTATAACAACTGGTAAATGTAAGTCAATGTTTCCCTGAGTTCTTTGGGTTGTTCTAACAAATGATCGAATCCAGTGAGTTGTTGTGAGACCCTCTAATTAATGGTCTTGTTGGACCGAGGTTGTGGGGAACCTCGGGACCTACTGGTAAATGGGATCTGAAGTAGCGGGTGGTCTTGTGGGATTGAGTCCTTACACCAACTTCCATTAGAGTCAGAATTGAATTGAATTATAGGACACCCAGCTGGCATCTCAGAGAGTCGCTTGGTGTGGGGGAAAAACCCACACATCTGGTGTCTGCAGTTGTGTGTGTGAGTAAAAGAGAAACATATGCCATGCTTCTTCTTTTACGTCACATAAACATTGCTCCATAAATAATTTTAATACTGGTGTTCATGGTTATAGGAAGAGAAAGAAAGGTAACAGGAGGAGCAAGCACTTGGAGGGGGAAAGGGCCAATGAATGACAGTATTTGAGGCATACCAGTTGTTGGCATCCAGGCAAGTAAGCAGTCCCAAAGTTTCCCTGGAAGGCTAGAACTTACTGTCAGCAAATTCAAGCTCAGGGGATGCAGTGGCAGAAGAAACCAGCAGTGAAGACATGGTGGGAAAGCAGGCCCTTGGAGAGCCCCTGTCTGGAAGCAGGCCTGTTCAAAGGCCACAGCGTAACTAAATCCACAGATAAGGACCTTCCATTACACACTGGGCAAATGCTGGACACACTGACTGTATCTGCTGCCTGTTAGTGTTTGGTGCCAGACTCTCTCCCAGGAATTACTTTGGGAATCATTTCACTCATATAGAAGCCTGGGTCAGAGATGGCTTTGACTCCATGTGACAGTGGGAGGTAGGGCCTAGGAAGACATTGCAAGAAGTCTTGTGGGTTCATGTCTTACCTTTTCTGGAGAAAAAGAGAGCAAGGGAGAAACTTGGGAGACACTCCTGTCTCTGGATGTACATTAGGATGTCCATATGAAAAGGGTCATCACCTTCCATGTGGGGAAAACAAAGGAAATGTCCTGCATTTATCTGCAGGACACCATTTCTCAGGAATGCCCATATCTGCCCATTACTCAATAGTCATGAGTGATTTGGTGCTGGGAAGCTAAGTGGCAAAGAGGGGCTCCAGAACCAGACAGCATGGTGTTGAATTCTGTCTCCACCACTGATTTTTTTTTTATAAGATTTTATTCATTCATTTGAGAGAGAGAGAGAGAGAGAGAGAGAGAGAATGTGAAGATGAACATGGGGAGGGGCAGAGGGACAAGCAGACACCCTGCTGAGCAGGGAGCCTAACTCAGGGCTCCACCCCAGGACCCTGAGACCACAACCCCAGCAGAAGGCAGACATCCAGCAGACTGAGTCACCCATGTGCCCCTCTACCACTTATTACCATGCAATTAGGAGAAATCTGTGTGTGTATTTATCTATAAAATCTCCACAGGCTCACGGGCCTGACTGTATTTCTGCTTGGGTCAAAAATGTCCTACGTAAGAAGTTCTGTACTAGTAAAAAAACCTCAGAATTCAAGGCCACAGAGCCAGGTAAGGGAGCCTAAGACACTTCCTTTTTCTAAAATGGAGCTTTAATCATTCCACTGCCTTGATGAAAACCTTTCATCTGCTTCTGATCACCTTCAGAAGAAAATCCACCTTTGCTCCTCTCAGGGACCACAGCCATAGGACGAGTCTTGTTCAGCTCTAGCTTAGTCTCATTCCACATGCCCTCCACGCCCCCTACTAGCATTTCTTACGATCTCCAGGGGCTCTTTGCACCCTGACTCTGCACATGCTGTTCCCTTGGCCCAGAATGAACCTCCTGCTCCAGGAACAGGAATTCACCTTTTAAAACTGGCCTCTATGGTTCATGCCACAACAGAACCAACCTTGATTGGTTGAGAGAGTCTGAGTGCAAATTTCTTACTTCATTCAATTCCCAGAACTCAGGACTGTTTTAAGTTCATGAGACTGTGAATCTTCCAAGGTACAGAGGTCGGGATATTTCATCTTGGCGTGTCCCATACTAGTACCTGGTCTGGAAAATATTTGTTGAATAGATAAATGATTGAATAGCTTGGTTTTCAGCCATAGCATAATATTCTCATGGTGTGATTCTCAGACCACCAGCATTAGTGTGTCCTTGGGGAGCCTGTTAAAACTGGGAGGTTCTGAACCTCACCCTAGACCTACAGCATCTCTCGGGTAGGGCCCTGGTATCTGCATGGTTAGCAAGCTTCCCAGGTAATTATAGTCATGTTGATGTAAAAATCACCTGCTACAGCAGATAGAAGCAGGGAAAGGCTAGCAGAACAAACATTGACCAGAATGGAGGGCCTGATGGATGACTGGCAGGAGAATGGACTGTCAGAACCCCAGTGTGACAGAGCTGTCTCGTGGAGCATTGTGAGAGTCTAATAGATAGTTCTAGTAATGACACTGTGTCCGCAAGGTACATTTTTGTTTGTTTGTTTGTTTTAAGATTTACTTATTTGGGGGGCACCTTGGTGACTCAGTGGGTTAAAGCCTATGCCTTCAGCTTAGGTCATGATCCCAGGGTCCTGGGATTGAGCCCCACATTGGGCTCTCTGCTCAGCAGGGCACTTGCTTCCCTCTCTTTCTCTCTCTCTGCCTGCGTCTCTGCCTACTTGTGATTTCTGTAGTCAAATAAATAAAATCTTTAGAAAAAGAAAAAGATTTACTTATTTTGGAGAGAGAGAGAAGGAGTGACTGTATGGGGCGGAGGGAGGGGCAGAGGGAGAGAATCCCAAGCAGACTCCCCACTGAACACAGAGCCTGACACCAGGCTTGATCCCACAACCCCAAGATCATGATCTGAGCCAAAACCAAGAGTCTAGCCCTCAACCAACTGAACCACCCAGACGCCCTCTTCAAGAAAAGTTTGAACCTCTAGTCAGCAATCTTTCCCAAGAAGGAATAGTAATGTAGCAATCATCTTAGGAATATCTCTACCCACAGTGGAAAGGTTAAACTTCCCAAAACTGAAGAATAAATATATGGATCATTTATTTAGAAACAAAAAGTTTGTGGGTGAACTTCCCAGGGAAGAGCTAAGATCAGATATGAAGACTGAGTTCATTTTTGCTCTTGCCACCCCTACCAGCTGGCCTCGCCAGCTGCTCCCAACAGAGGAAGAGTCCAGGAGAAGGAGAGAACCCACGGAGGCGAGAACCCACAGAGGAGAGAACCCACGGATAAGCGTGTTCAGTTCACAGGTGACAGGGCTACTCAATGGAAGGGTGTTTGGAGTCCGGAAGGCCTGAGCTCTCATTTCAACTCTGGGTTCCTACTCATTCTGGGTCCTTGAGTATCTGTTTCTTTGTCTCTAAAGTGGGAGGGGATGTCTCAGTTGTGCAGTTGGTATGAGAACTGCATCCGGTCATACTTAAATGCCAGGCACTTTATATATATTATTACTAAAGAAATGGTTGCTCTTCCCTGATGGGAAAAGTGAGATTATAAGAGTGTGGGGATTTCCCACCGTTGTGAGGATAACAATTGATCCCAAGTTGTTGTGCTGATGGGCATAACAGAGCCTGCTGTCTGGTGGGATATCAGTGAATTTATGTTCTTCCCTTCCTATTGTGAACAGAATTCTAAAAGATAAAACGTAATATGTGCAGCACCTCGGATCTCTTTGGGATTGTTTTTTATGGCTTCACCATAGAAGCAGTCAGCATCTCTCCTGGTTTCTCTCCATCTGGAAATATTAAATGTCTGTCTCAGGGTGCAGGTGACTGACATGGTGGGAAGGGCCAGCTGTTGAAAGATTGACCCCAAAGGTGACCAGGATCAAAGTGGATGTGGACTTTGTAGATCAAAGGCATTGCCTCCCCCCACAGAGCGACCCCGAGAGCCAAAGTCAGGGCAGCCGGCAAGCCCAGGCTGCTGGAACATTGAGCTCCCATCAGTTCATGTTCTAATTAGGCAGCCAAGTGTATCAGCTAAGTCTTCTGGGTGGTCTGAGTGGGACTCTCCAGTTGCTAACCATTGCTGAGCTTTGATGGGAGGTCTCTAAGCATGCAGAATGGCAGTGGGGCCCAGACAGGGAAACAAAGATCCTACCATTCAGACAGTGCTGTCGGCTCCCAGCCCGGTGGTCATTACAGTGGTGGAGACTTCTGTTGTCCTTAGAAGGCTGTTTTAAATTAGCTGATGGTTTTACAAATCAAGCTTAAAGAAGAGGTGCTCAGAACCCCCAAACCACTTTGACCTCACAGCACTAGTTTCTTGGCCTCAACAGAGGTCATGACTGTTAAATATCTGTGCTGTTATGGGCATTGGCTCAGGGCTCCTACAATGATACAGAGGAATCGATAATTAAGACTCTGGTTATTGAGTGTTTAGCAAATACCAACATTCCACATGTCACTCAGATCCTCAAAAAATGCTGCTGGTAGATATGGGTTATTCCCATTCTATAGAGAATGACATTGGGATGCAGAAAGACGAAATGCCTTTCACAAGGACATGGTGCTCAGGGTTGGAGGGGCAAAGGCTTAGATCAAGCATTTGGATTTCAAACCTGAATTCGTTATCTCGTACCATAGGAACAATGTGTGATGAATGAACACAGACCCTCAGCGAACTACCACTGGCATTTATTTTTGCTTACCGGTCTATAGACGACATGGGAAGTTCTGCTCATTTGGACAAGGATCCACTGATGGAGACACATTCATTCCTGGGTCTTTAGTTGGCTGCTGGGTTGGCTGGTGCAGACTTATTTTGGATGGTGTTATCTGTCCCACATGGCCTCAAGGCCTCCAGCATGCCAATCCAGCCTTGTTTCCCGGGGATGGCAGGGGTCCATGGTCAAGAGCTTGAGTGCACGGGCCTGGGTGTAAAACTCTCATTCTGTATATCTACTTTATCCCATTCGCCAACCCAAGGTAGAGTATTGTGTTGTTTGTTTGTTTTGAATACTGTGTTTAATCTCTTTGGTACTATTTAAGTGTAGAAAAAGTGCAGAAAAATAGATTTCATCTGTAGGTGGGAGGAGCTCTAAAGTCTCACTTGCAAAGAGGTTTTTGGATATAGACAGGCCATTAATATTTGGCCCTTCATATACTTTACCCCAAAGCTATAATCTTTCCTTTATACCCATGTACCACTCATGTAGAATGCTGAGTTTTCTACATTTCTTCTGTTTTTAGTAGAGGAGTAGGAACTTCAATATTGCCTTTTTCTTGGTTTAAGTAATACACATACTTAAGTTGAAAGATGGATAATAAAATTCTCATCAAATATATTCTTACTGTAATTGAAACCTAATGAGGAATGGAAGAAATTGAGGCATACAATTCTTTACTGTTACTTGTGTTTAGGTTTGCAGACTGGGACTTTTCAGATCACAGATACACTACAATGGCCCCTAACTGATTTTTAACATAAATGTGAACTCCTGTTTGGTACTATGGAATGTTACCCATCTGGCCCTGTCTTCCCTCAAATCCCATCTCCTGACTGCCCACTCTCCCCTGTGCACCGCCCCACCCCCGTCCCGACCACTCCCCGCCTTCCTTCCTCCAATCACAAGTGATTTTTTTTTCTCCCCAGTACTACCTGATTGTTATCACCTCCATGTTTCTGAATGTGCAGTTCTTTTCGTTGAGGTGCTTTCCTGTGTTTTTTCTTAACCACGTCCTTTTCACCCATCAGATCTCAAGGGGACCCTTTCCTGTGCACACACACTTCAGTCAGCTGTGAACACCATGCTGCGTTTTCTGGACTCAAGCACTTCTTTACACTGTGAGCTCCATGTAGGACAGACAGTTTCCATCTCTCTAATTCCAGTGGCCAGTATAGTCCCAGTGGGTGGAGAGCAGTTACTTATCAAACCAATGGCCATGTAAATAAACCAACCACCTGCTTCACTGGTATTTATTATCTGAGGAAATGACTTTTATGAATAGTTTTTTAATTCATAACTCCTCATGCAATTTTTGGAATTAAAATGACACTTTCCATTGTAGTTCCTTCACATGATGGACTCAAGGGGACTTTTTTAGCAGTCACACAGGTTGCGTTGGCTAGAAAGCCATGCAGGCTGAAGGGAGACACCTCATTTGAGGAAACAAAGCCACAAGCCCTATAATGTGGCTCCAGGTCCACAAGCTCTGTCAGAGCTCAACAGAACATCATTATGAGCTGTTTCCAGATTTTCTTCCAGCTCCAGCTTCCTTCTGTTTGTCCCATCTCCTGAACACTTGGGTTATTGGCTTTCCGCTCTGGAACATGGCCAGTACTCAAATGGGTGTGTGGCTTGAAGAATGAGGGTGTGTGAAGCATTCAATAAGTAGTCCCATCTCAGAGGGCTTACTGATGAAACAGGGTGGAGTGAAGGATGTCAAGGATACAAGGAAGGGAAACCAAGTGAACAAGTACTGAATTTTAAAGTAATTCATGTACATTTATGTGAAGATTTATGCACACACATTTTTGTCTAAGTATAGTATGTATGTATGTGTGTACATATTTTATGCATTTAACATATAAATGTATTTTAAAATATGTATATAGCTCTCTGCTTTGTATATGTATACACATGTATCTATGTACATCTCTATATGCACATGCATCTGAACATGTGCATGAGTATATACTTACATAGATATTTAACATACCTGTTATATATAGCATGCACTAAGTAAGCCTTATTCCGATCAGCTTTCTACATAGAGTTATAGCAAGGCTTGTTCATTCACACTGCATATAAATAATTCTGTATGCATAAATGGGTGATACCTCATATATGTACTTATTTGTGTGTATATTTTTGTATGATGTAGCTATCTCTGATTATCCATATGAGTAAGAAGGCATACACATTTTTCTACATATGCCAATATAAAGATACAGTTGCATGTAGCTTTATCAAGTCCTAGATTTAAAATATATAACATGGATATTTTTGCACACAAAAAAATGTATTATGGAGGAAATTCAAGACTCTGTTTAATAATTTTTTTTATTTCCAAGAGTGTCTGGGGAAGTACTTTGCATAGAGTAGGCACTCATGAATATCCCTGTTGATTATATCTTTCAAAAGAACTGCATTTGTGCAGTTAATGGTAATTACTGGAACAAATAAACCTAAAATCTCAGTGGGACCCTGGAGATGTAGGTCCTCTCCTGTTCCTTGGTGATGCTCATTTCCTTTTCTTGGCTTTGGTTTCTTCCTCTTTAACATGAGGGTGTTGCATGAAACAGCTCCAGATTCTTTGTGAGTGATTACATGCTTTGCCTTTTTATTTTTGGCAATCTTTAAATGGACAGCCAGACTCAGCCTTGCAACGGTTTTAGAAATAGAGTAGAATGGACAATGAGAGAAGAAGTCTGAAATGAAATTTCCCTTGAAGACTCTTTATTTCCCATCAGTGAGTTCTTGAACAACCCTGCTGAAGACAGTGGCCACTTCAACTGTAGTTCTTGAGGGGTTTGATGGAGAGAGGTCTTAAAAGAATCAGCCACCGATATTCACTAGCTCACTGTTATTGAGGAATTCTGCTGTTGAAGGAATGTAGACACAAAGAGACAAGAAAGGGGATTCCATTTCTATGTAGTTGTTTCCTAGGTCCTTAGAAAGCCACCTGGCTTTTTCTCATATGTCAGATAAAGATTATGGTAGTGATCTACTTAAACACAGAGACTTGGTACAAGAATGAAAGGAGATCATTTCATAAGCTTTGCAAAATGTGAAGTGATTTTGTTGAGATGATGATGATAATTGACATCTGCTGTTCAGGTTTATAAAATGTAGTAGCAAGGCAAAGCAAACACTTTCAAACAATGCCTACAACAATAATAAACCTCAAAGTCAAGTGACTTCAGTCTTCTGGAATAATAACAAATGCTAGGCAGAGGTGTGGAGGTCATGGCATGAGAGAATGCCATGGGATCCACTGTCAGGGAAGGCTTCTCAAGGAAGGCTGGGTTGACCTGTGCCTTGAAACTTGGAGATTTTTTCCACTGTAAAGAGATGGTACAATGATCTCCAGAGAGAGGTTCTCAGGCACCTGAGACAGTCTGGTACCCACACAGGCATCTAGAATGAGTTTACCAGAGATGTTGGCTGCAGAACCATCTGGGAGATGTTGAGTTAGACCAAGGGTTCTTTATTTCTGGTCCATGAACCCTCCAAGAGGTCTGGGGATAGAGTTTGGGAGTTTGTAAATATAGATGGGAAAAATTACATCATTATTTCACTAATTTCCAGCTAAAATTTGTCATGTCCTTTATGAATGTAGGAGAGAAATCACAGTTACATTTGCAGTCCCTGCAAAATCATTGGTTACCGTACATATTTTATAACCCATTACAGTTGTTGTAGATATCTGGAAATTTATAGTCATTTTTACTTCAGAATTCTGGTATGGTCGCCATTAGATTTTTAAAATGTAGCATGTTAACGAAACACAAATATTAACCATATCATACACTTATTTTAATATGAATAAATGTATTCCAACATAACTGACTTCCTTTAAAATCCTTGTTTGGGTTATTTGCCCCCCCCCCCATATAAAATATTCTTAGAGAGGCGCCTGGGTGGCTCAGTGAACTAAAGCCTTGGCCTTCGGCTTAGGTCATGATCTCAGGGTCCTGGGATGGAGCCCCACATCAGGCTCTCTGCTCAGCAGGGAGCCTGTTTCCCCCCCTCTCTCTGCTTCTCTCTTTGCCTACTTGTGATCTCTCTCTCAAATAAATAAAATCTTTAAAAAATTTTTTTCTTAGAATGGGTTCATAGACTCCATCACAATACTAAAGGAAGGTCATGGCATGGAAATAGTTAAAACAACATGGGTGGGACAAAGGAAAGATCTTATGCAACATGACCAAGGACTAGCTGAACCGAAAGTCAGACTTGTGCTCAAACTCTGAGGTTGGAAGAATGGTGTTGGGCAGTGGGTATCAGGAGGTGGGCAAACATGAGGTGGGGAGGGCAGTCATAGTAGCAAAAGCTAGACATTGGAACCGAGAAAGGATGGAAAGAGAGAGATGCATGGGGCCATTGATTCAGATTAGTGCTTAGACGGGACCCATGAGTTAGACTTAAAAGCTGAAAAACCTTCATTATATTTGTTACAGTACTAATTACAATATTGAGGCCAATTTAATGGAGTAGATGTCAGGCGCTAAGTTTAAGAATTTTACATGAGTAAACTCATTTAACTCTTACAAGCCCCGAAGCTCAGAGAGGTTAGTTAACTTGCCCACAATCAGGCAAGTAGAAAACTAAGGTTTAAACCCAGAGAGTCCAGATACATTCACTGGAGCTTATTAACATAGCACAAAGTAGGCATCTTTCATATAAGCAAAACAGTCATTCCCAGAAGGCCGTAGCCCAGGGTTCATTTCTTATGGCAGTGAGGCCCCAGCATCACGTCCCATCTCCACATGCAGAAACGATGTCCAGATTCATCCCTTATAAAGGGAGAGAGGTTATAGCCCAACGAAGGCTTCCCAGTGGCAAGCACAATCCCATTTGTGGAAGCTGGCAGCACCCATGGGTGGTGGGGGGTCTGGGCTGGTGGGGCACTCGGTGCATTGGAGTGTTTCCTTAGCAGAACCACCTTCTCCATTTCATTGGGTGCTTCCCTGAGTTACTGTCAGGAACTCTTGGGATGTCCTATGCAAATCTAGAGAGTTCTTATTGGCATTGACCACAAGAAGTCTCCATTAACTTTGTGGGAGGCAAGATGAGGGAGGAGGTTCTATGTACAACAGATGATCACTTTGTACCTGCTTTTTAAAAACAAAACAAGGAAGACCTCAGCAACAACAAAATAACCTTAAGACTGAAGCACAGAGTTGAAATTCAGCACTCAACTCCTCTTCTGTTTTCTCTTTGAAGTTTAAAAGAATGTGAACTGGCGGTGAGAATGGACCCCAGATCCCACCAGCCTTGCTGCCAAGCAAAGCAGAATAGAATGGACTTCCCAGGGTCCGCTTATCCAGGGAGCTGGGGCACTCAGACTAAGGTGTGTACATTCCAAGAGATAGGAATGACTAATAAAGCCTCAAGGTCTCTCTCAAACTTTACTAGATATTTCTTTCTATGATGTGCCTTTTGAAAAGAGATGGAACTACATTTATTTGAATTCTTTAGGTGTCATAAAAGTTGTTTTTTTTTTTTTAAAGATTTTATTTATTTATTTGACAGCGAGATCACAAGCAGGCAGAGAGGCAGGCAGAGAGAGAGGAGGAAGCAGGCTCCCTGCTGAGCAGAGAGCCCGATGCGGGGCTCGATCCCAGGACTCCGAGACCATGACCTGAGCCGAAGGCAGCGGCCTAACCCACTGAGCCACCCAGGCGCCCCAAAAGTTGTTTTTTCTAAAGGTGGCCCAATATATGCTAGACTTTATCCTTACCATGCCCCAACCTCCGTGTGAATTCTTATTTCTCTCATGTAGCTTCCACTCTAGCACTACGATGAAAAAATAATTTTAAATATTCTAAAATAATTTTAACAGTGTTGGAAGAACACATTTGTGGATTATTAAAACAACTAGTTGAGCGATGAAGTAAAGTCTTACAGATCTCCTCTCTTCCTGTCCTCCCCCTCCATTTCTTTAATTACTAATATTTTAGTTTCTTTAGGTCATACTGGATCAAACACAAAGTGTAAGCAACGTTAGTTCAAATTCTGTGTAATTAGATCCTAAAATCAATGTGAAACTTTTCTCTATTTTGGCTTCTTAACCTGAACTTAATTTTGAGAAAAAAATACTTGACTATCATTGCTCCTTTTCTCCCATGGCATAGAATATGGCATACATTAAGTTATTTTTTTCAGGCGATGTGCTGTGTGCTTTACTTTAATATTCATAAAGACAATATGGATAGATATTATCTCACTTTTGCAGGTAGGAAAAATAGACCTCAAGACTGAGAGTCCTATGTGAGAATACCCACCCAAGTAAATGTGAAAAACAGGTTTCAAATGCAAGTTAACTTACCTCAAAGTCTATGATCCTTACACTGCTACACACCACATACCTCTTAGATAATTTACCATATTATTTTGTAATGTTTACTTATTTGCTTTCCTTCGAGGATTTTGGTGTCTTTATGCACAAAGAATTTAACATATTCATGTGTGAATTCACAATGATGGGGTGTTTAGAGTCCGCTGTTTTCTGTCTTGAGGCAAACCAGGTGGTCAATCAGATGAGATGGGAGAGGATTTTTGGAAAAGGGATCTGAGAGGATGGAGGGGTGCGGTCAAAGAGAGGATGTAGAAGTTGAACCATGGTTCACATAAGAACTGGGAATGGCTCCAAAGAAAAGGAATTCCAAAATAAATGAATTTATTTCTATCTCCTTAGAATTCCATTCCACTATATGAGCAATATTTGGAGAAAGGACAGAAGGAAGAAAGGGAAACAGAAAGCTACGTTCACCTAGATGTTCTTTGTTAGACAATGGAATATCAGGAATGAGAACTAGATGTGGAGTCAGAGAGATGGGTTCAAATTCTGTGCTTTGACATTTATTAGCTGTGGGTGACCCACTCAAAATGTCTAAAACTTCATTTCCCATCTGCAAAATGTGGTTGATGAGATCCATCTTAAAAACTGCAATGAAAATTAAATGAAATAATCACTGTGAACATGTATAGCATAGTGTTAGCCACATACTAAAAGTTCTGAATGTGTTTACACAGATGACCAAGAAAAGCCTTGCTCTCCCTAAATATTTTCCAGAAAAGACTATCATGCTGGGAACTGTGTGGCAGGCTGGTGAACGACAAGAAAAATTGGACCTTCTGTGTCCCCAGTGATCAAAAGTTGAATCGCCTTGGCGAAAGAATAATATGAAACAAATGTAGAAAAGAAATATATTTTCTTAAGCTAACTCTCTTCTTAAGGGAGTGGAGGAGGGGTCTTTTAAATCCTTTTCCACTCACATCCAACCAGGTCTCCAGAGGGCTGGTGATGGGATGGGGACTTTACTAGAGTCAAATATAGAAAGATAAAAAAGATGAGCCCCAGTTCTCAAAGAAATTATGGTCTGGGGGGCACCTGGGAGGCTCAGTTGGTTAAGTGTCTGCCTTCGGCTCAGGTCATGATTTTTCAGGGTCCAGGGATCAAGTCTCGCATTGAGCTCCCTGCTCTGTGGGGAGCCTGCTTCTTCTTTTCCCTCTGCCTGCTGTTCCCCCTGCTTGTGCTCTTTCTCTCTCTGTCAGATAAATAAATAAAATCTAAAAAAAAAAAAAATTATGGTCTGGTGAGTCATGCAAATATTAGCGGTGTTTTTTTACATCTGGGAGGGTGCTGGACATACTCAATTTTGTGTTCAGATACCTAATGAGTTGTTGAGTTTCTTCACCCTTGTAGGTACTTCCACATTTATTTTACCTTTAAGTGTTCACTGAAATACAGCATACTGTAATGTCTATCCACATATTTAGATGCCAAACATGGAACTCAGATATTAGATAATGGTTTTCAGTTATAAAATTAAAGAGCAATTAGCCACTTTGAAAATTAATTTTTTTTTTTTTTATATGTGAAGGGCAACGGAGAAGCATACATACCCACACACGATCTAGGACAGTATTACTACAATTATTCAGTTGATTTGAGGAAGTAAGTAAAGGTTTACTAACCATTTTCTTTGGAAATCTTAAAATGGAAGAAATAAGTACACAAAAAACAACAGAAGGAAAGACAGAAAGAAAGAATAAGGATTAAAACTTTATAATAAACTGGAACTAGGGAATGAATGTGAACTTCAACAATAATAGTTTGCAAACTATAGTTTTATACTAAGTAGTTTTTCATTTGAAATTATCCATTCTGACGTGATACCATGTTTAAATTGATTCCATATTCCCTACCTTACTTCATAAACCATAAATTCCTCACTTGTGACATCTTTATTTTGATTCTTATTTCCAGCACATTTTTCAAGATCACAGATGTTCTGGTTTTTAAGATCTTTTATCATAAGAATCATTTCATTGTTGTTGTCTTTAGTACAGTGACTTTGCTGGCAATAGAAAAAAATTGGGTTATACAGATTTCCTTTCAAATCTCTGCAGAATTTTTTTTTAAAATGTATACTGGTTTCTAATATTGCTGAAGCAATATCTGAATTGGAAGAATTTAATTTCCTTTTTTAGTAATCTCAGTCTAGAAACTGACTTGTGATATGCTTCTTTATCCTTGAAGTTTACTAACTTGATCAAAATATGATTGAACTGTTTTTTCCTGCAATACCATGGATATTCGTATACTACAGATGGTATAGTAAAATCAACAATGTCTTACAAAAATAGAAACACTTATTTCTCACTCTCTGATCAGCCCATTGGTTTGTGGCTTTTCAACTGTGTGTCAGCTGAACCCTGCTAGCTTAGGCTCACCTCCCAGCCCTGAACAGGACATGTGGCACGGAGTCCTGGCTATAGGAACCTTGATACCTGGAGCATATCTTTCTTAGGAAGGAGGTCAGAAGTACAAAGTGGTGACTGCCATGTGATGTCTCTTCAGACCTTGGTTTAGAAAAGCACCCATATTCCATGGGTCAGAGAAAGTCCTATAAGCAACCTAAAAGGAAATGAGATGGAGAAGTACAGAGTACAGAGTACAGGAGTGGGTGGGGAGGATTTGGGTCTTCTTTTATTTCAAGTAATTTTTATATATATATATATATATATATACATACACATATGTATGTATATGTATATATACATATAAAGATATTTTATATATATTATATATGATATATATACATATATAAAAATCTAAAAGATATTTTATTATTTTATTTTACTTATTATATATTATATATTATTATATAAAATATTATAAAATTATATAAAATATATAAAATATATTATATTATATATTCTATATTATATATTATTATATATTATATTATAAAAATATCTTTATATATATTTTTATATATCTCTATATATATAAATAAAATATCTTTAGATTTTTTTGTTTCTGATTTCTTCTTTGATCTCTTTTAGATCTTGGTTAACAAGATATTGGATCTCCAGTGGCTATTCTTCATGTCTGCCTGTTATGTTAGATTGTTTTGCGTTTATTTATTTTTCCTTCCCTTTCTCTGCCATTTTCAAGACTGAAGCAAGTACAAAATAAATGATTTAATAGACAAATTTAGGAGTTATAAATATCAACAAGTAACAGGCAAATTTGTCACTGTTTTCCAGTGGAAGATTAAAAATATTCAACTTAAAAATCCAAGGAGAGCAACTAAAAGTGTTTTATAAAGCTTCGGTAGTTGTTTAAGTTTGTTGGTTACTAAATTCTTACAAATTAATAGGTTTAATATATAGCAATAATCATTATGTAGTAAATAGGATGGGGAAAATGACCACAGTCACAGTAACATTGGAACATGACACAACTAGGTATTAGCTCAAATTAAAATACTTTCAGCCTATATGAACAAAAAAGTAAACCTCTTCAGACAGATGTACAGAAAATTTGAATACATTATACTTGAAATCTCAACATGGTAAAGTTGCTCTTTCTCTTTAACCTAATCTTCATCTTCAACCTAATGGAAATAAGAATTTTAATGAAATATAAATTTTCCATTTCCCTAGAAGAATACACTGATTAAAACATGTAACACACTGGGGTACCTGGGTGGCTCAGTTGGTTAAGCAACTGCCTTTGGCTCAGGTCATGATCCCAGGGTCCTGGGATCCAGACCCACATCAGGCTCCTTGCTCAGTGGGGAGCCTGTTTCTCCCTCTCCTGCTTGTTCTCACTCTCTCTCTCTCTGTGTCAAATAAATACATAAAATTCAAACAAACAAACAGAACACTTATCAAATTTTTGGAAAAGTAAGAATAATGAGAGAAGAGACCCCACCAAATATTTAAACCTAATAGAACACCATTGTAATGAACAGATTCTGGTTGTTGACTTGGGAGTTCATCAACAACTCAATGAAACAGAGTAAGGAATCCTGAAATCTATGCCTGTGGTGGGGTTGAGTGGGTCATCCAGGTGGTATACATGTCAATAATCAGTAAATGCCTTCAGGACAACTAACAGGCCTTGAGGAGGGATTGGAGGAGGAACAGATGAACAGATGTTTGCTTTCAACTCATTGTAATATCTGTAATATATTCAAAATTCAATTAAGTTTATTTAAAAAATCAGAAACTCACTAGAATAAAATATTCATGAATTTTTTGATGAATATTTTTATAATAGAGGTTGGAGGACATTTCTAAATTCTACCTCAAAATCAGAAAGTATAAAACCAAGTTTGGTAGCTTTGAGTATATTAAAATTTCAGACCTCTGAATAACAACTACAACAACAAAAAACACTATAATTGAGGTTTAAGTAAAAAAAATAAATACAGTTGGAACAAATGAAAACATCATGAGCAAATCTGTTATAGAGTGATAAGAAAAAGGGAAATTAACACTGCAGTTAATATGGATGGAGGATTTCAATAGAAAATTTACAAAAGAAGAAAAAAATCGATGGCCACTAAACACACTGATGACATCCAAAGTCGTTAACATTTCAAAAACTCCATTAAAAGTTACGGCTTTTAAAAATCCTGTATCCCTTACCAATACTTCCATCTTGATCATACAATAGAAACTCTCTTAACTTCTTCTTAACTGACTTGCCAGATTAGCTATTGCTCTTGGCATACTCTACCGGGATGTTTCTCTTCTCTTCACCAGTCAGACTGATGCCTACCGTTTAGCTATGTTTGTTCCCAGACTTGTTTATGCCAGTTTACTTGCCATGCCAATTATTTAATTTGATTAAGTCCCTTTTAAATAAGTGAATGCAAAATAGAGAGCTTGTTGCCCTGAATGTTTTGGAGAGTCTCTGAAAGTGTGAATGAATTACAACAACAACAACATTGAATTAGACATGAGAAAGACAACTCTGGAAGTTTACACCAGATAAAAGGAAACAGAAACTCTTGAGGACTCTGCACAAAGATTGCTTCACAAGTGCTTTCAAGTTCCTGTACTCTGCAAGAAATTGAACTTGAAAATGGTAGAGGAGGAATCACAATTATCTTTTAGGCCAAAGGGAAAATAGGGATTGTCAACTAGCAATGGGGAGAAAAAAAAAATTTTTTTTTAAGTCCATGAGCTATATCCAAAGAATTGTCCACTGCAAGTTTAACAGCAAGTATGTGAAGCCTTAAATGTTGGGGAAAGCTTTGTAGTATCTTTACATTTCATGCTAGGAATAATATTTTGATCCAATTAACCTATTCAAACATTTAGAAAGAGTTAGAGTCATTTTTTTAGTAGAAAAATCTTGGTTGGAGAAAAAAAAACACAACAATTAGATGAAATAGGTCTAAGTTACAAATTATCACTACCCAAATAATGGCATGTTAAGTAGAACAGGAAATACCAAGAAACCAAAATTCCAAAGAAAAATAACACATTCCCTGCAAAAATTCGTCTGGAATTCACCAATTGCCATTTCTCATTTGTAGCAAATCAAAGAATCCGGCCACTTTTAAAAACAACCATTTATCATTGCCGGTTTACTGCTGTTCACAAAAATCAACAAGGTGGGATTCTAAATTACTCCAAGGAAGCTTTTAACTTTGCCTCATGGATTTATACAATAAACTTACTTGAACAACTTCCTATCTCAACTGCGAACTAAAAAGAGAACAGGTAAAGGTTGGTCTCTGTAGTCCTAGACTGAAATGCTACTAAGAAAAGATTTTAGTGAAGTTTTAGGAAAAAAAAAAATTAGGAGACATAAATATATTTTTTGAAGAATCATCTAAGGATAGCAGCTCTGTTGATGTTCTTTATAATGTAGCAATAGTAGGGAATAAGTTTCTCAGGACATCTATGACTTATAATAATAATCTGTGGTCTGAGACTGACTGTTGCAGAAAATCCTGAGCTATGAAACAAAATAAAAAACATAATTTTTTGACCGAACTCAAACCAAATGAATGAGTTATTTATAATCTGTGTCTGCCTCTAGAATAGAAGTTCCAAAAGGCAGGACTTTCTAGGTCTTTTTCACTCCATTGCTCAGATTGGTATTTGGTCCATTGTAGGTACACGGTAAATACTTATTGAACCAATGAGTAAAAAGATTGAGATACCTTATTTCTAAGGCCCTTCCAGCAATATTATTTTACGCAATTATTATTGCATACTGGGATGACCATAGACTTTGGAATTGGAATATAATTCCTACTCCACAACTTTCTTGCTGTGTGAGTTAGATTATTTTACCTATGGTTCTTATGTAAAATCAGTATTAGACCTTTTAGATTTGTTGGTCAAAATAACTGAAATAATATATAATTTACCTGGTCCACAGAAGGTTTTCAATAAGTGATAATGATGGTGATGATGATGATGATGGGTGGGGTGGGGGTATGGTAGTGGAGGAGGTAGTGTTTGTGGTATGGTGGTGGTAAAGGCGGTGTACAGATGTAAACTTTCACAGTGCCTTTGGAGAGTAGAATACATTTCCCGTCTCCAGACAGCACTCCCATGCTCTAAAAAGGCCACACTCTCAGAGAGGAAATTGCTCAGCCCAGAAACAGTTCTTCAGTGGGTCACATTGCAGAAGCACTGCTTTGGCGAGTCTAACAAAGGGGCCATTATTCTCATCCACAGACAACGCCAAGAAGGTGCTGGGTGGTCTAGAATACAGGAGACAGATAATGTAATGACTCCATTCATCAAAAAGTCGAGCATGCACACCAGCTGCCCGCCAGCTGGAAAGTGAAGCTCTTCTCCGTTCTGAGGATAATTTACTTCTGCTGGGGAGACTCTATGATACCCTTCACCTTAAGGGACCAACAGAATTCCAACAGTATCATGTAACATCATGCTGACACAGCAATGGGACTCAAAGGAAAGCAAAATAAAACAAAGGGGGGAAGCAGTTACCCTTGATTTTAGGAAAAAACAAACTAACATGTAATCGTAATTTCTTCTGTAAATTTGCTGTATTTTCACCTTAGAGATACTTTAGATTCTCAAGATGGTCATCCTCTCTTTTGTCTTTGGCCATGAGGAAGTCTAATTTCAATTTTGGTCTGAATCTAATCACAGGACAAGAGATGATGCCATGCGTTTCTGTGTGGAGTAATTCTATACCTTTTAGCTGTGTTCTCCTCCAAACTTTAATCCAGCCCATGATCCACAATTATGAACTTCATCTTCTTATTTTGAATATATTTTTGAGATCATCTCATATCTTCTCCTAGTTGTCTCATATCAGAAAACAAAATGAGAACATGATTTAAAGCCTATGTAGTAAAATGTATAGGTGCTTCTCTCAAGCATAAAAAGTAACAGAGGTTTTATTATATTTTTCCTGTGATTTTAAAAGCCTAGATTCAGAGCTACATACTAAAGGCCACAAAGCTGAAAATCAAATCTTCTTGATGTCAAAACTGGTGTACAAGATCACCAGTCATCAGCAGCCTTCCTCTGATCTCACACATTTGTTGAACGTTTTCTAAATCTCAACTGATGCGATCCATTTTGTAGGAGAATTATCTCATTTAATCTCCCCAGCAACACTGTAAGTGGGTTCTATCCTTATTTGTACATTCAGGGGATGGTCCTATGTTTTAAGGATATTAAGTAATTTACCTTACTTTTTTTTTTTTTTTTTACTTTTTAAAATTCTATTTTAATTCTATATGAATCCAGAATTTGAACCAGGATCTGTCTGAGGACAGAGTCCCAGTCTTGAACCATTGATTCCATCAAAAATCCCCATATTTCTACCTAAATGTATTTGTCTTTTACTGACAGGTAAAGCCCGGTATCTCACAGCATAATCAGACTCCAGGTAAAAATCCGTCTGGAGTCCGTGAGGTTCTCTGAGCCAGCTGATGTTAGTTTGTTGATTTGGAAGCAAGCTTTGCCTTCTTCTAAAAGAGCATGTGTTAACTCACACTGAAAAACACAAAGCGGTTCAGGAATTGGGTGTTGCAATCCCCAGGGTAAAATGAAAACTACAATAGAACATGAAGAAGCAGTGTCATGGAAATAATGAAGGCTTTTTGGCATGGTTTTCTTGCAAGGAGGAAATTATTCATGAGAGACAACAGAGGAGGGGGAAGAGGCAAAGTTCCACTCTTGGAAAGCACAGAGGATGATCATGACCTGCAGGGGTGGGCAAGTTAAGTGCAAAAGATCCTGTGTTTTGTAGAAGAAAACTCTGGATATAAATTTTAGGTTACATGAACTATGTTTACATCCAACTATTTTGCAAGGAGTACATTCTTTCCTGCTCTTAACATTTTACTCATTAATCTAGAAAGACTCCCCACGCTCCAACATGAAAATCACCATGTTTTTTGGGAGAAATTCAATCTCCAGGAAAGGAATCATCTGTTTTAGTTCCATTTTCCATAAAAAAATTGATTTATCTGACCACTATTTTTGCCTCAGTACAGCCAGGTTTATAAATAAACTCATAATAAGTCATTAAAGTCTTATTATTTCCAATCCCTTCCTGTGGGACGTCTTCTCTAACCACCAGCCCACAGGAATGATGCTGTCCCGGGTGCCATCTGGACCTTCTTTGTGTGTCTGCCGCAGCTATCTTGAGGACCTGTCACCGCCTTATGAGTGTGTCCAGGCTTGCATCATTTCCATTCTCCTATTTGATCCATTATACCTCCAAAAATCCCTGGTGCTGACCACAGGAAACAAGTTACTTAATCCCATTGTACTTCATTCCAACAGCAAGCATTCAATAAACCAAAATCAATGGTGCTTGCCACCCTTCCTAAGTGAAAGAGTAATACTGAGGACTGCGAGGGTTTCTCACCAAACTGGAAAGAGCTTTGAAGAAAACAGATGCCTATTTACTTGGAAAACATTTCAAGTTGAAGAAACTGAAAGTGAGATCATAAAATGGAGGAAAGAAGGTTTGCTTGCAAAATGGCACACTTAGCCAAGACATCCAGCAAGGCAAATGGGGCCATTTCATGAAACAAAAGTCCCAATGTGAGGTGGACCAATGTGTTGTATATTTTAGGGTAATGGTTAGGTCACAGTTGATGGGGGAGGCAAGAAGAGGGAGGGAGGGAGGGGGTGAGAGAAGGAGAGGGAGAGAGAGAGAGGAACAATCTTCAAGTCTTTCCACCCTTGTTTATTGTAATTCTTGCCAGGGAAGCAAAGAAGAGGGCCATGGAACTCCATTTCAGAGCCAGGAAGAGCCTTCTACAAGATGTGATACCTATACTAAACTCTGAAGAATAAGTAGGTATTAGTTCAAGGAAGTGGAAGGAGCACTCCTAGCTAGCAAAATTGCATATGCATGAGAAAATGTGGGATCTGCAAGCAACCCAGTGTGGCAAGCAACCCAGAGTGCAGATTATGGGATGGGGAGGAGGTAGGGAAGATGACACTAAGAAGTAGGCAGAGGACAGATTGTTGGAAAACATGAGCTCTCCTAAGAGAGCATGAAGATCCCTTTGGAATGCCCTCATTTTCAAGGTGGTGCTTTGACTTTGAGGCTCAATAATGCTACTCCTCTAAGAGATTGCCTGTGAGCCCATACCATGTTCTCTCCGATAGTCTTCCTGCTAGACCACCATGAGATGCTAGCAAGTCTCCCTCAACTGCTTCCCTCCTTATGGTTTTCATACCTTCTTTCCATAAGAGGCATAGAAGACATATAATTACAAACTGACATTTCTGGCCCAGGAATATGGAGTTTGGAGATCAGGCATTTGAAGGCTACAGAATATCTCACACTTTATGAACTATAACTGACATTAAATGCTAAGCAGATGTTGAAGATGGGCTTCTCACATACATGAGAAGCACACAGACATATATATGTCTATTTCTTACCACACAAACCAAGGACTTTTATTTAGTGTTGTTGACTTTATGTTGTTGTTCCCTCTTTCCCTTTACATGCTCAGATCATAATTTGAAATAGTCACAACACGAATAATAACCTAAAGATAGACAATGCTCTATCTGAGTAATGAGACTTTCAACACAAGAAAGTCATGTGGTTTATTTTACTTGTATTTATTCCACAAATAAGACAATCTTTTGCTATTTACATTAACCCTTTAGTAAGAGCTGTGGAATGTCTACAAAACCAGGGTAAAAATTTTTGCATGTGCATTTGAAAAAATGTTATATTTAACATCTGTTTTCATTCATGGGTATAGTGCATTATTTCATCATGATGTATTCTTTGTGGTATTATTTTAGAAATCTATTACCCACAGATCACCAGAAGATCTCTTGTCCTGTCATCCTTGGGATAATGAACACTCTCCGTATGTGTAAATCTGTCAGTCCCTGCCTCCCTGGAGTGACAGTTACTAATTTACAAATCAAAGAAATCACTCTTACCTTTTTTAATCAGTGACTGTTTTACTGCAGAAATACAGGAAGGGTCATTAGCTTGAACTATAAAACATCACATCAAAGAGCTTATCAGCAGAGAGCAATGCAATCTTCTTTGCTTTTTTAAAAGGGATTTTTTTAAAATCAAGAAATGCCTAGATATATTCAATTTTTGGAAAAACAATTGATAAAACAGTCCCAAATCAAATCCACTTTGAAATTCCCATGGTATGTAAAAACATCAAAATTAATCTAGCAGTACGTGTGCCTGGGTGGCTCAGTCAGTTGAGTGTCTGCCTCTTGATTTCCACTCAGGTCATAGTCTCCAGATCCTGAGATGGAGCCTGCATGGACCTCCATGCTCTGCGGGGAGTCTGCTTGGGATTCTTTTCCTCTCTCTCACCCTCTACACCTCTGCAAGGCTCACACTAGCCCCCCACCCTCAAATAAATTTAAAAAAAAACTTTTCAAAAACTTAATCTAGCAATAAATTATTTTGTGTTGTGATTCTTAGAACTTCCATTACTGATATCCTAGCTAATGTTTCACCAGAGCTTTCATTGGTCTACAGAAGACCGTTCTTCAACAAGATATCAAAATAGACTTGGCTTCATCCCTTAGATGGGTTCTCCAGAAACACCAACGATGGGTATAAGACACCCCAGAAAAGAGCAGAAGTACCACCTGATGGATGCTGGGTTCTGTGGGATGTCATCATAGGGCTTCCCCTCTCTGTTGCATGGTCCTTTTTAAATGAGCATTTATTAAAATATATTATGTGACTGGCACTCTGAAAATCTTAAAAGAAGTTATTCTTACGCTTGCTCCTCAGGACCTCCAGGTACTAAAAACATGCAGAGGGAAGTTATTAACCATGAAAAATATCTGAGATTTCAGCCTGTGCTTTTGAGACACTTTCAGGTCAGAATGCTCTCTCCTGATATGTCCGTACAATGGAACACTACTCAGCAGTAAAAATAAATGAATTACTGATACACACGATGTACGGATGATCTCAGAAATATCCTGACAAGAAGCCAGACCAAAAAGAAAAAAAAAAAAAAAAAAGAAAGAAAGAAAGAAAAAGAAAAAGAAAAAAGTTCCCAACTTTAAAATATTGCATGTTTCCATTTATATGATATTCTAGTAAAGGGAAAATACAGTGACTGCAGATCAAAGTTTTCCTGGGGTGAGACATAGAGAGTGAGAGAAGATTGATTGCAAAGAACCACAAGAGAACTTTTGATGGTGATAGAAATGTTTGATAGCTTCATTACAATTGTGGTCAAATGACTGCATGCGTTGCCAAAATGTAACTAATTGTACACTTAATATGGTTGAATTCTACTCTATGTGAATTATACCTCAATAAAGCTGTTTTTAAAAAGGAAAAAAAAAAAAAAAAAAGAATGCTCTTTCCTGAAATGGGCAGGTTAGGGATGGGCAGAGGGCAGCTCAAAACCCTCACAAAATTGAGAAAGAAACAGAAATCAGATCAAGCACATACCAGAGCACAAAACTGGAAATGTGGGTTTTGGGTTAAATGTAAAAAGAATACAGTTGTCAGTGTTCCAGGAAAATTATTTCTGAACGGTTAGTTTATTCAGTATTACTCAGTGGAAGTTGAAGTGCATAAAAATAGAATAAAACATAAATGATGTGAAAATCTCAAGTATAACAACAAAAAAAAAACATTGCTTTTGCTGAAATGAAGGCAAGAAAAATAAATGGTATAGGCTAGATATAAAACAAAAAATAAAATAATCAAATGAAAGATTGTTTTTCTTTAATAAGTTAGCAACCTTTCAATTTTCAATTTCAATAAGATAATCTTATTCAGACATATTTTGTATTATGAAGACTGTTATTAGCACCAAAGAGAATGATTTATAGTGTAGCAAACACTGCTATATTCATTTAAATTGGGGAATAATCACAGTTTGGGGAAAACAGAATTTTTTTTTAGATCAATTTTTTTTTTAGATCAAGATCAAACAAAAAAATCTGCTCCTTTGTCTCTAGTAGTTTTTCCAGGTTTAAAAATATATTTTGGGGGGGAGAGGTGGTAGGAGACATTAGAATTGTGAGCCAGTAGATCTCACTGTTGCTCAGGAAGAAATTTGCTCTCATGTCTTCATTAAGTTACACATAAAGGGAAATGCCTGATCATTGGTGAGTCTCTACTGAATAGGCAAAGTTGAGAAGGTCATTGTGATGCTCCTTGCGAAGTATCTTTACTAGGCCGATGAAACAAGAACTTCCTTTACAATAGGACTGTGGAGTAAAGGGGTGTGTGGTTCAACTTGCTTAGTATACCTCAGTAGAGCTCCAATCCTCTTTTTCTTCTGTCTTACAGGTCATTTTGCAACTTTCCTTGGAATTGTTTACGATATTTTGGTAACCTCAAAGTTGATAGAAGGAAGGAGATATGAGATACATGCTTATGAATCGTTGAATGATCTGGAGTTATTTTATCTAAGAATATTTACTCTTTTAAGTGTTGGGGGTGAAAAATGAGAGCTGAGGGCACTCAGTAGACTACACAGTGAGGACCCTAGCCATAAATATCTTTCTCTTTATAAGTAGTTAAAGAGGAAGAGAGTTTTCTGGAAAAAGGATTCAATCCATGTGACCCTAGAAAGGGTGAGGATAAATGACTGCGAAAGGAAGACAAGTTTGGGCTAGATTGAAACGGTCCGCTTGCCACCCTTCACATCTGAGCGGCAATACCAGGAGATATTTTTGAGGTAGTGATCTTACCACTGCTGGAGGTGTGCAAGAGGAAGCTTAGCAACTCTTAGCAGTGCCTTTTCTAAAGAGGACTCAAACCTTGAAGGGGTTACTAGTGAGCATGGCTCTTCAGGTTCCTTCTGAAGCCGTCTGAAGTCATGATTCAGGGTCTCCCTGCCTGAGCTCCTTCCCTTCCTAAGTTTGTGCTCTACTCTCCAGGGTAGCAGACAAATTCACGTTCCTGGTCGTCCTGGCTTCTTGTTGGGTCATGACTTTGGGATGCAGAGAAGGGAATTCCTGGCTTTTCAGCCTCCCTCACTTTCTGAGATCCAAACATTCGAGCTTCTCACAGATGCTTACGTATGATGGATGTGGGGAGAGTGCACGACCCACGAAGGGTTTCCCCAGTCCAGGTCATCACCAGTATCGATAGCGTGTGGATTGGGGTGGACTGGAGTGGTGTGCTGCTCGGCTCAGAGCGTCCCAGAGCCTGGTCTGAGTTGCAGCCTTGTTCTTATGGCTGTGCCTGTTGCCCACAGATGTGGGGTATACTGACCCGGTGAGGTCCTTCCCGTTCTTTCTCCTGGGGACTGTCATGGGGAGGATGAGATTCACTGTGTACTCTCTCTGAGTTCCCTGCAGCCAAACTGGTTCACGGCTTTCAGAGATACCATTTTTATCCCTTTCTTCTGATCTCTGTTCACTTCCATAATTGTCCCATAAGTTCCTTTACTTTTCAGTATCCCTAGAGTCCTTTTCTGGGGCTTATGACCCAGAGCACCTTCAGTTGTGTGATGGTTTAACTTCGTATAGAAAAAAGAAAATGCGGGGCACATCTAGACCTTCTGTTACCCAAATAAGATTTCAAATCAGCGGAGCTCAGGTTGCCATGATAAAGGGGTGGATAAGTGTTCTTCTCACCCAGAAAAATGAATGGAGGCATCACCCTGTGTGTGAGTGGCAGCCTCGTGTCATAGCGAAGGCACGGGCGTGTGGCAGAAACTGACCTCTGGCCCAGCGCTCATGCTGACTAGGCAGCTGTGCGGGCTTCGGCAAGCTCTCCGCACCCTGAGCCCAGCTGCCTTTCTTCCAAAGGAAGGAACATGGATCAGATCATTCAAAAAGCCACTTCTGGTTGCTAAAGGCTTTAATCCTGGCAGCGGAGGCCCAGAGGGGTCAACCAACTGGCCCAAGCACACCGAGCCAGGAGCAGAGCCCAAGGACCTGGACCCACGTACCATCTTACCTCAACACTGAAGTGCTTTTAGAGACTTTTACAGCAAAGAGCATTTATACCATCTCGGGCTTTCTCAAGATGTGGGGAGAGGCTGAAATGCCCCCAAGTCACTAGGCTGTCAGATCAGTAGATCCCTGGAGAGCCTGTGGTTGGCCTCCTCTGCCTTGTTGCGGGGTCTTGTCTATTTCTAAGTCACGAGTAGAGCAACTTGAATATTCGCAAATGCCCTCTGGTTCCTACGCTGGCCAGCCCTGTGACCTGGGGGCACCCAGGGTCTCCCGTAGCGATGTGACAGGAGTGCAGTGGGTTGTGGGAAACAGAGCGAGCACAGACATGTTCCATGAGCAACAGTGAAGCCCACCATCATGCTTTGACACAGCTCCATTTCATTTCATGTTGCTGTTTGAGTCAGAAAATGACTCCCTGCATACGTTTCCCACATCTCCAGCTGTTATCCGCTGCGGGTCATTGTTTTAAAGAGAAAATCTGTCCCCTTCCTCTGGGATTCCTGGCTGATGCTGCCAAGAGACTAGTGTGGCTCCCATCCATCCCCTTCCATCGAGGCCTGGAAGTGACGTCCGTCCTCGGGAGGGATGGCTCTCGTTCTCCCGCTTCAACAGTATCTGGATGAACCTGAGAAAGTAAAGGGAAAACCCACTTCACGATCCCAGCTCCTCCCCTCCTTAGTGCTACCGCCTTGGGAAAGCAACCTAACCTGGCTGAGACGCAGCTTTGGCTGTAAAATGGGAATATGAGGGGCCCTGGGTGACTCAGTTGGTTAAGTGTCTGCCTTAGGCTCAGGTCACAATCTCAGGGTCCTGGGATCAAGCCCTGAATCGGGATCCCTGCTCAAGAGGAAACCTGCTTTTCCCTCTCTTTTTGGCCCTCCCCTCTGCTCCCTCTCACTCTCCAAATAAATAAATAAATAAATAAATAAATATCTTTAAGAAAATAAAAGGGGACTGTGAACACTCAGGATTGTCACAGGGACAAGAAACACTGTGTCACCAGCTCAATAGCTCAAACAGAACTTGCTAACCTGGTCAGAACACCGCAGAACACTCTGGAGTGTTTTCCACACCAATTTGGCATTCAACATTTTTCTGGTGAGTTTGAAAACATGACAAAGATACCGAGCGGAGGGAACCCAAAGGAATAAGTGACAGTGGGGAATTTCTTACTCTGGTCCAGAGTATTCCTGTGTGAGAAAATACACTTTCTGGTAGAGGCAGGGCAAGGGAGGACAGTCATTGTGCCTTTTGAGCCTGCTGGGCTCCAGGAGCAGCAGAGAATAAGGGAGTGCATGGCAGAGAATAAGGAAGTGCATGGCAAATGGGACAGAGTGGCTGGAAACCTGAGGAAATGAAGGTTGCTTCTGCCACCTTGGCAAGAGCTAACCATCAAGCAGTTAATCCCACGGAGGGACTGGAGAATCCAGGCAGAACCTGTGTGGGGGGGTGTGCGTCTCAGAGCAGTGGTGGACAGAGATCTCTCAGTGAGGACATCAGGGCAGGAAAGATGAATCCTTGTCACGGTGACCCGCATAGACAAGGAAGCTCGGGAAATTTCCCTTGTCCAGGACATACACGACAAAGAGGAATCGACCTATTCACCTTGCTGGCTGGGTGTCAGAGGCCTGGCACCCACCGGTGAGCAAACACTCAGAGCCTCGAACAGAGGTAGAACCTAAATGAGCAAACTCAAGACTTGTGTTTGGGGTATTTGTTTTTTGTTTTGTTTTTGTTTTTGTCTGTTTTCTCGCTATGGTTTTTGTTTGAGGGAATACTCCCGTATTGACAGCCCATTTTTCCATTGCAGGAAAGAAAAAAGGAAAAAAAAACAAAAAAACGGAAGAAAAGTAAAATCAAACTGTGCAGTTCAAATATTAAGAACGTCCGGACATTCAGATTTTCCCAAACCTCTGTCCATTCCTCAACTCACCCACCCGGTGGGCTTGGGGAAATGACAGCCCTAAATCCTCGCTCTTGTCTGTCAGAAGCAAGGTACAAATGACGCGTGAGAAATCCTCTTCGCTCCTTGCCGGTTTCTCTGTGGCTTCCTCTACCGCCCCGCACTCTCTTCTCTCCCGCGCTGAATGTGTGCCCTTGGAGAGTCGAAGGGCACAAATAATCAACCCGAGGTGAATGTTGATACTTTGAAGTTGAATAAGGCTCAGCAAGTGGACCTTGTGGCCCTGCGGGTGATCGTAGTCCCAACCGGAGCCCCGACTGCCTCTCCCTGGAGCTCCCGGAAAGCTGAGTTCCCTTTAATTCAGGAACACCCGGACTCTATCTGGGCTGAAGGAAGGGCAAACACAATGTCGTGATATACTTGAGAAAATGTCACTAAAATGGGTCAGCCTTTCTATTTCCGAGCCGTGCTCATCTGAAAACACTGAGGGCTGAGAATAGGTACGCAGTGCGCTCTCGGCTCCTCCAGCCAAGCGGACCTGTCTTTGAGAAGGCTTTGGATGGTGACAACCGACTTGCAGACCTAGCAGCCCTTTATGACGCGCCCGGGAATAACGTGGGCATTTCTGGAAGGCTCTGCATCACTCCCCCACATCTCTTTCCCAACAAGGCAGCGACTGTTTGGACAAGACTAATCTCTTGGGGGTAGGGAGGGAACAGTGGGGATGCTGAGCGAATCCAGCTTTGAGGCACTCCGAACCCAGAGGCAACCTGGCTGGGGAATATTCTCTAAGCTTGGGCTCCGGTTCTAAATGCTGGATTTCTACATTTAACCTAGAAAAACAAGCAAATGCAGCCATTCCCTTTCCCTCTCCCCATCATTTCCCTATTGATACAAAGCAGCAATCAGGGAGAGCTCGTACGTTTTGCTGTGAGGTTTGGAGACGGGTCACCTAAAACACCTAGAACAGCGCGTGCCACAGTATCTGTCCTATTTGAGGCTCTGTGACTATTATTACTGACGGCGCTACTCTGATCACTTACTTGGTTTGGTACACTCGATTAAATGTGCCGAATCTGGGGTCACACCATGATCTGTAGCTTGACCTCCCCTCTGGATTTTTGAATTCTACAGGTTCCTAAACTCAGAGTCTCCATGCCTGAGCCAGTGTGATGGCCTAGAGTTTGGTTTTCCCTGCTCACCAGAAAGTGCCTTGCTCACGGCCCGGCCCAGAGCCCTGCATGTTAGAATTATCTGTGGGTCCGTCTTCTGCAGCCGGTGAGCTCCTCAGGGAGCAGATCTGAGTCATGTCTTGTTCCTCGGGTCTTGCACAGGTGAGGCATGGGAGGTGTTCTCTGTTGTTTGCTGAATTCTTCAGGACGTGTGTTTATGCTGGCCACCGCCACCCGCTCCGGGGCTCCGGGGCTCCCTGTACCTCATCCTAGAGGAGGGCAGCGCTCCAGGAGACGGCCCTTCCTCTCCGCCCCTGGCTTCCTGCTAAGCGAGGAGACTTTCTTCCCAGAGGTCAGTTAACAGTTCAGGCACGTATTGCTAATGGGAACACAATGAAACTTGACCTGAGAAAGCTTGTGGTGATTACTACAGACATAATAATTTATATTCCAAAGAACTTGGGGAGGAAGGAGGAAAGAAATGAAGGAAGGAGTCTGAATAAGAAGGCCAGGAGGCAAAAAGGAGGAAAAAGTAAGGCAGGAAATTCTTCTAAGAATCTGCTTTGTGATGAACCCTTGGCCAGACACTTCTACAGAATCCCGAGGGATATTTTTCATTTCTGTTTTAATATTGAGAAGACGAGGACTCTGGATAAATTACCCCTGAATCCTATATGTAGTAAGAGGTAGATTAACTGTTGGAATTTGTTAAACTAGATCTCAAACTTCCAAAAAAGTATATGAGAAAACTATATAAAAAATAATCATCAACCAAACCAAATTGCTGGATTGCTAAGCCCACTCCCATTTCAGCACACAGATTTCAACCCTAGGAAAAGCCTCCATTAAATAATATAAGGGATGATATTAAAGGTGACTTCCAGAATTGGTTTTAAGACCAAGTAAGAGTGATTAGCAAAGGTACTTTCCCAAGTAAGGCTCTGATTTCAGACAATTGCCCAAGGTTCTATTCACCCTTCCCCCCTGGCCAATTCTTTTGACATCTTAAGAATTCTAGGCCTCTAGGAGGGGCATCACCTGCTTGCTCCTTGCTGAAGTTACTGAGAGCCCCCCTTCACTCTGCATGTAGGGGCACAAGGTTTGCATTTTTAAATGACAGCTGAAATCCATAGGAACACACATCTTTTCACATTTGAATTTTTTTTTAAATGACTGTTGCCTCAGCAGCAAACAAAATGTTATGAAATGAGTATAAATCAAGAATCACTGTGATCCTATAATTACAAAACTTGCCAAGGTTCTACCGTTTTATGCATGCTGGTCACTGTTTCTGAAGCAACAGCTCATCTCTGATTGTAAGCAGAATGTGAAAATCCAGTAGCTTCCTCTAGACGTGCTCAGGCCATGGCAATAATTAGATGGGCAATAATTTGTGCATGAATGAACCCCACACTGCAGGTTCCTTGTCTCCCATGTGGAATCACCTGGTCTGGTCAGTCTCCCTAGTTCTTGTCAGACAATAGTTCAGTGTAACTGTGTTAGTTCAGAAAATATTTGCCAGGAAAACACCAGATCATTTTATCTTGCCTGCAACCTTCCCTTCTCTGAAAGATCACCAGAACTCCAAGTCACCAGAAATATGTAAAAGGCAAGATCTGTGCACAGACATTGGCCTATAAAAATTGGAAATTTGGAACTGGCAAGCTGGCAAATATTTAAGACCTGGTTCTCTGAAAAAAATATGTCTAATTTTGCTGATGTAAAGGGTAGAGAGTACACAATTTATAAATAATAATAAAATACAGAAATGAATGTAAAATATATAAACTCCATGCATGTGATTGCTTCTCACAGAACACTTTTGTTGCTTTTTGCCCAAGTCTTGTATCCATAGATACGATACGGTTTCAACTCACAGACAAGTACAGTTCCAACAGGAATGTGGGTTTATACTTTATCCTAACAAGTAAATCAAAGCGAAACAACAAAGAAGTATGTCTGAACTTCACTCATTTGTCAATGATGTCAGCGACTTCTTTGCCAAATCGGATAATCATTTTCAAATGCAGGACGGATATTTGCTCGATAATGTGCACCATGTTTATTTGCTGTGTTTCAGCTACAGACATCACACTCAGTTAACATTTTCTCTGTAATTGCCTTCTGTCTAGATAATCAACAAAGCAATACATGAAAACTTGTATTACAGTATTTGCCACATTCCATGGCGTGAGTTGACACTCCAGGGCTGATTTCTGTCAACCAAGGTGACATCCCTGAAGGCTGAGTTGGGAAGAGATTCTCAGTAGACCATTACACAGTATCTCCAACATAGAGTTACAACAGACATAAACAACCTCAAAGCATGGAGAAAGTGTCTTCAAGTAGGAAGTAATGAGTTCTGAGTATTTATTACTGTCGTTTTTAATAGAACTTGATGGTAAATTCATACAATTTAACATTTAAAAAGTACTGTTTAACAGCTCACAAGCTTCCCAAACATTTAACAATTGGCTTTTCCAAATGATATAAGCCAGCTGTAGGGCATCACTGAATTTGAGGTTGGGGGTTAATGCGGATGATCCCTGAGTGCACTTCAGAGCACTGACTTCAAACTTGACCCTGTTTTCTAACTTGTTTTTGTTTCGTTCTAACCCAGCGTTCTGTCCCAGAGACAGAACTGCTCAGCCTGCTTGCTGGGAACAGTGGGTTACTTCAAATTGGCGTCTGTGCAAATGCAGATACAATGCAAACACAGAACTCAAGGTTTTGCAGATGTGATCGGAGTAACGATTCTGCATATTGAACAGTTCATGTACTCGATACATACATTCCTTACTCAATTTCCAAACTACTGCATCAAAGGGCATAAGCGAAATTGATTTGGGGAAGAAACTCCATTTTGATCAATGAGTTGAGGGTATGAAAAGGTTGGGTTCTTTTCTTTGTTTTTAATTTTCCCCGTTGGTACATTTTATTTCATTTATTTATTTCTTTGAAGATTTATTTATTTGAGAGAGGGAAAAGTGAAAGTGTGTGTGTGCTTGCACGTGTGTGTGTGCAAGAGACAGAGAGAACCGGGGGAGGGGCACAGGGAGAGAATCTTTAAGCAGACTCCCTGTTGAGTCTAGAGCCTGACTTGGGGCTGGATCTCAGGACCCATGAGATCATGAGCTGAGCCAAAATGCTCAAACGACTGAGCCACCTAGGCAACCCTTCCATCGGTACCTTTTAAAATTGTCTCTAAAGATACATGTTTTACATTTTTACATAAAGAAATGAGGAATATATTTTACTACAAGTATTTGGTTTTTAAATCCCATGGAGATTCTGACTTCATAATGGAACAAATGAACAAAGAAATTACACTAAAATTTGAAAAACAGATGAGAAGTAGTAGAAATTTCATTGAATTTAATTCAGCATGGACCTTACAAATTTGACTCATTTTTAAAAACCTCTACCTAGTCAGGGCATCTAGGTGGCTCAGTTGATTAAGCATCTGCCTTTGGTTCAGGTCATGATCTCAGGGTCCTGAGATTGAGCCCTGCATCAGGCTCCCTTCTCAGCAGTAAGCCTGCTTCGCCCTCTCCCTCTGCCCCTCTCCGCACTTCCAGCTTGTGTTCTCTCTCTCTCTCTCTCTCTGTCAAATAAATAAATAAATAAAATCTTTAAATAACAAAACAAAAACTTTCAAAAAAAAAAAAAAAAAAGCCCCCTCTTCCTAGGGGAGTGATGAGGTTTTTGAAAGAGACAGATACTTAAAAAAACACACTAACCTCCAATATGTTCTTCAGCGTATTTGTCCAAACCAAGAAGTTCCTATTTAGTGTTTTCCTTAAAAAAATATAACCATGCCATATGTGTTTAAAACATAAAAGGAATATTATGAACACCTTTATTAAAATAAATTTAACCAATTGGGTAAAATGAACAATTTCCTAAAAAGAAAAAAAAAAAAACTACAAATTACCAAAAGTCCTTAAGAAGAAACTGATAACTTGAATAGCCCTTTTTTAGAGAAATTAATTTATCATGAAAAACAGTCTTACAAAATTCTCTCCAACTCTATATAGTTTCCTGAGTGAAGTCCACCAAACTTTTAAGGAAAAATTAATAGCAATTCTACCAAAAAGCATTCCAGAAAGTTGAAGAAAAGAGAGTAATTTCCAACTCATTCTAAGAGGCTGACATTACTCTGAATATCAAAACCAGGCAAAAACTTGCAAAGGAAGACTAAAAGAAGTACCTCTTATAAACATTGGTGCAAAATTCTTTTTTTTTTTTTTTTAAGATTTTATTTACTTGAGAGAGAGAGAGAGTATGAGCAGGGGGAGGGGCAGAGGGAGAAGGTGAGGGAGAAACAGACTCCCCGCTGAGGACAAAGCCTGATGCAGGGCTCCATCCCAGGACCCCGAGGTCATGACCTGAGCCGAAGTCAGGCGCTTAACCAACTGAGGCACCCAGGTGCCCTACTTTTGGGGCACAATTCTTAACAAAATCTTATCTAAGGCAAAATAGCACATTTGGCATATACCACAAATTCCAGGTGAGTTTCACATTTGAAAATCAATGTAACTCACTGTCTTAGTCAGTTTTGGCGGCAATAACAGTGGTGTTTACCACTGACTGGGGCTTAAGCAGCAAAAATTTATTTCACACAGTCCGGAGTCTGGGATGTCTATGGTCACCAGTTCCAGTGTCTGGTGAGAAACCTCTTCCTGGTTTCCAGATCTTGTATCTTCAGTGACTGGATCCTCAGCCTCATGGCCTCGCCTTTCCTGGTTGTATCCTCACATGCTGGAACGCACCGAGAGGAAGCAAGCTCTCTGAGGTTTCTTCTAGAAGGGTGCTAATCCATATGGGGTGGGCCTCGTGCCCTAATCACTTCCAAAGTCTCCACCCAACAGCGTCACATTGGGCATGAAGATTTCAACATATGGACTTTGGGGCATTCACTTATTAATGGACTAAAAAAAGTCACATGTCAATAGATGCAGAAGAAGCTTTTGACAAAACCCAACATCCATTCCTGAGAAAAACCCAATAAATTTGTCAGAATAAATAAGTGAATAAGGCCCTATGTAAATTCAGCCTCCAAGCGAGTCTTCCTCACTTACAGAAAACAAATTTTATCTCTTGCCTCTGAATTTCTACTTCTCACTCCTCATTTGTATGTCAAGCTGTGGGTTACATACATAATCTGTTACTTGGCAAAATGTATTTCTGGAGATTTAGGAACTCAGTCTCTGCCCCAAATCATGACTGCACTTGAATTGGTCATCTGACCCCTACGAGCCTGTTTCTTCATTTGTGAGAAGGATGGTTGAATAAATAAATTTGAACAAATAAATTCACACAAAGCTGTAATTTTTATGGTAAGCATTGTCTCTGCTGATTACCAGTAAGCCACCTGCTGCTGTAAGTCCTCTTACTTCTTTTTCTTTGTAGCCCCAAGTGCAGGCCCAGCCCAGCGGAGCAGGACTAGACAGTGTCTGCGGCAGACCTGGTGGCCCGTTGGTGATGCGCTCCACTGCTGGGCACCAGGTCAACGGGAGCTCAATGCTTTCTGTAATCACTGCCATCCACGGAGACCATCCCAGATCTGAGCAGTGTAAGCCCTCTGGGTCTTGGCACAATTTGTAGCCCAGATTAATTAGTTAATGTTCACAGAGCACTTTGAAGATGGAAAACGCTGTGGGAGTGCAAAGCCCATTAATGATCATCATTATATAAATTTGAGCTCCAAATTCAGCCATCATAATTGGAAGTTGCTGATTCACATCAGGGCAGGGTCTGAGATCCAGAAAGCCCTAGTGAAAGGTGTCAGGAGCCTCTTGGCCTTGGGTGTTCTGGGGCAAAAAGGGTGCCCCAGGAAACATGCAGGCCTTGTCCTTCCAAAGTCCTCCTGTTAGACACTGCCCAGTCATGCTTTCTGTCTGAAGTTGGGTCATTCAATTTTCAGTGACCATATGTATGGGTCACATATGTATGGGAAGTCCAATTCAGATCCATATGTAGTAGAATTCAAAGTCCTCCCTGATCCTTGTACCACAGGGCCTGGGGGTCATATTGTGTTGGGTCCAAACCCCACCTCTGGTCATTTTACGGAGTAGAACTTTGGAAAGGCTGTGTCACCATGTAAATCTCAGGATCCTTATGTTTAAAACAAGAAAAAAACTGAAGATAAGGATATCAGCCTCTCACAGTTGTCTCTAAAACATCTAGTAAGAAGCCAACACATCTTGAGTACTCAGGAAATAGTAACTTTTATTATTTTGTTAGCAAACTATTCCCATGATATTAGAAAAATAGTACTTTTGTGTTTATACCCATTGATGTGGATTTTAGTTGACATTGGCTAGTCATGTTTTTATTTATTTATTTAATTTAATTTTATTTATTTATTTATTTTTTTTTTCGAGGACAGTCTCTTCTTTGCCTCTGGGGCTCTTCCTCCCTCTACCCACCCCACCCCACCTCAGTGGTCTTTATTAGAGGAAGGAAAAAGGCATTCTGTTTGTTTTCTTTTGCTTACCACAGCTCTCACGGCCCTCAATAGCGCATTGTCAATGACCTAGTTAGTCCGTGGAATATCTCACTTTTGAAAGAAACCTGATATCCCCGAGTGCTCTGAACACAGAAGTATAATCAAAGTGCTGGTCTACCCTGGCACAGTCTCTTGGCCTCAGGCAAGGCGGTTCAAGGCACACACTTGAAAGGCCTCAGACTGGGCCACTTGTTGGTGCTAAGGGAGCATGGCAAGCGTTCCTTCCTTCCATTAGGTTGTGCTGAATAAACTTCACATGTAGCAAGTTGAATTTGCCTACTACAGCCCTTTCCACCTGTGTTCCTCTAGATCCTCTCTCCTGGTGGCCTGGTTCGTCCCGCAGCCTTCACCGCCACGCTCCACTTGAGAAAGCTCAGGATTGAGTTCTCCACAGGCACATCAGGGGAAAGCCCTTTGAAGATGCAAAGGGTGTGTGTGAGTCACTCATAATCATCGTGATTCATAAGCCAACTTCAGAGACCAGGTTCGCTTTCATACTCATTATCCTTTCAATAGACTGAGTTGAGCCAATAGTTAATTTGCAAATTGCAGGACTCAGCAAGGTGAGACTCTACAGGCAGGGCAATTAATAAATTATTTTTTAAAGAGACGTTGGGTCTATTCAATTTTCCAAATATATTACACACAAGAGACAATCTTTTTAATTCTCTCCCCTCCAGGCTCAAGAGAGTTCATTGTCAGCTCTCCTCTTCCTGTCCTTGGCCATCTCCTGTGGGGGCTGGCGGGTGCTGTCATACACACCTTAGACTACCAGCTTGCCATGGTCAGAGGGCGTCACTGAGAAAGGGTCCTCAGCTGGCACTTGCTTGTCATAAGATGCTTCACATGTACCTTCCCTCTGTGCCTTTGAGTCGAGCCTCATCCCTCAGCTGGAAGGCAATAAAAATGAGTCCTGGAAGCCATTCATAGTGATGTCTTGGTGTCAGTGATGTCACTCATCCCCCAGTCCTCTCTCCTTGCTCTGATATTTATTTCCCTATCTCCTGGCCTTCTGGGCTTTGCCATATGATGCAGCATGTTATGGGGTGAATTGTGTCTCCCTAAAGAAGCTTTGTTGGAGTCCTCACTCCTGGTACCTCAGAATATGACCTTATTTGGAAGTGGGGTTGTCAGAGATGTAATGGGTCAACATGGAGCCAACCTGGGGAGGGACCCCTTATCTAATAGGACCGGTGTCCTTCTGAGAAAATGCTAATGTGAAGACAAAGACACCCAGGGACAAGCCTCACAAAGACCAGAGATTGGACTGAAGTGCCTACTAGCCAAGGAATGCCAACAATGTCCGGAGAGGCATGAGAATCTACAGAAAGGCAAGGAAGATTTCCCTACAGATTCCAGAGAGAGCATGACGCCATCAAAACCATGATTTCAGACTTCTGGCCACCAGAACTGTAAGATAATACAGGTATATGGTTTTATGATACTTTGCTGTACTTTGTCACAGGAGCAGCCCGGGCACAGACACACACAGGGACACGGCAGAGATGTTCTCTCCACACCTGAGCTGAGGCAAGGACAGTGTTGGCACCCAAGTCTGAAGATCAAATGTTGCATCTTTATACACATGATCTGATGTAATCATCTCAGCAACCTGATGAGGTCATTATTATTGTGTCAAATTTGCAGATGAAAACACCGAGCTTCCAAACAATAAGGAAACACCTCCAATCTTACAGTAGGTGGCAGACCTCAGGTCACATCTCCACATTCCTAAACATTCATTTGTGTTCTCTGGACTCCACGGTCGTGTCTGCAGAGTCTCAAGCTGCAATAATGATTTGTTCACCTGGACTTTTTAAGTTATTCTTGGTGGCTTGGTGGTCTTTGCATCCCAACTGCCCAATTTTTTTGGTAATAGTGGCTGAGGATAAAACTGATTTTCTCTGAAGTTCTGTCCCCCCTTCCTTCCAGAGGAAGAACTCGTTGCCAGAAGGACAGACATCGTTGACAGGACAGTGAGAAACAGGAGTCCCTCAGCTGACAGAGGCTCCCTCTCCCTGATTCAGCTGACAGAAGGAGGCGCACCAGCTAAGAGTGATGGCGGCTAGCTGAAAATACACACGAATCGAATCTTCTGGCTGTTCTACATGAATCTCAGGAATGTGGGAGGCTAACATGTCAGAGAGGCAATTATTGGCCGGACGCAGGATTGCATAAGGCAGGGATGACTCTGGCTTCCTGCTTCGGCTCGCATGTGGGGAGCTTGCCAAAGAGCGTTTATCTTCCCAAGAGAAACATGCCAACTTTGGGAGGATATGAAGTAACTGTGATTATGGGAAAAAAAGACATGCTTAATGTGAAAATAGTCGAGGTCTCCTTCAGCTTGTACTCTGAATCTCTTCCCATTTTTTTTTTTCTTCTTCCGTTCTGTCTCGTTCTTTCTGTCATTTGACCTTTCTCTCTGAATTTCTGGGTCCTTTCTCTTGTTTGCCTTTTATTTTCACTGGCCTCCCTGCTTTTCGTTCAGATCTTCAGGAAAACCGATGTGGTGTCTGAGGAGAGTGCCTCGATGCCTTTCCCATGCGAGAAGATGCTGAGAAAAAGTCTCTGTGTTGGTTTCGTGCAGAGGGGTCCCACGGATTGAAGGGTCATTTTAAAAGCAGCATGCTGCCCTCTCTCTCTCTCTCTCTCTCTGACAACAAAACAAGCAGCGATCCTGTACTTCCTTTTTCAGCCCCAAAGACCACATCTCATCCCCACAACGCACATGCTACAACTGCTCAAAAGCGAAGACAAAACCAACAACAAAAACAGAAACATGGCTTTCATTTGGTCTCCTTGAAGTCCTGACTGAGTTCCAGAGAGCAGCTTTCTGAGAGAAGAGTAGTTCACTGAAACAAAACCAGAGAGGAAAAACAGAAAGGCTTCTTGAAGGTATTTCTTATTATCTGTTTGTTTGTTTACAGATGACAACAGTGAGCTCCAGAGCGGCAAGGTCACCAGGGACATGGTCTCCTTTTGGAACTACGGGCCCAGTCACCCACTAATACACAGTGCATCCTCTCTTTCTCTTAAATAAGACATTTTGTGTGGATGCAAAAATATAAAGTGGCAGCTCAGAAATTATGGAGTCAGAAAACAGAAGAGTACAAGACCTGAGAACATGTATATTTATAGAAAACCCCCAGGAAGTTTTTATTATTTTCTAAGATGATCTTGTACCATGAAGAAAATGTTACATTATTTAAGTGGGCATAAAAAGTTATGCGATAGCACTTAAAGACTGGTGAAAATTAGATTAAAATCCTCATGAAAACCTTCTTTGCGGAGCTGACAGAGATCAGCATTCATCACCTAGTTCATTCAAACAAGTTCATATTGAGTGATTAACCACTTGCTGAATATTTGTGATTCGCCCAGGCTCCATGGTAGGCATTTGAAGGAAATTAACTCACACATTTTTTTTAAGATTTTATTTATTTGAGAGAGAGAGAGAGAGTGAGTGAGAGAGAGCATGAGAGCAGAGAAGGTCAGAAGGAGAAGCAGACTCCCTATGGAGTTGGGAGCCCGATGCAGGACTCGATTCCAGGACTCTGGAAACATGACCCAAGCCAAAGGCAGTCGCTTAACGAACTGAACCACCCAGGCGCCCCAGCTCACACCTTTTTAAAATGAAGTTTTAAACTATTGGGTATTTAACCCAAAGATATTTATGTAGTGAAAAGGAGGACCTTATGTACCCCAGTGCTCATAGCAGCAATGTCCACAATAGCCAAACTGTGGGAAGAGCCAAGATACCCTTCAACAGAAGAATGGATAAGGAAGATGTGGTCCATATATACAATGGAATATTATGCCTCCATCAGAAAGGATGAATACCCAACTTTTGTATCAACATGGACGGGACTGGAGGAGATTGTGCTGAGTGAAATAAGTCAAGCAGAGAGAGTCAATTATCATATGGCTTCTCCTACTTGTGGAACATAAGGAATAATATGGAGGACATTGGGAGATGGAGATGAACAGTGAATTGGGGGAAACTGGAGGGAGAGCTGAATCATGAGAGACTATGGACTCTGAGAAAAAAACTGAGGGTTTTAGAGGGGAGGGGGGTGGGGGCATGGGTGAGCCTGGTGGTGCGTATGAAGGAAGGCACGCGTTGCATGGAGTACTGGGGTATTGTACATAAAGAATGAATCATGTAACACTGCATCAAAAACTAATGATGTATTTTATGGTGATGAACATAATGTAGTAAAAATTTTTTAAAAATGAAGTTTTGTTGTCTTATTTTAATTCAAAAATCAGGTTCAGAGAGGTTACTCAATAAGCTCAAACTAACAAAGTCGGTAAGATGGCCAGCCAGCTCTGAAACTCTGGGCTGCCTGACGGTGTACTTCTCCCCTTTGCCCCATATTCTCTCTCCATTATGTGCATTAGGTACAGATGAAAGCAAGGTTTTATTTCATTTTGATAATGTAACTCTTTCCGTCCTCTGCCCTCTATAAAACTGTGTGGGCATTCAACAAACATAGAATGAATTTTACATCATCACAACATCATTAAACCCAGATGCCAGGTTTCCTAGTAAGGAATCGAAAGTATTGTGGTCACTTCTGATTTTCCTCCCAAATAGCGTGTATTCATCCATCACATTTGTCCCTGGGACAACTATCAAATAAATATTTAAAAGGTAGACACAGTATTTTCAAGGATGAGATGCCAAGAACAGTGTGTCAACCTCACCCCCACATAGGGTTCAAGACTTACAGTGAGGTTTATGTTGTGTCAGTGTGTTTTTATTACATTACCTAAATATGCAGAGATTCTGGATATTACATAATGGCCACACCTCATTGTGCTTGATTTTATCAGTAAAATCTCCATATGGTAAAAACACCGTCAACCCCTACCTTGCCACCGATTCTTCCAGCTGGAATCTTCCTTTCTGGAACAGAGTTCCTGAGCCAATAATTCTGAACTACAATATTTCTCTCAGATTCTAGAAGTCTCAACTTGAGAGTGGGGTGTGAAGGTGCAGAATGAGACAGGCTAACGCTCACTGTCCTATGGCCATTCAGGATGGGTCTTGGTGTCATCAGCTTCCAAGACACACATTACCTCCATTGTGGCCCTCCTCCTCCTCGCCCTCTACCCCCTCCCTCCCCCTCTTTCCTCCTCCTCCTCCCACCTCTTGCCTTCCTCCATTCTGTTCTGTCAATCACTTCATCCCCAACGTCACCATGCCCAGTCTTTAAACCTGCCCTGGGGACAGAAATAATACTCATCATTTTCCAGCTGAGAAAAAATGCACCTCAAAGTTCAGATCACTTGCCCAAGGTCACCAGCCTAGCAAATGATATGGGCAGAAATCCACCCTGGGCCTGCCTGCCTGCAAGTGGAAAGCCCTAATCAGTGCATAGACACGGAGTCATTTTACCCTCCAGACCTCAGCTGCTCCTCACCTTGTTCTACCCTCCAGACCGGCACCCCTCACCACTGCTTTCAGCACCCACCTGGCACTGATGTCCAGACCGTCCCTTTAGCTCATGGGGACTTCCCTTCCCCTCTCCACCACCACTAGGGCTGACTGTGGAGACCTCCTTCGCTCCCTCTGCTGACCCTACCCAATGAGGATTTTCTAATCCTTCCTTCTCCTTCCATAGAGACCAGCTATAATTGAAATCCCAGAATGCCCTGTGCCCAAACACCTCGGAGTTAAGATATTCTCAGAAAACCTTTCCTACATGAAAACACAGTTAATTGTGCCTTACTTACAAGTCGTCTTTAGCCTCCTAACACATCTCTTCTCTCACTGAGAAGTTGCCTTCTCCTGTCAATCCCCCATCCCTGGCATTCAGTCCCTCCCTGAAGACTGACTTACCCAGGAGCCCTTGAAGGCAGCTGTAGACATCTGCTAGAGCCCAGGACAAACAGACAATCCCTTCTCTGGGTCCTGGCATGCTTAATTCCAAACTCCATTCCACCTAGTCCTGTGGTCTGGTCTGCAACTGTGACTGATCCCTTTAAGCTCTGTGCCCATGCCTGCTGTTGGCCTCAGGGGTGTCTCTCTCCTGCTTGCTTTGGGCCTATCATGTGCTGGGAGGAATTCAATGTCCTCAAACCCGTCGTTTTGCTGCCGAGATGCCTTGCTCTAGCCCCATCCCCTCCCACACAAGGGGATTCTGACAGCTTGTTGTGGGATGACAGAGAAGATAGAAATTTTCTTGTCTGCCACCGACCAGCAAATACCCCTCAAACCCTGTCGCCTACTTCTGAATCAAAGACCTGAGGTTCTGACAAATGATAGGTGTCTGACTTCCCAAATCAGTGGAAAAGAAAGCAATCATCCAAAAAGAACAGAAGTTACAAAAAAAAAAAAAAAAAAAAGAGAGAGGAGAGTCTAGAGGAACTTATGAGTATTTCCCAATTCCATTTTATTTCATTGGTTTTCAAATAATTCTTTCCATTTGTTTACTCCGAATGGAGACATTAGGAAAGGGATAAAAACCTTATGTGATGCTGCAGAGAAAGGCCTGCTCCCTGCGTCCCAGACCCCAGGCATGATGGCTGCTCTGGGATAGCCCGGGGCTCTCGCGGGCAGCACTGGAGCCCTGGCTGGTCCCACGAGAGGCTAGCGCTGTGGGTTTTTTTGCTCTGACACTGCCTTGCTGAGTCATTCTGGGCAGATCTTTCTACCTTTCTGAGTTCTCTCAAAAGTCTTTTTTTTTTTTTTTTTTTTTAGATTTTATTTATTTATCTGACAGACAGAGATCACAAGTAGGCAGAGAGGCAGGCGGTGGGGGGGGGGGGGCGGGGAAGCAGGCTCCCTGCTGAGCAGAGAGCCCGATGCAGGATTCGATCCCAGGACCCTGAGATTGTGACCTGAGCGGAAGGCAGAGGCTTAACCCACTGAGCTACCCAGGCGCCATTTTTTTTTTTTTAAGATTTTATTTGTTTTTTTGAGAGAGAGCAATAGAAGGAGAGAAAGAGAGAGCACAAGCAGGGATGGGGAAGGGGCAGAGGGAGAGAGAGTGGCAGACTTCCCGCCGAGCAGGGAGCCAGACTCAGGGCTCAATCCCAGGACCCAGAGACCACGACCTGAGCCAAAGGCAGACGCTTAACCCACTGAGCCCCCCAGACACCCCCTTCAGAATTCTTATTTACAAAATGAAATGACTTCTCTAAGTCCTCTCCAGGATGAAGGTGTAAAGGAAAGGTCCACAGGTCAGGCTGCCTGCAGCTCTCGGCTCGTATGCTCGCTGGCCGTTAGCCGGAGGGAAGGCAGATGGTCTGCTAGGTTCTGGGAGTGGGGAAATCAAGTGGACCCCTGTGGACAGAAGTACGTAAGTATTCGGGGGCTGAAGAGAGGAGGGCTGAGGAGGGGAGGGCATCAACTGACTCACTTCTGATTCCCCAGAAGCCAGTCCCCGCAGGAGAGGTGAACATATGCTTCCTTCCCTTGCCATACTGTACACTGCTTCCAAGATGTTTACAGAGACTTCAAGGAGTGAACCGAGTTATTAAAAGAGTAGCAATTAGGATGGCCCATCCCAGCAATTTAAAGTTTCCTGTCTAAGGAAGCATGTGGGGGAAGGGGGTGTTCAGGGAGGAGAGAGGAAGAAGCATTCTTGTCTTCTGATTGGACCTCCCCACATTTGGCCTCCCATTTCTGAATGCAGGCACAGGAGGGTTGGGGGGGGTTGGGAGAAGCTTGTCTGGAGCTCCCGCTCCTGGGAGGACCCACATGCAGCCCCAGATGTTCCAGCTGTCACACGGGCCCCCTCCTCAATAAAGTTTCTCCCACTTTCCTCTTTCGGGGGATCGTGGCTCAGCTTTTAAAGCCTTTTGGCGTTTTCCCCTGCCTCCAAAAACTGAGCTATGTTGGAAGCTGCGTGATAAATCACTCTTTGCACGTTGGCTGCCGTGGGACTCACAGAGAGAGGCCGGCTCGGGATTTACAGCTGCTGTCTGAGCGGGCTTTTCCGAACAGCCAGCTTGGGCCACGGAGTCATCGCTGGCAACGTGAGCCGTTTTGTCTCGTTCAGACTGAAGCAGAAGAGAGGAAGTGGGATTGCTTTGTTCAAAACTTGCTGGCCTGTCCCTGCAGCCAGCCATCTGGGATCTTCAAGTTCATTTCTGCAGTACAACTGGAGCTCAAGAAGCCAGGTCTGGAGACGGGGTCTGTCATGCGAGGCCTGCTGGAGCCCACGAGAGGGAGAGGAACTCCTTTCTGGAAGGAGGTTGCACAATGCCGGGCAGGCCCTCTACTTTGTGGTCATGGTTTCCCAGAAGCCCAAGGGGCCCATCCAGGAAAACGCCCATGTTCCTTTGCTTTATCCGCTATTCCTCCTCAAGGGGATTTCATTCCCTTTGTTGTTTTCCATAGTCGCTATTCTAAGTCAGGTGCCCAGGACCCGGCCTGAAAGCGAACGGTTTCCAACACATGGTACTTTCCACCAGCGGGCTGGTGTGTTGGGGAGGTCCCGAGCCTTGTGCACACACAGGTTTTTGTCCCAGTTCCAGATGAGTCTATTATGATAAGTTCATTCTTTTGGTGCTCATGCTTTGTGTCCAAAACCAGAAAAAGATCTTCTTCGAGAGACCGTTGTTTGGATGAAACCTAAACTCGCTGGCACATAGTAGGTTAATGAGTAAAAGCAAATAAAATATCTATCGTAAATGTCGTTGCTTGTCTTCTGCTTTTGTTTTTGTTTTGTCTATTTTTTTCCCCTGCTAATAGTTTTCCAGCCGCCAGTGTAGAGGGGGACCAAAAGGAATGCTTCAAAAATATTAGAGTCACAATTCAGTACAAGCTTACTAAAAATAACTTTACCCAGACTCAATTTGACTGGACAGTTTCAGTGATATAAAACTCATAAGGTAAGACATACTGGTGACTTTATTAGCAGTAGATATTTTGCAAGGGACACAGATCATGAAAAAAAAAAGCGAGGTTTTTCATGTGGAGAGAACACAGATTTTTATCTCTGGGATGAAAAATCTCCTTGGGACTGTCTACTGTTGAATGACAAGTGACAGGCCATTTGAAAGAGGAGAAAAATATTCACTTTTGCTTCCCAACAATGGGTGTCTCCCATCTTGGAAAACTAAGAACTTATTTCCTTCAGGAAGTGTGCTAGGTTTACTCTGAAATATAGATCTGTTGCCTCCCATTCTACATTTTCTTACAATTCCTTGTCTATGCTAACCTTCCAAGAGCATATGTATGAAGTCATTTTATTGACAAGAAATAGAAGTTGTTCCCTTTCTCTTTTATTGATGGCTCTGGGGTTCGGTTAAGAGCACACACAAGTGTGCCACGTGTTGTGCCGATGTCTAAAGTGTTATTCCAGAGATTCATCTGTAAGCTCATGCCTCTCAGTGTTATTTAGAGATTTTGTCTGAAAGGAAGAAGAAGAGACGAAGTTAGTTATTGTTACAGTATCCCTCTGTCTTCCCAGATGATACCAGATTGAATTTCCTCCATCTGTGCTGTGCACCTGTGTACATACACACACAAACACACACACACGTGTGCACACACACATATGCACTCCCGGTCCCTCTCCCAGGTAAGCCTCTGTCCTCCACTTTCCTCTGGGAAGAGTCCTCATATTGTACACACTGTACACACATCTGTACACACACACACACACACACACACACTATATTAGAGTAAGAGACCTGATGTTATACTAAATTGGAACTCAAAAGTTGTGAATGTAACCTTTAGGTTTTGTCACAAGCTGCCTGTGTGACCCTGGGGAGTCCTTCCTTTTTTATTTTAAGATTTTGTTTATTTAGTTGTTTATTTAGTTAGTTGACAGAGAGAGAGCGCAGAGAGGAGAGGAGCAGAGAGACAGGAACAAGCATACCCGCCCCTGCCAGGGAGCCCCTGTTGGGTTTGGTCTCATGACCCTGAGACCATGACCTGAGCCAAAATCAAGAGTCAGAGCCTCAACCAGCTAAGCCTCCCAGACACCCTGGGGTGTCCTTTCCTATTTGCAGATCTCCAGTTAGAACTTGAGTCAATCAGACCAGCTGATTTCTAAGATCTCTTCTGATGTTACGACCTGATGTGAGATTTTTACAGCTTCTAGTTTACCCAGGAGCTCCCCACAAGAACAAAGTCAAAGCCAGCCTCAAGTTTATGGGGTGACAAGGAAGAGGTGAGACCACATTGAGGGAAACCAAAAGCAGAGAATCCCTTTCCCCACCCCCTGCAAGCCTTGGCTGTAGCACGGCTGTGTTTAGTAGCGCTCGCTTGTATTAGAAGAACTTGTGAGCAATGGTTCCGAGACGCACTGATTTCTCATCCATCACCTTGGACTGTTACAAGAATTAAATGAAATAATTCCAGGATGCCCATCAGCAGTGAAGAGCTAAATAACGTTTGGTATACTCACACTTTAGAATACGATACAGCCTCTCAAAGGCATGCATCAGAGCTAATCTGATTGACCGGACAAGGTTTCTACAAGGCATTATTGATTGGAAAAAGAAAGCAGTTGGAACACGTGCATCAAGAATCGTCCCATTTAAAAAAATTTTTTATTTTTTATTAACATACAATGCATTATTAGCCCCAGGGGTACAGATCTGTGAATCGTCAGGCTTACACACTTCACAGCACTCACCATGGCACATACCTTCCCCCATGTCCATAACCTGACCACCCTCTCCCTACCCCCTTCCCTCCAGCAACCCTCAGTTTGTTTTGTGAGATTAAGAGTCTCTTATGGTTTGTCTCCCTCCCTATCCCATCTTGTTTCATTTAAGGAATTGTCCTCTTTTTGCAAAACAATGCCGAAAGTCTGGTATATGTTCGTGCGTATCTGCTGTGCACCAGTCACCTCCACACTCACCAGCTCCCCCCATAGTTTTTCACCCCATCTCCCGCTTTACTTTTCCCCACAACACTTCTCTTTTGACTTGCTGTGTGCTCCTTCTGTGCTGACTGCTGACGTCCTCCCATCAGAACACGAAGCTGCATGAGATGAGGAGTCTTCGTGTTTGCGTGTTCATTCGCGTGGACTTGGCGAATGGTAGGATTTGGCGCGTTATTGCTGCCAAACAGATACATGTAGAGTCAGTGAATGACTGAATGAAGCGGTTGAATGAAAGCACACGGAAGTGGAGGAAAATAGGAAGAGCTCAGGCAAGGTACAAAGGGGAGAGCTACAGAAGAAAGGCAAAACTAAGTTGCATTAACCATAGCGTGCTAGTAGGACTACATTTACATACTGATGAATGGGTCTGTGGTTGTGCGTGTGTCATTCCAAATACGCATGACAAATGGACCCCCTCAGACCTCTAAGAGGGTTCTGTAAAGTCCCTTCCATCACCCCTCGTTTTCACATAAACTCGGGATTTGCAAAGGAGTGACTTCATGGTGCCCCTGGACTGGCGTCTTGGTGTCTGAGTTCTCTTTCCCAGACCCTCATGCCCGGCAGTGGGAGATGTGGTGTGGTTCCTATATTGTTACCATCGGGCTGTGACCCTAGGTAAGTCAATTCCATGCGCTGGGTTTTTGTTTGCTTATCTTTATAATAGACCCCAGGACACTGATCTTAGCACACAGTCAGGTTTTGGTGAAGGCTGTCAAGATAGTGCCGACGTCCACCTCGGCGTCCGTCTCCATTTCCCATCCATTTCCCATCCCATGCTGTGCTTCCACACGCAGATGGCTTTTTGTTTCCAGACGAATGTGAATCTCCAAGCAATTACACAGTCTGCCTGGTCTGTGTGTGCGGCGTCTTCACGGTCCAGGTGGGGACCGTGTCCTCATCTTCGAACTGTCAGCACTCAGCCATGGGCCTTGTGCAGAGCAGGCACCCAGAACTCTTCACGAAGCTCCATGAATGCACCGTCCAGATGTCATCTGAGATCACTGGGGGTTCAGGTAAGCTTGGCTCAAACACCCAGTTTCACAGCTGGGATGAGTACAGACTCCTGCTGATAATTCTGAGAACCCTGGCTTTTCTTCCTGCTGTTTACCTCCATTTCTCCTGTGCTGTTGTACCTACTCTCTTGGTTCTGAGTGCCTCATACTGAATCTACAATTCTACTCCTAACTCATTCTCATGAAAAATATAAAAATCACTTGAGATGAAGATCCATCCAGTCTTATGGGCCTAGTAAATGTTTCTGAAAATTCAAAGAAGCTCATCACTCCTGGGTGGCTTTGGACCACCCCTTACAGGCTCCATGCCTCCTGCCAGACAGCTTTCCAACACCAGTGTCTTTGGCATTTGAGCTTCTGGCTCTGTCTAACTCTCCAGGACGTGTCTGCTTCATTGCTGGGTCCTCGTGCCTCTCCCACCAACCTTGAAATTCCAGCAAATAAAAGGTCTCCAGCCTCCAGGCAAGCCTACTAAATTTATATGATGTTCTTTCCACAGTCATATATTAACCTGAACTGAGTTCCAGATGCTTCTCAGGGTACAACAGATAGGTTGTTACTCTTAATGCCTATGAATGGAGACAGACACTTGCACACATAATATGGACCTGACATGCTACATTAAGTACAACTATGGAGAACAGCACGAATAAAGTGTTATCTGTCCAAATCAAGCAAATATTAACCATTGGGAGCAACATATCTCAGTGAACCCACATTGTATTTCATAGTCACTAAGCATTTGCTGGGAATGTCCATCTCTATGCAGCAAACTGGCCAGCTGTGAGGACAGAGGGCAGGCCTTCAAATGCCTGTGATGTAGGTCAGAAACTGTCGCCGTCACAGAAGAATGGCGTAACACACAACCGAGTTCAGCAGAGAAGTACCATGGCATAGACACATCACTTCCGAGGCTGTAGGAGATGCTGTATCAGTCAGCCAGGGCTCCCGCAACAAACCACCATAGGCCGGGGGACTTAAACAACAGAAATTTACTTCTCCTCATTCTGGAAGCTGGAAGTCCAAGATCCAGATGCCAACTGATTTTGCTCCTGGTAAGAAACCTCTTTCTAGCTTGCAGAAATCTGCCTTCTTGCTGTGTCTTCAGATGGTAGAGAGAGTGCAAGCCAGCTCTCTGGGTCTCTTCTTAGAATCATAGTAATCCTATTGGATCAGGGCCCCACCCGTATCCCCTCACGTAACTTGTGACTTTAATTACCTGCACAAAGACCCTCTCTCCAAATGCAGTCACCTTGGGGTTGGGGCTTCAATCTATGAATTAAGGGAGACATTCAGTCCCTAACAGATGCTATTTTGGAAAGCATTCTAAAACGTTCTCTAGTGGTCAAGTAGTTCCAGGCAAATAGAATACAAAAAAAAAAGGAAAGAAAAGGAAAGAAAGAAAGAAAGAAAATGATGGTGATGATGAATATAGTGATCATAGTAATAATGACAGTACTAATGACCGTGTACTGTGTTCCTGTGAGGAGCCCACAGATACCACTACTCAGTTCTAACAACAGGGACACCAGGCAGCCCGTACGGTGCTCCTAGAATGGAGAAGAAACTCAAAGCTTCAAGAAGTGATTTTTACACCAGATCATCCCACTGGTTAATTGGTAGAGAGAAGTTTGAACTCTGGGCTGGTTCCTATGAACTAGTGCTGCCCCGCTGGGGATTTGTACAAAATGCTCTTGGCGCAGGGGCTGCCCGACCTTCGCCGGGGCTCCCCTGGTGGACCCCGGAGCCTTACCTCATAGGAGCAGGGAATGAAACCAGAGCTTTTCTCAAGTCTTTCGGCTGCCTTAGAGATGCTCAGGCTGTGAAAGAGTCAATATATATAAATCCCAAGTGTCTCCTCTAAGTTTTACCTTCACACCAATACAATAGGCATCGGCGCTTTCTCGTGGAGTCTAAATAGCTTTTTTTTTTTTTTTTTTTTTTTTTTTTTTGTCAGCCCACAGGCTTTTAAGCCAAATTTGCACTTCTAGAAGCAATTTCCTCAGACCTGGTTGGGGTGCAGGGAGACAGCTAAATGCTTCTCTACCTCTCCTTGTCTGACAAATTGAGTTTCCTGTAAAGAGGGGGAAATGCAAATAGTGATTCATCTGCAGTTTCACTCTTTCCTGAACTTTCTGAGGGATTGTTGTTGGTTTTCTCCCACCCCCTTTATCTTACTGTGCATTCAAATTCCACTTAAAGTCTTTATGAACTTGGGGCATCTCTGAGTGCGCCTGGGATGAAGCCACGCTGAGAATCAGTGCGAGCGAGTGCGTGTTTCACAACTGGAGCAGATGGAATTGTGTATGTCCTTGAACCATTTACTTAATCTCCTGAACCTTGTTTCTCCTTGTGTAGCAGAGGGATAAACATACTTCCCGCATAAGATTGTTCTGTGGGAAAATGCATGATAAGTCATCTAGAACGATAGACTCAAAGTAGATACTCAAAAACTAGTAGTATTTTAATTTCTATCGCTAGCACTGTATTTTTTTTTCAAGATTCATCTATTCATTTGACAGAGAGAGAGAGAGAAGAACAGCACAAATGGAAGGGGCAGAGCCAGAGTGGGAAAGAACCTCAAGCAGACCCCCTTCTGAGTGTGCAGCCCAATGCAGGGTTTGATCCCAGGACCCTGAGATCATGACCTGAGCTGAAACCAAGAGTTGGACATTCAACCGACTGTCCCATCCAGGAGCCCCTATTACTGGGACTTCAATATTAGCAACACTAGTAAGGTATTCTATGGTTTAATTCTGCTTCTGAGAAGGAAATACATAAATATGCTGTCTGATCTGAACTTGGTATATTTTGGTTGGGCTGCACCTGGCCAGCTCTGAAGTTCACAGCCCATTAGCAATACCGGCGCGGGGATGGGTTGGGCTGTTACTGAGCACCACTGCGAATATGGTGTCTCACTTAATCTTCACGTTAACTTCATGAAGCCTCTACTATCAGCTCAGTTTTACTGATAGCTGTCAGGTCCCTGAGTTCAAGGGCTGTGTCTATTGTATTCCCTGTGGAGTGTTCAGGGCCTGGGACAGTGCCTGGTACACATCAGACATTCAGTAAGTGCATGCAGAGTGAATGTGTACATATACTTTCTCCAGGAGGTCTGTAAAGCTCCCAAGTGTGTCATGGGACACATGTTCTCTGTTTCCTCCTTCCTCCGCACAGAGGCAGGCAAGTGTTAGGCCCGTTGTCAAGGACTGGGTTTGAAAACTTGTCATTTAAGGCAAAGACTGAGAAAGGGACCAGATCATGTACATAGAGAAGGTTGGAGGTCACTGGCTATTTTTTAATCAAAAAGATGCTTCCTGGGGGCACCTGGGTGGCTCAGTGGGTTAAAGCCTCTGCCTTCAGTTCAGGTCATGATCCCAGAGTTCTGGGATCGAGCCCCACATTGGGCTCTTTGCTCAGCAGGGAGCCTGCTTCTCTCTCTCTCTGCCTGTCTCTCTGCCTACTTGTGATCTCTGTCTGTCAAATAAATAAATAAAAATTTTTAAAAAAAGATTCTTCCTCTTCTCAGGGAAAGTGGGAGGGAAGAGAGTAAGGAAGAAGTTGGGGGAGGGGAGAAGAGAAAAGGCCTTCTGCAAGGTGGGACAGCACGGTGATTGAGAATTCTACCTTTGTTATCAAAGAAAGCTTGATTTGATTCTTGCCTGGCAAAAGCCAAGTTATCTAAAGCTTCCGGGCCCCGGTTTTCTCAACTGTAAAACTGGTGTAATGAAAATTACATTTCATGGTGTTTTGTGGTAATACACATATGCGGAAGTGCTTTATGAATTATGATGGGCTACATACAAATGGTTCTCAATACATCTACTACAGCAGGATCTGGCACCTATAAATGTTACAGAAGGGATATCTCAATCAGTACTGATATGCAGAATAGAGATCCTGCTTAAGCTGTAAACTCTTGTAATGAATCAGTATCTCTCATAGCATAGAATTAAATAAATAGCTGAAGGTAGGGGTTTCATCCATCCTTCCAACCCAAACTTTCAAAATCCTACCAAGAGTCATCTATCAAGGAATCAGTTTAAAAAATTTCAGAATGCATTAAAGAAAGTTGGACAGTCAACCAGCTCATCTGACTCTATTGTTCAGACAAGGGAAGAAGTAGAGACAAAAACAATTTGTTTGTATGAATGGAGTGGGTTTGCTCTATATGCAGCATGATTCACCAAATTCCTGAGCCAGTCCAACTAGGAGACTAGAGATGTGGGATCTCTAGTGTGTGTTGATTACTTTGTGTTGCTTGGGTAAAACCAGACAAATTTGTGTATGTAAAACTTTCTATTATATTTCTGAACTATGGGGGGGAAATCTTCCATTTTTTTCCCCATTTATTTTAAATAGTGGCTTTCAAACTGGTTTTTGGTTTCGTACATTACAGCAGAGAAGGGATGACCCACTTTCCTTCCATGCTTCCTCCCACCCAGCCTCTAAATAAGCGTGAGCTAGTCACTACCATACATGTGGGTGGCAACTCTGTTCTTGGTTCAGGGAGAGAAAGAAGCTCAGGCAAATAGAGATGCTTTTTAGCAAGTTGTGGGACTTGAAATCTTGCATTTGTAATAATCCAAGGAAAATGTAACAAAGTCAATTATTGTTGAGAGATAACAAAGGTCAATCACACTTAGTTATTGTTAAATGCTGCTCTGCACAGTAAAGTCACCCGTTGCAAACTTTGTAGTCATTGTGTGTAAAGCTTAATTTCTAGAAGTCAACACCAGTGATGTCAATGGTAATGTTTCATCATATTGTTTCTGACTTGTTGGAGGGTGTTTGATCACGAGAAGCCCTGCAGTGAATTTAGGCATTGAGTGCTTAAAAGCCGAAATACCTATCACTGAGGGGAAAGAAAAATCACCTGATAATAAATATTTGCAAAATACTTTAAAAACATTATTTTTTTTTTCCAAAATTGCTGGTAGCATCTTCAGATTAGATAGTTTCATGAGGAGTAAGTAGGAGAAAAAGAAGAAATCTAACCCCGTTTGGGTGTTTGATACATTCTCCTTGAACTTCTCTTATTCAACTTTTATTTTATTATGTATCAGGTATTATCCTATGAGGTACCCTTTACTGGCCACGTTAAACTGATTTTGTAATTACAGTCTTTTCTCTTCAAGTACTTAGGTTCATTGGAGACAGTTTGTGGCCACCACAGAAAGACAAGGTGAAAATCAATGGGCTGCAGTGTTCCCACACATGATCTGTATTTATAGATATTGGAAGTGGACTGAGTCATCCAGCGATGAAGGAAGTGTTGGGGATCTAGGACTCAGAGACAATAATATCCCTGTTTTGTTATGTGGCTTCTTTTGCCTTCTGTCTTAGCATGAGAAAATAGACCTTTCATCCTTTGACCTGGAGTCCTTATGGCAATATTCCTTGGAAATCACCAACAAATATTGAGTGAACATGGATAGTGCGTACAGAGATCATCATAATGTCTGTTTTGGTGTCTGTACATGAATTCAACTAGCTTTGCTGGCCAGCTACAGACTGATGGGAACAGACACATCAGAATCTTCAAGAATCACATTTATCAAACATTTATGATGTGCGTGAATCTACTACATTCATTCATAGACCTGCGTCAAAAGACAATTCAGGCATTTATTTGTTATGAACATTTTATCACGTGGAAAACAAAGTATTTGCAAACAGGGAGACTTCGACCCAAAGGTGGCAGGCACATGGCTGGGAGGCACCTTACAGGATGGACAAAGTGAGAAGGAGAAAGTTGGTTACAGGTTACATGATCGGTTATTACAATGGATGTTTCTGAGTGGCAGGGGATTGGCTAAAAGTGATTATGTTATACCATTTTAGGAAGACAACTTAAGTTTTATTTCCAATTCTCAGAAGCATGTATAAGACATGACCCAAGTTCAACTTTGCTTATGTTCCCAAAATAAGCTAGGTTAAGTACATTTCTCTCACATGGCTTCACTGTTTTCATCTGTTTCAGGGATTTTCAAATGGTCTTCATTCTATTTTTATTTTAACACCTGTCTAATTGGCCTCCATACATACATTTAAGAAGTTAACTGACTGACTAAACTCCACACGTTAACACTGTGGCAAACTACATGCACATAGTGTCTCGGGTAGAATAATGGCCTCCCAAAGATGTCCTCAATCGAACAGCTGGAATCTGTGACTACGTTGTGTTCCACAGCAAAACGGACTTTTAGGAGTGATTAAGGTTACTGACTTTAGGATGGAGAGGATCCTGGATTATCCAGGTGGACCTACTTATTCACACAAGACCCTCAAAGCAGAGAATTTTTCAGATCGCACTTAGAGAGATGTGGCAGAAGCTGGGAATCTCCAAGTGTGAGAGGGCAGTTAACTGCCATTGTTGGAGGGGGACCACCTGGAAACCATGGGAAGAAAAGCAGGTGACCTCCAGGAATAAGAGAACAGGAACCCCAGCCCTACAATTGCAAATTCCTTTCAGCTCACAATCCTCATGGTCCCAGAAGGAGGCTTTTCCCCAGAGCCTCGGAAATGGAGCTCGGCCTTAGCAGCACCTAAGATTGATTTTGGCCTCATGAGACTCTAAGCAGAGAACCAGCAAAACCATCCTAGTCTTGTAACCCACAGAACTGTGAGTTCATAGATGGGTTGTTTCAAGCTACTAAATGTGTAGTGATTTGTTATGGCAGTAACTGAAAGCCAATGCATACAGTTTGAGATTTGAGTTGAGTAGCAGATACGTATATCCACTACCCTTTTACATTTAAAAGCAGCCAATGAAACATTCACAGAGTCTTTTCTAATTTCCTCCTAGTAACACAATTCTAAGATTCCATTTTACCTCAAGAAAGCCCAAAGGCTGCAATTACTGAGGGGGGATAATAAGATACCTAACGCTCGCTACCTGAAGAGAATGGGACATGTTAATTTTCATGGAGAATCTCCAGTGAATTTCCCAGGAAATTTCATTTCCTAACACCCTTCAGCTCAGAGCAATTTGAGCTGCAAATTGAGCAATTGGGGATCTGCAGCTCGTACAATCAATTATGCAAGGGCTATATCATCATTTTTCAATGAAAAGTTCAGCACTACCTCACCTGCAGTGAGATGCTAGAAACCCAAGACGTGTTGTCTTTCTGGAAAAACAACTCTCTGTTGCTGGATCACGTGATGCTCTTGCCCTCATTGACTAGTAGCTCTGGCCACCTTCAAGCAGATACCCTCCACACTGGCTCCTTCTCCTGTGCAGTGTCCTAATGAAGGTGTCTGTGTGGTAGTGATGTAGCATAGCCTTTCTCCTACATCCTATGTTGCCTCATAGCAGAAAGTGTATCTCCCACATATTTATATTCCTATAAGAGCCTGGAATCTGATCTTTCAGTAAATCCAAGATGATTTATATAAAAAAAAAAAAAACTGGAAGGCTTTGCAAGCTCAGTCATCCAGTTCTTCTCCTATATGGGTGAGCCTTCGCTCATCTTTAGGAATTTAGGAATTCGTGAGTTGGATGCAGGTTTTCTGCTCTCGGGTGCTCGCATTTCACGAGGTGCATGGACACCCAGATCAAGTTATGATGCAATGTGCCAAGTATTCACCTGATGAATATGGAGAGTGTTAGAAAGGCCAAGAGAAAGATCTGGGCTTTTTTTTTTTTTTTTTTTTTTTTGGAGAGAGAACATACACCAAAGGGGTAAGTGCAGAGGGAGAGGGAGAGAATCCTAGCCAGGCTCCATGCCCACCACAGACCCCAAAGCAGGACTTGATCTCACAACTCTGAGATCAGGACCTGAGCAAAATCTCAAAATCAAGAGTCGGTCGTTTAACCGACTGAACCACCCGAGTGCCCTTAGATCTGGGGCCGTTCTGGAGGAAGGGGAATCTGTCCTCTATCGGATGGTGGCAGAAACAAGTTCAAGCATAATCTGAAAGGAGGAAGAGTCAGGAAAGAGAAAAGGACCGAAAGTGGACAAGGGGAAGCGGCAGAAGAGAGGGCTGGAGAAGCAGAAAAACGGTGCGGGATGAATGGCCTGGATGCCATGGGACCCTGTCCTCTGGACAAGGGCATGGGAGTGACAGAGCCATATCCGCAGGGCAGTATTCCGATGGCCAGAATGGCTGACGATGCAGAAGGAGTTAAGGGAAGCCAGAGGGGGGTGTGCGGGAGACGTCAGGCGGCTGCCACCACAGGCTAAGGGCAGAGCAGAAGCTGAATGCGGAATGCCAGCTGAAAGGCAGAAGTTGTTACCTTTGAAAGAGATGCCGTATGACACAATGGAGACCTAGAGTTTAGAAGCACCGGCAAACTATTACATTTTCAATGGAAAAGCATAATTAAGGGTGCTGTTTGGTGACACAAAATAAAGATGCCAGGTGGAACAGGGTTTGCTGAATTCAGCTCCGCTTAATTGAAAATGCTGCGTGATTGGAAGAAGCGAGTCCTGTCTCCCTCTTGTAAAAACAGACAAGCAAGACACTGCTGTGCACCTGAGCTCCGCGGTGCAGAGGAACGAATGCGGGAGTGGCAAGCGCTCGGGGACCAGAGAAAATGAGCAGCGACTGAACGTGACCTAAGAACGCCGACGTCAGCGGCTCTGAGGGTCAGGGAGAAGGTGAGTTTGGATGGAAACTCATTGTGTGCGAACGTAATCTCTTTACAGCGTTTTCTGCAGCCGAGCTGAGAATGAATTGGGGTTCTCTGAAGATAGCAATGAAAGGACGGTTTAAAAACAGGGAAAGTTAAGGCAGAGCAGGTCAGGAGTAGCCAGGCCTCTGTGGGTGAATGTGACTTTGCAGGCTGCCACGAGGGTGCGTAGGGCTCTGGGCTTTCTGCGTTTCTACTGCTCAGTAACAAATGATCTGTACGCGTGACTAGGACACAGCCCCAAGAACTGTGGCCTACTTACTCAGAAGATTCCATTTGGCTGGTACATTTCATAACGCACCAGTTCAATCTCTAAATATCTCCAAAACAAGGAAAAAAATGTTTATGTCAATAAAACTATCACTCCCTCCTGGGAAGAAGGGAAGGAAACAACTTGAATCCCATTTCTTTCTTTCTTTCTTTCTTTCTTTCTTTCTTTCTTTCTTTCTTTTTTAAGATTTTATTTATTCATTTGAAAGAATGAGAGAGAGAGAGACCACAAGCCAAGGGAGGGGAAGTGGGGGAGGGAGAAGCAAATGCCTCGCTAGGCAGGAAGCCCAATACACTATTGATCCCAGGACCCTAAGACCATGACCTGAGACACCCAAGCATCCCTTGTTTAATCCCACTTCAAATGAATACATGAATGAATGAGTAAATGAGCGAATTCCAAGGTATTAATGATCACTGAAACTTAATTAATTAATTACTCAGGAATATCATGCATTCCCCAAAAAAGTCCTAAGAGTAGCATGGTGGTTTTGAGGGGTTGGGGGAGCAGGGGAACTGGAGAGATGTTGGTCAAAGGGTACAAATGTCCAGTTATAAGATAAATAAGTTCTGAGGATCTAATGCACAGCATGGTGATTACAGTTAATAAAACTGTATTATGTATTTGAAAGTTGCTAGGAGAATAGGTCTTTAATGTTCTCACCACAAAAAAATAAATGGCGATTATGGGACATAAAGGAGGTATTAGCTAACACATTGGTGGTAATTATTTTGCAATATGTAAGTGTATCGAGTCAGCATGTTGTAAATCTTAAACTTGCAAAATGTTGTATCTCAACTATATTTTAATAAATCTGGAAAATTTTTTTTTTAAAAGCAAGACAAAGCAAAAAAATCGGTGAGCGATACGAACAGATACCTCACCAAGGAAGATACACCAATGGGGAATAAACCCATGAAAAGACGCTCAAGATGATAGGTCACCAAGAAAATGCAAATGAAAACAACAAGGAGATATTAGTACACACTTATGAAAATGGCCAAACTCAGGAACACCAATAACACCAAAAGTCCCAAGAATGTGAAGAAATGGGAACTCTCCCCCATTGTTGCCGGGAACACAAAATGGTGGCATAGTCACTTTGGAGGACAGTCTGGCAGTTTCTTACAAAACTAAACATACTTTCATCTTAAGATCTAGCAGTCCCACCTCTTGGTACTTACCGAAAGGAGTGGAAAACTTGTGTCCGCACCAAAACCTTCACAAGGATGCTTTTAGCAGCTTTATTCACAATTGCCGAAACTTAGAAACAACAAAGATGACCTTCGGTACGTGAATGGATAAATAAACTGTGGTCCATCCAGACAACGGTAAAGATGACTGAGCCATCAAGCCATGCAAAGACACAGAGGAAAATTAAATGCATGTTACTAAGTGAAAGAAGCCCACCTGAGACGTCTACACCCCGTATGATTCTAACTGTATGACACTGAGGACAGAGAAAACCCATGGAGGCAGTTAGAAGATCTGTGGTTGTCAGGGACTGGGGGACAAGGGGATGAAGACGCAGAGCACAGAGGATTTTTAGGGCAGGGGGGGCTATTCTGAACAATACCATCCATGATAGTGGATACACATCATTGTACATTCATGAAACTCACGGAATGTACCGCACCACGAGGGAACGCTAATGGGAATTACAGACTTTAGGTGATAATGACGGGTCAGTGTAGGTTATCGACTCTAACAAATGTACTTCCCGTGTGTGATGTGTGTGTGTGTGTGTCAGAGAGAGACAGAGGGAGCTCAAGGAGCGTATGGGATTATCTTTGTGCTTTCCGTTCCCTTTGTACTTTCCGCTCCCTCTGAACCTGAAAATGTTCCTAAAAAGTCTTTTTAATAAAAAAGGGGATGTTTACCCCAAATTAGTAACTCCAGTAAGAGCCTACCATTGCTGGTATAGTAAGGGGGAAAGTGTGTGTGTGTGTGTGTCTGTGTGTGTGTAGGCATGGGGTAAACTAATGTTACCCAGAACACCAAACACTGCTGCTGGAGGGGCCGTGGGAAGCACCACGGCCAAAACACTTTGCAGGAGCCCGTGTTACCACCACAGCTGCCAAGACCACCAGCCCCACCGGCACCATGCTGCCCAGGCTGCTGGGGGCTCCCTCCCTGCTCTTGGGACCCTACCTGGGGGCGTGAAGCCAGGCTGGCAGCAGAAAAAACACATTTAAAAATAGTGCTACCTTCCCCCTGCCTTCTGTCTGCAAGCAGCATCCCCCACCTGCGACAGCTTACAGAGAGCCCACTGGAATAGGGGCCCTTTGATAGCACTTTGCAGATCTCCCATCCTCCGCAGGGCAGAGGAGAGCATGTGAGCCAGAGGGACAGTCTACAAGCAAGTAGTTGTCTGGTAATTTAGGGAAAGATCACCTCCCCTTGTGTATCTGCCAGTCCTATCTCTTCCAGAGTCAGATCAAAAGAATATTGTCTTTTCTTTTTTCCTTTGTTTTGAGACATATTTTGATTTGCCATTTGATTTCTTATTTGGCCCATTGCTTGTACAGCCGTGTGCAATTTAATATTTACATAGTAACTATTTAATATTTATATTGTAGATTTTCCAGCTTTGCTTTATTGTTGGTCTTTAGTTTTGTACCAGTGTGGCTGGAGAATTTAATTCCTATGGTTTCGGTCTTCTCAAATTTGTAATATTTGTTATGTCTTTTTTTTTTTTAATGTGATTTATCCAGGGGATTCTGTGTATACTTGAAGACGCGCACTCTATTTCTCTTAGAGGAATGTTTTATATGTATCTTTTAGAACCATGGATGCTGATGTAAGCTCCAAGTAAAAAATGTTCTTGTTGAAAGCAAAATAGCAACTTTAACTGGGCCTACCGGTTTATAATAAAATATACGAGGGTGGGGGTAGGATGGGGGGATGGGTGACAGAGGTGAGGGGTTCACGATGAACACAGAGTAGTGATGTCTCGAATTGCCGAATCACTGTATGGTACACCCAAAACTCCTATAAGACCATACTGGAATTAAAAATAAAACCTTTAAAAAAAAAAAAGAATCAATTTAAACGATTGGAGCCACCACCACTACCCAAGGGCCTATATCAAATGTCTGCCAGCTACTTTGTTTTCATTATCTCAGGTCCTTATAACAACCCAGCCACGTAGATTGAGATACGTATATACGAACCTGACTCAGAGACATTGAGTGCCTTTTCCAAGGTCAAACAGCTCAGACGTGGGAGACGAGTCCATCTCGGTTTCATCGGCCCTCAGTTCTGCGCTGCTTTTATAACTCCTGTAGCTTTACCTAATCAGAAGTTGAATACTGAAGGTTTTGTGTGTGTGTGTGTTTGGTTTTGTTTTTGTTTGTTTGGTTTTAGTTCCTAATGTCATCACAAGAGGAGTTCACGCTAAAAGGTTTAAACAAACGTAGCAAAATTGAGGCCACAAAGGAGCAAGCAGAGTGTCATTATTTGCCCCTCCCCTTCCTCCTTCCCTGGCAACATTGACTTAACCTCACTATTTTTTTTTTTTTTTCTCCCACCCATCCAGGGATTGGCGTTAAAAAAACCTGTTTTACATCGAGGACATTTGAAGGAAAGGAAAAGTGAATTGGGGGAAATCGGAGGGGGAGATGAACCTTGAGAGACTGTGGACTCTGAGAATCAACCTGAGGGTTTGGAGGGGAGGAGGTGGGGGGTTGGGTGAGCCTGGTGGTGGTATTAAGGAGGACACGTGTTGCGTGGAGCTCTGGGTGTGGTGCATAAACAATGAATCTTGGAACACTGGGGGTGGGAGGAGGGACAAAAACCTGTTTCAAAGAACGGAGGGAAATCAGCCCAGGGATTGCCATTCGCACTACTGCCCTCTTCACCCTGGCCTGACCACAACCCCAGGGCCAAGTGCACAAAGTCCGTGAGACAAGACGGCAGGGTTCTTGCTGTGCTATGTTCTATGTTCATCTTCCTCCGGTCAAGGCAACATGGGCGAATCTTCCCCAGCACGAGAGTTTCAGAGGAAGGACCCTGGACGTGTTCACGAGTCCCGTAGCTCGTGCCAGAGGACTCGGCATAGACTTGGTCAAAGACTTTGAAGAGTGTGTGAAGAAGCCCTGCCACCAACGACTAAAGGTCACACTGTGAAATCCTGCAGGGGTGGGCATTTGGGGTTCCGCGCATTTGTCCAGTGTGAGGGGGAGGGGATGCGTGGGACGGGTGAATGCTGCTTTATAGTGCGCTGGGAATGAAAGAAATGTGCACAATGTGTCAGCTAAGGCCCCGATTGAAATGGGTGGAATGTTCGTGTCTCATGTGGGGGAGAGAAGCACGGGCCTTTTTCTCTAACTCACCACTTCACCACGGTCCCCAGGCAGTGGATGGCTCGCCTGATTCGAATTTTCATTTTCTTTCATCTCAGTGTCCCTATCTGCCAATGGCTACGTGCATTACCTTTGTTCCACTCAACGCATTGCATGTTGTTAACCTCTTTGGCATTACAAAGTACTAAGTTAGGAGAGGTCCTTTCCTGTCCTCAAGGAGCTTGTGATCCAGAAGTGGAGAAAAAGGGGACAGTCACAAAGAATTCAGATATACAACAAAATAAGGAAATGCCAAGAAAGGTGGAGGGAAAGGAAACTGTCAAATATGGAGAGCTTTTATAGATCAGGGACTTTAGATAGGTTGTTCCATTTAAATGTCAGAGTATCCATTAATACACATTGTTATCCTCACTTTGCAGAGAGGAAAATGAGATTCAAAGCAGCAAAGTAACTTGTCCAAAGTCACAGAGTCAGAGCCATGCGAGATGGGTTGGAGGGGAATTCTTCTGATCCCGTGCCCTGAACCACAGTGCTTTAACAGAGGAGTGGATGCAGTGATCTGAGATCCAACTGTTGACAAAACTCCCCCGGGCAGGGGAGAGAGGTGAGTGTGGAGGGAGGCGAGCTTTGGAAGTGAAGCTGCTCGGCCAGGTGTGAGGTACATGGCGGCCAGAGTGTGGGGAGGGGCATTTCAAGAAGCGGCAGCAGCAGTATGAGCAAAGAAACAAAACCACAAAGGCTAGTGCAGGAGGCTTATATAAAAGAACACAAGGTCCCCTGGGGAAGGACTGGTCAGGCCCTGAGCACACAGAGTGGGGAGTCAGTAAGGGATGGGATCCATACGGGGCTGTGAGGGGAACCTTCTAGAAGCCAGACTACATAGGTTGCCATCTGTTCCGGTGTTTTCTGTGTGGCTTCCTGTTCTATTTCTCTTCTATTTTTGCTACACTGACTGCCTAGTTTTGGAAATTAAGTGTTTGAACAAATGACCTAATCTGTGATTTCCATGAGCACAGTTTAAATTCGAAATGACTGGACAATCAGCCTCCTGATGGTGTTGAATTCTGGAAATGAGAGGCATCATAGCCATATCCTTCTGACCCCCAATTTCAGCTGTGAGGAGACTCAGGTCGAGAGGCTTGCCCAAACAATATAGGTCATTGAGCTTATTTGGGGACCCAGAGCCCCTAAAACCAGATCTAGTATACTTTGAGGTTTCCTCCCGGCCTCCCATTATGAAAACAGAAGCACAGAGCTATTTCCATCCTAAAATGGGTGCTGCTTCTCCTTGGTTGTGGTGCTCTGCTTTTTGGAATTTGAGGTGCCTTTCTGGAGCAGAGAGAGAAAATCAAAGAAAGAAGTACCTTTCTCTATTACATATGTGCCTTTGGACAGAGGAAGCTTTGTTTCAGCTGCTGTGATCAAGCAACAGACAGAGCTTGTGTGCCCATCGCCGGCTGCAGGTGACAGGCACCCTTCTGTCTCCGGGTGAGAGCAAGGCTTCCGTGAGGGGCCAGTTGGCAGCCCCGACAGCTGCCTATGGCAAAAACATCGGGAATAACATGTAGGGAAATTACTGATTCATGTCCCGTGAGAAAGTCCCCACACAGACAGCCCCAGAAACTGCTGCAAATTGGTCTTTATCGTTCTTCACTTTATAACCAGATGCAGGCTTCTAGACATTTTGTATAAACGAATGTTTATGGGGGGGGGGAAGGGCAGACAGGGGCAGGCCACCCTCTAGCAGTTGATGCAATCTGGGTTCAAGAGACACAGGATTGCAGTTTATGTGAATGGCAACTTCCTGATGAAAACCATGAGTCTGATGTTATGAGATGTGTCCCATCGCCACACTTACAGATGGAGGATTTGCCTTCGGAATGATTTTTTAGGCAAACCACCACTAAGAGAGGGGTAGCACGCCTCTTCTGCATGCATTCAATCCCCCTGAGTTCAGGGGACCCCGACTGGCAGAGCCCTGTGGTCTTCTGGGGTTAGGCCAACTGCCTTTCCCGACAGTCTTGCCTCCTGGTGAGTCTTAGCTTTTTCTCCAAAGCCAAGTCGACTTCAGGAGACTAGGGGTGCTGTCCATCTCTCTTGGAGGGAGGAGCAAGACAGTGTCAGGGTTCTCTATATGTTTCCAAACAGGAATTGCCGTGTGTGCTTATCCATTCATTTTCCCATATCATCCACGAAACATGCATCCAAACGTATCCATCATGTGCATTCAAGTAGCAGGTGTTATGCCAAGCGACGTTGAGGTACTAAGGACACAGGCAACCCAAACCATACCTGTCTCTCTCCTAATTACATTAGAGGAGGGAGTTCAAATAATTCCTCAAAGAACCACGTAAGTTCAAACCATAAGTGGTCTGAAGAGGGAGACCGGATCGAGTGGGAGAAGGAAGGGTTCTGCTCCCAGGAAGAGGCAGTGATCAGAGAAGGTTGAATAGGACTTACGAAGGAAGTATCTGGGACCAACAAGGTATTGAGGGGACAGTGTGGGTGAAGGCCAGGGATGGGAGGGGGCAGGGTCTTGGAAGGGGGAGTAAACTGAGCAGTAGTGGCAGAGGAAGAGGGTCTCTGGAGGGGGCAGCAGAGTGAGGCCCTCTCTGACCACACGGGGCTTTGCATCATGTTAATGTTTTGGAGTTTATATTAAATGCAAAGGTTTTAATCAAAGGAGTGGCACATGTGAGTGTTCCAAGAAGGTTTTCTTTCCCTCTTTGCCTGGGTGGCTCAGCTGGCTAAGCATCCGCCTTGGGCTCAGGTCATGATCTCAGGGTCCTGGGTTCAAGTCCCACATTAAGGCGCGTCCTGTTTCTCCCTCTCCCTCTGCCCATCCCCTCACTTGTGCTCTCTCTCAAATAAATAAATAAAGTCTTTATTTAAAAAAAGAAGAAGTTTTTCCCTCTTAACTATAGAGAATAAACTTTTGGTTATGGGATGTAGATGGGGGGCAATGTGGGAGATAGGGAATGGGCGTTAAATAGTTCACTTAATCATGATGAAAATTAAAAAAATAAAATAAAATAAGGGGGGAAATAAGGTTTTCCTTGATTGTGGTGTAGGTGGAGATGAGAGCTGAGGAGGACAAGGTTGGGAACAGGCCACCATTTTGGAGCCTGTCACAGTGGGCTCGGTAAGGGATGGGAGTGGATCTGAGCAGGGGACATAGAATGGAGTAGAGGAAAACTGGATGCATTTGAGATGTAGTTTGGAGCTAGAAACATCAGGACTTGGTGATGAGTGTGAGCGGGGAGTGACAGACAGGCTATTTGGAAGTGTCAGCACTGTCATCACTTTCCCGACATCATAGCCCTAGGAGGCAGTAGTTCTGTGAAACTCATGTAGAGATAAAGTTGAGGAGGGTCAGATGTGCTGGTCGGGGCTCATCTATGACCTGATTCTGGACGTTCTTCAGGCTGGTCCTCCCAACGACTCCTATCATCTGCCACGAGCTCTTGCCACATCCACGGATTCCCTTTTACCAAAACTTTTACCAAAACTTCTTTGCACACTTCTTCCGTGTGGGTTTGGGCACACTTTCCTTCCCCATGCTTTTGCTGCTCTGCCACAAATTGCTCTGAACAGGCAGAAATCCCCTCCTCTGTGTAGTCTGCCCTGACTACCTGTAGGCAAAGGCACTTAGTTATGACTCTCCCCCTTCTATCCAGCCCTGTGTCCCCTTTGACCGCACTGACCTGTATGTGGAACGGGAGGGCTAGCAACATGGACTTGGTCTCCGACAGACCTGGATTCAATCCCAGCTTTCCCTCAGAGCAGCTTTCTGACTGTGGCTAAGCCCCATTACCTCACTGGTAGAGCAGGACGAGCCGTACCAGTGTGTGTCTCATGGGATTGTCATGAGCATAACATGCGATAACGTAGGTCAGTCGTGTGGTTCGGTACCCGGGATGGTGAACATAGGCGCTCCGTGAATATCCACCATCATCGTCCTCACCCCCATTGCCATATAATGCTATTTTTCTGTCCTTGTTATAAGTCATCTTCTTCACTAGTCTTCTGTCATACATGGCTAGAGTGAGCAACCCCCATGGCAGATGTCAGGACATTCGGTTCTGCACCTCTGACCCCGAACGTGCTGTCTAGAGCAGCACAGAAACTTGGTCGGTATTTTTGAATGAATGGGAAAAATGAATACCAATAAGATGAAACTCTCTGTAAAGTGAGCGGGCCAAACCATATACTTGGGAGAGAAAGCAGGGAACCAGCTCTGCTCCTTTAACCCCAATATTTTGTTTTATTACATAACCTATGATTTATTACCGGGAAAGTAGACGTATGCCTCCTGTTTCCAAAAGGCCACTGCCTGTGGGGAACAAACAGGAAATCCCACTGCATTTCCACTTTAAAATGGAATTCCTCATTTCTCTTCATGCACAGAAAAGCGGCTGAGTTTGGTGGGTGACTGTAGTTAGGGGGAGCAGAGGGACTGGCTTCAGAACTAGGATAAAATGTCAGAAGTACCTTTTCCCAGAAATGGAAACAAGGCCAGGAGGGAAAGTATCATGTCACAAACACTACATTGAAGGGCAAGGATGTGGCGATGGTGTCACTTATCTTGCAACAAAGGATTGTCCGGGAAAGTATATTATAATCCCAATTTAGCCATCTGTGCTCAGCAGGACATCACCGTACGACCTCTGAATGTACTGCACAGACATTCTCGAAGATCCAGCCTGAGAGAAGATATGGGTATTGTTCCTTACAGTTCTCTGTTTCTAACTATCACAGGTGCTACTATGTGGAGAAGTTTTTTAGTTTTGTTTTGCTTTTGCAGTTAAGGTGGTGGGTAGATGGGCAGGGTTCAAGATAAAGATAGAGCACAGTGAACTAAAGATAGACTAAAAACAGCTAGAGAGGCAGGGAGAGAAGTACAAGAAAGCAGAGAATCACCACCTGACCTCCACCATGGAAATTTCCGGCACCACGGAGATGTCTACGGGAGATTTCAATTTGCTGTTGGCTGGGCCAACACAAACCCTCTGTCAGCTCTATGCAATCTTCAGTAAATTATATATTGCTCATGAGCGCTTTTGTGTGAATGGATTATTTTAGGGGGAAGCAACTCACTGAAGGAAACTGGAAACATAGTTATTTTTCTCCCCTTTGAGAAAGACACATTTTTAAATGAGGGGAAACGAGAGATTGCAGGGTTTAGTGCCTTCTGAGCAAAGAAAAGCCTTTGTGCTTTTTTTTATAAGGATGAAGGAATAAAAAAAGAGAAAAACAGAAGATAAAACAAGAGACAGAAATCTTATGTACTATATTTAATCGTATCAAACTCATTGTCCCCAAAGTTCTTTATCAAGCTATCTGTGCTAGTATATTGCACAGAAAAAGAAAAACCTACATGTACAGTCAGTGAGAAAGCACATTTACCATCACAATGCCCTGGGATCCAGGATCCACTCCAAAGGTATCCAACTGTAAAGGATTTAGTTGTTTAAGAAAAAAAAGTCCTAGTGGAGATTGTTGTTAAAAATCAGAATAATGTAAAGATACCATGATAGGATGCTTAAACCTCAGTGAGAATATGGAGACCCCTCTTTGAAGGGCTCTTGGTCCCCTGTTTCTTACCCACTGGCATCGATCTTACTGATGGAGTTCTGTCATGGTTAATTTCCCGTGTCAGCCTGGCTGGGCTAAGGGATGCCCGGATGGCTGATAAGACATACTTTCTGGGTGTGTCTGTGAGGGAGTTTCCATAAGAAACTCAGTAGGCTGAGTGAGGGGATCTGCCATCACAGGGTGGTGGGCATCACCCAGTCTGTTAGGGGGTTTGAATAAAACAACAACAACAGCAAATGAACACAGAAAAAAATTCCCTCCCTTTCCTCTTGAGCTGGGATGTCCATGTCTTCCAGCCCTTGGACATTGAGGCTCTGGTTCTCCAGTCCTGGGACTCCAGGATGGAACAGTAGCAATCCCCAGGTTCTCAGAATTTAGGACTTGGACTGAATCGTATCACTGGCTTTCCTTCTGAGGTCTTGCAGGCTTCAGACTGTAGGACTTCTCGGCCACCATAACCACACAAGCCAATTCCTATATTAAATCTCCTCTTAAATATCTACAGATACACCCATCCTATTGATTTTGTTTCTCTGGAGAACCATGACTATGCAGGTTCATTTGAAAGAGTCCAGGTCCTTCCTATATCAATTGTTAAGTATTTTATTTTTATTTTTTTTTAATTTTTTAAGATTTTATTTATTTATTTGACAGAGAAAGATCACAAATAGACAGAGAGGCAGGCAGAGAGAGAGAGGGAAGCATGCTCCCTGCTGAGCAGACAGCCCGATGCGGGACTCAATCCCAGGACCCTGAGATCATGACCTGAGCCAAAAGCAGCAGCTTAACCCACTGAGCCACCCAGGCGCCCCGATTGTTAAGTATTTTAAACATGATTCTGCCTGGGTGTCTAGGTTTCAAAGCTTGTTTTATGGGAAGGTACTCAAGTTCCCTGGTCCTTTCTACTTTTTTTTATATCCGCATCTCTCTAGCCCAAGGCTTTTGGCATCAAAGTGACAGCTAGCAGTCCTCACTTGTCTAGTTTCACTAGAGGTAGAGGTGATTGCCTCTCATGTTTGTATCTCCCCAAAGAGACAATACACACTCACACACACATGCACACACACATATGCACACACACACACACATGCATGCACACACACTATCATGAATTAGATGCTAAGAGGTGGAAGTAGAGAATGCCTTCACCATTTAAAACCCTCTTTGAAGTGCTTATGAACACTTTACTTGCAAGTGTTACAAACTCCATTTAAGCTGCCAAATCAAAAACAAAACAAAGCAAAACAAACATGACCTTCAAACCCCCAAGGTAGGCATGCTGCATCGAGATCAGACTCTTATGAGAGGCAGTTCTCCTTCCTTAGGCCTACTTGGAAATACAGGGGGGAGTTCTGCTTATCACATTTGGGGGAGGGAGATAACTGACATCTGGGGGGGCCTCAAAGAGAACATGGGAATTCCAGCAATGAGCAGAACATTTTGCCCAAAGGGCAATTGTCTTACCTAGAATGCTAGAGCTTTCCCTTTGGGAAACCCTGACCAGATGAACAGAGCATTACACCAAGTCGCTCTATGTCTTAGCTCTGCATGGCTTCCACCATGGCTTCCTTCCCAGGGAGCTCATGCCAGATGTTGGCACAGGAACCACCTATAGCCTCAGGCTAAGAGCTTTGCAGTGCCAGCAAAACAGTAGTCTCTTTCCCCTTGGCTTTAGCAGAAATCCTGATTCCATTGAGTCGGATTGGCCCAACTTGAATGACTTGCTCATCTTTGATTTGAAAACCCTGGACAGGAGAGGGCATGCAGTGCTCCAATGGGCCAGGCTTGGGAAAGTATTGGGCTTGGGAAAGGGTTGGGCTTAGCCTTACCCATCCCACAGGCACTGAGAGGGATAGCAGGAGTCCTCAAAGAACTATGGAAGTGATGGGAAAGTATGGTGGGCACACCAAACCAACACATGCCCCCTTTCTTTATGTCACATTGCCTGGTTTCATCTCTCCTCTTCCCTCCATTCCAGGATTCTCTGGTGCAGCCAACTCTTCTGTCTCTCCCCTTCTATACACATAATTCTCTTGTCCCTAGATGCCTTTTCTCATCAGTTTTTGTTTTGCAAGCTTCTATTGTTGCCTCAGGACCCAAATATCACCTTTCTGTGAAGCTTCCTTTTTGGCTGCCCCTACAAAGCTAATGCCACCCTATTCTCCACATGCACAGTATTTTGTGCAATAAATCAGGAATTGAATTCATTAGCAAGGATAAGAAGCTAAACAACCCACATCCTTTTGAAAATGGAAAGCAGATGATGTTGGATTAGATAAGATCAAACACCATCACATCAACAAATGTTTATTGGGTGTATACAATGCCCCTTGTCCCCCAAGCAAAATCTTGCTCAACTTTTTCGTGTGGGGATGTTTAGAATCATCGGCTTTTCAGATCTTGGTTTCTTCAAGCTTATCTAGTTCAACCACTTCCTTATTCAGATCAGGAAACTGAGGGTGAAGTGGGTTTCTCTCTCGCTCTAACAATATATGATCTGAGCCACCAAAAGGAAGGAAAGATTGGCCCAATTCTAGGCTGAGAAACCACAGCTATGTAGCTTAAACTTCCTGTTCTAAACTCCATGCCAGGACAAGGTTCCTGTATCCAGTGCCAATGACTGCTTCAGAGAGAATCCAAACCAACCTCTCTGTCTCTGTCCCTCTCAGTTACCTCTCCCCTTTCTCCCTGGAAAAATGAAACACAAAGAGAAATTAGAGGCAGAGCCAGGGTATTGGAACACTGAGGCATATATATATTTTTTTTCCTGTTGTGCTGATGTGTTTATAGAAGGACACTATAGATGGCTCACCACATAGTGAAGAGATGTCATAAATTTTGCTGCGGATTCAAAATGCGCCAACAGAGTATGTATCAAATGCCTGGTGATCACGGAATTATGAAAAGTATTTTGTGGGATAAAGGTGACTTATGCTTGGTGGCAGAAACCCCTTCTATTTTTATGACAATATCTGCATAGACATTCTCCTTTGAAAGAGTCAGATTTGGCCAGAAATAGAATTGCATGAACCCAGTGATATTCAGAATGGAAAGTAGAGATTTGTTTGGATTCCTGCCAGATATACTCAGGCATAAACATGTAGGAATGTTTCCATAATATATTTTTTATGAAAAAATTCACAGGCCCCATCATTCCTCATGCCACGGCCCCACATTACCTCTGTCTTGTCCCTGCATTCAGGCTCTCTCCACTGACCACTTTTCCACCTGCTTCTGGATTCCTTTCAATCTTTCTTTTGAACACATCATTGTCCTGTTCAGAAACTGCCTTCTAGGAGAATGTCCTAGCTCCCCATCCTTCTAAATCAGTCCTGGCCCTTCTAAATCAGTCCAGCTTTTCCATACAAAGTTGAAGTGTATCTGATGCAAGCCCAGCTTGGATTTGGTACTGTCTGGGCACCAGGTGACCAAGCTGAGTGTGTCTGGCATATATTCCAGTAAGAGTGCTTAACAGTAAAAAATGAAAGAAGTAAGTTCCATGAAGAACATAAAATTAGGCACTAGGATAAGGAGGTCTTTGGAAGGAGGGAAGGGAAGGCAACAACTTTGAGAATCTGGGGAGGCTCACTCTCAAAGGTCCTGAGGCCCAGCTACCGGGAGGACACTGGCCTCTGGGAACATCTGCCTCTCCACACAGAAACAGAAGCAAAAGCAGATTCCCTAAGTCATGAAAGAATTTAATCTGTTTGAGGAATAAAGATAAAAGAGAGGATCTAAGTAAGAAAATGTTGGTAAGAGAAAAAGGTAAGTGGACCTCTGAACGTGAGCATCTTAAAGCCACAGAGAAAAGTTTGGGTCTCGTGTGACCCTGGAAAGTCGGGATCCAGTTTTCAACTGGAGAGTTACACGACTGACATTCTACCAGGGTTCGCTCTGTACTGTCAGTGGGGATTGGGCTGGGCAGTGGGCAGCCTGTACCACAGCTCCCACAGACCCCTGCCTCCTGGTAATCACACGTGGCTTAGAATGCCAGGCATGTGTTCTCATTGTACTGGAGGCCAAAAGTCTCAACTCGAGAAGTCAGCAGGGCCACACCCCTCCTGAAGACTGAACAGAGAACCCTTCTTTGCCTCTTCTAGTTGCTGGTGGCTGTCCTGGACCTGGGGCTGCTTCGCCCCTATCTCTGCCTCTGTGGTCACACTGCTTCTTCTGTGTTCCCTGGGGGTCTGTCTCAAATCTCTCCCTGCCTTTTCCTTAGAAGGACACTTGTCATCAGATTTAGGGATGAGCTGGATAATTCAGGATGATATCATCTCAAGTTCCTTAACTGAATTACATTGGCAAAGACACTTTTTTTTTTTTTTTCCAAATAAGGTCACATTCATGGGTTCCAGGGATGATAAATGAACATATCTTTTGGGGTGGGGCAGTGTGGGGGCACAATTCAACCTGCCACAATGAGTCAACTATTAATTATTATCACTTGTGCTCTTTTTCTGTGGTCATGCAGCCAAGACTCAAACAGATCATCTGTGTTTAGAGTCCTTAAGCTTTGCCTCTTTATCACGCTCGCTCTTGTATAGACTCATTGCATGGGGTAGACCTACAGCGCAGAGTGCCTGGCTGGTTCAGTAAGTTGGGCGTCTGTCTTCAGCTCAGGTCATGACCTCCAGGTCCTGCATCAGGCTCTCTGCTCAGTGGAGCGTCTGCTTCTCCTTCTTCCTCTGTGTCTCTCCACTCTTCACATTCTCTATCAAATAAATAAAATAAAATAAAAAAGACCAACCTAGGGTGTATAACATACCCAGTGTTGTGCCTGGCATACAGTAGGGCCTCAAGATTAACTTTTGTTATTACTGGTACAGTGTTATTGGTCACACTTAGGAGGGCTCTTCATTTAACGTGCAGCCTTCAAATGTGTGGCAGAATTCCCAGCCTAATCCGGAATGTCCCAGCTCCTTCAGCAAATCCTCTAGTCAAGGCAACTGCCGATTAAAGATCGACTTCTCACCCTTAATGTCAGGCTCCAGATCTTGACAGAACAGGTCTTTGAAGCCAAAGATGTATAATAGCCTTTGTGTAGCCTGACAAGAATTCTAACTTTGGGTTCCCTTGCTTACTTTTCAGAGACACAACTGAGCTGGCATACTAAATATTTAATGTGACATCATGTTAGTTCATACCAATTAGGAGCTGCGGAGTCAAATCGAAGACTAAGTGAATGACCCTCCTTTAGGCCAGTGTGAATCGTGAAAGTTATGCCTCGAGATGCGTTTGCATTTCATAGGGTTTAGGGGACCTTGGGAGACGGAAAAATAAACACTTATAGCTTTCATTATGGCAGCTCTGCATGGAATATTCGCTTGGTCTGTTGGGTGCATGCGTGCACATGCACACACACGCACACACACGCACATACACACATACACTCCTGATGGACAGGACACACTCATGTCTGGCTGCCTTTGGAGAATGTTTCCCTTTGACTGTGTTAGTAAGGAATGAGGTGTTGAGGTGTTGCTCACGAGAGGGAAGCATTACCTCTTACTTTTCGGTCTATTTAGTTCGTGGGGATATGGAAGGACTCGGAAAGTTCCGGGCACTCTGTCCACCTGACAGTCCACAGTGTGGTATGGATCACTTGGGTACTGTGGACACCTGTGGACTGGGAATCAGATTCCCTTTCCATAGGCACAGCCCCCTACAATCCTGAGGGCACAGCCCTCTTCAATCTTGAGGACACAGCCCCCCTACAATCCTGAGGTCACAGCCCCCTACAATCCTGAGGTCAGTGCTCTCACAGGCTCTGGGGCGAGCAGAGCTGCTGGCCCTCCTATTTTTACTTTGCTCAGTAATTGTTTTTCTCTCTCCTGCCTCAAAACCTTCTCACCTCTGGCTCTCTCATGGTGCTTATTCCAGGTTATAGCCACAAGAGGAGGATGCGCGAGAAAGGCAGGGTAACAAGTGAACTGCCGAACTATGGGTCAAACACCAGCCTCATGGACTAGCCATGTGAGCCTCTCCCATCTTCATCCATAACTGAGCTAAGCTGCTAATACCCTGGTTCTGTCTGCTCTGTGGAATTGTCAGAAGGGCTATATGGGAAAATAATTTACTTAACGAAGCCGTGTGTGGGGGATGAATTATTCTACTAATGGCTAGAGAAACACATTGAATTAATGAAACCCCTTAGCTCTGACAAGTCTTCCTTACAAAACACAAGACCAAACCATGAACAACAACAGTAATAATAATAATAAATTATATAATAATAAATACAATAATAAAAACAAACACGGGGAACCTGCGTGGTTCCGTCAGTTAAGCATCTGATCCAGGTCGTTGTCTCAGGGTGGTGGGGGTGAACCTCTGGTCAGGCTCCGCGCTCAGCACGGGGTCTGCTTAAGTTTCCCTCTCCCTCTCTCTGCCCCTCCCACTCGTGCTCGCTTTCTCTCAAATAAATAAATAAATCTAAAAAGAAACAAAAAACAAAACAAAACCAAAAAACCACAAACCAGAATTAATTGACTCCACAAAACAGAAAATGCCCCCCAAAAGAACCTAATCTCCCAACAGAACTGCCTGATTTCCTAGTCTTTGGGTCCTGATCATCATTTCTTTCATTTCTTTACTGAGATGAAGATCCTTTACGTCATCATTACTAACCTTTTCTGGGGACACTTGTTTTATGAAACTGCCATTTTTAAAAATTTATTTATTTATTTATTTATTTATTTATTTATTTATGGGAAGTCTGACGTTTGGCTTGAACTCAGACTGAAATACAATAGCTTTTGATGGGAGGGGAACACACAAGGTTTGTTGGGATTGGCAAAGCATCCCAAGCGCTAAGAATTTTTTTGTACATTTTTAAATAGTTGAAACAGTCTAAAAATAATAATATTTTATGAAACATGAACGTTTTATGCAGTTCACATTTCAGTGACCATAAATAAACAGTCACGACCCAGCCACACCCGTTCGCTTACCAGTACCTCTGAGCACTACAAGGGCAAAGCTGGGCAGCTGTGAGAGATACCCTGTGGCATTCAGAACGAAAATATCGACTTTCTGTGCTTTTCCAGAAAAAGTTGGCCCATCTGTTTAAACTCATTTCTTTCTTTTATTCAGTCCCACATATTGAGCATCTACTCAGCTCCGGGCTGGAAATAGTGACTGGAAAATGCCTTTGGGAAGTTCGCATCCATTAGCAGAAAAAGACAACTAGCCAGATTGTCAAAAGATAGCCCCCCAAGGCTGGGAAGAGGTGAAGGCTGGAGGGAGTCTGTGTCCGCACAGCTCAGGCAACAGGAGATCAATTTAATGACCAATGTGGCAGCTCGCCTGCTCAGCCACCCCAACTCAGATGCCCAAATGTGGTGGGCTAGTCCCCAGTGCTCCAAACTCTGGATACTGGCTTAGCATCATGATGATCGAGGCCAAAGATAGCCTGATACGCTTCAGAGACATTGTTTAGGAAGTACAGCTGGGGAGGGTCACCTCCACTTTCTTACAGATATGAACACCCTCCAACCGAATTCAGGTGAAGCCTCTTGGCGCTGCCCCCATCCGAGAAGTTCTGCAGAAGCTGGTGTGAAAGCCACGATTGGTGATTTCCTGAGAGCAAACTTTACTCCTGGAACAGCTCATCTTCCTGGACTCTTTCTCTGTATTTGTGGTGCCGGAGGAGACCAACCTCCTGAGCATCTTCTGCCTCTTCTTCAAAGGTTTCTGAGCCTTTTCCATGAACTGCCCATCTTAGACACTGTGCCCCAGTTGAACAGACAGCTAAATAACCCTGTTACTTTACAAAAAGTGCCCTGGAACCTAGGAGCTGGGACATCGTGGACACAACACTTAAGAGGGCCCCAAACAACCAGAATGATCATCATATTTGAATGCAATAGTCTTAAAAATACAATAGATGTAAAAAGCCATAATAAACAGAAGACAGGATTAGGAACAGTGTTCTGCAGAGCAATATTAGAGTCTGAGAAGCAGGAAAAGGAAGAGCTGAGAAGAGCATCAACTAAGAGCTGCTTAAAGAAAAAAATAGATGATAGATAGATGATAGACAGATAGATGGATGATAGTATATTCCAGGGAAATCCAAGGATGGAGGTCAAGCTACAGAGTTTTGGAAAGAGCACTAAAATTTGAACCAGACACCAGGAGGGCTGGTTCTGCATTGTCCTGCCATGGTGTGTCCATTTAGAAATCACAACTCTTTCCAGGGCCTTGGTTCCCCCATTGTAAATAGAAGAGGATGGGCCAACTGATAGCAAGGATTTATTCTATTTCTGAAATGCTTCTCTATTGGCTCTCACTTGGAGCTGAATTATAAACAGACAAGACTAAGGTTCCCACTGCCAGCTAGAGCCAAGGTGTGATGATAGGTCTTGTGCAATCACCTCCAAAACAGGGCTCTTGTTTGTGGGGGTTGGGAACTGCCTGGAAGTCATTTCAGTCATTGGGGCATGAGCTCACCCTTTCCAGACAGGCGATTTCTGTAAGCATTTAGTCTGGATTAACTGTGAGGTGCCAGTGGAGGGATTGGCCACAGAGCAGCTGTAAGGTTGACAGAAGTTTCTCAATGGGGAGCCATCATTCCACTGAGATCTTAGAGGCATTGTGTACAGAGTACTTGCAACATCCTGTTACAATCTGAAATCCACGCCCTGCACCCAGCTGGCAAGCTTTAGCCCATTGAAAGAAGTGAGTTTAAAGATAGACTTTTCATTTTATGACTGGTATATGTTGAAACAGGATGCTCAGCCCTCCGATGAGCTTTCTAAGGGCGTAGTCTGGAGTTTTCTGGGTTTTGTTTGTTTGGTTTTGGTTTTTAATCACAGATAGAGCACTAAAGGAGAAAATGTAGACAAACTGTACCTTTTTATTGCATTGCAGTTACTTGTAAAAATTAGGTTTTCAGATCTGCCTTCCTCTCTTGAATTCAAGTTCCTCGAGGGCAGGAAAGGAACATAATGAGTTTTTATATTATCTTTGCTTATCACAAAACCTGGTACAAAATATATATAGTCCCATTTATATTATTTGGAATGAAAATCAAACTCCTGTAATCTCAGAGAGTAAGGAACCTTGGAAATCAAATAATTCATACAACATCCATTTTACAAACTAGGAAACAGAAGCCAAGTTTTCATAATGATTTAGAGAAAGAAATAAAGCCAGAGAATAACACACTATTTTTAGTACTAAGTCCTGACGTTCAGAGGAAGCAGACACGAGGAATCACCTCGCCCCAGGTTCCAAATTCCCTCTGTGTGGAGGGTCAGCTGAAGAACTGTATCATTTTCAAAAGTAAAGAGAAGGATTCAAAAATAGAGAAGCAAGAAATGCTTTGCTTTTGTGCTGAATATACCTGAGTCTCAACAAAGAAACACATGTTTAGGAAGATAAACAAGCAAAGGAGGGAGTCCCAATGTACTGCTAACCATCTGTGTGACCTTACATACGTGATTAAACCTCCTCGGGTCTGCTTCTATTTCAGTAAAAGAGGAAGCATCATGCCCGGTATTTTATAATTCTGAAATTGCATGTTTATGAAATTTAGTATGAAGTGGCTCAAAGGGTCAGAAAGCTATGTGGTTCATTTTGAAATATGAATCCTTAGGAGGGAGCAAGTGAGCAATATGTCAAAATGTTTTATGTCTTCTCATTCTTAGAGCTTCTCTGAGTTATAGGTTTCTTCCAATCCCAATGTGAGGGGAGAGTGGAAGGACACATGAGCTTGCTGAGGCTTGATGCAGTCAGGCAGAAGCAAAAGAACTACATTTTCCTTGGAAACAAAGTGAAGAGTTTCCCAAACAAGGAAATCATGAAATTATGCAACATCCTTTTCTTGTCCAATCTCTCCATTCTGGTTTAAGTGATTCATAAATTTAGCTTCACCTTATCCTACCTCTCCTTCTGGGCTGATAGCTTTAACTTTGGAAAAGTTCGTGGTAAAGGTTGCTCTTGGATCTAGGTCCTAAACTCAGATCTGCTACTTTGTAACCCTGAGGAAATAATCTAAATCATTTGAGCCTTACTTTTGTTATTGATAGGCTGGAGAGATTCCCTACCTTAGGACAGATGATAAATAACTTCATATGGTTTTCAAAGTGATTAACCCATGTTGGATGTTTTGTGACTAGTAACCCACTTAAAAAAGAACCTGTATTTAGGAAATTGAAGCAGTCATCAAAAATCTCCCAACAAACAAGACCCCAGGGACAGATGGCTTCCAAGGGGAATTTTACCAAATATTTAAGGAAGAATTAATACCTATTCTCCTGAAACTGTTCCAAAAAATAGAAATGGAAGGAAAACTTCCAAGCACATTTTATGAAACCAGCATGACCTTGATCCCAAAACCAAACAAAGATCCCATCAAAAAGGAGAATTACAGACTGATATCCCTGATGAGCATAGATATAAAAATTCTCACCAAAATACTAGCCAATAGGATCCAACAGTACCTAAAAGGATTATTCACCACAACCAAGTGGGATTTACTCCTGGGCTACAAGAGTGGTTCTACATCCACAAATCAATCAATGTGATATAATACATTAATGAAATAAAGAATAAGACTATATGATACTCTCAATAGAAGCAAAAAAAAAGTATTTGATAAAGTACAGTGACTTTTCTTACTAAAACTCTTCACAGAATAGGAATAGAGGGTACTTATCTTAATATCATAAAAGCCATCTATGCAAAACTCACCGCAAATATCATTCTCAGTGGGGAAAAACTGAGAGCTTTTCCTCTAAGGTCAGGAACATGGCAGGACTGTCCACTATCACCACTGCTATTCAACATAGTACCAGAAGTCCTAGCCCCAGCAATCAGACAACAAAAAGAAATAAAAATAATCCTAATTGGCAAAGAAGAAGTCAAACTCTCACTCTTTGCAGATGATATGATACTTTATGTGGAAAACCCAAACGACTCTACCCCAAAACTGTTAGAACTCATATAGGAATTCAGTAAAGTGTCAGGATATAAAATGCACAGAAATCAGTTGCATTTCTATACTCCACCAAGACAGAATACAGAGAAATTAAGGAGTCCATCACATTTACATTGTACCCAAAACCAAAAGATACCTAGGAATAAATTTAACCAAAAAGGCAAAGAATCTGTATTCAGAAAACTACAGAATGCTCATAAAAGAAATTGAAGAAGGCACAAAGAAATGGAAAAATGTTCCATGTTCACGGATTGGAAGAATAAATATTGTGAAAATGTCTATGCTACCTAAAGCAATCTACTCATTTAATGCAATCCCTATCAAAATACCATCAACTTTTTTCAAAGAGATAGAATAATCCTAAAATTTGTATGGGACCAGAAAAGACCCCGAATAGCCAGAGGAATGTTGAAAAAGAAAACAAAATCTGGTGGCATCACAATTCCATACTTCAAGCTCTATTACAAAGCCACCATCATCAAGACAGTATGGTACTGTCACAAAAAACAGACACATAGATCAATGGAACAGAATAGAGAAATGGACCCTCAACTTTATGGTCAACTAATCTTCAACAAGGCAGGAAAGAATGTCCAATGGAAAAAAGACAGTCTCTTCAAAAAAATGGTGTTAGGAAAATTGGACATCCACATGGAGAAAAATGAAACTGGATCATTTCCTTACATCACATACAAAGATAGACTCAACATGGATGAAAGATTTCAGTGTGAGACAGGAATCTATCAAAATCATTGAGGAGTACACAGGCAACAACCTCTTCGAACTCAGCTGCAGCAACTTCTTCCTGGAAACATCACCAAAGGCAAGGGAAGCAAGGGCAAAAATGAACTATTGGGTCTTCATCAAGATCAAAAGCTTTTGCACAGCAAAGGAAACAGCAAAAGAAAAAGAAAACCAACAGAATGGGAGAAGATATTTACAAATGACATATCAGATAAAAGGCTAGTATCCAAAATCTATAAAGAACTTATCAAACTCAACACCCAAAGAACAAATAATCCAATCAAGAAATGGGCAGAAGACATGAACAGACATTTCTGCAAAGAAGACATCCAGATAGTCAACAGACACATGAAAAAGTGCTCCACATCACTAGGCATCAGGGAAATACAAATCCAAAGCACAATGAGATACCATCTCACACCAGTCAAAATGGCTAAAATTAACAAGTCAGGAAACGATGGATGTTGGTGAGGATGCAGAGAAAGGGAAACCCTCTTACACTGTTGGTGGGAATGCAAGCTGGTGCAGCCACTCTGGAAAACAGTAGGGTGGTTCCTCAAAAAGTTGAAAATAGAACTACCCTATGACCCAGCAATTGCACTACTGGGTATTCACCCCAAAGATACAAATGTAGTGATCCGAAGGGGCACATGCATCCCAATGTTTACAACAGCAATGTCCACAATAGCCAAACTATGGAAAAAGACCAGATGTCCATCAACAGAAGAATGGATGAAGAAGATATGGTATATATACGTATACACAGTGAAATATTATGCAGTCATCAAAAAATTAAAATCTTTTCATTTGCAATGACATGGCTGGAACTAGAGGGTACTATGTTAAGTGAAATAAGTCAATCAGAGACAGACAATTATCATATGATCTCACTGATACGAGGAATGTGAGAAAAAAGACAGATGATCATAGGGGAAGGGAGGGAAAAATGAAACAAGACAAAACCAGAGAGAGAGACAAACCATAAGAGACTCTTAATCTTGGGAAACAAACTGAAGATTGCTGGAGTGGTGGGGGTGGGAGGGATAGGGAGACAAGGTGATAGACATTGGAGAGGGTATGTGCTATGGTGAGTGCTGTGAATTATGTAAGACTGATGAATCACAAACCTGTACCCTTGAAACAAATAATAAATTATATGTTCATAAAAAAATAAGGAATCCTTACTTGCTATTAAATAGAGTTTTCAGGGGCGCCTGGGTGGCTCAGTGGGTTAAGCCGCTGCCTTCGGCTCAGGTCATGATCTCAGAGTCCTGGGATCGAGTCCCGCATTGGGCTCGCTGCTCAGCAGGAAGCCTGCTTCCCTTCCTCTCTCTCTGCCTGCCTCTCTGCCTACTTGTAATCTCTCTGTCAAATAAATAAATAAAATCTAAAAAAAATAAAAATAAAAAAAATAAATAGAGTTTTCAGTTTAGGATTACCACGTGTGTTTATTTCCTTGAGGATGGCTTTTTGTTCCTGATTCTTACGTGTGTGCATTTATTCATCCTGACTTTTGTCTTTCTTGACATTTAGCCAGTATAATTTTCGGTTAATGTCAAGGAGCTACTTTGATAGATAAATCTCCTGGATCAGAGGTAGGCAGAAGATTTCACTGAAGCCAATTCTTTCCCCCCTTACCTGTTGTTGCTTATAATTAGGAATCAATTAAAGGTACTTGTTTGGAAGTCAAAACTGTGTGGGCGTGTTGTATCTTGTACACAATAGGAAAATCGTGCGGCAAAGACATCAAATATTAGACTTATCATACAGGAAACAGTAGAAACAATGATTATTTAAAAAGGTAACAGATAAGCCTGGAAATCCCCAGAGGAAAGAGGAAACTGCAAAAAGTAACATTGCAGCTTTACAAAAGAGTCAATTAGAATACCTTGACGTGAGCAATGATTTAATGATTTAATAAGCATGATTTAAAAATCAAATGCAGGTTTGATATAGCAAAACAACATGAATTGATAAATCAGAAGTTTTACAGAATGCAACATAAAGATAAAACAATAAGCAAACTAAGGAGGAAAGAAAAGAAACATAGACTAGGAAGCTTAATATATGCTTGATTAGAATTCCACAGGAGGAGAAAGAATGGAGAAGAATCAGTATTGGAAGAGAAATCGAGCATTTTTCAGAACAAATGAGAAGAAGCAACACACAGACAGAAGCCAACTAGGTTTTGAATAAAAGAAAAAGAGAACCGTACCCAGACACATCACAGTGAAACACACACAAAAAAATATGAAACTAAAATAAAATCTCAAATCAGTGAGAGAAAAGACAGATTGACCTCAAAGCATACAGACAGAAAAAACAAACAAACAACAACAAAATATCATCAGAGAGGACTATACCCAGCTAAAATAGATTTCAAGAATAAAGGTGAAAACAATATTTTCAGAGAAATTAATATTTTAAAAGTTTACAACCAGTTCTTCAGCAGTAGAAATTCTGAAGGATTTATTTCCAGCAACTTTTCACTAAATGGATAAACTGAGCTGCAAGAAGGAAGGACAGGAAAATTTTGAACCTAAATGAACATTGTATATAACACTAACACTATGCTTGCTTGGGTAAGAAAGGTAGAAATACAAAACGTATAATAATTTATAAGATTTTTTTTCCCCAAAATTTTATTCATTTATCTCAGAGAGAGAGAGTGAGCAAGCAAGAGAGAGAGAGAGAGAACACAAACAGGCAGAGGGAGAGTGAGAAGCAGACTCCTCTCTGAGCTGGGAGCCCCATGCAGGGCTTGATCCCAGGATCCTGAGGTCTGTGGATTCTAGTAACTGCTCTCTTCTCTCATTCTTTTTTTTTTTTTTTAAAGATTTTATTTATTTATTTGACAGAGAGGTCACAAGCAGGCAGAGAGGCAGGCAGAGAGAGAGGAGGAAGCAGGCTCCCTGCTGAGCAGAGAGCCCGATGCGGGGCTCGATCCCAGGACTCTGAGATCATGACCTGAGCCGAAGGCAGCGGCTTAACCCACTGAGCCACCCAGGCGCCCCTCTTCTCTCATTCTTTAGGGGCAAGTGTTGAAACAGAGCCCCTTCCTTAGAAGCTTTTTGGTTTTCCTTAATCCTTCCCACTACTTTTCAAACAGTCCCTTTAAAAGTAAACTCACATCATATGATGCTAATTTGAATTGTGTCAGCTGGAAATTGTTCACTAACATAAACTTTATAATAGAGGAAAGCATAATAATTTAAAAAGATCCTGAGGTAGGTAAGAAAAGAGAAAAAGAAAAATAGGCAAGTAAACAAATTTTTTAAAATTATAATAAATATATTAAATTAAAGTCCAAGTGTAAATGAATTAAATGATGGTTAAGAGAGCAAGGATATCAGAATATATGTACTTTACAAGTATTTTCAACATCTATAAAGGTACACAGAAAGGACAGAAAAGTGTTATGTAAATCGGCATGGAAAGAAAGCTGGCGTATTTATACTGCATTCAAAGGTTTTTCAGGCGAAAATAAGCCTTACTAGTTGTCATGGTCACTTCAAAATGATAAAATGTTTAAAAAAAAACCTAGCTATTTTTAATTTAAGATGTATCTAAAATATTATCACAAAATATGTGAAATGAAGCTGGTAGACTCCCAAGTGAAATACACAAACCGACCATGACATTGGGAGATTGTAACATTCCAATCCTAATAACTGACTGAGAAAGGAGGCAAAAATCATATTTACACAATGTTTGAGGAACTTGATTGAAAAATGTGTTCTGATGCCCCAGTATCAAACACTATATTTAATAATTGCTTATTTGACATTCTTTTGGCATATAACTGTTAATAATGGGCAGTAAAATTCACCTCAGTGAAATTCAGAATTAAATCACACAAAGTATGTTCCCTTTCCACATTAAATTTGGAAATTAAGAAATATGCACCTAGGGGCACCTGGGTGGCTCGGTGTCGGTTAAATGTCTGACTTTGGCTCAGACCATGATCTCAGGGTCCTAGGATTGAGCTCCATGTCAGGCTCCCTGCTCAACGTGGAGTCTGCTTTTTCCTCTGCCCCTTGCCCTGCTCATGCTTTCTCTCTCTCTCTCTCTTTCAAATAAATAAATGAAATATTTTTAAAATAAAGAAAAGAAATATATGTCTAGTTGGCACTTAGTTGAAACCAAATCATGAGGAAAGACCAAGAATATTTTTAATTAAGCAAGAACAGAATACAACATGAAAAACGAAAATGTGACAACTTAGCCAATTAGAGGGAAAACTTATCTCTTTAACTGTGTACTGGAAGAGAAAACGTGCTGAAAATTAGGGTGTTGAATATAAATATCAAGAATTTAGGTAATAATAAATCTTGGTGAGGATGTGGAGAAAGTGGAGTCCTGCATCACTAGTGGGAATGTAAAATGGTACAGTCCCTTTGGAAAACAGTTTGGCAGTTCCTTAAGTGGTTAAATATGGCATTATCATATAATTGGCAATTCCACTTCTAGGTGTTTTCCCAAGAAAAATGAAAGCATGTGTCTGTATTAAGACCTGTGCATGAGTGTTCTCTTTATCCATGGTAATGTACTTCCCATCACCAAAAACTGGAAGGAACCAAATAGCCATTGAAAGGTGAGTGGATACTAATAAGAAGATATCTCTACAATGGAATATTATTCATAAATTTAAAATAAAATGGAATAGAGGTACAGCTACATTATGGATGGACCATGAAATAGTACAGTAAGCGAAAGAATTTGGTCACAAAGGACTACATATCGTATGATTCCATTATGTGAAATGTATAGATTAGACAAATATAGAGAGACTTATTTACTGAATGCATACTAAATACTTGGTATTATTCTGAAGTAGCTCAAACAATTATAAATTTTAGCATTGTCCTCTCTGTCTCAAGTGAGCAATACAATAATTTTTAAGTGCCCATGCACGCGCGCGCATGCGCGCGCGCGCACACACACACACACACACACACACACACACTATGACAAATGTCAAGAAAAACAGCCCTATAAAAAGATAATATTTTAATGACAGTATGTCCCCTGTGATAAGGTCTAGCTCCTTTGGAGGTGGACATTACCATTATTATTCCCATTTGACAGATAAAGAAAACTAAAATCCATTGATGCCAACTAAGTAACTTGCTGAAGGTCCAAACAGCTGGAACATGGAGAAGCTGGGGCTGGAACAAGGCAGGGAGCTTTGAGAGCAACGAGCAGCTAAACCTAATTGTGCCAATGTAGTTAGGGAACTCTCCTCTTCCTTTCTTTTCAAACATTTTTTAAATAAAAAAAAAAAAAGTAGTATCCAGCATGTAGCATATAGCATATACATCCATTGAATGAATGAACATTACACTCTGATATGGTTCATATTACTCCTTTAGGAAAGGAAATTACTTGTAGATTGGCTTAAAATACATAAAACTCATGGATTAAAGCTGGATTTCGTTCTTCTCTAAGGAAGCCCTCCCCAACAGACAGATTTAGGAGGTATGTTACCTCTTAAAAGAACTTTGAGTCTATGTGTTATTGCTACTGTCATCCTTATGACTGTGTTTCAAGGCCCCTCCTCTAGGGCTGACTTCAGATACAGGAAGCACCTTCCCACCATTGCCTACTCAGCTGGGCAAGGCAATGGCAGTGTGACAGTGTAGACACATGAACCAACTAGAAATACACAGATACATGGAAGCCAATGACTTGAGTCTTCTACCTTGATAGAACATCCAGGAGAAGAAAGACTTTACTTTTACAGAATATCATGAGATACCATTCCCTCATTTTAGAGTTTTATAACTTCTTCCTTCAGGGTCCAAAAGAAATTAAACTCCAGTGTCCTAAGGCAGTAAACCGGGGATTCAAACACTTGGTGGGCTTAATTGTGTGCTCCTTACCTCTAGTTTCTAATGCAGTAAGTCTGGGGTAGGGTTCTGACAATCAGCATTTTTATCAAGTTCCCAGATGAAATAATGCCGCTGTGTATGGGGTGACATTGGACCGTGGACCATGCCGTAAAGCATACGTTGCATACAAAGTATTAAATCTCTCTTCTATGCATTTCACACTGTATTTATGAATAACCATTGGAAGAACTGAGAAAGCAGCGACTGAAATAATTTTCTGTGTTCTGTCGTTCAGGGGAGAGAGGCTGCTTCTGAAAGGCTGCATAACCAACCTAGGGTTCTCTCCTGGTCTCCAGACTCACATGCCCAACTCTGTACTCAACATGTCCGTTTGGATGTCTATTGGGGATCTTAAAAGTAATAGGTCCAAAACTGTACTCCCCCATGTTTGTAAAATGACTCTCTCTTTTTTTTTTCTTTTAACAATTTCAAGGGTTCTAGTGAATCTCAGATTTTTTTTTCCCAGTTGCTTAGACCAAAAATCTTGCAGTTCAAGTTAACTATGTTCTTTCTCTCAAACTCTATATTAAGTCACATCCTGTCAAATACAGAGAATCTGATGACTTGTCTTAATTGGTCTTTTTTCTTCGACCTGTAGCCCATTCTGAATGTTCTGTCCCGAGTTTCCCAGGGCTTTCTTTCTACACCACTCAGAAGGAAATGCCAAGTCCTGGCCGTGACTCACTCAGCTTCTCTCCTCATTGATTCCTCCCCAGCCCTGAGGACTTGCTTTCTGGTCCTGGGAGGAACACACAGCTCTGCTCCTGCCTTGGGAGCCTTTGTCCTTCCTGGAATGCACTTCCTTTGGACATCCTCCCAGCTCCCTCCCGCTAGGTACCTCCCTAGTTCAGTCCCTCCTGGAAAGTAGGGGGTGGTGGGCATTGCAGTTCCCACCACCTTCCTTGACCACCCCATACCCATATAAAACAGCAAGTTCTTCCTCTTACTGATTTTTTTTTTACTCTGCTTTGTCATTTTCCCCCCTAAGCCATCACCTGCCATACTTTATTTTTATTTGATTATTACTTATCTCCTGCCACTAAAGGTTTTATGAAAGCAGGGACTTTTTTTTTTTTTTTATAATCTTATCTTCAGCATCTAGAACTGCTCCTGGCAAGTAGGAGGTTCTCTTCAGTTTCTGAATAGATGAATTTTAAAGATCAAAAGGCCAAGGCTCAGAGAAGGGAAGGGACTAGCTCTAGGACATAAATGGAATCAGAGTAGAGGGAAGTCCACCTTCACCGGATCCCAAGCTGGTATTTTTTTATTAAACCCATGCCAGCTTTGGGGATCTTGTGCTTTCAGGAAAGAAGTGTGACCTCTGCTTGAACTGAGAGAACTCAGGCTGAAAATAACCATGGGTCATGGCCTTCCCTGAACCGTCTTCCTTCCTGTAAGGCCTGAGGTTCCCATAGCCTCTCCCCAGAGGACATTAGCGACGGGGTGTGTATTTGAGGGTCCCTGGGAAGACAAGAGCTCGCATTCCTAAGGATATGAAAGAGGTCCAGTCCCAGGGCCTACCATGTGACTTGAGGAAATGGCCTGGCTGATATTTCTAGAAGGACCAGGTCACAGGAGTCATGTTGTTACTTGGATTTGTCTTCTGTTCATGATTGGGACATTGCTGGCAAGAAGCACAACTTGCATGATTCACAGTCAGCCCAGGGTCTAAATCCTGCCCAGATACTCTGTCTTGTTCCAGGGCTGCCTTAATCATCTCCAGTAATGTGTTTATTCATTCAACGATTATTTATTTCACACCTACTCTGTGCTCCACACTAGACTATGTGAGCGCTCCTGACACGTTCGGGGCCATATAGACATGCTACCTGGCCTCCAAGGCTTTAACAAGCTTGGTATCCATCCCATTGATGAGTAACATTGGGAATTTCCACTCTAATGTAGAACATAAAAGAATCAGAACTTGGAGAAGAGAAAAGAGATCCCAGAAACCCCAATATGACCTCACAGCTCTTGCTTTATGGATGAAGAAACTGAGGCTCAGAGACTGTGCCTTTTATGTCCTTGAAGAGTGAGCAGAGGATGGATAGTGCATTTGCACCCCAATGCACGCACACACTGTCAGCCTTTTTTTTTTTCATTTTGCGATGTGAATCTTGCCTAATTTGTAATAATTAACCTGCTGTGTAGCACGCATGTGTATAACATGTACAGCAGACTAAAGCTGACGATGATGGTTTAGCAGTAAGGATAGTAAAACGGTGCAGTGTTGAGATCCTCAAGAGTCTGGCAACCAATGGTGGTAGTGGGATTGGTCTGCTGAACCTCTTGAAGATCCCCAGCATCTCAGGATACAGAGAACTCCTTCTCCTGAAGCCACATCCTAGCCACACTCTCACGTGTGCTGGAGATGGAGAGGAAGACCGACAAACCAGGAAGGAAACAGAAAGCCCACCTCGCCATGCAGGCATCCACCAACAGAAACCCTTGTCTGGCCTCCCACTCTCCACTTCACCCTGTTTGCTACAAACTTATAGTCTGCTCCCTTCCTTCAAGAGAATGATAGATACCTGAGGGAAACTCAGAGCCTTAAAAAACACCAAGCACTTCCACAACCTACTCCCACTTAGAGAAGAGGAAAGTGCTCCTGTTTCTTCCCTTTTCTGAACTTCTCTAAGTGCTAAGCAAAGTCACAGCATCACTTTCTCTCCACTCTACCAGCCGGAGCAAGTCATAATGTCAGGGTCGTTTCAAGTCAATATTTTTTTCGGTGCAGGGTTTCCTAGGAAGTGTTCACTCTGTGGCTTCTGCTGGGGATGTGGGCATAGGGGGTGGGTTGGTGCAAGTCACTTGGAGAAACCCGAGCCCTAAATGTGATAGATTGAGACAGTGTCCCGAGGTTGTGTTGAGAAGGATTCTGAGGCCTCGTGTCAGCTCTGTTGAAAAGTGTGTCACAATCCATCGCTGATGTTGGTGTGGATGTGTGGGAGGATAGGGGAGGAGTGGCACCACTGGGCCAGCTGGTTCCCACCAACGGTCTGCTCTGAGCCAGCACTGCAGTCGGAAAGGCCTGGAAGACTTTCCTGCCACAAAGAACATGCCAGCCCAGGATAGAGAAGCCTGTCCTTGCACTCTCAGAGGGGCACGCAAGATGCCCACCTACATGTCTCTGCACTGCAGTCTGGTTTGCACTGTGGGATGGGAAGCAGTGTTATTCACACTGGGGGCCAGATGTTACTGATCCCTTCCCAGGCTCTCTGGGCAAGAGCAGATTTTAGCCACTCAAAGCTCAGATCCACAGCCTCCATATGTATGGTTCCTAAGACTCATCTGCTTGAGGGGGTCCTGGGGTCTATCCCGTCTCCTCTCCCACCTGCCTTCCATAATTGTCCTTCTCTGCAACTAAGATACACCCATTTGGGAACTTTTTGTTGTGTCTTATCCCAAAGTATAAAAATATTCCAGACTTAAAAAAAGGCGTACTTTGGAAATGTGTCTCTCTGAGGGGAGCACTATGTCAGTGCAAAGTAGAGAGCACCATAAGAAACACCAAAGCCTTCCTGAGTCTAGTTGACAAACTTGCTGGAAGGCCACGTGGCTGTCCTCCTCCCTCCCTCTCCCTGCATGTCTCTCTTTCTCTTTGTGAGAGCAAGAATTGGGAAGTACGTTTTGACAGACCATTTTTATTTGAAGTTTTAAAAGGAGGCCAAATTTCTTTTCCAATTGGTATTATGGTGGACATCTTCTAGAGATCGAGTGAGCTACATCTACAGATCCAAGGTTCTCATTAAAATATATTTCCATTTCCACCAGGGTGTCTGGCTGGCTCAGTTTATTAAGGGTCTGATTCTTTGTTTCAGCTCAGGTCATGATCTCAGAGTAGTGGGACTGAGTCCTGTTTCGGGCTCTACGCTCAGTGTGGAATCTGCTTGTCCCTCTCCCTCTGTGCCTCCTCCCATGTGCTCTCTCTTTCTCTCTCAAATAAATAAATAAAACCTATTTTCACAGGGATGCCCAACTGACTCAATTAGGAGAGCGTGTGACTCTTAATCTCAGGGTTCTGAATTTGAGCCCCACATTGGGTGTAGAGATTACTTAAAAATATAATTTTAATTATATATATACATATATATACATATATATATGTACATATATATACATATATATATATAATTTCCACAATATATGCTAACATAACTACCTATTTAAGGATAACATTTACATTAACGTTTACAACTATTTGAACTTACAAAAAATATTCAAGATGCCAGCATAAAGATGCGTGACGATATACGTAGTAGTCAGTTTCCAGTGATGCTCGCCTCCTAGTATCCACACTCTTTGTCATCTCCTCACACACCAAGTCAAAGCTGGTTGTCTGACCAACAGTGTTTTATGGAGGTGACAGTGTGTGACTTTGAAGCGAAGTCATTAAAGGCATTGTGACTTATCCTTGCTCTCTCAGGACACTTGATAATGTTGACAACCAATAGCTAACAGTTTCCGGGCTCTTTCATTCCTTCACATTAGGCAGGGAATGTGCTCAGCTGCTCCCAGGGGTGTCGTGGCAGCCAGAAGAGCGTAAGTCCAAAACACGCCATACTGAGTTTTCGATACGAAGAGGCATGTCAGGACAAATGAAGGGTGAACCCACTAGGAAAACTAAACTCTGTGTTTGCAAAGCAGATGGAGAAGCCTCCTGGAAATGAGGGAAGGGAGAAGCCCATTGATGTGTCCTAATTACAACCAACTTGAAATGGGCTCATAGGGCAGTTCAGAAGCAGAGACAGAGCCTGTTTTGACATTGGAGCCCTGAATCTGCTGGGTGACAGAGCAGATCTCAGAAAGGTGCTGTGTCTGGATGGCCAGCTCCATGCTTCTCAGAATCTAACATCCAACGTTCCAATTATAGACCGCATACAACGTCTTCTCGACGTCTGTCATTATGGACCGAGATTCCTTCACGTCAGTTGCAACCTTAAAAATGTGTTTCAGAGCAGCCAGTTTTGCAGAGCTTGTTCAGGGAACAATAACCTCTCCCACACATGCCCACTCGCTTCTCCTTCTGCAGCCCAGGGGGAGGGTACGACAGCTGCCCTGTACTCACATAAAGCACACCTCTTATAGTCTGAATCAATAGAGATACTAAGATTAGACCTAGTGAATCAATTAATTGCAACCTAATCAAACCAAGTTACTCAGAAAGTCATTCAGTTTCTGTACTAAGCCACCTAGTTTGGGACAAATAATAAGGATATTGGATTGAGGATGTCTTTGCATTTCTGCACTACATGATGTGTTCATGTCTTTAGGAAACACAAAACAAAACAAGCTTTCAAAGGAAAGCTACCTGTCTCACTGCAATCTTTGTGAACATGGCTAACAACATTGGCTGCGATGTTAATGGCATCTTTTGCCTTACTATTGTTAATTCAATGTCACATTAGTGTAGCTTCTACATAATCATATGAGAAAAGTAGTATTACCCCCACTTCATGGATGTGGGACCGTGACTTACAGACATGGCATATGGTGGTACAGGTTGTGCATTGCCCAAGTTCAGGAAATCCTTTGCCCAAAGTCACAGAGACAGCTAGTGGGAAGGACAGCAGGTGAACCCATCTTGGCCTGTAATCAAAGTCCTTTTTTTTCACTGAGTCAGACGTCCCTCTGCTGTTTTGTGTTCCTTACACAAGGAGGTTTCATTGACAAGGGAGATAAGCGTGAGGGTCCAAGAGAAACAACAGAACTTTTGAAAAAATGAACTCATCCTGAGCTTTTCCACAGAAAAAACGAGGATTCACAAGAGGGTGGGGGTAAGCCGGGTGGCAGGAGGGCGGTCACAGGCTGTGGGGTTATTTGAGCTGGAAGGGAGGATTTAATGTTAAGCAGGTTGGGGACAGAAGGAAGCGATTGGTGTCAGTGGGGAAGAATTCCACTGAGACAGCTGCAAAAGCAGTTGAGGCCATGTGTGATCTGGAATCTGTTTGCTTCATGTTGGATTTGACTAGACATGTGTTTGAGGCCATCCCTGCTGAAAAAGAACCCCACACATGTGCGACCAGGAATGAAAGGGTGGAATGCCACATTGAGGCGACATGTGTGTCTGGCACCGACTGGGGGACAAGGAAGGACATTGGGTTCCCACTGCAAACGCAGGCAGACAGCTCCCAGGCAGGGTTACCTTCCCCACGAGGCCAGGGTGGCTCCCTCCGCGGGTGCAGGGAGGGCTGGGGGTCTGCTCCTGGTCTCTGGACTTGCAGACAGGACCATCCAGACTTACTGGCAACATATCCACGGCAGAAATACAACCTCGTCGTCTAGAACATGTCACAACCCTTCGTGTGAAGCTACAGCCCTACTTCCCATTAGCGGGATTCAACGCGATGATGTCTCCCATCTAGGACGCCAGAGATTGTAAGGCTCCCTGGGTTTTTTGCGAAGCATTTTGTGTTTTTCTTTCCTTCTTTCTTTTCTTTTCTTTTCTTTTTTTACCAGCCACCCTCCACCCTTAGGTTTCCTTACACATTTAGACATTTACAGTAAACAGGGATTAGCCTCAGCGAACCAATAGTGGCTAGCAGATGGTTCTAATTAACAACATGTTAAAGAGAAAGGATTTAAGAGGAACGTGGAGACGATTTACACAGACCGGTGACACTTGCACAGACCACGCGGGGCCATGCCTGCCTCCACCCAGCCTCGCCTCCTTCTTCATGTAGGCTTTCCTTTCTTTGTCCAATGAAGCCGTTCAGATTCACAGGGCAAAACAATTATTCTATTTGTTTTGGGCACTTTAAAATCTATGTGTAAAAGAAGAGAAACAAATACAGAGAGAATAGAAAATACAAAAAAAAAAAAAAAAAAGAATATAAAATATAAAGGATATGTCCTGCATGCTTTGTTAAGCTTTGATGATATCTCCAGTATAGAAGAATGACAGTCATTGGGATGCGTAATTTCATAGGCCGACGTGACTAGGTCATGGGTTCCCCAGATGGCTGCTTAAACATCATTTCTGGGTGTGTCTGGGAGGCTGTTTCAGGAGAAGATTAGCACTCAATTGGTGGCCTGAGTAAAGCAATGCCCCCCCCCCCCCGCACCTGGCCGAGTGCCAGTAGGGATCATCAAGGCCCCATAGGGCCTAAATGAAACAAAAAGGTAGACAAAGGTTGAAGTTGCTTTCTGCCTGACTTCTGAGCTTCTCCTGCCCTAAGCGCTCCTGGTTCTCAGGACTCGAATCCATACCATTGGTTTTCCTGCTCCCAGGGATGTAGCTGAACATGGGACTTCTCAGCCTCCGTAATTGTGTAAGCTCATTCTTTATGATAAAGCTATTATCTATATTATAATATAATAATTATATTCTCTATTATGTTAGAAAGTTATCAAAAAATTGCTTAACCTCTCTGGCAGGGCCAAATTATCCACTGGGCAGAGGAAACACAGGGCTGAGCCTTCCAGGGACCACAAAATGTTTTATTTCTTCTTAAAAAATCAGAAGGAAAAAAAATGAGCTTTTTTTGGGTCAAAGAAAATGTTCTAATACATAATATTTGTTTTGATGACTATACGGCATAAAATAATAACTTTTAATAATTTCTTATAGATAAAGAAGCCTATGAAGGCCCAAGTGCCTGGGGTCCAAGAAAGTCATAATGCAACGTCGTTCTCTGAACCCTAGTTGCCTTATTTGTATAATGGGCTTGAATATGATGAGGGTTTCCTATGATAGTTTTCTCAGCCTCACAGATGTTTGTAAGATATTGACAGAGAGGTTTATCCCAACAGTTATTTTACCAGCTTCTGGAGGTTCCCTTATGTGGAAAGCTTATTAGTTTGGGAATCAAACAAACGTGGTTCAACTCATGGCGGTCAGCTGTTGATCTGCTGTGGGAGTTAGGGCGTATCACTCAACATTGACCCCAAGTTCTTCATCTATAGTGTGTAAAGTGGGGAAACAAGTATTTGTCTTTCAGAGTTGCTTTGAGAATTAAAAGTAACAGAAACAAAGGACATAGCACAGGTACCTAACCCCTGGTAGGGGCTCAATAATAATAAATATTCAATACTACTACTATCATCAATTTTTATCAGTTTTGGTTTGAAACTTATCAGCTGATCACTTCTTGGCCTTTTGACTAAGATCAAGTGTGAAACTTATCAGTGGAGCGGGATTAACTACCTTACACTGAACATCTGCTTCAGCAAATTACTGAAAAATAAAATTGGGGGAAATGAATGAAAACAATCAACAATCTGAGAGACAGCATTTTTTATTTCCTATAACCATTCTTTCTCATTTATTTTTTAAAATAGTTTATTCATTTATTTATTTGACAGACACAGAGAGAGAGCTCAAGCAGGGGGAGCAGTGGAAGGAGAGGGAGAAGCAGGCTCCCCACTGAGCAGGGAGCTGACCAGGGGCTTGATCCTAGAACCCCAGGATCATGACCTGAGCTGAAAGCAGACACTTAACAGACCGAGCCACCCAGGCACCCCTATTTTTCTTAAGTGGAATGAAATTTGGTGACTCTGAAGTTATTCCTTCTTTTATTCAGTCACTAGATCAAACAAAGTAAAAATGCTAGAACTTAGAAGAATATTATTAAGAAAGAGGTAAGAAAGCTAAAGGAATGAATTTATTCCATCTATATCTTGTAGGGACTGAATTATGTTCCCTCCCAAAACCACATGGTGAAGCCTGAACCCCAGTGTGGCTGTATTGGGAGGTAGGGCCTTGAAGAAGGTAAGCAAAGTCAGAATGGATCATAAGGGAGGGGCCCTAATATGACAGGACTAGGGTTCTTACAAGAAGAGGAAGGGGCACTGAAGCTTTTCTTTCTACACATGCGCAGAGGAACGGCCATGTGGGGACACAGCAAGAAGCCATGGTCTACAAGCCAGGAAGAGGGCTTTCGCCAGAATCCACATTCACTAGCATCTTGACCATCGATTTCCAGCATGTGAAAGTATGAGAAACACACTGTTGTTTAAACCACCCATCCTGCAGTATTTTGTTATGACGCCTGAGCTGACAAAGACGGGACCAGAGACATCAGCATCTGACTATGTCCCTGCACCAAGAAGGGACAGAAAAGAGTCATGGGGTGGGTGGGGGGAGGGGTTGGGACCATCATCCTTGCGAAGCTCTGTGGCGGTATGCTCTCCAGATGAGAGCTGACAGCAGGAGATGCTGACATGGGAGGCTCTTTGGGGCAAGAGTTATGACGCAGAAACTGCAGAGGCCAGGGGGATGGTGTGAAGCCAGAAGGGCTGGGGAGGCTTGAAACTCCCATGATGGGCAGCAGAGTGAGATCTGGCAGTGGGCACGCCAGGGCAGGCAGGACTCTGGTGACAGCGAATCCATCATTGTATTCTGGGACATCCCTTTCATTCCCTGGTTTCAACTTCTCAGATATTTGTTGCCTCAGTAATTACTGGATGGTTTTCTTTCTTTCTTTTTTTAAAATTAAATTAAATTAAATTTATTTTCAGTGTTCCAAAATTCATTGTTTATGCACCACACCCAGTGCTCCATGCAATACTTGCCCTCCATAATACCCACCACCAGGCTCACCCAACCCACCACCCCTTCCCCCTCCAAAACCCTCAGTTTGTTTTCTGATCTGGCTTTTCTAGTTTTGCACAGCGAGAATGTTGGTCTGTTACTTCTAGCATTGCAAGAAGTCGAAGCCGGCAGACAATGTATTTCGAAAGACGGGGTTTGTAAAGGAAAAGTACCTAATAGACGAGAATTCCACAGTGTACACAGACAGGATAATAATGAACGCCATGGACTTTTCATAGCTTATGAATCTCCGTATTCCTTAATCCGAATTCCTGACACATACTTTTGACTGCTTCCATGATAAGAAATGGCTTTTAATAACGACGCCAGGTGGCGAAATGAAGCCAGCAAAAGCTACTGAATAAAACCATCAGCTTCTCCTAGCGGCCCTATGTCCTGCCCACTAGGTAATGTTAGGGACTCTCTTCCCATCTCTGAGCTTGGCTTTTCTCCCCTCTCCTAGCATTTGCTCTACTAAGATTTATATCCAAAAGCACCGACGGGGATTTCCTGACATAGTTTGCATACTTCATAGGCATTATTTCCCTCGGTTCTTCTCAAAAGGGCTTTAGTGTCTTGTGTCTGTCCCCCGTGGCCACTCATTTACGTGAGCCCTATCACACTTTTTCATTTTTATGATTACAATTTTGGAGGGAACAGGCAGTCCTGATATTTCTTTCTCTCCTGTTATAGCTGAATATTATTTATTATTTAGATTTAGAAGCTAAACCCTTTTGCAATAAAGTCATTTCAGGGCACACACACAAGGTTAAAAGCTTTAGGTCAAATACACAGAACTATAAAAATAAACAGCTAGAGTACACAGTAGAAATATTATTTAAGGAAAAGTGGTGACTTCAACATAGTGGCCCTTTCAGTGAAAGTCACTTGGAAAGATACAAAGATGAATGAATCTCATGGAAATCAACCAGTTGTTTAATTAAGGAATTGGAAAAAACCCACCCCTCAGAATTTGCTTCAAAATTTTGGTTAAGCCGAATAGGGCAGGCAGCCAGACCCTAAACGATGCAAGTGTTCATTCATGTTTCTCAAAGCAGAGACTTGAGAAGAAAACACACACATCGCAGAAAAGCCAGGGGCGAACTTCCCTCAGTGAGACCGCACTCAGGTCTTCCAGACGAGGGGTGGGGACACCATCTGCCAAGTAACTAATTGGGAAGTCAACTACATTTTTCTCAGCCTCTCAGAGAAGATGGACCCCTCTCTCCTTTGCACTCCTTCTAGTTCCTATCGAAGCTTTTCTTGAGAAATTTGAAAGGCTTGACTTGATTTTCTCTTCACAGGTCCATGTCTGCCCTGGCTCTGAGCTTCGTCCAGAGGGGACTGGTCTGCAATGTTTCTGTGTGCACAGTTCTTGGCCCATGTAACCTGCCATCCATATTTATTACATGAATGGACAAATGAAAACTGGATGTGGGCACTCGTCCACCGGAGATGCTTTTTGCGAAGTTAAAATTATTAGGTAGGATGTTTGCGTTTCAGCTACCCATGAAGCTTTGAAAACAGGAACTCACCCAGGAGAATTGAAACAAGCCCAAAAACTGGGGCTGTTTGCATTTTAGCTCAACCAAGTGGCAGGGCTGCCCTGGCGAGAGTCTAAACAGAAAATGCAGACCAGCACCGGAGAGAGTTCCAGAGGCAGCCCATAGGGAACCAGGTGGTCTGAACCATCACATTAGGCTGGAACCCAAGTCCTGTAGCACTCCAGTTTTTCCAGCTTAATTTCAGAGTTCCAGGGTATTCATCCAACAAAGACTCATTCATAGACTCCTGCTGACTGGAGAGACTGTAGAAGAGCCCTACTCTGCAGGGAGGTAAGGCCTCTCCCTTTTGGAATCAGGGTGGTAGGAGCATACTTTCCACGGCTGACGGTCTGGGTTTGATTTTACCTATTTATTTCCCAGCCATGATCTTAGGTGAGTCACTTTGTGCCTCAGTTCATGCATATATGAAACAGGGATAACATGAGTACCATGCTCATAAGCTTGTTGTAAGCAAGCACCTAAAACATTTAGCTCAATGCTCAGTGTGTGATGAGCTGTCTGTAAGTATTTGCCTTTATTATTATTATGTATGTATCTGCTTTCCTAATAGTTGTCTTCCTCTTCCTCCTTCTTCATTGTTATGTAATGCCATGATTTGAATGTTTGTGTCCCCCCAAAATTTGTGTGTTGATGCCTAACCCTCAAAGATAATGGTATTCAGAGGTTGGGCCTTTGGAAAGTGCTTAGACCATGAAGGTGAAGCCCTCATGGATGGGATTAGTACCTCATAAAAGAGGTTCCAGAGAGATCCCCAGTCTCTCGTGGGAAGGCACAGCAAGAGAGCACCATCCATGAAGAAGGAAGAGGGTTTTCTCCTGTAGGTAACCATGCTGGCAACTTGGAGACATCCAGCCTCCAGAGCTGTGACCTGTAGGTTTCTGTTTCTGTAAGCTACCCAGTCTGTGATATGTTGTTATGGCAGTCAGAACAGACGAAGGCAGTGGTCAATATTTAATATGCAAAAACAGTTAAGGATGTTGGTGTCATTATTTCTATTTTGAAGATGAGGACACAACCTCAGTGTAGAAGGGGAATCTACCAAAGGCCAGGCTATAAATAAAGAGGAGAAATGGAATGAGAACTTAAGCCTTCCTAAGGCGAGACTCTGCTGTAATTCTATCCTTTCCCCACTCTCCGGGGTTCTTTCCCCATCACTGATGATTCGTCACTGTCATCCTTGGCTGGACTGTTGGTTTTCGGGAGGTAACAGGACTAAACCCATTCTCTGGTCTAATGAAGCCTCCAGATTGATCTGAGAACTGTCTTGTAAATTTCTCACCTACATGGGCCCTGAAAGACTTTAGTGAATTTTTCTACAAAGAATACTTCACGATAAAACTTCTCCTCTCGCAAATCATTATAGTTAAAACAAAGTGTAGTCTAATTCACTATAAATGAGGCACTGAGGAAAGACTCCAATCCATCAGGCGATATCAACACATCCAGGACCAGCTCACTATGAAAATCCGGCAGTTGCTTTGCCTGTCTGGATCTTGGGGTCTCTAAATGTAAAAGTGAGGAAATTGGACTCATGAGACATAAGGAACCTTTCTAGTCTAACATTTTTTTTTTAAGATTTTATTTATTTATTTGACAGAGAGAAATCACAAGTAAGCAGAGAGGCAGGCAGAGAGAGAGGAGGAAGCAGGCTCCCTGCTGAGCAGAAAGCCCGATGTGGGGCTCAAACCCAGGACCTGGGATCATGACCTGAGCCGAAGGCAGCGGCTTAACCCACTGAGCCACCCAGGCGCCCCTCTAGTCTAACATTTTAAGACATTGTCTTCAGTTCATTCTGTCATTGTAGACCAGTATTGCCCAGGAGAACTTTCTGCAAGGCTGGTCGTATTCATCACTTGTAGGTTTCACATGGTGGCCACTAGCCACATGTGGCTCTTGGCAACCAAAATGGAGCTAGTATCACTGAGGAAATGATAGCCCCATTCGGGGCTAGTGTCTACCATAAGGAATACCACTCTGGTCTAGACAGTTGCTGAGATTTGAGAATATTCTCTGTTCAAGACATTGGATCAAACATAAAAGTGATGGAAGTGTGAAAAGAAAAGCAGCGGCAATAAAACACACCCACTTTGCTCAAGGATCATGAAGTCTACGGCAGATCAGTCAAGTCTGACCGTACCATTCAGGACATCTGAGGGCTTTTTGCTGCTCTCAACCCACCTCTGAACTCCTTTCAAGAATCAGAATCAGCACTTTATCTCCTCCATCAAGAGATTTGCTTCTTTTCTTGTCTTTCCAAAGCACATTGTTTAGTCGTTAATTAAGTTATGCATGTGTTCATCCATCCACTAGGGTTTAACAGATCTTCATTAGGATAGGGATTTTTAAAATAATGGTATTTTGCTATAGGGTATAATGTAGCATCCAGAAAAGTACCTGACATTTAGTGGGAACTTAATGATTTTGTTAGATTGTTTCATTAATTCAACATGCTTTACTGAAGATTAACCCTAGATTAGGCTTTGTTTTAGGGATTAGAGACACAGAAGTTTAAAAAGACATGGGACTTAGAGTTTAGTGAGGGATATAGCCATGGAAATAGCTGATTACAACTGAAGTTTCAAATATTATCATAGGGGTAAGTACAAGGTGATTTGAGAGCAAAGAGGGATACCTGGTATAATTTGCATGTTCTACATATATTGGATTTGGGATTATTTCTTTTTTAATTATTTTTAATTTTAAAAAAAATTTTAAATTTAAACTCAATTAGCCAAAATATAGTACATCATTAGTTTCAGATACAGAGTTCAGTAATTCATCAGTTGCATATAACACCAGGTGCTCATCACCTTAATGCCCATCACCAGGATTATTTCTTTACATATACAGTGTCCTTAGGGATTGAGCTTGTGATCCCAGCAGTTGGCACAGTGCCTGGCAAGCAATAGGGTGATTGATGTTTGTTTTTGAATGTGTAAAATGATATAAACCAAAATAGTACACAACTTTAGAAGAATGGGACACTACTTTTTGATGGGGGAATATAATGGGTTAAATGGTGACTCCCAAGATGATATCTCTATGTCCTAATCCATGGGCACTGCAAATATCACTTTATATGGGGAAAGGGTAAATGTTTGTCTATTCAGAGATTGGATCCTTGCAAACATAAATAAATTGAAGATTTTGCAATGTGAAGCTTATCCTGGATTATCTAGGTGGGATCTAAATGCAATCAGATGTGTATTTATAAGATAGACACTCAGAAGACACATGGGCAGAAGAGGAGAAGAAATGTGCTCAAGAAGGCAGACTGGGGACCTGGGTGGCTCAGTCTGTTAAGCGTCTGCCTTTGGCTCAGGTCATGATCCCAGAATCCCGGGATCGAACCCTACATCGGGCTCCCTGCTCAGTGGGGAGTCTGCCTCTTCCTCTGCCCCTCACCGTGCTCATGCTCTTTCTCTCAAATAAATAAATAAAATCTTTGGGGAAAAAAAGGAGATAATGGAGCTATGGGGCCAGTTGATGGTTAATCTTATGTGTCAACATGGCTGGGCCACAATTCTCGGATATTTCTTCAAACGTTATTCTGAATATTTCGGTGATGGTGTTTTGGGATGGTACCAACATGCATTTATTTATTTATTTATTTATTTATTTAGAACACATGTGTGCACAAAAGGAGAGGGAGAGAGAGAATCTCAAGCAGACTCCCCACCTGGGCACAGAGATGACTTTGAGATCATGACCTGAGCTGAAATCAAGAGTTGGACCCTAGACTGAGCTACCAGATACCCCTGGATGGCATTAAATCATCTAAATCAGGGGACTTGAATTAAATGAGAGAACGCTCCATCATGTGAGTGGGCCTCCTCCAATCACTTAAATGCTGAGTAGAACAAAATGTTGACCTCTTGGGAGCGAGAGAGAATTCTGCCAGCCCACAGTGCCAGCCCACAGACTTCAGGCTCCACTGTAGTTCTTCTCTGGGTCTCCAGCCTGCCCGCCCATCCCGGTAGATTTTGGACTTGGCCATTCTCCCCTCTTTAGCCAATTCCTTAAAAGAAATCTCCCAATGTATGTATATATATAGAGAAAGAGATAGGTAGATCTAGTTATAGAGAGATACATAGAAATATGTAGACATAAAAGACATAGTTATCTAAATCTATGTATATTTCCATCCTATTGGTTTTCATTTCTCTGGAGGAGCCTGACTAATACAGCCCACAAGGCAAGGAATGCCGACAGCCAGCAGAAGCTGGGTGAGGGAAGGAATGGAGTCTTCCCTGGATCCTCTGGAGGGAACCCAGCTCTGCCAACACCTTGATTTCAGACTTCTCACCTCCAGATCTGTGAGAAAAGAAATTTCTGAAGTTTTAAGTTTGTGGTAATTTGTTACAGCAGCCACGGGAAACTCGGGAATAAACAAGATTTATAGTATTTAGACCCTGATATTTGTACAGGGAGGCAGGCATGTGGGACTCAACAAGACACTGAAAGAGAGAAGACAGTGTGTCGAAGGCTGAGCAGAGGGAAACCATGGGGCTTTCCCGGGGTGGCGATGAGTCGCTTACAAGCACAAAGCCTGTGAAGGCCAGTAGTGGAAATGGAGTGTGGAAAATAAATTTTGGATATATCATTGTGAGGACTGAATGTATGCCAAATATTTATAGATTTTATAGTTTTCTTCTTTTTTTTTTAATTTGTTTTGAGACCATGGAAATCTATTGGACATTTTTAGCAAAGAAGAAATACGATTAGATCATTCTTTATTGAGTTGGTTCAGTTGTATATTAACTTGGCTGACAAAATAATACCTGACAGGAGGGTGGCCAAGAGTGTCTAGCAGGACAGATTGTGCAGAGCAGATGCCACAAGGGCCCTCATGGGGATGGTATCATCCTGTATTTACATGTAGCCATACAGAAACTAGGCCCCTGGCATGTCCTCCTATTTCTAAAGAGAGACTTTAATAGAACAATAAGACATCTTCACAACTGTTTAAAGACTTAGATTTCTCTCTCTCTAGTAGCCCCTGCTGCACTCATATTTTTGAGTCATAGATGCATCCTCCTTATTTTATAGCTGCAAACATTTGGGTAGTTAGTGGTTAGCTATAGTCTTTGAGGTCATATATTCTAATGATGTCAGAATTGAATCCAAGACTTGTGCTTACCACTCTTTCTTTTTTGGACTGTTTAACACTACTAATGTTATCAACATTATCATTTACTAAACTTGAGTTTTCCCTATGACCCTGATACCGTGCTCAACAATTTTCACGCATTAGTATATTTTAACACTCCTAATATTTTTGCAGTAGGTATGACTGTTGATTGTACTTTACAAATGGAGGGTCCAAAGTTAAATAAATTAACTTATCAAAGATCCTCTAGAGAGCATGTGGCAGACATAGGATAAGAACACAGATTATCCTGGGCAAAATAGCGATTCACTGACCTAAGAGATAGCAAATTCCTGATTGCATTTGTTGGCCATATGAAAAAAACATAAATAGGCTAGATTTTTCAGAAGTCAGTAGGCACCATATTTCTGGCTGAAAAGTGAAAGCTACCTGATTCCATAGAGAATGTATTTTACGCAGTTGGCTACAGCAGTTCAGAAAGAAAAAGGGACATTACACAACGAAACCCGGACCTTTTACTTTGTGCCTGCCTCTTATACTTACTTGTTCCTATTTATCTCCACACTTATCAGCAGACAGGGGAGATTAGAAAGAACAAAGTCTCTTTTTAAATAATTACCTGACACTGTTATCTTAAAAGAATTGTAGACTACTAGGTATTTTTTCTGAGCAGGAGTGTGTAGGACAATCAGCCTCTACCTCACTAGGTATTACCCTGCCAGCAATAACAAGACCCAAACGGTAGTCATTCTTTCTCTGCTGAAATGCTAGTCACGCCAAGAAATTAATGTGAAACTTTGAGCTTCTTCCCTAACGACAGTGAAGTGGGCTCCAGAGTCATTTGGTTGATGAATCTGGAACCAGATCCAGGGTTTTTATGAGCCTCTAGTCATGGAGAAAATATCCAATTCTTTCTCCAACTAGAAACCAGGGTCAGGTTAAAGTCAACATCAATTGACACCAGTTGTATGCGATGTTATTTTCGTGTTGTTCTATGGCGCTTTATCACACATGCAGACATCTCTAATCACCGCAACCAAGACACACGACTGTTGGATCACAATAAAGATCTCCCTCCTCCTATTTTTGTATATTCACACTTAACTATCCCTTCCACCCCTGCCTAACTTCTGACAACCCCTCATCGGTTTGCTATTTCTATAATTTTATCGTGTAAGAAGGTTTTATAAATGGAATCATCAAATAAGGAAACTTTCAAGATTGAATTTTCATTGAGCACAATGCTCTTGGGATCCTTCTGGGCTGTGACATGTATCAAGATGTATTAGCCAGGGTTCTCCATAGAAACAGAACCAAGAGGATATACATAGACACGTAGAAAGGGGAATTGGCTCTCATGGTTGTGGAGACTGAGAAGTCCCACGATCTGCCATCTGTAATCCGGAGGCACAGGAAAGCCAGTAGTATAGCTCTGGTCCAAACGTGAGGCCTGACTACCAAGGGAGCCAATAGTATGTTCCAGTCTGAATCCATAGTCCTGAGAACCAGGAGCACAGATGTCCATGGGCAGGAGAAGATGGATGTCCCAGCTCTAGCAGAGAACAAATTCACCCTTCCTTCATCTTTTTCTTTGGGCCAAGCCCTCGATGGATTAGATGATGTCCTCCTACATGGTGAGGGTAATCTTCATTACTCTGTCTACCAACACAAATTATATTCCTTTCCAGAAACACTCTCACAAATACACTCAGAAAAATGTTTACCAGCTATCCAGGCATCTCTTAGCCTCGTCAAATTAACATGTAAAATTGACTATCACATGAGAGTTTATCCCTTTGTATTGCTGCCTATTATTCCATGGTATGGATGTACCACAGTGTGTTTAACCATCTATCCACTGAAGATCATTTACATTGCTTTTGGTTTGGGAACAATTGCAAGGGAATCTCCTGTGAATGTTCATGTATAGGTTTTTATGTGGACATAATCTTCATTTTTTCTGGGAAAATGGCTGGGAACATGATTGCTGGGCCATATAGTAACTATATGTTTAGGTATTTAAGGAACTGATAAACGATTCTCCAGAGTAGCTGTACCATCTTACAGTCCTACCAGCTGCGTGTCCAGTGCCTCTGCAACATCACCAGCTATCTGTGGTTTAAGCTGTTTTAAGAGGTATGTAGTGATATCTCATTGTGGTTTTCATTCACATTCTCATGATGATGAGTGATGCTGAACATGGTTTTATATGCTATTTTATATCCATATGTCCTCTTTGGTGAAATGTCTGCTCATGTTTTTTGCTCATGTCTAACTGGATTTTATTTTATTTTTTTAAGGCAAATTTCTTTCTTTTTCTTTTTCTTTTTTCTTTTTTTTTTTAAGAGAGAGAATGCACGTGCAGACAAGTGAGTGGGGGGGGCAGGGCAGAGGTGGAAGGAGAGAGAGAGAATCTTAAGCAGGTTCCCTGCCCAGCAAGGAGCCCAACTCCAGGGCTCCATCTCACAACCCTGAGATTATGACCTGAGCTGAAATCAAGAGTGGGATGCAAGAGACTGAGCCACCCAGACACACTCCCCCCACTTTTTTTAGTAACTGGATTTTATTTTTAATGTTGCTTATTGGGTTCTTTTATAGTCTAGATACAAGTCCTTTGTCAGATATGTAGTTTGTGACATCTTTTTCGAAGAGAGAATAAAGAAGTCAAAGCAATTCTATCTCTATCTGTTTATCATTTATCTATCTATTTCTCTCTCTATCTACCTACTACCTATCTATCTATCTACCTATCTCTGTTATGTATCTACCAGCCTTTCCATGTCAGGAAAATGCTATTTTTTTTTCTCAGACATTATCACAGCACTTTCCACTATTAGCACACAAGAACACTTGCATCTGAACTTTCACACATTAGCCAATGGGTTGTAGAAAACTGATCATCACTGCCATTGTTATTCCACATTAAAAAAAGTGAGGTATATGAGGTCTACTCTTCTTTACAGGTAACCAGGCAAAGATTATCAAAGATAATCGAAGATTATCACCACAAACATCTTTGTGGTGCTTTGCATTTTGGAAGACTTAACACAGCTGAAAGGACTGTAAAAATCCCTTATCCCTGAAGAACTGATCTCCTTGGTATTCTTTATATTCATTTTTTAGTTATCTAAATTCTTCCTTAACCACCAAACCAGCTGTCGTGACCTAAGCCCCCTAGATGTATGCTAAGTAGGACATAAAATGCAGTTTCCAGTCCTTCCAGTGCTTTTGGAAGGCAGCTGGAAACTACGTTGTTTGGGGAGCTGAAAACTCTGTTTCCTGTCACTGATGTCTGAGGTAATCCCCCTATAACCTTTGCCCTGTTTCTCAGGTAGGGAGGTGGAGACCCAGAATAGCCCGAGTTACACTGGTTGAAGGTAAAATACTGGCCAGTGGGTCGGTGGAATAAAGTTACGTAGGAATTGTGACACTTTGGAACAAAAGGGATTCCACATGGAGTGGAAGCTCCATGCGGAAAGTCTGGGTTCCTTTTAAAAATGATGAAATATTTCAAACATAGAAAAGTACAAAAAATAATATAATCAGCACCCATTTGCCCCCAGGGCACCACAGTCTTTGTCTTTGTGCTTTCTCTTAGGCAGAAGCCATGTGGGACCAGGAGACAGGGATTGGCAGCTTGGGCTGGGTCTGGGTCCTGTGAAGGAATAGCCATGCATTGGGGGGAACCACAGCCCAAATTAAATAGAAGTGAACATGTGCCATGTTTGTTTCAGAATTTGTTTTCTGTGCCCCAGCCTTAAGAATGATGGCCTGCGGACTACTGGCCTTTGTGTATAATTTTACGAAAAAAAATCTCATCCCACAGATTTTACACTATGCTTCAACCACTTGCTTTCCTTACGCTATTTACACAATTTCACTAATATAGAGAGAAGCAAAGTGAATAATAATAGCAGTGTACTGTTTTTAAAGATTTTAGTTATTTCTTTATTTTTAACTTTTTATATTTATAGCATGAGGAAGGGGAGGAGCAGAAGGAGAAGAAGAGAGAGAATCTCAAGCAGACTCCATGATGAGTGTGGAGCCTGATGTGGGGGTTGATCTCACAACCCTGAGATCAGGACCTGAGCTGGAATCAAGAGTTGGTTGCTTAACCGACTGAACTACCCAGGCGGCCCCAGTAGCAATGCATTTTTTATTATTCTAGCAGTAAGGGTAAGAAAAAGAGCTGATATATATCCTGCACTATGTACTGGGTGAGTTTCAAGCCCTTATGCCTAGTACTGCACCTGTCCTGTCTTTGCAGTGATGTGGAGTCTACCTTATGGCTAAGTGTGCATGCATGTGTGTGTGCATGTGTTTAATTCAATGTGCACTCTTCTCTGAGGGCTGTTTTAATATGAGGATGCATGTTACTTCATCGCTTCAGGAAAACCTTCAGTCATCATCTCTTCAAATATTGCTTCCCTGCCCCCTTTTCTCTTGCCTTCTGCAGTCAATGTGCTTTGGACCTTCTCATTCAATCTCCACATAAGGACCCTTTATGTTTACCATGTCCTTAGAATTCCTTGCTTTATTCTGGGAACATGGACCAAATAGATTTCTCATTGCACCAACCCCTTATTCTGAGGAGTCTAATCTGTTCCGTCTGTCCCAGGAACTTTGAACTTCAAGGACTTTTGATTTCCAGACGTTCTATTTTTCTGTCAAATCTGACTGTTTTTCTTGCATTCAAATACCTTTTTTATTTTATTACAGTGTTGATTTCTATTTTTTAATGGTTTATCTTTCAGATTCTTGTTTTATTAATGAATGTCCTTCGGCTTTCACGGTCTGCAGGTCTGTGTCTGCTTCACTGTGCTTAGGATGGGTGGTTTCCTCATGCATTTTGTAACCTTTGATTATCAGCTCAAATTAAGAAGGCTTCCCTCTCCCCACTCTGTGCCCTGTGGAAAATTTTATATAGTTTGTGTTATTAAAGTGAATTCAGAGCTTTGTGTATTTATTTCTGGTGAGTCAGGTGTTATAAATTTAGAGCCCAAACTCATGAAGTGCTGGCAGAGATAGATCAATTTTCTTGCTAGTTTTTAGGGCAGATGGGAGATCTATTTTCTCATTTACCTTTCACTGATGGTGAGATATTTGGGGTACTAGTAGTGGTCTCATTTATAATTCCTGGTTTATTTAGGCTTAAGGTCTTCCCTCCAGGTCTCATGTGGGCTTTAACAATCAAGATTCTATTATTTCTGGGTTTAATAAACCCACTGAAGGCCAGGTACACCAGGCCAGGTGTTCACATGCTTCACCTTCTGGTTTTTAAGTCCTTATTAATTCAAGGGTGTACCTTATCCTATCTTTTAAGTTTTGGGTGAAGATGATCCTTCCTTCCTTCTTACCTTCCTTCCTCTCTGTTTTTGCATTATCTTTATCTGCCATCTTATCACACCTAGGATTGTTAAAACAGGTTTGTATGCTTTGGCATTGCCTTAGCACACTGAGAAAATGCGGTTAGAAAAAGTGCAGCTGTTACAGATAATTAGTGACAGAATCTCAACCTAACACTGCCATCCTCCACATTAGCAAGTTAAACAGGTAGCCAGCATTTTGTAGGATCCTTTCGAGTATGAAAAGTCTCTATGGAAATGACTTATTTGGTAGAATTTTTATCTTGAGCAGAATTATAAACAAATCCTGGGACCATTTGAGATTAGTAACAAGTCAGTGAAGTGCAAACCAGAATGCTAAAGAAATCAGAGCAGGGGGCATGGATGGCACAGCCGATTTAAGCAAGAAGCATCCAGGCTGGAAGCCCAGACAGGCAGGCCAGGTCTCTGGACCATGTTGGCTAATGAGTCTCACCTGTACCCAATGTTTCTCTTTTGCAGTCTGTTTTTTTTTTTTTTCTAAGCAATGTGTATCTCCCTAACCCCATTTTCTACAGAGTGCAGACTCTTACCTCTTAACAAGAGACTTCGTCCTCTTTATAAAATTGAAAATGAGAAAAAGCTCCTCTAGTTATTCTTAAGAAGAGAGACTGAGACAAGTGGGACTTTGACCAACCAAGACCACCACAATTCTGCTTTCTAGGGCTGAACAAATGGCTTAAGAAACCCACTTAGGGAACACTTTCCTTAAAAACAAAAACAAAACAAAACAAAACAAAAACCAGTGAATTAGTTTTCTATTGCAGCTGTAACAAATTACCCCAAAAGTTAGTGGCCTAAACATTACAAATTTGTTATCTTACAGTTTTGCAGGTCAGCAGCACACGATGGGTCTCATGGGCTACCATCAATGAGTCCACTGGCTTGTCTTCCTTTCTAGAGCTTAGGAGGGGAATCTGCATTCTTGCCCATCCTGGTTGTTGGCAGATTTCAGTTCCTTGGGGTTCTCGGCTATCAGCTGAGGGTTGCACTTCTAGAGGATGCTCATATGTTTTAGCTCATGAATCCCTTCTTTCATCTTCAAAGCCGGCATTGGCGTACAGTCTCTCTTGCGTTTCATTGCCTTCTGGTCGCTTCTGGTGTGTCCTCTCTGATTGACTCTTTGGACTTCCTTTTCCACTTTAAGGGTCCAGGTGATTAGATTAGACCTACATGGACAATCCAGGAAAACTCCCCTGTTTTGAGGTCTCTACCCGATATATTCAGAGATTCCAGGTAAAAGGACATGGGAATTGTGGGGGATCACTATTCTGCTTCCTGCAATGGCACAATCGAGCAAGGAGAAATGTTATAGACCACGATATCAATTGTGCTGGCAATTTATCAAGAGAAATCTAATCAATTTTTAAACTCATTTTGTAACTGTTCACCTTTGACCTATTAATCTTCCTATCATCAGTAATATCCCAATGATGAACATGTTATAGAAATGTCTGAATATCACAAGCCAGAAGGGCAAGAAACAAGGAGATAAAAGTGAAAAATAGCACGTAATCTGTAAGTGGAACGTGAAAGCATGCTGAGCTGGCCACGTTGTTGCCCAGTGCTACACTTCTTGAGCAGTATGATCCATCTGCATGAAGGAAACAAAGAGTTATTCTGGACCAATCAGGGCCATTCTGGGGAACTTTCAGAATTGGACAGGAGAGGGTAACTACATCTTTTACTTTGGCAGCAGCCATCGGTAATGTGAGCCTGACATACTCCTTCTGAGTCCTCTTTCTCATTCAGGAGACCAATGGAATCCCCTGGGACCCAGTGCACAGAAGCCAGGATGAGTGGGAGAGGAGGTAGGGATGGGGAGGAGGAGGTAGGAGAAAGCTGGAGCACCAGCAAGAAGACTATGGATTTCTGGACATAGTTAATTCGGAGGCAGATTTCAACCCCTTCTTTCCACCTAATCTATTCTACTCATGCATCTGTCCATCACCCTTGCATCCATCATATGCCCACACTTCTAGGTACTTATGTGTCATCCGGCTCTCATCATCATCCATCATTCCCATTTGATCTGGCATGGGTTGTCTGAACACAAGGGGATTCTTACTAATGTACTCATCGTTTGGCTGAACCCTTGTATTTTACAGGTGAAGAACCTGGACCTTGGGGAAGGAAGGCATTTGAGCAGGTTTCCCTCTGACATCAGGGCATGCATTCCTGCTGTCCCTCAAGAGTCTCCATGTGCTTCCTGACTATCTCTGTGTCTGTCTGGGCATTCAACCACCGTTCAAATTTTAATTTGACTTTCCTATGTTAACTGAGCTTCCCTTGGGAGGAAAAACAACTGCAAATAGCCTGTTTGCCTTCTAGGGGTTTTTGTTGTTGTTGTTTTTGAATTTCAGATGTCAAACTGTTATTTGGTTCTGAAACAAGAGAAGGGGGAGCGTTCTGCAGGATGCCTGGCCCGTGAAGCCACTTTAATGGGTTGAGGGGCACTCATGTGTCCTTACTGGGTGAAGGGAATTCAGTGCCAGAGAGGATTTGAGAGGGGCCCAGCTATGCTCTGCCGACCGTTAGCTGTGTGATCGTGGGTGAGCTATTTAAATTCTCATTTGAGCCTCCATGTAAGTATGAGGGTGAATAATAACCAAACTTATTTTGCTAAGTTGTCGTGGGGGTGTAAATTGTGCCTAACATAGTGTTTACTGCACAGTAAGAACTATATAAATTATTATTGTAATTTTACAGAAGCAGGAATGTTTAGGACCCCTTTGGAGGAAGGATCTCTTTACTAATGAAGAAATTATGTTAAATCCTATCTTGGAACCAGGGACAAAGAACCTAGCTACTCTCTCTCACTTACTGCCTTAGGTTTCAAGCTGTACTCATTTTTACAAGGGTATGCACTGGAAATACACTGAGAACCCTTGATGGTACCTGCTGGCTTCATTTCTTTTGAGTACTTCATTTGCAGGCATTCTGCACACTGTTTCTACATTTCCACACAACAAAGTGTATTCACTCTGCAGTCCCTAATTAGCTGGTTTGGTTAGGACTGGGGTTGTTTTCTGATCTCATCGATGTACTGTTGGAGCCACAAAAGAACATTGAGGGTTATCCTGGTACATCAATTCTGAAGTTGTCCCTTTTCCACTGGGGCACAGAATTTTTGGAGTTATCACATAACTAATCATCACATATATGGGATTGATAAGAAAGTAAACAATAGGTAAGAAGAAACAAAAGTAATACGTTTGCCAGAGGTCATTGTAAACAGGGATGGGGGACATGCTTTGTTGAATTCTCCTTTGATTGGTTAATTTAGATACAGAGTCCCTGTCCACAAATGAAGACTTTACCTTCATGGATGGAGGTCCAATACCTTCTTTGCTCCTCTTTTAGGTTTTCAATACTAATATCTGTCTCTTAGAAACATACCATGCATAAAGTGAGACTATATGCATTAAAGAAACTTGCTTTACTTTAAACACACTTTCATTGGATATTCTTTGGGAAAGCCTAGTAGGCTAGTCTGGGATCATCTGACTAAGCATATGTTAGAGTTAAAAGTAGTAGAATCCATTAACCACATTCCATTAGAAACATAAGCCACATGGAGGGCAAAATGAAATATACTGTAGGGAGAAAAAAAAAAGAGCATGCTCTTTTGAGATTTTGAGATTGTAGGAATAGAAGGAAAATAGAAGTCTGAAAATTTCCTGGTCTAATGACCCCATATGTAGTTTTGCAAGTTATATCACTCTCAAGGAATAGACCTAAGTGGGAGAAGAATCATTATGACTCAGTGAAAAGTCAAAATTACAGACCATTATTAATGTAATGTAATTGTATTGCTTGAACTTCTCGGTAACCACAAGGCAAATAACAGCAATATTCGAGAAACATTTTTCGCCTACACTAACAATAGTAAAATATAATAACCTGAATGCTGGGGAAATTATAGCAGAGCATAACACTTATATTTCTGGGGGCATGGTAAATCTGTTCAACCATGTTGGAAAGCAGGGGGGATCAGGGACATCAGGAGCAACAGGAATCTACATTAAATTTTACTCACTATGTTTAGATAGAAAGCTTCATCTTAAGACAATGTTCAAAGAGAAACAGTGGACAGATGAAGCTATTTCTTCCTTTGAGAATTGGTGCGAGTCCTGTTTCCTTATCTTGAACCCCCAAAACATAGTTCCTTCCTTCCTTCTTTCCTTCCTTCCTTCTTTCCTTCTTTCCTTTTCTTTTCCCTTCTTCAGAGAACATTTGCCAAATGGCAAACATTGAAAGAGCCAACAGCCAGGAAAAAGTTAACAAATTATTCTTCAGGTTTTAAAGATATTGATTGATTGATTGATTGAGCAGGAGTGGGGGAAGGGGCAGAGGGAAGGAATCTCAAGCAGACTCAGCATTGAATGCGAAGCCAGATGAGGGGCTGGATTTCACAACATTGAGATCATGACCTGAGCCAAAATCGAGAGTCAGACGCCTAACCACTGAGCCACCCTGCCGCCCCTGTTCTTTAGTTTTTAAAGTATGATATGATTACATGAAATCAAGAAAGCAGTTTTACAAATGTGGAGAGTTAGAAAAAAAATGTCTTCATTGGGATGACAAGTCTGACAAGGAAAAGACAGGAATTTGGAACAAGAAAATGTGTCACGGCTGGGGTTTTTAAGAGCTATCTACTGAAAAGTTTTCTTTCATCACCTCTGTGATATTATTTTCATGTAAAACATTTAAATAAAAATACAGTGTAGGTATAAATTTAACTGTGTAATTGAAGAGCTAAATATTGCTTGCTGTCTGTATGTTCTGAGTTGTGAAAGTTCCTGCCGATACATCAATAAGATGTAGGGAGGACATCTGAACAATTGGTGATTTGAAAGGGTATCATACTCATGTGGTCTTATTTTCATAAATTATATATATATTCATTTTTTGTAAATAACATCTTATCTTTTTCTCATCATCTCACGTTTTCATTAACAGGGTCCTGAATTCATTCATCTGACGAGCATGAATGTTTAGAACTTCCTGCATCAGATAAAACCAAGATCAAAGAAGAAAAAGCCAGAGTCTCACCATAAAAAAACTCCCATCTATATTATTCAATATATATTTTAATTAATATCATGAGTAACATGAAGGATTTACTTTGGTGGAAAGGATTCGCAGTAAAAAATGGAAAGATACATTTTTTTTTTTTATTTGACAGAGAGAGAGAGAGAGAGAGAGAGATAGATCACAAGTAGGCAGAGAGGCAGGCAGAGAGAGGAGGAAGCAGGCTCACTGCTGAGCAGAGAGCCCGATGCGGGGCTCGATCCCAGAACCCTGAGATCATGACCTGAGCCAAAGGCAGAGGCTTAACCCACTGAGCCACCCAGGTGCCCCTGGAAGGATACATTTCTCATGGGTGCAGTGTGTGACACAAACCGTAAACGTGGCGTGAGGGGATAAGAACCAGACTGCAGAAGGGGAATCTTGATTCTCCCCTTAATCTTATTACTTCCTAGCATTTAGACCATCTGATTTGTTGCTACCTTTCCTTCTTTCACACTGTCATTTATTCATCAACTAATTCTCCCACTGCTCAAATATAGCCAGTGAGGGTACAGAAATGAATGATCTGGTTCCTGTCTTCAAGAGCCTCATGTTCTAATAAGGGAGATGGAAGATAACAAAAAAGCTTTGGCACAGCTATGACACCAAGAGTTTGGAAAGTTTAATGAGGGCAGCAGGAGAAATGGCTAAGTAGGCTTCAATTTCCTTACACCTGCGGTAACTGTGTCCAGTTATCCATGAAGGTGAAAGGTGGGGTCTCGCACACATTCACCTTCGCTGTGTGAATGGGTCAGCACCTTTATCATCCCAGAGGGTAGCTGGCATGGCTGTTTGCAACGGGTCTCCGCCCTGGGAAGACTTACCTGGGGTCATTTCAGTCTTGCTCTGTTTCTCCAGGAAATGTCCTACCTGGGGTCATTTCAGTCTTGCCCTGTTTCTCCAGTAGCTGGGAGCCGTTCACCGTTCTCTAAACAAGGGCTGATTTCTCAAACAGCTGAGCCAGCCAGGCACAAGCTGCTTCCCCTGCCTGGGAAGAGGCTTCCTTCTGTTTCTGATAGGAGCCCTCCTGGCTCCCTCTGCTCTGTCCTCTGTCTAATGAGCTACTCCTCATGGGGCAGACCCAGTTCAAGCAACACTGTAAAACCTCCTTGGGGTTCCTAATGCAGGCGGTGACCTCACTCTCTGCACTCCTGGTAAAGTGCTCGTCAAAGCCACGCGTCTGTCTCATTCACTGTGAACTCCCTGGGGATAGAGATCTTGTCTTTCTTGTTCCCTCATTGCCAGCACCTAGCAACGGGCCTTGGTAAATGTTGCTTATAAAAATGAATGTATAGGTAAAGAACATACTACTCAATGAAAAAAAGCCAAACACACGAATGAGTGATCAAATTAACGAGTCAGTAAATTACTGAGCAGTGACTGAGGAAATGAGGAAATGTTGGAGTGGTAAATTGTATAGTTATTTAATTAATGAATGCATGGATACATTATTTAGTAAATGAATAAATAAATGGATAGCTAAGCTATGGGAGCTCACTGCAGCTTCTCTCCACATCAAAGAAGAGATGATTCACTCTCGCATGCCTCCAGGATTGTATTGGACACATAAGCTTTTCACCTTTAATAGCTGCTCTCTCTCATTATCCTGCTGCACATAGGATCTTTGCCTAAAGGATTGAGAACGGCTCACCTTTTAACTATTCTAGACAATTTGCAATTATAATATGCGACAAAGTTACAGTTTTGACAATATTTCACAAACCTGATTTTATGACTAGTATGACAATGTAAACACAGCCCCCTGTAAAACACCCAGTCCCCCCCACCCCCGCCACCTCCTTCTAGCTCTGCGTAATAGAGAAACGACTTTTGGAGTATATCCTGGCTCATACCTTACATGGGCTTTAGTGGACTTTGATATGTAAGAGACAACATCAACTTAGAAGAAAATGATCTCTGTTATTTCAGTAAAATTTACTCAAATGAAAGCAGGCTTGCAGTATTTCATTTCCATTAGCCAAAGCAGGAACCCATTAGCTTCAGAAGTGGCGTGGCATCTGGGGCGGCCACCAGAAGGCCGTGCCTTGTATTTGCAGAACTAAACTGCAAATCATCTTGATTGTGAAGACTGCATGGAGGGGTAATAATTTGGTTATTTGGGATACCCATTTCTCATGCAGCCAGGAGCTTCTCACAAGGATCACCAAGTAAGCAAATCAGTAGGTTAAGATTAAGATTGTGGACAGAGACTCAGTCTCTGAGCGCCTGACGGAATGGGAACCAGGAAATTTGCAATGGTCGACAGACACCGAATTTGTAAGATTCCGTTACCGTGTTTTTCGTGTAACTGAGTAATAAGGCGAGGTCTCTGTGAATACAGCGCTCACCAGCTCCGTTGCAGACAATAATAATGATGACCTTTATCACTGCTTTCACAGTTCAAACACCCTCCATTCTTCCAGTGTCCTTTATAGTTTCCAGACCTGCCTCAAAAAACACTTATCTCTAAACAATCTAAAGCATGCACTTTAAAAAAATGTGGGAACTAGACGTAAATTATCCATTGTCTCATGCCAGTACCTAGGGTTCTCTTCTTTCTCCTTTCCAACATTCCAGGTTTGCTGTAAACACATTTACTTCCCTCCTGTATCATCTCATATGTTGATAGATTGCGTTTAATAAAAGCATTTTGAAGAGCGTCATGGTTTTCAATTATTGTAAGAACCCATGGGCTATTTAAGTATATTCCAAAATTTGGTTATTTGTAGTGTTTTTAACTTTCAGTTATTGCCAACATCACCATGTTGGTGACTGGGTGTGTAAAGCTTCCTCCCATATTTTGGATTACGTTCTTAGGACTGGTCTCTAAAAAGGAACATTGCAATCTAAAGTATAAGTATTTTATTTATTTATTTTTTAAAATATTTTCTTTATTTATTTAGAAAGAGAGAGAGAGAGTGTGTGAGCAAGGGGAGTCACAGAAGGAGAGACAATCTCAAGCAGGCTCCCCACTGACTCTGGAACCCGATGTGGGGCTTGATCTCACAACCTGAGATCATGACCTGAGCCAAAATCAAGACAGAGACTTAGCTGACGGAGCGCCCCAGATGCCCCTAAAATATGAGTATTTTAAAGCATTTTTTTTTTATTTTTTCTAAACTACAGAAAGACTTGGGTATACTCTAAATACTGAAACATTTCTTCCTCCTCAGAAAGCACTTTGTCCTTACATTAAATATGGAAACAAACGTGGTTAATTTTTTTTAAAGATTTTATTTATTTATTTGACAGAGAGAAAGAGACAAAGAGAGCACAGGCAGGGCAGAGGGAGAGGGAGAAGCAGGCTCCTCACTGAGCAGGGAACCTGATGTAGGACTCAATCCCAGGACCCTGTCTGAGCCGACTAAGCCACTCAGATGCCCCTAGATGTGACTAATAGTTAAAGACATTTTTTTCTTTTCCTATGATGTGGTTCTATTCATTGTAGTTCATATGGCATTTCAAATCCTCTATTCTAGGAAAATACTGACGTGATAATTTTGGACCACCTTTTCCCTAACAAGCAGTCATGTAGACGAAAATATGGATTTTTTTCTTTTATTTTCTTCCAGAGGGCAGAAGTGGCCCCACAGAAGAGAACATCCTGGAGAACTAGAGAACTCTGCTGTAAGGAGACCGTTCTGATCTAGGTAACTGGGCTGGGAGTAGAGTATTTCTGGAAACGTCCAGACAGAGCTTGGATGGCCAATTCCTGGAGAGATGTTCTGGTCTTGGAAAGGTGCTCTCATTCTGGTTTGGTAGCCCAGTTTGATGTAATGCGAGATCACTTTCTGTTCAAAAACCACAGCACGCCGGCCCCATGCTATCTATCAATCTTATATCCAGCACATGAGAACCCCTAAGTAGTTGGAAAAGTATGACGTTTCCAAAGAGGCCATAAACAGAATTCGGATCAACTTTTTCAACTTTATCCTCCATAAGCACCCTTTTCAAGAGCTGCAAAAAATAGTAGAACAGCGGTTTGATCTTTGGGTTTTGTTTTTTTTTTTTTTTTTTGGTTGTTATTTATTTCTTTATTTGTTTGTTTATTTATTTATTTGGATAGCTTGAGTTTGATCTGCTCCTTTCTTGGATCTCTTCCTCTTCTCACACAGGACTTGTCGTGAGTGAGAGACAAAGACGCAGCAGTAGATGAAAGCGCCCACGTAAGTTCTATCCCAGGTGGGGGACTGTGACAGAAAGGCAGAATGACTTGGTTCTTCCAGGAAGATTTGTGAGGCAGGTCGGCATGGCCAAGGCCATTCTGACAAAGCCATACCATGCTTATTGATCTTGGAACGGAACTCCGTCCTCCTCTCACTTCCCCCCACCAGCACACTGCCCCCCATTTCTGCTGACTCACCTCCCTCGTCTTCTCCCTCATGACTTGTCCCAAGCACACGCTGGCCTCTCAGGCCACCCGAGAAGTCCTCAAGGAGACATTGGACAGCTGCCTCGAAGAAAAGAAAAATTTGTTGGAAGAGAGAGACAGTTAGGAAGTACTGTTCTCTTTGAGCAAACTCGAGAAATTTTTGAGAGGGAGAGGGAGCGGAGCTATTTCTGTGGCTTCACATGGAGAAAGAGAAATAAAAATGACCGAAGGGCATTCTCACGGGAAGGGGCAGCCGTACCTGGAACACGGCCCTGAAGGTAGTGAGGTAGAAGCAGATATTGTAACTTTTTGGAAACGGACTAGATGTTGTGTTACTAAGTAGAGGGAAGTAGATCAGTTCAGTCCATTAGATTTTATAATTGTAGGATGGAGAAGGAATTAGGGAGCTATTGAATTTTAGCTCCTATTATCCCGGCCTAGACGGGAGAGCAACAATGTGACCCGTAATCACGATAATCGTTCGGATGGACTTTATAAACGAACGGACATAGTCCTTTTGAAAAGAGCTTTTAGAAGTGAAAACATTTCCCCAATACACATTTTCTAGTCCTCTTGGCTGTCCCCTCCGGGCTCAGAAAAAGAAACTCAGGCAGTAGAAGTATGTTTAGCAATTGGGCCTCTTCCCAGGTTGTGAGACGTTGAGCAAAAATCCAGAGTTATTATTAGATCTAAATGGAGGCTTTTGTCAAAAGGCCTCTTGAACTGTTAGGAAATCAGAGTGCAAATTGATAATGACACACAACACATCCCCTCCTGCCGAAGGCCGCTGAGATACCCCAGAAAGAACTCGCGTGGTCTCCTGCCAACAGCATGTTGCACAACACTTGTCCTTCTCCTAAGTCAGCCTGACAACTGCATTCTTCTCTTCCTTATAAGAGGCAAAATGAGATGGATTAAAGAGGATGTTTGAACTGAGACCATTAATTTCCTTGCAGTGTGTATTCAAGTCAGATCCCTTTAGAGGAGCCTTTTGTGGTTTCATAAAATTACAACTCTGGTTATTCGGCTGCCTCTTCCAAAGCATAAATTTGGCTTCTAAAGAAAACGTACTTCATAGAAGAAAGGAAAGAAATGAGTATGTAGTTATCTTAAATATATTCATTTTATATAATAGTTCTGTTATGCAAAGAAACAATTACAGTATTAACTCCTTATTAATAAAAGAAATCATAAAAAAGTCTTCTTAAAACTTAGAAGGTTGCTTTGACTTCTATTTGAAAAAAAATAATAATAAAGAAGGTTTTAGCCTAACAGTTTATGAATGCTTCGAAATACTTTTTTAAAACTGTCAGGTTTCAAAATGAACGTTGGTCTCTTTTCTAAAACCAATGCAATACTTAAAAAAAATTTTTTTTCAGGGGTTAGGTGAGACCCTTCTAGGGAGGAAATGCATGCGCGTGATGTTTTCCAGGGAAATGGGAGAATGGATTGCTTCATCGGCTCGTCTGACCATTTCTGGTCCATTAGCTTCCCTCAAGTGTGTGTTATAGCTGTGAGTGCGGCCCTCAGCTCACGGGATGATAATGTTAATTCAGATTCTTTGCAGACCATTTCTGTGCTCCAAACTCATAGCACAGTACCTCACACCATGTGGCAGGAAGTCCATTTTATTTCATGAAGCCTTAAATGTCATGCCTGGAAAAGGGGGGAGACTTACTTTGCTCCGTGAGTTAGACAAACTTTGGGTTGATTTGAACTTATAGAAAATGAAACCCAATTTCTAACCTTGAAGAAAGACAACTTGGGTTTTTGGAGTCTGATCTGCCATCTGGGGATGATGTTCAGATTTGGGGAGACAGAGTGATATTTTTAAAGACATTCTTACTAACGATCTGCTGCTTTATCTCTAGGCCCAGGGCTGGGTGACTTTGAGCGGTCATCTCCACTCTCTGGGCTCTCTGTTCTCTACCGAGCCTAGCTGTTCCCAATGCTCACTGTACATCATAATCGCCACTGGAGATTTTTTTTAAACATCCATGCCTGGGGCCCACCTCAGACCAAATACTTCAGAAGTCTAGTAGGCGTGGCCCAGCTGTGTATTTTTAAATGACTCTCCAGGCGATTCCAAAGTGAAGCTGGGATTAAACCATGGCTCTAGGTCAGCACCTCTCAAACTTCAATGTGATGGAAATGACCTGGGATCTCGTTAAAATGCAGAGTCTGATCCATCAGGTCTGGAAATTCTGCATCTGAAGCAAGAGCCCAGGTGATGCTGGCAGGCTTTGCTGCACTTGGAAGATCTAGAATTTGGGAGCATATAAAACATGTGAAAGGCCCCACTGCAGGCCCACCAAGTTGAATCCTGTATTTCCAAGAGCGCTAGGTGATTTGTAACACAACAAAGTTTGAAAATTACTGGTGTCAATTATCCATAATAAGCCCCTTTGGCTCTAAAATACAAGGTCTTTCAGGGTTTGGCCTCTGCCCCCTTCCATCTTACCTCCTTCCCTTCTCCCTGTGCTCACCACACCCTGACTACTGAGACTCCTTGTAATTGAACAAATGTGTATTGCTTTGTCTGACTTCATGCCTTTGCACTATGGGTGTGTCATTACCATTATAGTGAAAAAAATGCTTTCATTTTTAGAAAATCTGGGGATTTTTTTCTCTTTCAAGTTTTAGGTATCAAGCCCTCCAAGGAAGTTATAGTTAATATTCCTAACAACCACACGGCCCTAGGTTAGGAGCTAACTCCACCATACTTCCTCATATTGAACTGAAATTACCCACTTACATGCTTTACTTACCCATCTGGAACGTAAATTTCTGGAGTGGTGAAAATACATCTTATTGAGTTTTTTCCTATCAAGTTTCCTGGTATATGGTATACATTTCTACTTCTATTCTTTTAATATATTTTTTAATTTTTTTAAAACATTTTATTTATTTATTTGACAGACAGAGATCACAAGTAGGCAGAGAGGCAGGCAGAGAGAGGGGGGAAGCAGGCTCCCCGCGGAGCAGAGAGCCCGATGTGGGGCTCGATCCCAGGACCCTGGGATCATGACCTGAGCTGAAGGCAGAGGCTTTAACCCACTGAGCCACCCAGGCGCCCCTTTTAAAAATTTATTTTAGAGAAAGAGAGCAAGTAGAGAGAGGGGCAGAGAGAAAGGGAGGGAGAGAGAATCACAAGCAGACTCCATGCTGAGTGTGGAGCCCGAGGTGGGGCTTGCTCTCACAACCCTAAGATCATGACCTGAGTCGAAACCAAGTAAGGCACTTAACTAAATGAGCCACTCAGGCCCCTCACGTCTACTTCTTACTATAAATTCTAATTAGGGTGGAGATCTCAGACAGTCCTTCTTATCCATCTGTTCTTTCTGCTGTAAGTGTTAGTAACAGGGTCAATTCAGTAGTAATTCAAGATGAATTTCCCATCATAGCCTGAATCTGTTGTGTCTTAAGGAGATATTGGAACAGGTGAGTTCTTGAAGGCTCAAGACCACCAGAAGAAAGCAGTTTTGGTGGGCTACCTTCAGTCATGGTAACAAATGACTGAGAAGGTCATTTACTCACTTGATTTCTGTGCTGCTTATGTTTTTGACATTTATCAAAGCTGACGTTGTTTCCCAAAGGCCAAGGGAGGAGAGATGGAACACATCATTTTCATTCTCCTGGTGTTCTCCTGGTTATTTCCCAGGCTGACTGAGAATAATTTGCATCCTGTCCAGGCCCCATAATTTCTGGTAGTTAAAGAAAGATACACGGGTATTGCCAAAGCGCCCCAAGACCTTTACTCAGTGTAGTCTGACCTGAAGGATATGGGAAATGTGGGAGGTCCATTTACTGTGATTTTCACAGGACACTTCCTGTGAAACAGTAAGAGACATCAAGACTTCATTTGCTCTCAGCTTAAGTTTTGGATTCAAATTTGTATATGTATGAAATTCAGTGAATATCTATATGTATATGTATGAAATTCAGTGAATATCTATGAGGTGTCCCCTGTGTGTCAGACTCTGTTAGACCTCAGGGAGACTGACTTTAATGAGTCACAGATTTTTACCTTCTAGGAGCTCCCTACTACAGCTAAGGAGGACCATGCACCTAAGTGTTATCCTAGAGAATAAAGTGCCACAAGAACACAAACAAAGAGACAATTAACTCTATTGCACAAGTTGTAAAAAAGATAACAGGGGTAGTATATCAAGGGAAACTAAGAAAGTGAAAGGATTACTCAAAATAGGAGGAGAAAGAGCTTTCTAAGTAGGGGACTAGCTGAATCAAGAAGACAAAACACCATTTTAGGCTATATTATAGCACTAGAATTAAATTTACTAATGTACAATCTTAAATATAAATGTTTCTTTCACTCATATAAGTTGTTAAAAATATTTCAGGGTATTATCCAGTCATTATTCAATGGTAATTGGAATAACACCATGGTATACCAGAAAGTCCAAAAAAAAAATCAGAGGGAAAAGTTAAATTAAGACCCAAAATATGATTATGAAATGAATTTTAGCTCAACTTGAATTAAAAATGGCAAAGAAGAGCCAGCCTCTCTAAGACATTTGGACATTATTTTGTGAATTATTTGAGGCTGGGCATGAGGTTTGTTCCACTACACGGATTCCCTGGAAGGATCACCGATTTAGGATTACATTAAGCAAATTCTCAACCAGGTTCTTGTGAGCCAGGCAGACAATGTGAACATGTATTTTTTGAATTTTCAGGGAAGGCATTCCCCTACCTCAACCTAGAGTCAAGTTTGATCCATTTTAGTGTCCCCATGTTCCCTTAGAGTTTCTGTTTGTTTGTTTCAATTCTCTCCATTCCCTGAGCACCTTACTCTTTTCGACTCTTGGCTACCTATGTGGGTCCATCTTGGCTTGAACACTGTTCATAAGGTATTAACAGATATTCGAGGACAGCCTCTCTCCAATGTTTTGTTAGCTCCCCCACTGCTTTTGGCATCATAGAGTACCCATACCTATATAATCTTTATCTGTATCTGCACCTGTACAATCTATATTCTTTCAAGCTATTTTATTAAGGTGTTTAGTTAAAGTCTCTGTTTCTATTGCCATATAACAAATGACCCTGAAACTCCTCTGAAATAAGAGCAGTAGTAGATTCTAGACATGATCTTGGCTTCTACAGATTGACTTTTAGTGATTTACATAAAAGTAAAAACAGATGACAATCACAATGACAAAAATAAGGTTGGAAACACTAATAAAGTAGGAACTAAGACATGGTGTATGTCCATCACTAAAATGTGCTTGTGCTTAAAGACAGTATAGTTATCCTTGGTCTACTTTCCTGATTCTCTGCTGATTAGGGGGTCCCCTGGTAGGCACACACAGGGAAGCTGGAAAAAAAGGTAGGGTCTGGTCAAAACAGAAAAAGACTTAAGGTAAAGAACAAGGTGCTGGTCTTGGCCTCTGTGACATAAATTAATCAACAATTTTACATACACTGAATTCAAATTTTGGAGAGGATTTTGGAAGGGGGAGTGGCAGGGTCCCTTTTGCAACAGCATTTATAGTAATTACCAAGAGTAGAACCAGAAAGCAAAACAGGTGAGAGTTTCAATGCTAATTGGAAATAGATGTGTGTCTTAACTTGGCAACTAGTCTTGAATAAATCACATTGTTAAAATATTTTTCAAAGATGAAGGGAACAATTTAAAAGAAAAGAAAAACAAAACAAAACAAAACAAAAGTCATGACAAGACACACCCTTATGAAATTTCAAACACGAGAATAAAGAGATCCTGAAAACATCATAGGAATGAAACTCAACAGGCATTGGATATCTCATTAGTAACACAAAATGCTAGAACACAATGGTGTAATTCTTTCATAGTTTTGAGGAAAAACATTTTCAACATTGAACACTATAGTTAGCTTTGGTGGAAACTTGTGGTTTCCTACTCAGCAACCCTTTTTTCTCTTCCTGTTTGTAGGTACCTCTCCAGTTCTGTTGAGCATCTGCTGAGCAGGAATATGCTGAGGGGGGAGGACCACTTCCACAGCCATGGAAAATGTATTATTGGTCTACACCAGTTATGACAAAACCATTCCTCTTTGCTATTGATTATTCAGAGTGTGGGACTGTCATGTAGTTCTAACAAAGGAATTCTCTGGGCTTCTGAAAACAACTGTTTTCCTGATAGAAAGATAGAGCTACTGAAGAAGGTCTCTTTTCCCCAGCAGTCCATCTTCCTGCCTCAAACTCAGTTATTGGAGGATATTATGCTTGGATCTGTTTTATCCATCTTGTGACTACAAGGTAATAAGCCAACACACTGCTGGTGGCCAAGGAGAATAATGGAAAGAGCCTAGGTCATTGATAACATTGTTTAGCCACTGCACCAAGCCTGGTACCACCTACCTCCAGATTTCCTGTTATTTCGGATAATCAAGGGTCTTTTCCCCTTGAGTTATTGTGGGGATGGTTTGTCACTTGCAGCAGAATGGTAACAGCTCTTAGATATTGGTCTGCACTGGTGGAATAAAAAAGATGTTCCAACTGCTACTTAATGTTAAAGGCAACCAGCAGAATAACTGAGAAGAATCACATTTAGGGATTTGGTGAAGGAGAATAGTAGTGTCAATGAGCAAAATCTTTATTTTTTATATTGGAGTATCTCACGCAATCTTCTTGTCCCCTATTTGTCTTCCAAACCCCATCTCAGATTGTCACCTACTCTGTGAAACAGTCCCAGCCACCTGTCACCCTTGCTCCCAGGCTGCAATAGTTAATTGTGGACCCTTCTGTAGCATTATTTTATTCATCCATCCATTCAACCATACTCTAGAGGGGTTATTCTGTCCCATGCTGTTGTGGAGATACTAAAGATACAATCGGAAAAAAAGCATGATATATATGGGCCCTCTTCTCATGGACCTGACATTTATAGGGAAGAAAAGAATTAAAGATCTGATTATAAAACTAGATAAGGAATTAGAGAATTTCGTCTCTACGAAAGAGACATGTAGAGAGCAGGGAGAGTATAGACACACAGGCATGGACCTAATTTGGAGGAATCTAGGGAGGCTTCCATGAGGAGGTGATGTCTGAGCCGCCCTCTGAAGGATGAAAGACATTAAGTAGATGGAAGTGTGAAGGTGTGAAGAAGCAAACGGGTATGAGGAGCATGGTACACGGCAGGAAGGAGTATACCATCGAGAGGAGAAACTCTGTGAAGGTCCCATGCTGTTGGAATGAGGGGAGAAGCCAAGATAACACTGGTAAGGGGCACCTGGGTGGCTCAGTCATTTAAGCATTTGCCTTCAGCTGAGGTCATGGTCCCAGAGTCCTGGGACCTTGCTCAGCAGGGAGCCTGCTTCTCCCTCTGCTTACTATCCCCCCCACCAAAAAAAAAAAAAAAAAAAAAAAGACAACCCTGGTGAGGGAAGCAGGGTTCACATCTTAGAGGGCCTTCAAACCATGTTATGGGTTTTGTCCTTTTCAGAGAATGAGGAATCCACTGAAGATTAACCTCAGTGAATTTTGTGAGTGAGTGAGCTGCAGCCCGTGGAGCAAATCCAGCCCACCACCTGTTTTTGTAAATAAAGTTTTATTGGAACATAGCCTTGCTCTTTTTTTGCCTACTATCTATGGCTGCTTTCACACTGTAATGGCAGAAGGGGATAGTTGCAACAGACATTGTATGGGATGCGAAGCCTAAAATATGTTTTCTTTACAGAAAATGATCCTTGGAATAGATCTTGGAATAGATGAACAATGCAGAGAACTGTTCATGCTTTTATGCTAGCACCTGTTGTGCTAGGATCATCTGATTACCTATTGGATTTCCCCATTATTATACTGTGAGCTCATTTTGGAACAGGGACCCTATTCAATTCATCTTAGTTTCTCTAATTTCTAATACATTATTGGTCCAATGAACAATTCATTGGTTGAATCAATTCTGCTCATTTACCTCATAGATCATCTAGACCAGTAGCTGCTAATTGGACTGATCTGAAAACTAAGTTCAAGGGATTTTGTGGGACCTTCCCCCAAACACTCAACAAGTTATTATCCATATTGGGTATCAAATCCTGATCTCTTGATTATCATTCTTGCCATCTCTGTTCTTACTTTGACTCAGCTGCCCAAATAATTTGAGTTTCACTAGAACCAGGAAATTGGAGATATGTACCTACTTATAGAGTCATACTTTGAGAGCCACGATGACTCATTTATGAGGAAAATGTGCCCAGGAGCTTTGTCTAAATTTGAGTTATCATTTCTATAGAGCAGAGGTTTGTGCATTATCTTAGCAAGCTGAGCTCGATGAAATAGTCTGGAGAGCTCTGCGGATTCTGCGACGGCTCCTACATGGAGGTCAGGGGTTCAGAAGGCTCCGTATTGCTGTTCCATATGCCTGTTTGCCCTTCCTATTAGAAGGCTGGAAATATAATTAGGAGACAAGCACCACAGATGCTGCAGTTTACAATAACCAGAAGAAACCACCGAAATGGGTAAGACATGAAAGGATAATTTTGCTTATACAAAATAGCAGACTGCAAACTAAAACGAAGAAAAACAAACAGGCAGATGGAAAGAGTGGGGAAGGCATTGGCACAGCTGTGAGCGGGATTTAGACACCCAGATGCAACATAATTTGGGGGGATGGGTGGGAGAGGAAGAGAATCTGAGAAAAAAAAAAACGATATACAAAAAGATACTGGGGAATAATGAGCTTCTCATCTCTCCACCTGCAAGTGAAACTTTTTCACATCCCCCTCCCTGTACCCTGGTTGCTGAAAGTCATTTCCTGGGGGACAGGAGGAGGGGACCCAAGGGCAGAAAAGATAAACAGGCGTCTTTCCTAACAGAGAAGGCAGTGGTAGTAAAATCAACAGCTATGACTGCAGTGGAAGAAGAAAGACATAGCCATTACCCAGAAGAGGGTGAGTAGTAGTGTTTGGTTTTATTATTAGCAGCATTATTTAGATAAGAACACACACGCATGGCTCCCTCTCCAGATAGAGTCCGGGTGCAGGGAGGGGCAAGAAAGGGAGAACCACTTTGCTCAGTTTCGACAGATGCCTCAACCACTGTCATGGAAACTGCAAACATCATCGTGGTTAGTCCCCCTCCCCCAGCATCAGCAAAATAACTCAGTAATGTATTGTCTTCTCTGTTTTTAGGGGTTAGGAGACTGAAGTTCAATGGGGAGGAAGTAAGATTTAAACCTAGAACTTTCTGATAATCTACAGTGTCTTCTTCAACCACTTACAGGCAAACACAAATCAAAGTCATCAGCAGAGGCTCTTCTGTATGTCAAACCAAATGGGACACCCAAAGGGAGTGACGATGGGTGCCTTAACGAATGGTGCCTCATCAGAGAAGGTTCCACTGCCTGAGCAGAGACACGGCAACACATGCTCTGCCCGGACGTGCGGTCTGAGCCCTGTCATTTCATTTCTTTCCAAATGCTCATCATTTTCCTTCTTTTTTTTCTTTTTGGTACAGTTGGCTGTTTATGCTTTTAACTCCCACTGTACTGTGAGCCCCTGGAGAACAAAAATTGGGAATCATTCATCCTTATATCCCCAGACCCAGGAAAAAACCCTGCTCTTCCTTAAGGCTGCTACCTGGCCCAGCCTCAGGGGCCCCACAGCCACGGGTGTCAGCATGCAGCACAGGGGTTCCCCACAAAGCAGGTGGCCAGCGAGGGGTGACAAAGGCATGGCTCTCCCCAGCCAGTCAGCTTCTAAGAAGTTCCCCATCACAACTGACATCTTCCTCCTCTGGGTTCTCAGAACACTCTATTTGATGCTCCCCTTTCTCCATCCCTGTTCCTCGACACACTCTCATCCCAGTCCCAGGGACTAGCAGTCATTCATCCGTAGAGCTGTTTATGGCCATGCTGGTTTCCCCTCGGGTTCCTTGAAATGGCCTGGTCAAGTGACGTGACTACATAGTTTGAACAAAATAATGTGATTATTTTCTAAAGATTACCTTACTTCGTGACTTATAAATCTTTTACACGTCATCAATGCTTGGTGATGTCTTCACTGTTGATTCCTTTATCCCCTCCCTGAAACTACAGGAGCAGCACCGTGCTGGGTTCCTTGGTCCAAACCATGAACGGTTTCCTGATGGCAATGGGGCCGACCTCTCTGCCTGCTGCCACAGGAAATAGGGCAGAGTTCCCACATCTTGGAGGATACATCTCTTCATGGGAAGAGAAAAACTGTAGTTCTGCATTCCAACTCCTGGGCTGTTCACACCAGCTATTTTGGGGAAGGGGGAAGCCAGTCTCACAACACTTTCCCCAGAGAAAAGATGCCAATGTCAATGTCAGCCATTAGGAAACATCATTAAGGCAGATGAGAAACGGGCTGTGGACATTTTTATGAGCCCAGAATACTCTGGTTGGAGATTTTATGGAGACCACAGGAAACCAGAGAGACAATGACATTCATACCCTTTTTTAGAGACTGGTAAGGAGCAATTTGTGTGTGTGTGTGTGTGTGCTCAACAGAGTGTGTTTCTGAAAGGGAAAGCTACTGTTGGAGGCCTGGTCAAAGCAAGCCTTATTCAGAGAACTTGTGGATCCCTTAGTGATAGAATGCTCCAGGCTAAGTAGCTGCAGGCTCAATGCCCAAATCCTTCCAGGACTGCAAAGAAAACCCTGCCTTTTGATTCCAGGATACTCTGGAATGCTGTTCTGCGTAAGTCTCTATGGTTGCAACAGTCTACCTGTAACTTCTATATATTCATTTTCTTCTTTTTTTTCACATGACAAAATGAAGCTCAGAAAGGTTGAAGAACTTAGACAAACAGAAATGGTCAGCGGTGGAATCAGAACCTGACGGTGCATTTTCTCTGTTACCATGTTGTCTCTTCACCCGGGCCCAGAGGTGCAGATTTAAGGCAGGGAAGTGAAAGAGCCTGTGCCTGTAGAATTGTCCCCAGACGAAGTCTCCTGGGGTCTTAATTTAGGTCTAGCAGCTGGGCAGAGATATTTTTCTCTGTAAATCAGCAGCTGTGCCTTGAAGGTATTGATCCACACAATGAAACAGGAGGGAGGTGCACAAATTCCGGCAGTTTGCTTTCTGCCTTTCCAGTATTGCAATTGTGTGTTTTCCTGGAGTCCTACAAGAGGGAAGGGACAGATTATCCAGAATATTCCTGAAATGCAGAGCTTTCCTATTCATACTGACATCTTGTGGCAGTCCGGTATTACTGCAGCCTGCGTTGCTTCGTGAGTTGAACATTCAGTTTTACCAAGATTTATTTTCCACTTCCATGCAGTAATTGGACCAGAAGCTACTAAGCCCCTGGCAGGTGCCATGCACTGTGCTAAGTACTTCGGGACATTCAGACATACTTACAGAAGAACGGTGGCCGAGACCATACCGGAAGCTATGATAATAGCGCGACCCTGATAGATAGAACTACAATGAAGCAGCGAGCACCTGTCCTGCGGGTTCTGAGGGTTACCAGGGGCTCAGTACGAACTCTACTATGTGCTCTGCACTTATTTTCCCAGTTAATCTTCGTGAAGCCCCAGTTTGGTGAGTATTCTCACTCACAATTCAGATTTAGGGAAATTGAATCCACGAGAAGTCACCTAAATCATCAAAATTTAGAAAGCTCGTAAGTTGTGAAGTTAGTTTTCAAACCCCGATTTTCTGTGTCTCAAGGCCAGAGCTACACATTCGATCAACAGATAGCCGGGAGAGACAGAGTGGTTCCAATGGTGAGGTGGCACTTGAGAGGGCCTTAAAGAATGGCCAAGTTTAATCTATGCTATTTAGGCCATGGAAATAATGGGTTATCAGATTTCCCACAGGTCTAGTGGTTAAAGTTGGTTCAATTTAATTCAATTCTCCAATAACAACAAGAAAAAATAACAAAAAGCCCCTCACTATTAACATCATTGTGTACGTGCTTCAGCTGGTTTTCTTGTGCAAACTTACAGATACGTGAAATAGAACAGTAGCAACAATAGAAAGGAATCATACTGTATGTACTGCTTGGTAATCTGCTTATTTGAGCAAAATTATTGGATTTCTACTGTTGTATACCAAATTACCAGAAACTTAATATCTTAAAACAACACTCACATCTTTCATGGTTCTACAGGTCAGACGTCTAGGCAGGCTCAACTAAGGGTACCCCAAGGGCAGAGTCGAGGTACCTGCGGGGCTTGGGTCTAGGGCAGAATCCATTTCCAAGCTCATTCAGTTGGCAGAAGTTAGTCCTTTGTAATCGCAGGACTGAGGACTTTGTAGTTTTGCTGGATGCTGACCGGAGATCCCTTCTTATTGCCTAGAGGCTGCTGTCAGGGCCTTGTCAATGATTCTCCATCTCAGCAATGGAGAACCTCCTTCTCATAGAGTCTCCCCAGCCTCTGAATCTCCCTAATTTCTTCTCCTGCTACTATCTGGAGAAATCCCTCAATATCTAAAGGCCTCTTTTAATTATGTGAGCCCCACTTGGAGGATCTCCCCTAGCTTAAGATCGACTGATAAGTAACCTTAATGACATGGCAAACTTCCTTTTGCCACAAAATGTAATTTGTCATGAGCGTGCCACCTGGGGCCATCTTAGAATTCTGCCTGCCGCATTTAACAAACATTCATTGAGGGGCTGCTACATGCTAGATTCTAGGCTCCAGAGCTACCACAGTGAACAAATCGATAAAGGCTCATGAAATACACAAGTGTTCTGGAAAGAGAAAACGTTTCTATATCATGGGATATGACTTTGCTTTTTCTTTCTTTCTTTTTTTTTTCTTTGATGGGACTGTGTAATCCTATTGTATAAATACACTGTAATTTAAGTAAATAATTCCAATATTGGACAATTTAGGTTCTCTTCCAGTTTGCATTTATAAACAACACTGCAATGGACATTCTTTTGCACTGGTATCAGATAGATGCCCGGAAGTAGAATTTATGGGTATAATGTATGACTTTGATACATAATATCTAATTGTTTCTTGGAAAGTCCATACCAGCCAACATTCCTGCCAAATTTTTTCATCTTTGTAAATCTTTCTAGGGAGATTAACATTTTATCCAATATACATATATTTATAATATTTATAACATTTTGGGTTGTTCCTGCTCAATCCTTTGTGAATTTTTCCACTAGGACTTTTTTTGCCTTTTTATCATTTTATTAGATATTTAAATATTTAATGTATTAACTTCACTGTCTTACACACTGCAAATTTTATCTTAACTTACTGTCTTGTCATTTCATTTATGACATTTTTTGATAGGATGGATTTTTTTCAATCTAATTTATTCACATCTTCCTTTGTGGCTGCACTTTTTGGAATAAGAATAAAGTCTTTTTCACCCCCCTATGTAACCATGCATGTATATTTTCTTTGAATTTATTTTTCTTACGGAAATTTTTATCTTAGCCCTAAATTAAGAATTTTAGATTATTTTTTCAAAAGTATAATCAGTTGCTCTGCCATTGTCCCATGAATACACCAGACATTTCAACGTGTCTATACTGTGAACAAATTCTTTGTTCTCTTCTGGACTTCCCATATAGTTTGGCTGCTCTGGCTCTCCTGGATGACCCCCACACTGACTCGATTGCTAGAGTTCTATGACGTTTTGAGCTCGATAAGCTAAGTCCTCCTTCATTACTCTTCTTTATTTTTTTTTTTAAGATTTTTTTTTAATTTATTCATTTGACAGAGAGAGAGATCACAAGTAGGTAGAGAGACAGGCAGAGAGAGAGGAGGAAGCAGGCTCCCCGCTGAGCAGAGAGCCCGATGCGGGGCTCGATCCCAGGACCCTGGGATCATGACCTGAGCCGAAGGCAGAGGCTTTAACCCACTGAGCCACCCAGGTGCCCCCATTACTCTTCTTTAAAAAGTGTTAGAAGCGCAATGAATGAACTTCTTATGTCCCTGTGATCTTCTCTCAGCCCACATCCACACCCCAGTTAAAGATGCCCTAGAGGGACACCTGGGTGGTTCAGTCGGTTAAGCATCTGCCTTCAGCTGAGGTCAGGATCCCGGGATCCTGGGATAAGGTCTTACATCGGGTTCCTTGCTCAGCGGGGAGCCTGCTTCTCCTTCTCCCTTTGCCTGATGCTCCCCCTGCTTGTGCTCTCTCATTCACACTCTCTGACAAAAAATACATAAAATGTTAAAAAATAAAAGATATCTTAAGAGTATTGTTGATACCTCTTCCTCTCTTTTTCACTTCCTAACCTTCTACTGCCCAACAATTATTTCTACCACACTGATTTCACCCATCATTCTTAAATATGTCAACTTTCTCCTCCCTGACTCCTACTGACTTGGTCCTGATAGTGGTCTTTGCCTAGTCGGTTGAGAGACCGCCTGAACAGTTTAGTTGTCTTCAGGCTCCTCCAACCCATTCTCTACCACAGTCTTGCCGCCGTGGCTGATGTGGTCATATCTCTGCCATGTAGCGAGGCTTCAGCTGCCCCCATCACCTGTGCTCTCAGGTAGGAGCTCTTCAGTCTAAAGACCTACATTCTGCTCCTCCTCTGTCTTCGCAGCTGCACCTCCCCGGGACGTGTCTTTGCCCCTTCATTCTGCCTGCTCTCCCTGGTCCCCACGGCAGGACTCTATGCCTTACCTTCACCTCGTTCCCTCCTTCTGGGTGCAGTCTTGTTTGCCTGCTGTGCCCTCCCACGGTGCCCCAGCTTCCCCTGCCGCTCCTGTAAAGCTGAGCCCTGACTTCACCTTCAAGAAGTATTTCGGGACATTTCCCAGGTTTCTTCCCCTTAGATTTCACTTCAGACCCTGCCTCTCGTTTTCCAACCAGGAAAGTGGTTTTTATATTCTCACATGATTAGTGTTACATCTCCACAGAATATTATCATTTTCTGTGTAGGTGCTTGTTTTTGATCAATATAAATTTCATGAAGGCTCAGGTCACACCTCATGGGTGTATGAATTTACAGCCCCTGGCAGACACTAAGCGTGAAGAAAACCTAATACATAGATAAATAAATAAACTCACTCTCTCCCTATAAAAACTCTAAAGTTATTTAAGTTTGTGTAACATACCTGCCAAAATTTATCATCTTTGCTCACCCCTCTCTTCAGTATCCTGTCTTCTAGTTTCATACCTTCTGTTTTGATCATGACCTTTAAAATCAACCTGAACTCTGCCTTAAAGGATAGAATGATCCCTTGTTTGGGGGAAATTTTGTCTTATAAGTTAAGCAGAGTTCTCAGGGATTTCCTCTAAAGGCCTTTTTCTCTTCTTGCAAATGTCAGAGCCTCAGGCCTAAAGGAAAGAGGACTTTTTCTTCTTCAAGGGTATCGAGTACCTTTATGACCAAGTTTCCACATGCGTGCACTTCCCAGAGCCCAGTGGTTGCAGTTCCTGGGAGACAAAATAGGAGCTTTCATCCAGAATGTGCTGCCGGGCTCTGTAGACCTCTCTGAAATCAACGTCCCATGTTATCCAGGTTGCTATGGAAACCAACATGTCAGATCAGCACAAAATAAGATAAAGCCTTGGGAGACGTCACTGACGCTACAACCTCCTTTCCAGTCTCATTTCTTCTCTGTGCAGATGTGTGTGTGTGTGTGTGTGTGTGTGTACGCGTGTGCCTGAGTGTGTGTCTGAAGGAGTGCTTAGTGTCAAAGCCACATTGTCCCTTTTTCACTGAGCGCATGTGCCTTTTTGCCCTTCTCAGAGTGGGGACTCCCCAGCTTTACTACTGTCGGGGCTTCATCCCAGAGGCAGCCCAGTCTGTGGGGCCCCAGGGAGAGCTTAAATCTTTCCTATCAACATGGAAATGGAGACTGCAGAGAAGAAGTAGTTATGTAAAGGAGAAATAACCCACCATCCATCCTGAGGACTAAGCCACATTCCACAGAAAAGAAAAGAAAAAAACTGTGGTCGGTGTTTTGCTAATGTCTCTGCTGTTAATACAGGGCAGCAGTCCAGAGCCAGGGAAAACATTTCATTCAGACCTCAGAGGAGGAGGCTTTTATAGAAATCCTTGTTTCGGCTGGGTCAGGGAACCCACCCAGGCAGCGTGCTGGGAAATGTTTCCAGCGCTAGAAATTCCAGCTGGATGCTGTAGTTCCTTTGGCCCCTAGTTCGGAATAAGGTATACTAATAAGAAAAGGTGCTGCTTTATGTCCATTCCGGCTTTCGTTCACTACGATGGCAAGATGGGCAGAGCCCTGAATTCCGGAATGTCCTCAGCTGCTTTGCAGATACCCCGGGGCTGGAGAGAAATGTGGCAATCTCCAGTGACTTAGGTATTTGGGGCAGCATGCTGATGCATGTGAAAAGTCTGGAGTTCAGACCCCTCAACGAGGAGATCAGCAGTTCTGAGCACTGCGTGGGTACCTGTTGCCGTCTTAGGTGTTTCAGACGTATCACTGGAAACTCATTAATCCTCACAACAAGCCCGCATGCCGCAGCTTACCCAGGTTTTGCAGATGCAGAAACGGAGAAGCAAAGAGTTGGGGTAGAACGTTCAGGATCACAGAGATAGTGAGAAGCAGTACGGGGGTTTGATCTGAAGCCTCAGGGCATCAAACCGCTTTCCTTTCCACCGATTTTCAATCTCCCCATTAGAACACGCTAGCTATCACAGAGGCACACACAGTTCTAAGAGCGACCTAGAGTCACACGCTGTTGTGTTTTCCTAGTCACTACCTTACATGCATATGTATATATTTCAGAGCTCATGCTCACAGACGGTGTTAATACCTCCACGGAAACCTGTCTTCTGTACTGGGGGGAGCTAAGTGCCCTATTTTGGATGAGTCAGCAGAAAAATATTACCTTTTGATTTCCTTCCTTCCTTCCTCTCTCCCTCTCTTCTTCCCCCCCATCCTTCCTCCTTCCCTCCTTCCTTCTCAATAATTTAACAAGTGACTTTGGATCATTTATTCTGTTTGAGCCTCTGTGCTGGGCACAGGGCTGAAAAAATACTCTTCCTGTTTGGGACTTACCTTTTCACTTTCATTTTGATGATTGTGTGTGTGTGTGTGTGTGTGTGCGCGCACATGTGCGCACACGCACAGGTGTGCACACAAACAAGCTAGCAAGCAAGCAGGCACACTATGAATACAGGTGCACATTCTTAATTTGAACATAGTAAAATCCGTCCATCTGTTCTTTATTTTTTGCACCATTTGTCTCATTTTAAAGAAATCCCTCCCTCATATCCCAATGCCTCTTACTGGCCGTATTCATAAAGTTTTAAAGTTTTGGCACTCGGATTTACATCTTAATTCCATATGAGGTTGATTTTTCAATCTTGTGAAGTAGGGACCCAATCTCCCTTTCATCTCTTCTTGATGTGGATAAGCCCACTTCCAGCCCCATGCACTGAATCTACCACATTCCTCGCTAATGTGTGGGATCACGGACCAAGGATCTATTTCTGGGGCTTTTCATATCTCATCTGGTGCTCCGCTGTCTCGCAGGGTTACTGGTGGTTACGAGCTCTGACATGTGGCACTGTGTCCTTCCATTATGATTTCAGTTTTGATACATGAGTTATTGAGTAGTGAATTCCAAATATGTGTTTACTTAAAACACATATTTGGTGCTACTGATTTCTAAATTGGGCTGGGATTGGAGATCACGGTAAATATGGTATTGCTATTTAAAACTGGTTGAGGCTTATGATTTGCAAAATTACAGATCAATGCAAAACTTTTGCATTTGCTTGAAAATTATGTGTATCTTGCAATTGCTGGATTTGGGTTCCATGTTCATCAAGCTCAAACCTGCCAACAGTATATTTTTTAAATCCACTTTTTCTATCTTTAATTCTGTTTGCTTTCAATTACTAACAAGCCTGGATTAAAATTTTCCATTATATTTATATAAGTTCTTTATAGCTCTATCAAGTTTTGCTTAAGCAAGAGCACACATGAGCAGTGGAGAAGGGCAAAGGGAGAGGAAGAGAGAGAATCTTAAGTAGACTCCATGCCCAGGGTGGAGCCTGATGCGGGGCTCGATCCCATGACCCTGAGATCATGACCAGAGGTGAAATCAAGAGTCCAACGCACAATGGACTGAGCCTCCCAGGTGCCTCACTTTGTATATTTTGAAACCATAGTTATTATTATGCATTTCCATTTAACCTATTACCATTATTTCATGATCTGCCCCTTAGAATTTTCTTTTTGTCAAAATGTGCCTTATATGGCACATACTTTTCCATCCTCACACTTTCAGTCTTGTTATATTCTTAAGATCAGATGTGGGTTTTTTTGTTTGTTTGTTTGTTTGTTTGCTTGTTTGGACAGACAGATCACAAGTAGGCAGAGAGGCAGGCAGAGAGAGACAGGAGGAGGAGGCAGGCTCCCTGCTGAGCAGAGAGCCCGATGCGGGACTCGATCCCAGGACCCTGAGATCATGACCTGAGCCGAAGACAGAGGCTTTAACCACTGAGCCACCCAGGCGCCCCTCAAATGTGGGTTTTATAAAACGGATTGGCTGATATATATATTTTTTAAAGATTTTATTTATTTATTTGACAGACAGAGATCACAAGTAGGCAGAGAGGCAGGCAGAGAAAGAGGGAGAAGCAGGCTCCCCGCCGAGCAAGGAGCCCGATGCGGGACTCGATCCCAGGACGCTGGGATCATGACCTGAGCCAAAGGCAGCTGCTTAACCAACTGAGCCACCCAGGCGTCCTGATATATTTTTAATTGTTTTTAAATACTATCATATTTACTTTTGAATGCTTATTTTCCCTTTTCTCATTTTCCAACTTTTGATTTCTTAAAACCTATTAAATATATTTATTCTGTCTTAGAAAAATCCTCTTGTTTGTTGTTGCTCATTTTTTGCTGCTGGTTTCTTTGAATTATTTTATTTTCAATTCACGTGTTTGAATCTCTTTGGCAGTTCTTTGAGGCCTTAGTTAAGGCTGTCTAGAAACTTTGTATTTTTTGTCTTTCTTTCTGTCGGGTAAATATAGTATACCAACCGGTCAATTTAAATTAAAGTTCTAATTTTAATGAGTTTTTGTTTTGTTTTGGTTTGTTTTTTTTTGTGCTGTTTGTTTGTTTTTATGAAGACTGTGTGGATTCCAAATCCACGGCTGGCTGACAGGCCTGAATTCTCAGGGAACACATTTTTATCCCACTCTTCACACAGAGCTAATAGTAGACCACCACTGTCCACCCCTAGGGACATTAGGGATGGACTTAATCCATGTAGGATGGACATTCTCTAGTTCATGATGTCTCTGGAGATGTCCTTTTTCTAATTTAATTTTTTTGAATATTTTATTTATTTACTTGACTGAGAGAGAGAGAGAGCACAAGCATGGGGAACAGCAGAGGTAGAGGGAGAAGGAGACTCCCCGCTGAGCAGGGAGACAAGATCTGGGGCTTAATCCCAGGACCCTGGGATCATGACCTGAGCCTAAGTCAGAGGCTTAACTAACTGAGCCACCAAGACACCCCTAAGGCTGTCCTTCTTTATAGGTGTCAGCATATGCATTGTTCTGAAGTCTTATTTCCCTTCCTGTGAGGGTGCAAATATGTCTCTAGGTCTGCCCATTGATGTGTCCATTACCCTGAATTCCAGTCCTTCTGGGGTCAGAAGGCATTTCCAGGGAAGCCTGTGACTTCAGAGCCTTCCTGGACATATATTGGTTTGTCACGGACCTTAGGAGACTTCTCTTATTATTTGGGGGGGGGGGGAGTAGCTTACTTTTGCATGTAAGAGAGTACTAGAATTTTCCATTAGTCTGGCTTTCTGGCTATCTTGCAGCAGGGACGTGTCAGGCTGTTCATCTTTCATTTCACAAATATTAGAGTGCTGACCTTATAGCATCCACTGCTCATGCACTCGTAGGGAGCAAAGATCCCTGCCCTGGCAAAGCGTCTCATGTTGCCTTAATATTCTCATCAGGACAGTAACTAATATAATTAGAAGGTTCCAGGAAACTTCCTAAGCATTTTTTATATATTAACGTGAGTATCTTCATAACAACCTAGTGATAATGAGGTTACTGTCATCACACTGTGTAGACCAGGAAATGAAGGCCTGGGGCTGAACTACATACTTACTGATGTCAATGCATGGACACAAGTATGAATGAGCAGAGCAGACATTCAAGAGAGTCAAACTCAAGACCATCTGAAACCAAAACTGATTACAACATGCTCTCCTAAGAATCTAGTAGCTTGTGATTCTAGCAGAGCTCTTAGGGTGCTCGTCATCTAAGACCGTTGCTTCTGACCCATCTCACTTTATGAGGACCTTTTGGTTAATGAAACTATCCAGAAGGTTCCTTCAGGAACAATACTGCAGACAGAGAAACATTGGGGTGAAATAAGACTTGGGGCAAACCCATGAGATACAGCTCCTACTCAAAACTTAAAACTCGAGCCCAGGGAAGGCTTCTTGGAAGTAAGAGCACTCATTATGTTTTGGATCAGTGATATATCAAATTGTAAAGCATTCGTGAGACATATTCTTCTAGTGATGGAGATTCTAAGCTATCACTCTGTCACTGCTCCTTTCACAAGGATTTCCTTGTTGGTGATATAGACAGATCTTCTTATCTAGCAAACAGAATTCATTGTAGATTCAGTGAGTACATAATTTTTTCATCTACATCTATGAATATCTTTTGCCAGAAAGCATAATGCACTAAGCTTTGGGTCCAAGCACCTTTTTTTTTTTTTTTAAGATTTTATTTATTTATTCGGCAGAGAGAGAGAGAGCGAGAGAGAAACCAAGTGAGCACAAGTAGGAGGAGCTGCAGAGGCAAAAGGAGAAGCAGACTCCCCACTGAGCAAGAAGCTGGCTGTGGGGCTTGATCCCAGGACCCTGGAATCATGACCTGAGCTGAAGGCACACACTTAACCAAATGAGCCATGCAGGCACCCCTGGGTCCAAGCACCTTTTGACATTCATTCTCCTCCAATTCTTTTAGACATGGGATGTCCTTGCTGTTGATAGCACACTCAGAACAGATAGAGAATGACATAAAAGTATACATGATGTGTAATATAGCGACGCTTTTGTTTCATCACACGACGCTATGATCTTCATTATGGTCACACATGTCAGACATTTCTACAAAGTCCTACCATAGTCCAGTCGGATATAGTATTAAGGGGATCTTTTCCAGGTGGGCTACCCCACTGCAAAGGACAGAAAAAAGAAAAGAAACAAATGCAATGAAGATTGCAGACTTTTATAGAATAATACCATTACCGCATCATCAATTTTTCCCTGTGCTCCTGGTTGTCTATAAGCCTCTAATGAAAAATCAAAACAGTGAATTCAGATCGAAAGTAAACATTCAGCATGTTGTTTGAAGCCAGGAAATAGTTTTTATTAACTACATAGAAAATTAATACAAAGTGTCAGAGATCATGACGTCTCCTATATATTGATACTGGGGAAATATTTTTCCTCTTCTGAACAGGTAGGTAGAGAAGCAGGAAGAATTTGGAAGAAAATTTCTAAGGTTTTCAGCTGTAGAAACGATCTTCAGAACTCCTTGGATTGTATTTGCTGTAAGAGCCTTCCCCTATCTACAGTGACTCCACTATCAGAGCCACTTCGTTTGCCTAATGAAGACAAAATCCTCTCTCTCCAAAGTATGGTTTCTAATGCTGGACTGGCTGTATCTCCAGGGATTTGCCACTTTTTTCTTTTTTTTTTTAATCTCTCCTCCCTGAGGAACTCAGCCAGGAAACTGGGGACCATGGGAGAAGTTTGTAACAGTCATTTCCTAAATGGTCTGAAGCTTATACCTCAAGAATTACCTAAAAATATCCCCCCAGGGCAGCTGGATGGTTCAGTCAGTTAAGCCTCTGCCTTTCGGCTCAGGTCATGATCCCATTGTCCTGTGATCGAGTCCCACTTCTGACACCCTGTTCCGCAGGGAGTCTGCTTCTCCCTCTGCCCCTCCCTCCCGCCTTTCTCTCAATCTCCCATGCTCTCATGCTCTCTCTCTTAAATAAAATCCCTAAACTAATATATCACCCCAGACTCAGTGAAACTGCGTCTGTGCCTTTCTCCTACCTCTGAATTTGAACTACTTGTTTAAGAGGGCAGAGAGGATAACTTTCTCCTTAAATTATCATTTTCCCAGAATCTAATACAATTTCACATGGCAGCTGCTCCACAATAATCTGTTGAATAAAGGAACATATGATGCCCACTGCCTATGTCATGCATTTGGCTAGTGGTTTTACTAGTCTCACCTGGTACATCAATGGGTAATGAGTAACTTCTGTCCTAACTAAGCCAGGCTCAGGCACTGTTCCGGGAGCTGCTCACAGGGACATCCTCTGTAATTATCAGGATTTTAAATCTGATGGCCAAGTAGGACCAACTTATATCAGGTGTATCTAATTCAAAACAAACTGAGAAATTCTTTAATTCTGATCTTCGTAAAGCACAGACCTACATGAACTTTATGAACAGAACTATAAAGAATTTCCTACATAGTTGACTGAAGCATAATTATATGCAATGCATAAGCATCTCATACAATGAATTATGCTACTAACTTTTAGCTCCTTTTCATTGAGCCTAGTGGATCTCAACCAAGTGTGATCTTGGCTCTCAGGGGACAGGTTTTTGTAGATACATGTTTTTGGTTGTCACTAAAGAGAAAGGGAAGTGCTCTGGCATCTGGTGGGTAGAAGCCAGGGATGCTGCTAAACCTTCTGCTATGTTTAAGACAGCCTCAACCCCCAAATTATCCAGCCCAAATGTCAGTACCGGTGAGGTTGGGAATCGCTGGCCAGAGGGGCTACAAACAAATGTCTTTCCTTCTTGCTGTCCAAATGTTCTCTTTCAATGTTTTTGTGTGTGTGTGTGTATGTGTGTGTGTGTGTTGTTTGTTTTATCTTTCCCTTTATTCTCCCAATTTCCCCCTCATTTTTCTCTATATTCACTGCCTTTGTGCTTATGGGGTAAAAAACCCAGGCCATTGTTGCTCTGGTCTTATTCTTGAAGCCAGGCAAACCCATCCACTATTGTGGCAATGTTATCTTGGACAGTCATACCACATTTTCTTCTTTCCTCTCATCAGCATCTATCTCCCCTCCTTTTATTTTTTTCGCTTTCACAAACTGACCCTTATGTAGCTGTACTATGAAAATTAGCAAATTTCATAATGTAGTATACTAAGATTTCCTGACTTTAGGCAAAGGATGAGGGGAGTAAATATATGTAGTAGATTGGTGTGATGTTCTGGCCGTTGTCCAGTCAAGCAAGGTTTCATGGGAACAGTGTGTGGCACAGTGCGCTTTGCTTCTCTGTTTCCCTCTGGACAGTCCCAATTTGGCCGTGGGGTCCTAGTTCAGGCAACTGCCATTTTGGCTTTTTGGATCTGAGGTCAATGCTTGACCCATACCCATAGATAGTGTGTGTAGGTGTGGACACATATTTTCTGGGGATAGGTTTCTGAATTTTCAAAGGACCTGTTGAAATATAGACATTAAGCATTAGCTAAAGAAAAAAAATCTTTCTGGGTTCTAGCAGATTACACACTTATGTTTATAGATTTGAATTTAATGAATATTTCCATGGATCCCTTGGGAACAATGATTTAGGGACTAACCATCATTTTCATGAAGAAATATCTATTACAGAAGAATTTGTCATTTTTGAAAAACAAAAACAAAAATTTAAAAAAAAAAAAGATAGCCAGTTAAACAATTGTTTTCCAAATGTGCATTTGTTTTTCCATTTATATTATCTACTTCATTGTCTTATGAAGGTAGGCAGGATAAAAATGGTCATTGATGACCATGATGTTGATGAGCAAAGATTACCATACTAGCAGTGATAGAGAACAAAAATATTATAATGGTCCTGCCCCCATTCAGTCACTACTCCTGGTTTTTACATCCAGAATGACCAAGTGTTCTGCATCCCAATGAATTCAGCCCGTAGTCCTTCCCAGTGATTTTCTCTAGGATAGTCATCGACTATTTCACTTTCTTTTGGGGATACACAGGGACCCACCTGGCTTATCACCTGCACACACACTCCATTCTCTCATTTCACAATGATGATTATCAGTAGCAGAAGTAAACATTTATCAAAAGCCAAATATTTCAGCTCTTGCCAGAACATTATATTCTGTTCTGCAGAAGTAAGTGGACAACACCTGAAAGGAAGCCTTAGAAATAATCCAATCCCTGAAAGCTTTGCTATGATGCTTTCATTAGCACATTGAGTCCACTTGGACACCAGGATCCGTGTGGAAGGGAAAAAGCACCCTGAGACGTGAAATGCTATTGTCTGAGGGTTTACACTACAGTTCAACATACTGTATGACACTGTTAGTAGTGGCCTTGTTACCACATTTATAGATTCAAACACAGAGGCCCAGAGATGTTATGCAACTTGCCATTGTCTGGACAGCCCTATACAATGGAGAGAGGCTTTTAACTCAAGTTTTTCAGACTCCAAAGCTATGTTTTGTTCCACTACATTTTATGACCTCAGAAAATCACGAGAAGAAATGATAGATAGCTTTGGGGGTTACACTCATGGTAGTCATCAGTGGTAGTTTTCTGAGCTCAGTGATCGTGTGGTTTCAGCATGAGGGGCTACAGCAATTATAGGTACTTGTGGTTCGCACAGGGGTCAAGGTGATTAGCAGCCTCATCAACGAAGAGGATGAATTAAATTCTACCCAATTCAACGTGACTCGATTTGATTCAAGCTAAAATTACTTTGTTTTGAGTTCCGACTAGAGAGTCATTCTTTCGTGGGGTCTCTGTGCCTAGACAGAAAGGAAGTGCAGATTTGGACTACAACTGACAGCTGTGGAACAATTAACAGGCAATTTCATGTTCACCTCTGAATTAATGATTGCAGCAAAAGTACCCACTTTGAGTAAGATATCTCAAGTATCGGAGGCAAGGCACTGAGGCTTTTTAGCTGCATAACTGTATTCTCTCATGGATTAGACTAGGATTAAAAAATTCTTTAGGAGGGGTGCCTGGGTGGCTCAGTGCCTTCAGCTCAGGTCATGATCTTAGGGTCCTGGGATCGAGCCCTGCATCGGGCTCTCTGCTCAGCGGGGAGCCTGCTTCCTCCTCTCTCTCTCTCTGCCTCCCTCTCTGCCTACTTGTGATCTCTGTCTGTCAAATAAATAAATAAAATCTTAAAAAAAAATTCTTTAGGAGAGTTGTGTTTTTTGTTTTGTTTTGTTTTTGAGGATCAAAAGAAATGCTACCCTAGAAGTCCATTCTGATTGCATATTAGCCATGGAACTTGGGTTCTGTTGGAAGATTAAAGCAAACGTGGTGGTCTCATTCCCTTTTCGGCAATTAATTTCATCAATAAATAGAGTAAGAGGCTGAGACGCTTCTGAGGATAAAAGGAACCAAGACCTTGATTGCTGAGGTTCAGAGACAGAGAGTAGGCTGCATTGGATTGGTTCCGTATAACTCACAGTTTCTTGGAGAGGAGACGTGGAATCTGGCAAAGTGGGTTCATGGTTAGAGGAATGCACCCAGTGATCTCGACAGCATAAACTGAAAGAAGTCTGCAAGTTGGAGCTGAGGGACCAGCTGTGGTACACTCTGACCTTGTATCATAAAGAGAGGGGATGTTCTCTACCTCCTTGAGGAGCCGCAAGGACCTGGATTATTTAGGGCTTATGCACTCCCTCTGTCAGCAGATAGAGGTGAATCTGCAATGCCAGAGGTGGAAGTGGCAGGAAGAAAAACCCAGAACTAGAAACTCATGGGGAGATACATTTTATGCATTTTTTATATGATCGCTATCTTTCCCACCGGGCATCAGGCTCCGTTAGCAGGGACAATAGTAGACACACAGTTCTGCCGCTGGTTATGCACTAGGCATGAGGTTTCGCCTCGAGCATCAGCGTATGCTGACTCACTGCTCCGGAGCCTCAAACAAGCAGTGACATCTTTGTCCTGGTCACAGGTGGACCTCTTTGAGTTCCACAGATTATCGGGGTAAGCAACTCTATGAAAAGTTTGGGAGTTTTGCTAGAAAACAGGCTGTGAGTTAGAAAAATCACAATTTTTGATATTAAGATGCACTGGACTGTGCCCACAGAGGCTATGAAATCTGAAATATACTGGGACTCAGTCAAAATTGCCTAGCACTGATTGGATGATTTTAGGAACTGTTGTTGTTTTGAACCCACATGGAATACATTCCTTGAGGCGCTTTCTTCAGACAGCAAACACAATACTGAGCAGTGGTAATCTCTTCTTTGTCCTAAGAGAGGTTGGTGGAGACCAGATTTTCTTCATAATTTAACTGTTTATGGAAAACACTGTAGTAAGAAATTAGCAATGCTGAGTATTTATTTGAAGACCACATGGCGCAGGTCTATGATCAACTTGGCATGGCACTGGAGGGCCTTGAAAGTACATTTAAACTACATAACAGAGGGTGGCTTGAAATCAGACTCCTGGGAAACACCCCCAGAGCATGAGGAAACTGAGCAGAAGTGTTCCTCTGGGTGTTGATTATGGAACTGCAGGAAGTGGGGAATGACTCAGTGGATTTGTCTGTTTACCCTCCCCATAGACAAGGGACTCTTGAGTGAAGCACTTCTATTACAGATTTGCCATGATTCTATCTATTCCTTTAACCCAGTGGTCCCCTGTGCACCAGGCTCTTACCAACAGATAGAGAGGGGTCACATAGGCTGATGCACTGTTCTCTGCAGGTAGGCTGTGGTCAAGCTCCTGGTTCCTTCTCCCTCCCCCTCCTCCTCTCTTCCTCTGAGTCTGTCTTTCCTTCTCTTTTTCTCCTAACTTTTCTCTCCTACTATCCCTGTTTGGTGCCCAACTCCTGATTTCTGTTACCTCTGTTGGGGTCTCTTCTGCCTCTCACAGGAAGGATTTTGTTATTTGGTCTTCTCAGTATGATACTAAGATTCTTCTCAAATCACAGGTTTTATCTCTTCTTTTTTACTCTTTCATCTCAGAAATGCTCCAAGGGGATAAGCTGTCCTGAGGCTGATTCTGGGGTCTAAGCCTTGACGTGGACTGAGAGCTCAGATTTACCGATATATCATGAGGGGTCGGAATTCATGGTATCAGCGCAAGGCAAAAATATCCCTGCGTGGTACAGTTCTCCACTATTTCATGGTTGTTGACTGAGGGGAAGGCGGTATGTGTTTCATTCCTCTTCATGAAAATGAGTTCCTTGGGAAAGAATGCCCTTTTCTACTCCCCCATTCCATCCTGGAATTGTACATGCAAAGTCAAGAACAGACAGAAACAGAGTGTAGGTGTGCTCACCTGAGGTTCCCACTGCACAGTGTGAAAGGTATCACTGCCTTCCCTCTGTAAAGGAGCCTGAGTCCAAAATGCTCAGTGAGAGAATTAGTGGTACCCAGCTGTGCCTGTCACTAGAACTTTAAGAGCCTCCCAGCACTCATCTGCGGTGATGTTACAGAATGCAAAAATGACTAGTGAAGATCTGGAATCATTAGGAGGGTTTTCAACAAATTAAGGAAATATACCTGAATAATAAAGTTACCCTCAGGGCACCTGGGTGGCTCAGTTCATTGAGTTTTAGACTCTTGATTTAGGCTCAGATCCTGATCTCAGGGTCATGAGACTGAGCTCCAGGTTGGGATCTCTGGGGCATGGAGCCTGCTGGAGATCCTCTCTGTCTCTGCCTCCACCCCTCCCCAGCTCACACTCTCTCTCTTTCATTAAATAAATAAATAAATAAATAAATAAATAAATGATTTAAAAATAAAGGTACCCTCAAAAAAAAAAATCAGTTACTTTCTGATTAACTTACATGTTTTTTTGTCACACCTGTGAGTGCCAGGCTGAGGTCAAATGGTGCCCTTATAGATTTTACATTTTTATGACAGGAAATAGCCAGTAAATAAGTATAAAATTAATAAAAAATTATGAGGACAAAGAGTAATTGGTTCTTTGAAGAATAACCTAGGATAATATGGGAGGGAGTCTTTGGAAAGGGGGGGGCGTTTCCTGCAGGAGAATAGAGTAGACCCCCCTGGGAACATCACAATGAAGTGAAAACCTAAAAGCATCCAGCTTCCATCATGCTAATCCAGGATGCTCTTCCTTCCAAGTGGTACCCGCTACAAAGAGCACCATCATGCGTTAGGGTCCAGTTCCTTGGTGGCAACTGACTACCTCAATGTCCCAGTTTTTAAATGAGGGACTTAAGGTGGCTCTTTTGCCTGCCTCACAGGAGGGCTGTGAAGATGCAATGCAGGAATGCTAAACTATGTGCATATTTAGTGAGTTATACCAATACTACTTATTACAGAGGATGGGCAGGATACCTTTGAGTATTGACTGTGTGCAAAGGATCTGTGTGCATTAGGGACCTCATGAATGTTGTGTCCTCTTATCCTTAGGTCCATCCTATGGTACTGGTATAATTTCCATTTTAAAGATAGAACAAGCTCACACAGGGAAGAATTGGAAAGGCTCAGAGATCAGACCCAAAGCTTTGTGTTGACTCCCATTTCTCTATTCCCATACCCATGAATTCACTGATTACATCAAATCTATTGGCAACAAGTGGCTTCCAGAGTTTTTAATCCTGGACTCAGTTTTTAATCCTGGGAAATGGGAGTGCCTGGATGCTGCCGTGGGTTAAGCATCCAACTCTTGGTTTCAGCTCAGGTTGTGATCTCCGGGTCATGAGTAGGGCTCCCTGCTTGGTGCAGAGTCTGCTTGAGTTGATCTCTCCCTCTCTCTCTGCCCCTCCTACTTATACACTCTCTCTCTCTCTCTCTCTCTCAAATAAATAAATTTTATTTTAAAAAGGATAACAAGGGAATGGTCGACAAGTGTGGATTTCTTTCGTTCTGTTAAGGGGAATCCACATAGCACAACAAGGAGGGGGCAGGCAAAGAGGGCCCTCGGGAATACAAAACGAAAGACGTCTTATGGGGGTGGGGGTGTGTGTCATAGACATCAGAGGAGAGCAGCAGGAGGAGCCAAGTAACAGCTGCACACCGTACTCACCTGTGCCTCTCAGCACTGATGGGGGGGTGCTGCTGTGTGCTGATGTTCAGGTCAGCGTCTGGCCCTGTCACCTATAAATAGCAGTCCCCAGAAGGATTTCTGTTGACATTCTAGTTTTCCTCAACCCTCTTTATATTTTTAAACTAAATTTTTAAAAGAATTTAAAAAAAATATTTAAGAGACAGTACATGGGGCACAGGGACTGGATCCCAGGACACAGGGATCATGACCTGAGCCCAAGGCAGACGCTGAACCTACTGAGCCACCCAAGAGCCTCTACACTAGAATTTTCATGTGTGACAGTATTATGCACAGTTAACCACACACATTTATGGACCATTACACATAGCAGTATAGGCTCTCACTCCAAAGCTTCTCATTACTAATATTGGTAAGAACCCCAACACTTGAGGTTGGGATGCTAGTTTCCTTTCTGTCTGGTCAAGATGGTTCCCTTGCTCTTGGCGCATGCAGGCTGTTCTGCGGTGCAGCTTAGACTTCCGACTTCAGGGATGTAACTGGCTCTCAGTCTGGCTTTGGCATTTGTTCATAGCAGACTTGCTAAGTCCCAAGTGTCTGGGATGCTGTCTGAGCCTTGCTCTGCATATTGCTTCCTGAGTCTGTTAAAGCAGCAGCTCTCTCTTTGTCTAAACCGAAGTCTGCATTCTTTCTGTGGGACCAGTCATCTTGTGACCCGGAGCAGTAGGAGGGACATTTTAAAACTTTCTTTGGAGACAAGCATCCCTTTCTGCTTAGAATCTGAACACGCAGACCCCAGAGTGCTTCCTCTGTAGCATCATTAAACATCAGCCCAGCAGCGGCGGCTCAAGAGCGGTTTGGGGGTGTTATTGCTTATCATTTCATACCTGCTGTCATCTGGGCTCCATGAGCAGCCGTTGGAACACCCCCAAACAATGACTCTATCCTGTGGGTCCCTGGCCACCCTCAGGCCAGATGCCACTCCATTACCTAAGTCTGATGTGGTCCAGATGCAAACCAGGCAGCTGTGAGCTCTAAAACTCCAGATGATGGGCATTTGTCCTGCTTGCGTGCAAGGGTTACAAATGTGGCCCTGTGGCCACAAGCTTGAATTGATCTAGGGTGACGGCAATCTTGGGTGTGAAGGCTGGACTTGGCCCATACGGGTCAAGGCCAAGAATGCTAAAGGGACAGGGGTCCTTGAAGAAGCCTGAAAAACATCCTAGCTGCAAAAAGCACTTTGTCCCGATACCTCAATGGCCAACAGAGCCATTGAGGAGAAGAAACGACTGTTCTACTCATCCTCTGCCTACACGAGCAAAAGCCATGGAATGGGTCAGACTCCCCAAGACTGCCTGGCACCCTGTTAGTGGTTGAACAGGTCCCTTACCAACCTCAAACTCACTTCTTTTTCCTTTGCATGCAAAATATAGCTACCATCCGCTGGAAATATGATGAGCCATTTTAGGAACATGGGGCTTTGTTTTATAATGAGACGTCACTGTCCTCTCAGCTCACTCTGCTCATGGCAAACAGGGCTTTGGTTCATTTGTGGTACAAACACACACCTTTGAACTATGGTGAGATCCTTGCAAACAGATGAGGGATGGGATTGATTCCTTTTTTTCATTATTTTTATCAAGTGTAAATAAGAAGTCCTTCTAATTAGAACATTCTCCTTCCAGACCCGTTATACTCTCATTTCCTCAGAAAAAGCAAACATCTGAAAGATTTTTAATGACTTTATCCTTTGAATCTCGAGCCACAGAGAGGAAATGGAAAATAAATAGATCATGCTTATTGCTTTAGAGTATGGTTAGCTTGTCTAGAACTGCATTTAATTTGATTGCTAGCTGTACCTCTATATCACTCTGAGTCAGCAAGCACATTTCCAAAGTGATGTATGCTCTTTTTTTTTTTTAATTTACCATTTTAGAATTCAGTGCTTGCCTCTTCTTCCTTCATCTTGATTAGGAAGGTGATATGAACTAGTGGGAAAACATCAATTTTGGAATCCTCAGACTGACTTCACATCTCAGCTTCTCAAGTTACCTTAGGAAGCTAGGTTATTTATACTTTCTTAGCCTGTTTCCTGTACTATGAGGTAGAGATATGCACTCCCTTATGTTTTGTGATGATTCCCACATGAGATCAAATATTAGAGCGCCAACTGCAAGGGCTTGACAGGAAATATTTGCTAGTTCAGCGTCCCTTGTCTGCTCCTAGTGGAGACGTCCCAATTTTGCTTTGAAAAGCCTGTCCTTTGGCGATTTTTAAAAATTCAGCCTTTCGGGGATTCCTGCTCACTTTTTTATCCTTTAATCCCTGTACAATTCCACTAGCCAGTCTTCCTACTTTCAGCTACTCCCCAGCTCTCGCAGAATCTCAACTGCCACCAACCAGTCTTCCTAAGACAGAACAGTGCACGCATCTCCTCCCTTTCCAAACTGGTTATGGCCCTATTGCACGCATGAGCAGGTTTGACGGTTGTCATTCATTTACTCTTTTATTCACTGATCCTCTACACACATATGCATTAATACCTGGGATGTGTGAGCACCTTCTGAGGGCACTATGGAAACACAGGTAAATAGGGGCCTTCCTAAGACCACAAATCTAGAGAGAACACAGACAAGCAAAGTGATTTGAGTAACATGAGGTGATGAATACTGTTCTAGAGAGGAAGTAATCTCTTCCCAATGGTAAATCTCCAATTTCAGCAATTTGATTTGACTTGATTTGACTTCTATATATTTTGCCTTAATGCTGAGAATTTGGGATGGATTAAAAGGGTTACTCTGAGTTGATGAAAAGCAATTATTTGGTTAGAACATTTAGCTCATTATTCAAGTATCAGATTTCTTGGTGTAATGGGAATGCCCACAGGCAGGTGCTTTGGCTCATTCTCTCTGAATCCAGAGAGAGCACAGGAAATGGCCTGCTTTTCCTAATAAATGTACGAATGGTGAATGAAAAGAGTACTGCCTTTAGAGACAAACATTGAATTAAATCTTAACTTTGTTAAGTAACAGAAGAGCTATAGACGAGAATTCATGTTCCAGACTCAGTTTCCTCAGGTATAAAGTGAAGCTGATAAAAATCATTATCAAGGATTATTGCATTAATTAAAACAATGTAAATCAAGCTCATAATTCACGGTTTAGTACACAGTAGTTGCTTAAAACTTGTCCATTCCCTTCTCCCTCTCTTTCCCTTATGCAAATGCACTGAAGTAGCTTGGATAAGGCAGTTCACACAATGCCTAGCCCCTAATAAAGAAAATATTAGTTACTGGTTTGCTCTGTCCACCATGGATAGTCTAGATGCTCTGGTAGAACCTTGCTGTTTGGAGCAAAGCAGCATCTGGGGTGAACCCATACATGTCAGATATCCCGTGATCTAGGCAGCCTTCAAACACATTTCTCCAAAAGCACTGCATACCTGAGAACCCATTACTCAGGAACCAAAAAGCAGCAGGTGCATTCATTTAAACCGTATCTAGGCCTTAGATGTAATTGCACACAGAATTATTTATTTAAACATCCATGAGTACTGAATCTGTCTCCTGCAGGAACATTTTACTCAGCTTTGACTCTGCCCTTCAAAATACCCGATGTAGTTCTTTCTTAACCCAGATATATAGATCTTTTGTACATTTGTTCTGCTTTTCCTGAAATGCTAACTTTGCCTCAGGCTTTCCAAAAAGTTGAAATTCCCAAGAACTTTAAATTCCTTTCTGCATACACAAGAGGAAATGACTAGTTTCCCACACTATGAAATGGCATTACATACTTACAGATTTGTGATATTTTCTTGCAAGTCGCAGGCCATTATGTATACATGGGAGGTGCCTGAGAAGATGAGAGACTGGATAGTCAGGCCACTGGTCCTGTTTTGTGTGGTGAGGACGTTCAACCTTTCAACACCATGGGCAGTGGTAGCAAGGCACTTAGACATTTTTTACTGGATGGCTTTCTTGTAATTAAAAGCATATGTATAAAGTGTGGAACCAGGAAATACATATTTTGATACCTTATGTTTTTTTTTTATGGTTCTTTCCCCTAAGATTCAAATATTAAAGCCATAAATCTTCAAGTGGAGACTGGAGGAAGTTTGTGGCTAGAAGCAAACGGACTGTCACGTGGTTAGAACTGGAGCTGGTCTGATGCTCAGGCCATCAGACTGTTCAGCCTCATGGGTCTGCTGCAGGGTTGAGACAGAAGGTAGGCAAGTCCAGAAGCTATGAGATTACATTTGGGAACTGCATCAGCCCCAGTGTCCATTCCGGATGGCTTAGAGCACATACTTTCTTTACAGATCACTCAGCTCACAACTAACTGAGTTCCTACTATGTGGCAGGTACTACTGACCAGAAAGCACCATGACAGTGATCCAATGAAGAAGAAAAAATATGTGTGATTCCCCCAAAGAGTCTGATGAGAATCTGAGAGACAGCACTTCATCCTTTCACTCATTCTACCTATATTCACAACAGGGTTACAGCTCTGTGTTTAAAACTACGCCAGAGGGGTGCCTGGGTGGCTCAGTGGGTTAAGCTGCTGCCTTCGGCTTAGGTCATGATCTCAGGGTCCTGGGATCGAGCCCCGCATCGGGCTCTCTGCTCAGCAGGGAGCCTGCTTCCTCCTCTCTCTCTACCTGCCTCTCTGCCTGCTTGTGATCTCTCTCTGACAAATAAATAAATAAAATCTTTAAAAAAAAAAAAAACTACGCCAGAGTTTTAAATATAAAAATATATAGGTGATATAAAAATTAAAAAGAGGCCTCCGGGCAAAGCACAGCTTACTATGGGAGCTGAGTGTGAGCATATGGGTTAGTTCGATGCAGAAAGAAAGATGGTGGTAAGGGATTTCCAAAGGAGGGCATGTGTGAGTTTGCAGTATGGGGAGATCACCTCCTTCAGTCTGGAGACTTGGTGGCTTCCAAGGTAGTGGCTCCAGGTGCATCTAAAAGGGAATGAGGCCGGGGCTTAAAATAGGAGTAGTCATTGCTATGTTTAAGAGACATTTAGACACTGATCACACATCATCACACTTCCTGGAGCCTGGTTACTTCCCCTCTCTAATGTAGAAAATGAAGGTGTGTTTTTTGCAGAAGTAAAGCAGAGTTTTGTGCCTGGGGACATAAGACAGATTTGAATAACTTTAAAAAACATCAGAAGATTAGTGACATTTACTAATGCTTATACCTCCAGCTTTTCCTTCTTTTGTCTCCCAGAATACTAAGTGCTCTGATTAAAGCCTTTGGGAAGATTTCAAAAGATGTCCCCCTAAAAACCTGAATAGCTCAAGAGGAAAGAAAAACTAAAAAACAAACTAAAGATATTGACAATGGGGATCCCCTGCAACAAAGAAAAAAAAAAAGGCCAACTTAGATCATCTTATCAACCAGATTTCTGCACCTATACTACAGAATACAGAAGCTGAATGACTATTTTCTAAATTCTCCCATGTCACATAACTAGTATATTCTCGATTCAGAGAAGAGAAATTAATTCATTTCATAAACGGATGCCTTAAGGAATTAGGGAGTAATTCTCACAGAACATCCCACTGAGGAAGGCAGCACAAAACCGTGGTCAGACAAACTGCCACGGGGCTTCCGTTCTGTTTTTCAGTGCTCTGATCTTAAACAGTAATAGACAACCAAGGATCACCAGACTTTGAGGAAAGTATCTAACATGAAATGAAGAAACCAACCGCCCCCAAAAACAAACAAACAAACAAACAAACAAACAAATAAATAAATAAATAAAATAGTAGTTTGGAAAAAAATGGAATCTATAAATCCTTGCAGGCAAAGAGAACTTGACACAGGATGAGATTAATATCCACAGAGAAGAAGGGGGGGGAATGTAGTTATAAAACAATGATGGGCTTCTCTAAAAAGTCATTTTTAAATAATTAAATAAAACTTAGGATATTAAAAACATGATCACAGGAATGAGACTCTCAAGGGAAGGATTAGATAATAAAACAAGAAATTTACAAGCAACTAGAAAAAAATGTTGAGGGGCGCCTGGGTGGCTCAGTGGGTTAAAGCCTCTGCCTTCGGCTCAGGTCATGATCCCAGGGTCCTGGGATCGAGCCCCACATCGGGCTCTCTGCTCAGCAGGGAGCCTGCTCCCCCTCTCTTTCTGCCTGCCTCTCTGCCTACTTGTGATCTCTGTCTATCAAATAAATAGATACAATCTTTAAAAAAAATAGAAAAAAAGAAAATGTTGAAAGGATAGAAAGGAGAAGATGAAAAAACGTACAGGGATGAGGGCAAGTGCGCACCATCTAAATAACAGGAGCTCCAGAAAGACAGACCAACAGAGGTGAAGAGACCCTCCAAAGAACAAACGAAGACATGGTAGGAAGGCTAAGAGTTTGCATATGGGTAGGGCCCACTGTACAGCAGGCATAAGGGATGAAAATAGATCCAATGGCCTTCCCCAGTGTACACCATCTGAGATTTCAGAACCGGTGCCAAAGAGAGGAGAAGTTTCCATTCAAGAGAAAAAAAACAAAAAACAAACAAACAAACAAACAACAACAACAAAAACTTCTACCAAGTGGAGCAAGAATCCATGTTATTTGTTTCTTCTTCCATAATATTGGAAGTTGAAGTCAAGAGTCATTTGACATCTTGAAAAGGAACATCCAGCCTAGAATTTGATATCCAAGCAAGCTATCAGCTAAGTGTTAGAGTAAAGCCACTTTCCAGAAATCAGTGTTTTTCAAAAGTATTACTTGTCACATCCTAAGAAGCGACTAGAGTTTGAATTTAAGCCAGAACACGAGAATCCAGACTTTAAAAGGTAGCAATACTGACATCCGACTTTAGAGCTGGAAAGGTAGAAACAAAATCAATTAAGAGCTAAAATTGGGTGTCTGGAAACTAGGAATAGAAATACATTTTTTTAATAAGCTTTGTAGAGCTGCTGAAAATTTTCAATTATGTGCAAGCATAATTTTGATAAAAATAAAACTAATTTTAAAACATTAAAGGGGGTAATATAATGAAGCCATCGTGCACAGTGTACACTGTCAGTACCTCCACTTTCTACCTCATTATCTAACTGTGGGTCCTTGCATGGTTTGAGTTTCCCCACTTAATAAATGAGAGCATTGACCCAGATTAGAACCCTTTTAAAAACTCTAAAATTTTACTGATCTACTTAAAATTTACTAAGATTTCAGTGCAGTCATATGGATGTTGTTTTTGAACACTGAGGTTTTTTGTTTCTAATTTTAACCTTTTATCATAAGTATGGTATTAAAGCAGGTGAGTGGGGTCTAAAATGCACCTGCCTGTTTCCTGAAGAAACGGAGCACTGCTTAAGTAATTCCCATCTTCCCATGTTCCAAAAATGTCAGTATCCCCACCTCTTTTTTCCTCTCCCAGAGAGAAACTCTTCTACTTTTTAGAGAGGGTGAGGCCAGTGTGTAAGCAGCAAAAGATTCCTCTCCAGCGTTGGGAATTGGACGCCAGTAGAGAAGCATAGCAATTTGACATAAATTCACTTTGCAGTGCCTGGTCCGTGGTAGACTTTTAATAAATGCTGGTTTATGGGATCATTAAATATGGCATGTATTTTGGGGCAGTTTGGAAGAAAATAACCTTCCAGAGCACTGGCAGTCATACGCTACTGCTCATGTGACAAAAGTTTCTCCTGAAAAGAAGCATGTGCTCCCTACTCAGTGTCTTGGTAGGAGTTGGTGCCCTGGTAAATGCCTCTGGCCTGCTCTTCTCCTCTCTAACCCTTTGCTTCTCTGACCTGGCACTTTGTCCTTGCAAAGAAACCAAAGGGAAATTAAAATTGATCTTGGGGATGATGGCTGCTGGGGGTTAGAAATAGAAGAGCTAGAGTTTGGATGGCTTACATGATCCCTCCTTCCCACCCCTGCCCCCACACTCAATTAATTAATTTCAAGTTGAAACTGATTTATTTATAGTCATATCTTAGAGAACATTCTAGTGAAATTTCCTTGATCTAGGCCAATATGTAAGTTCTTTCTATCCATCTATTTTAAAAGAAATTTGAGAGTGTTCCCTATTAAAGAGGAAAAAAGCATCATTGATGTCCAGCTTCCCTCTAGCTACTCTGAATTTAAGCAGACTGTATGACTCATCTTTCCTAGAAATACAACAATGAGATCATCATGTCTGTTTCCTTCCCACTCTGAGTACAGTTGAATTGGTTTCCTCTCTGTTCAAGGATATATATGTATATTCTCCCTTTCTTTTCTCTTTCTTTCTCTTTCTTTCTTTCTTTTTTTCTTTCTCTCGCTCTCTCTTTCTTAACTTGTTAATACACAAGAGCTGAATCATATCATTGGAACACAGCAAAGAGGAAAATGAGCAGAGATTAATACATTTTTTTTTTCCAGGCAGCTCAATCCCTGTCTCAAAACTAAAATTGTGTGAATGATATAAAGAGATATATCTGCATTTTGTTTTAATACTTCTTATAATAGGAAACCTGCTGCCTCCAGAGGTAGTCAGTTCTGCTTTTAACAATTCCCCTAGATTATTCTTACTTAACTGGACCTAAAATCCAATGGCCCATAACAATTACCTGTTGGTGGTCCTGACTTCCAGGACCAAAGGGAATATCCTGTCTCTTCTCTAGCCAATATCCTTTCAGGTATTTTTAGACAATGATCCTATCACATGATCTGTTTTACTTCAGGTGTAGAAACCATAGAGTATAGGTTACTTCAGACATTTAGCTGGGTTCCTAGATTAGCAATTTGGCCTGAATTAACAAGAAAAACCCTCAAATACCTTGTTTTACATTTGTTTAAAATTGCTGTTTCACCAAATTGACAAGGTGCTACCACAGACTAGGCAAAATATCCAGGTAAATATCTTTCACCTGAATTACATAGATAATTTGGCATTGTTGTTATGCAACAGTATCTAAACCGTGTTTATTACAAACATATGAGGATTTCTGTTTCTTTAATCTCTTACTCTATTCCTGAAAGCTGGTATCTAAGTCATGTCACTGCATCAATCCATGGGCAATTCTATTTTAAGATTGCCATTTACTCATTTTTTTATTGCTTGTGTGCAAACAGAATTTAACAAGATACATGGCACCTATTCAATTTTTCTAGGATATTAATGTTCAACCAACCTACCAGGACCTTCTCAGGTTCCCTTTGAAATTAAAGTCAAATGGGATGTCATACTTACCCCTAGCTGCAAAAATAAGACTGCCCAAGGGAACAGCCAAAACAACTAAAGAAGAAGAACCACAGCAACAGCAACAACAACAACAACAACAACAACAACAATGGGGAAGGGATAGGAAGGGGGAGGGGGATGGGAAGAGGGAGAGGGAGGGAAGGGGAAGAGGGAGGGAGTGGGGAGGGGGAAGGCGGGAGGGGAAGGAGAAACAACAGCCACAGTAAAATGGAACAGAGCACTTGGAAAATATCTGAGCATCCCAAATCGCATCCCAACTGCACATCTTTACCTGAGGAAGCGTGAAATGAAATAGAATTCTTAGATATTCAATCTGCAAAGAATCTTATGATTTCCCATGAAGTTTTAAGAGTGTCAGTAAGTTAACTTTCAAATGAATCTTGTAAGTGCAAAACTGTAGAACTTTAAACTTCAGTCCTCAAAACCTTAAAGCCAGAAGACAACCTAGAGATATACAGAACACTAACCTGAATCAAGACACCGAGGCCTGAGGTACTACTGTGCCATTTATGAGCAGTGTGGCTTAGCTAAGAAATGACCTCTCCGGAACACATTAGCCGAGGAGCCTGGGTGTCCGAGTCTCCTGCCATATTTGAGCATTGTAGAACTCAGAGAATGAGAACCCAAAGGAGAGCCTTCTATTAAAGGGCTTCCCAATCAGAGGGAACCAAAGTTTCAAAATACAAGGAGAAGGGCTAACATGGTAAGTCCGGGGAACACTAGAGGTAATCAGATCCTAAGTAGGCCTTAAATTCCCTGCTAAGAACTCGGGCTGTGCCCTAGATAAGTTGAGATGCCCTGAAAAGTTTCAAAGAGTTGGTCCCTGTCATGACCAGGTTTGCATAGCAGAGAGACCACTCAGATAGGACCTTAAGAGGATGGGGTGAAGTAAATGCTGTCATATGCTAACAGTACTGGGGAAAGGAAATGAACACTGTGGCTGAGATCCATGCCAGATGCTGCAGAATGTGTAACTTGTCTCATCAAAGATCACATATAGAAGGCCAAATGTAATCTGAGCATTGAAGTGTGATATGGGGGACCCACACTTACTTTCTGAAAAGTCCAGGAACAGTAATACACCAGCTGTTGTGCCCTGAGTTCCTAGAACTTACTGTATAAGCCACCAGATGCATTAATTTCCCACTTACTACTCTTGACCCAGTCTTCCTCCTTGATCCCATTTCTACAGTTTTCCTTCCAGCCTTTTCCATACAGTCTCTAATGCATGGTTACCCAGCTGTCAAGTGCTGTTTGGGAAGAGCAGAACCTTAGGTTTGCCATCCCTCAGTGGGACCCTCTGGACAGTCAGGGCATTTTCTATTCTCTCTCTTCAATCCTGTTACCTTCCACACGTAGCAAAATCAACCATATACTTTTCTGATTCCTCAAAACAGCTATCACTACACTTCCCAGAAAACTTTTTCAGCTTTTTCCAGAAAACTTGTTTGGCAATTGATTTAGCCTTAGTTTTGATGGGCTCATAGGAAGGAAAGAAAGAAAGAAAAAAAGGAAGAAAGGAAGAAAGAAAGGAAGGAAGGAAGGAAGGAAGGAAGGAAGGAAGGAAGAAAGAAAGAAAGAAAGAAAGAAAGAAAGAAAGAAAGAAAGAAAGAAAGAAAGAAAGAAAGAAGAGGAAGGAAGGGAGGGAGGGAGGGAAGGAAGGGAGGGAGGGAAGGAAGGAAGGAAGGACAGACTGTCACCAAGTGGACAAAATGGAACTTGACTTGCCCTCTTAGACTGGGCTGCTGAAAGTTCCCATGAGAAATGCATGAGCTGGATGTTCTCTGGTGTTTCTTCTAGATACGGTCTCTTCTTCTCATTATGTCCCAGGACACTGACTTACATTCTGCACCCTCAATTCCTTTGACTTCTAACTTCAGGTTGGCTTCTGGAAGCAGAGAACCTGGCAGCATATAGAAGAGAGGTCTGAAGGTTTATGCTCCCATCTCCTGTCCCCATCAGGCTGATGGCTGGAAAGTAATCTCTACCCACACACCACTCTGGCTGGGCAGCGCCTCTCCCATGGCCCCAGCTGTCTTGGGTTCTGTAACTTTGCTTTCTCCTCATGTCCTTCCAGATGGAGAGAGGGCAAAGACCGTGCTCAGACCTCATTAGCTCTCTGAGCACTGTTCACAACTCCATACATAAGCCGTTCCTTAAACAGCCTTTACTTATACTTTTGAGCCTGTTTTCTACGGACACCATCACCACTACATCACCTCCAGATGTTGCAATGCTAAGAAAACCAGGTGAACACTGGGGGGACAAGCACCTATATTTGATATTTTTGGAACTATATTGGATTCCCAGTAATGAGACCTAGATTCTATTCCCAGTTCTGCCACATACCAGCTTTGTGACATTGGCAAAACTAATTAGATTCAACTGTCTTATCTGTAAAATGGGGATATTACTTAACTCTCAGCCTCATTAGCTAAAGTAAACTATAGAAGGCCTAATGTAGTCTGTTACCTGCTGCTTTTCCTTGAATTTTCACCTCCTTTGGTTTCTGTGAATGTTTAACAAATAACTAATATATGACTTTTTTCCACTATTTATCTTTCCCAGCCAGTCTCCTAATATCTTCTGGATTCACTCTTCACTTCCTTTCTTTCATCTCCAATCCCCAAAACATCCTGTAAGCAACAGCATTGGAGCCCAAGCCCTGAGTCAGTATCTCCGTTTGAGAAGACCACCCAGGCTGGGAGTGGCCCACTTTGGGGAAAATCTGTTTCCAGCCACCCCCACTTTCCCATACCCATCAATAAACCCTTTCTTTCTGCTCACTTTTCTGAGATGCAATTAAGTGGCTTGGGCTAAGTGCCTTGTTTAACTTTAAGATTTGCCTAAGTATTTTGTGAGCTTTTATAGGAATGCCTTTTCAGGCTGCCTCCCTCCTGTGCCAGGAAGCGTTTGTGCCTAAGAGATTCATATCCTAGAATTCTCCTCCTCTATTTTATTTATTTGAGAAAGTTGAGGGAAGGAAAGCCCAGCAATGTCTCAGATGCAAATGCACACTGCAATATGTTTTTATAGTCATTTAATAAAAATTCCTTTTATTACAGCCCAGCTGGATTGGATAAGAGCAGGATTTTCATAATGGGACTGACTTAAACCACTTCGGGACCTCAGTATCCCCAACCATTCTGAGTTTGGGCTTTCTCATTTGGAAGATGAAAACAATATGTACCTCGATGAGGACGTCACCAGTAATGAAGGACCTCGAGAACAACGGGACGTGAAGTGGGAAAGTACTCCACGTATCAGCATAGTGGCATCTAGGAAGCCCTCACAATAAGTTGTATTATGTATAAAACTTCTTTCTTTTCGCAGGAAACAGTCTTTTAAAGTTCATTTGGACCCCCTTTTGAACTATTTCTACCAGCTTGCTACCAGACACTATTGCTTGATAGTCAATGTGTTTGTTGTACCCAAGTGAATTGGTTACTTAGACTGTATCAAAATTATCAATTTAAAAAAAAATGAGCAATTCATTCAGAATCCTTGTGCAGCCAAGACATTGAGTTTGGGTGTTTGCTCCCCATTGAGTAAGCTGAGGGAAACAGTAATAGTAGTGAGAATCGTAATAGCTACAACTTATAAAGAGCTCACTCTATACAGGCACTACTGTAAATAGCATATGTATTTAACATATGGGATCTTCAGAACAAGGCTATGAAATAGTTACATTACCCCCATTTAACGGGTAAGAAAACTGAGGCATGGAATTCAACTTGCACAAGGGTTGTGGTATGAATAACACACCTCCCCACCTCCCCATTCCCCTCCCACCCCCTACTCCTCCCTTCCCACAGTGATACAAAGATGTCCATATCCAGATCCCTGGAACCTGCAAATATATTTCCTTGCTTGGGAGACGGACTTTGTCAATGTGGTTAAATTAAGGGTCTTGAGACGGAGACGCTATTTTAGATTAGCCAGGTGGGGCAAACCTAATCACAGGGATCCTTCTAGGAGGGGAGCAGGAGGACCAGGATTGGATATATTCCAGATGGCGGTACAGGGCTGAGTGGGGCAGGGCCATGGGCTAAGAAGTGCGGGCAGCTTCCAGCAGCTAGAAAAGGCAAAGAGAAAGATTAGCCCCCAATCCTCCTGAAGGTGCTGACACCTTGAGTTTAGCCTACTCAGGCTGACTTTGGACTTCTGACCTCCAAGACTGTAAGACAAATAATTTGTGTTGTTTGAGCCACTGATTTTTTGATAATTTGTTAGAACAGCAATAAGAAACTAATATGTCAAGTGACTCTCCCAAGGTCACACAATTTAGTTTCAGTGGGAATGGATGGAGCTTGAATACTAACCAAGGTGGTTTGGTTCCAGAAAATTCACACTTAACTACCATGCCTCACTTCTTTCTAAACGTGTTACCTAATATTTAATTGTTGTGACTCTTATGGTCCTTGTCACAAAACATTTGTGATCATTATTAAAAGTCCAGGAACAGGGGTGCCTGGGTGGCTCAGTGGGTTAAAGCCTCTGCCTTCGGCTCAGGTCATGATCCCAGGGTTCTGGGATCGAGCCCCGCATCGGGCTCTCTGCTCAGCAGGGAGCCTGCTTCCCCCTCTCTCTCTGCCTACTTGTGATCTCTGTCTGTCAAATAAATAAATAAATAAAAATCTTAAAAAAAAAAAAAAAAAAGAAGAAGTCCAGGAACATATCATGGTAGACAGAAAAAAATGTGGCCACAGTATTTGCACACCATATTTGCACTCCATTTGTAAAGAGATGGCATCTCTTTCGCTACCTCTGGAATCTGGGCTACCCCATGCCTTGTTTTGGAAATAGAATGGGGCGAAGGTGAGGTTATAGCTTCCGTCCTCGCATCTTGGAACATCTGTGCCATCACATCAACAAGCTCAGTCTAGTCGATGAGAAGCCAGAGACAGCACCAGGGGGCTGGGCGAACCGCCAGCATGAGCTGCCCAACCTGTAAATGAGGCCACTTTGACTATTTCTGCCCTGGCTGAACCTCCGTCTCAGCGCACACACATGGCAAAGGCGAGGCGAGGCCACGAGAACCATCCAGCTGACCCACAGAATCACCAGAAATAATACACTCATTACTGTTATTAGCCACGAAAATTTAGGGTAATTAGTTATAAAGCAATAGATAACAGACATACATGCAAGTTGCAGGGGATAGAATTCATTTTCCCCCTGTAGATTAAGAAAATATTCAATTCCTAAAAAGCCAATTTCCAAAGCAGCAGCAAACACTGATCTGATGCTGACTGAAATTAATTTCCTCTCTCAATTCCAGGTCCCGGAAATATATTAGGAAGACAAAGTTAATGTCTACAAGGGTGCTGGCGACCTTGTGTATTCAATTCTCTCAATAACCCAGTCACAATCGTCATTTGAAGATAAGGAAACTGAGACCCGGAGAGATTGAGTCTCTTGTCTGAGGTCATGGAGCTAGAAAGCAGCAGATGAGTATTTATAACCTAGAGTTGCCTGGCACGAAAGTCCATTCTTTTTCCAAACTCAGCTGAAAATGTTCTCAGCAGTCCCTAGAGACATCATTTTGCTCTTGTAACTGTGTCCAACTAGTTTTCATCAGTGAGTGGAAAATAGCCAAGATATGATATTCTATGAAATTTCCTTTAACACTCAGGATCCACTGGTAACGGTTGCCAGGCAAAATGTCTTATGCTAAAATTGCCTGTCTTAGAAGACGTTAAAACAGTTTTAAAGAGCCGACTCCTCTCAACATGCATTATATTGTTAGCTTTGCTCTTTTTTTCCCTCTCTCTCTCTGAAATATGAATTGAAAAAAAATCTTTATCTTAAATAAAAAACACTGGTGCTGTAAGTTGCAATCGGAGGGCCCAAAACAATTGGAGAGGGAAACGTACAGTTGAGATGGTCTATTATCCTTGCAGAATCCATTTGGAAACATGCACGCACAGAACATGGGGGAAAAAAAAAAAAAACAAAAAACCTTCTGGTTGTTTTCTGTCATTTTCCTTGTCTTTCATTTTTGTCTTGTCACTATTTTCAATCAAAGGGAGTGTGTGAGAAGCACATTGGCCTGGGTTCAGAAAGGAATGGAAGTATAGTCAAGAAATAAGGACTTATCTGTCATAAGAAAAGCTCCTTAAAATTCACTCAGTATAATAATCTTACTTATTAATCATTTCATAATTAGAATATCTTTGAATAATGTTTACATATTTTTATCTTAAAAGAGTACTGCATACTAGTTATATCAAGAGTTTAAAAGGAGGTGAATGAGTGTAAAAATTACTCATAGTTTCAACATTTAGGCTGTTTATCCTTGACATGTTGGTATCTTTCTCTTTTGCATACTTTTTTTTTTTTTTTGGTGGGATAATCTGGCATCCTTTATATTTTTTATTATAACATCGGCTTTTAAGTTTTGTAGAAACTTTTCAGAGAGATCAATAGTTTTTAGCATGGGATGCTACACCTCCCCTTTGCCTGAGGAAGTTAGAATTGTGTGAGGGTCCTTCTGGCTGTACCACTGGTATCAAATATATGTTACCAGCATTTAGCACCAGGAGTCCACAAATGGTAACCCTCCTATAATGTGCAAGACAGTCTTGAAAAGCAAAGAATTCCCACTCCGGTGCTATCCATGCCTCAACTGAGAAACACAAACCATCAGGCATGATCATGACTCATAACTCATTCATGGTTAGTGGCCACTTTGGAAGACGGTCTATCATAGGCTTCTGGAAGCTAAACACGATCCTACCATACAAAAAAGCAATTGCACTCCCAGGTATTTACCCAACTGATTTAAAAACTTATATTGACACAAAAGCCTGCACATGAATATTTATAGCAGCTTTGTCAATAATCATCAAAAACTAGAAACAACTGACCACGTCCCTCAGTAGGAAAGTGTATAAATGAGCATTGGCCCATCCATACACAGAATACTAGTCAGTTGTAAAAACGAATAAACTATCCAGCCCCGCAAAGATATAAAGGAGTCTTAAATGCATACTACTAAGTAAAGAAACCCATCTGTAAAGGCCACATAGTGTATAATTCCATTTATTTGACATTCTGGAAAAGGAGAACTCTAGGAACAGTGAAAAGACCAATGGTTTCCAAGTTGAAAGGTGAAGCACAGGAAAATTTCTCAGAGGGGCAAAACTCTTTTGCATGATATGCTAATGGTGAATAAAATGCATCTGTCAAAAGTTATTGAAATGTATAGCACAAAGAGTGGACTTTCAAGTAAACAAATAAAAAAAAAATACTTTGCAGAATGAGGGATCCAGGGATGGAATGTGAACTTTGGTAAAGCAAAGTAACTATATTAGAAATGAATGAAATAACCTTAGGGAAGGGGTTGGGGAAATGTGTGGACCTAGCTCTCCGGAGATGAGTGGTGTCTGTAAGGCTGAGAGCACAGGGAACTATATAAAACGTGGTGTTCTAGTTGATGAAATTGTTTCTCCTGGGGGGATAGATGAACGACTCTGATGCCACTGTACTATGTGCTAGCAGTGAAGGAGCCTAGAACATCCTGTGGTGTTAGCAGTTGAGGAAGTGCCAAGATGGAGAGGAGGGAAGAGGAGGGGGAGGAGGGGGAGGAAGAGGAGGGAGAGGAGGAAGGGGAAGAGGAGGAGGAAGAGGAGGGGAGGAGGAGATTTTGCCACAGAGATGCAAAATCCAACTGTGAGAGCACCAATGCCAATGCTGGAGCAGTCTGAGAACCAAAATAAATAAAGTGGTATTCTATAAATCTAATTGTCTCTCCTCCTGATTTTTAAATGAATTTGCTTCTAACTTCTTACTTCTATTCACTTTATTATATTATAATTATAGTTTTAATTGTAAAATTTATTCATATCCGTATGTACTCATGGATGTATATCCATGTAAATAAATATAAATAAGTGACTGAATAAATTAAAATCATGAAGAAGAGACAAATCTCTGGGACATAATTTATGTCCATATTCTTACCCTCAGGGAGCTGGAACATAACTCCCTGCTCCTAACTATGGACTTCACATAGTTACTTCCTTGCAGAGTACAAAACAGAAAAAGAGGCAGATCGCCTTTAGGTGGAGAAACCTGACCAACACTAATGCAACTGGACAGTCAAGGCCAACATGGGCAACTGTGAGTCATGTTGACAGGCTGTGCCCTTGACAAGATGTAATGAAAATGGCACTTGATCTCTGTCTTCTTCCTCTCTGAATCTCATCACTCCAGTCTGATCATGGGGGAAAAAAATCAGACAAATCCCAACTGAAGAATGTTTTACAAAATATCTGACTAGCACCCCTCAAAACTGTCAAGATTACCAAAAATAAGGAAAGTTTGAGAAACTATCATAGCCAAGGGAAGCCTAAGCTGATGTGACAACTAAATGTCATGTGCTATCTTGGATGGGATCTTAGGAAAGAAAAAAAAAATAGGTAAAAACAAAGGAAAACTGAATAAAGTTGGACTTGAGTTTAAAATAAGATATCAGTGTTTGCTTATAATTATGACAAATATACCATATGGATATAAGATGTTAATAACAGAGGGAACTGGATCTGATTACATGGAAACTCTCTGAACACTCTTTATGAGTTTTCTGTAATTCTAAAGCTATTTTCAAAATTTAAAGAGTTTATATAAAAATTTAAATTCAAGGAGGCAATATGACTTATTGGAGTGGTTTTTGATAAAGAGGAGTTATCTGTCCCAAGTGGCATTTTGCAAATTTGGGGGGATGCTTCTGTTGTTATAGTCAGTAGGGAAACTTTCCTTGAATTTAGTGGACCAAAGAGGATAGCCAGATGCTCTGTAATGTGAAGGATGGTCCTGACCAATGACTGGATTTTGAATACCTCTGGGTATTCCTGTAGGTAAAAACAAACAAATATAGGTATTACTTATAATTTTGCATATACATATAAAGTACTTTTTCATGACCTTAGTATGCAATATATAATGCATTTCTTGTTTATATCGAGGGGGGAGATTGGAAACTCTTTTCTTTGGAAGTTTACTAAGACTTGTGTACTGTATAGAAAAACCCCATAACCCAAGATCTCTGCTAATGAAATTTTCATGTCTACCATAAAACACAGAAGTTTGTAGCTGTCACACATATAGTCTTTCTACATGTACACACAAGTAACTAATACATTGTCTCTTAGGGTAGTTGTTTCTCAGTATTTACACCTTGAAATATCTATTATCTTATTACAGGTTTCTTTTATTTTGCCATTCTGTTACATGAAAGAATTCTACTTGCTTTTTGAAAATTTATGTGTAGGTAGGTTATGTAATTCATGAATTTATTTCCAGATGGTAAAGAAAGCATTTGACTATTTGTTATAAAACAGGGACGTTTGGATCTGACAGGGTTGAGAACCACTAACACTATAAATAGACCTCAGATGGAATCTCTGACAGAGACAGCTAGTTGTCTATCAAAAATCTGGGCTACCTCTCCATGGATACAGTTGTTTCTGGGAAATGGACACCCCGCCTGGAACTACATTTTGAAACCTTCTTGCATCTATCTGAGACTATGTGACTCATTTTAAGCACTGGAATATGGCAAGGCAGGTAAGTTTTCTCCATCTCCCCCTTCCCTCGTTAGAACCAGGGGCCTCCACAAACATGAAGGATGGGTCAGCCACAAGCCAGAAAGGGCTGAACCTCAGAATTAAGAAAATGAAGAATCTCTGACCACCACAAACACCTGTATTATTTCAAGAGGGGGAATTAACTGTGATGTCATCGAAATGTGGGGATTTTTGTTATGATCGCTGGCATAACGAATACACAGACTACCACTTTCATCACCCATTCATTTAAGACAGCCATTTACCAAGACTAGGTCTTTTTTTTCTTTTTAAAGTGTTTAAAAAGATGCTAAATGTGGTGCATAAACAATGAATTTTGGAACACTGAAAAGAAATAAAGTAAAATGGGGGAAAAATAAGATGGTAAATATAATAACAGTGTTACAGGGTTGTTGTGAGGTTTCCATGGGATCATACTTAGGAAAACATTTGCATTTTATAAGCCGGATTGCGTCCCTTTGTCCATTGCCATTCTTAGTCCAACTTGCCCATTTATCTACCTGTCACTGAACTTGTAACATCCACTAATAAACCCCCAGACCTCCATGCATAACTTGGGTAGGTCCTGATCGGAGCTCTGAAATGAGTCTTCCTGCTCCAGAGGTTGTTTCACTGTATCCTCTTCATCCTCTTCCTTTATATGCAACATGTCACTGGAAAACCGCACAGCCATTGCTTTCTTTCTGAATCAAGGGCACATTCCAGAAACTCCTTTGGGTATTTTTGCTTAATTCATTCATCAGAAAAAAAAAAAAAAAATGGTGTTTGTTTCTTGATGAACACTGTTATTGCTCACACATATCACATTTTCCATAACACTGGAGAATTTGCAAATTCATGCAGTGTGGATTTAGGAAAAGAAGTTCAATGTTCAAATCCTGTTTAAATCCCTTGCATAAGTTCCCAAGGGGCCCTCCAGGCTTCACATTTTTGCCCTTGATAAAAGTATTAGCATTTGTTTAAAAATCCTGTAGAAGCTATGAATATGGTAATGCAGAGGTTAATGTCAATGGATGCGTCAGCCCTTCAATGTTCCATTCAGGGCCATGGCCCACAGACCCAAAGCACATGTGACCAACCTTTCCCCAAATGCCATGCTTCCGTAGGCAAGAGTCACAAGTCTTTTCAAATAGAGTACTTTGTTTCCAAATAATACCTTTTCAATACTTCCCAGATTACCCATTTCTGAAGAAACAGATAAGTTGCCAAAATTTAAGGAGTTTGCATATCTGGTCAAAAATCTTTACATTCTTATTGCTTATCACAAAGAGTATTTTTCTGCTCATCATGAGAACAACAAATGCCTTTATGCATATTAATTACATGGGAGCAAATGGCTTCAGTGCATGTTAAGAATTTCTAAAGCACTGACTTGATCATTTCCCCTTTATCTTAATGATCCACAATGGTACATTGTTGCCTAAAGAAGTGGTTTCAAAACATGTTGGGTCAAGAATGTCTTTGAAAAGCTCACCACAGTATTGTCTCTTCCCCCTAAAATGTATACAGAGAGAAAATATGTGACACTTTAGTTGCCTTATGGACATCTAACATCAGCACATGGTCCCAAGTTTTAAGATCTTCTGACTTTTTTTTTTAAAGATTTTATTTATTTGACAGAGAGAGAGAGAGATCACAAGTAGGCAGAGAGGCAGGCAAAGGGAGAGGGGGAAGCAGGCTCCCTGCTGAGCAGAGAGCCCAATGCGGGGGCTCAATCCCAGGACCCTGGGCTCATGACCTGAGCCAAAGGCAGAGGCTTAACCCACTGAGCCACCCAGGCACCCCTAGATCTTCTGACTTTCAGGATGAAGGTCCATCTGCTCAGACTGCCAAACTCGTTTATCTACCCCTTAAATCTGCTTCCAGGCCCTTCTCACTCTTCTCTGCCCTTTGCCCCCTTCACATTGGTAGTACCACACTCCCTCAGGCTCCTTAACACACCTGGCACTTTCAGGCTTCTGTGCCCCTGCACATTCTGTTCTCCTTGACCTTGAGAAGTCACCCTCTGCACCAGTCATCTGATTTACCTGTTATTCCCCAAAATGTTAGCTCAGATTCCATTTCCTCTGTGAAATCTGGTTTTCCAGGCCTATTTTCCTTCTCCCTTCTCTGTGCTCTGATAGTAGAGTCTGTGCAGCCCAATTAACAGCATTCATCATTCTATATTATATTAATTCTGCTTCTCCCTGGGAAGGGATGGGGTTCCCCCGATAATGCCATCTCCAGTCTCTAACACGAAGTCTGATATAAACAGAGGTTGTCAATAAATGTTTGTATAATGAATGAAGAAATGAATGGCCTTCTTTATAGTTCAAAGACAGAGAAGCCTAAGCTTAAATATGGACAACTGAAACAAATAACCACTTCCAGTATCAAGAGCAAGGTGTCAGCACACTTCACCCTCAAGCACAATCAACCCTCGGTGATTGCCGAGCTGGTTTAATTAGCTTATTTGAGATCAGTCAGAGGCTGGGTCAAGACATGGGAACATGAGCAAGTACCTTCGCTAGATTAAAGCATAGCGGCCAATAAAATTGTCAGGTGAAAAATGAATAGCAATTTTAATGGCTTTCAATGAGATTTTATGAGATGAAAACATGCTACAGGCAAACTTGTTAAAGAAACAAACAGAGGAGGGTGAATGCATACACACACGCGCGCGCGCACACACACACACACACACATACACACACCCCTAATAAGCAGGAAGGCTGAGTTGAGGCTCCAGGAAGGGAGTGGGTTGTTGTCCTCATTGGGGTGCAGAACCTGGAATAATAACACAGATTGTGCACAGATCTACCTCTCTCCCTGATGAGACGTGAGAATACAGAGGTAGAGTGGGTTCCCTGCTATTGCTCCTCCCCTCTACTATGCCTCCCCCTCCTCTGGCCACAGCTAGCTCTCTAGCACATGACTCCGAGTTCAAACGTCAGTGAAGAGTGTTGGCAGGCACCGGGCAAGAAATCAGAGGGTCTGAACTCCAGCGTACCCTGCAGCTTACTTGCTGTGGGAGACAAGGTTTGTTATGCACACTTGTAATCCTGCATTTCTTCATCTGTAAAGCTGGGGCATTCATGCCTTCCTCACTGAAGCAAGAGAGGAAGAGAACAGGAAGCTCCATGCATACCAGGTGGCACTGTGAACATCATTTTGTTGTACGCCCCTGGTTGAATCCATGTGTGTGTATCTCCCATGAAAATATGAGCTCCTTGAAGGCAGGAGCAATTCTTATTTAATTCTACTTTCTGAGACTCTCGAATATAATAGACAATTAGTTATCGATCTATCTATTTAGTGCAATTTTATACTAAAAAGAATTCTTTACTATGATAGTTCCTGGAGAATAAACTATGGGAAAAAAAAATAAAATAAAGACTAAGCCATGGTTTACAGTGCCTAAGAAGACTGGCATCTTTCTCTGAAGATACAGCCCAGGCTACAGGTAAGACATTAGCAAGATATATGAGATGCTCTGTCAATTAGTTCTCATGCAATAGAGCGGGAGATATTTGTCATAGTCAGTGGACAAAGTGAAATTCAGGCCCCTGTTCACACACAGTTTTTCACACACCTTTTCAAGGAAATGAAGAATATCTTCCAATGACAAAAAAATTCCTGTATTTATCAAACATGTTATTCTTTTACTTCATCAGGCAAACTATATGAGTTTGACTTTAATCCATTGGATAGAAGTTCTTTGAATTCCAAACACAAATACAGAAGCCCAGTTATTAGTTTAGCTGAAACATCTGTTTCCAACTTCCTGAAAGGAAAAGGAGCAGTTGCCAATGTATATACATATTTGAAACAGGGCTCATACTGCACACATGGATACAATATGCATTTGTAAAAATTTTCCAAGTGGTCTAATGTCCCATTTGGTCAGGAGGAATAAGATGATGGAAGCATGTGATACAGGAAAATGAGTATGTACTACAACCTCCCCCTAGCAATTCTCTAGGAATTCTCTAATTCGTCTCTAGGAGAGAATGCCGAGGTCACCACTTAAGAGCCAGCACCAACCAGATTCTGGCCATTTGATCTGATGTGGACATGTGGGTCATGTACCTCCATGAAGGATGTTATCCCTCAGAGAGAAAGAAAAGGGTCTAGTTGGAGTGTGTGTGTGTGTGTGTGTGTGTGTGTGTGTGCGCGCGAGAGTGCATGAGAGGGGGTGGGGCGTGGAGGTGAATTTGGATATAAGATTTCATAATTCTGAGTTCTGGTCCATTTTCCTTTACTCATTCTCTCTATGACTTTGGAAAAGACACTTCATTGTTCCATCATGTAGGGCCTAAATTACTTCATCTGTAAAATGAATCTGTAAAACTAACAGGAAATGGGTCAAGCCTTCTGGACTCCAGATCTCTTGAAATAATAGTATTCTTTAAGTCAATAAACAAGCAGCCAATAGCAGTGAGATTGCAATTCAAATTTCCTAAACAATATCCGAATTGTCTTACAGATTTATCATTAATACATCCCAACCTTCTCCCCACTGTAGGCAGGAAGGATGCAGTTAATCTCAGAAGTTGAAGAAGACAATCACACCAAGTTCTAGGCTCCTGCCTGGCACCTAAGCCCTAAAGCCACATGAGACATATAGGGAGGAAGATAAACTGAGAACCAAGGTTTACCAGGTGGGACGCTATCCAGGATAGATGTTCTGAATGGGTATTTATCAATGCAATGACAAAAGAAAGCTATTTTCGGGGGAAAATAAAGCAGAACAAAATACAAAGTGAGAGCCTCCTAAGAATTCTCCTTGGAACCTAAATCTGGTCAAATTAATCCACTGAGCAATAGGACAGACTGAAAAGGATCTTTGTTTTGCACCCTGCCAGGCTTCTCAGCTGCAGTACAGTAAGGAGCACTGTTAAAGGATGAAGTAATTATTATCAGGACATGTTACCTAACATCTCTGAGTTTTTGTTTTCCTGTCTAGGATAAAGAGAGAATAACAGTTACCTTACTGGAAGGTGTTAAATAAAACCAGTAAATGAAAGTTCTAGCACAGTATCTATAGTACATAACAGATTAGAAACTGTTAGCCTCCCTGAAATTAACTAACTTGAATTTAAACAAAACAAAACAAAACAAAATGTTAGCTTTACTCTGCTACAAATCACCTTAGCAAAGCAATCCCATTGAATGAAATGCCATCTAGAATCAGCCTGCTTTTCCAGACCTCAGCTGCCTTTTCTTGCTATCCTCACCAGGCACTTAGGTGTACCTGGTCTCTGCGAAGTCATATTTTAAAATTCAAAAACCATATCCTTAAACATGGAATCCTGAGATCTATTTCTCTGTGTTTATCTGGCCCTGGGGTTCCTCACTTATGGGTATCAGATTTTCTCTCAGTCTGCTGCTATCATCCAGGAAAGGGAACACTTCAGATGAGAAAATTGAGATGAGGAAGTGTGGCGAGAAGAGTCATGGAGGAGAGGTACAGACCCACCTGCTAACTGGTTGACCCCCAGCGGTGAACAGGGGTGGCACCTTACCAGCTGGCTCAGAGGGGGGTGGGGAGTCAGTGAGATGTCCCAGTGGGTGCAGGGGGTTGTGAAGCTGGGGGTGAGAGTGGTGGTGATCAAGCTTCAGGAATCTCTTCTAAGCCCTGGGGACCCACAGAATACCAGGAAATAGAACCCTTTACAGAAAAGTTTGCCAAGCATTCAAAGTAACTTATGGCTTATGATCGATCCAAAGAAGAGGCTGACAATATTATAAATTCCCTACAAATTTTCATAGACATTTGAAAGAAATGAGGCACAAACATATTCTGGGAGGCTCCCAGTACCAAAAAAAAAAAAAAAAAAAAAAAAAAAAGTGAATGGGTGGAGGTTTGGGGGAGAATAACTTTGGATGAATCTAACACAGGGTCAGAGACAACACATCGTCTGACAACGGGATGGGTAGTTTTAAAAGATATTAAGCTAAGTGTCATTGCTCACTAATTTAGCGAGGGAGCCAACAAATGAAAATATCAGGCAAAAGTTGAAATAGATGCTTTAATTGGTTCTTGGCAAGTCAGGGTTTCTAGTGCTCTTGGCTCTTCCTAAAAATGAATATACAGTACCACAGAGCGTTGTTAGGAGCCTTTGTTGGTTCTCACATTCTTTTCGGGTGACACACATTTTCAGAGTTTCAGCTACCCCCAGATCTCTGGTGTGTAGGTTGCCCCTGAACTTCAGCCCTGTCTATCCAAAGCCTGTTGGGCTTCTCCACAATACTGTCCCACAGGTACCTCAAACCAAATATTCAATGTTACCATGCAACTGACGGCTCCCACTATTCCCATGCCCTTCGAGCAGGACTGGGGAACCCAATGACTGCATATTCCAGACGTTCTTACAACCGCATTTACAGATGTGAGACTAGAGCAAACATTGCATTCAGCGATACATTTCCATTTCCAGAGAGTCAGGCTCAAGGACAGCTTTTCCTCAGGTAGGATGTGGACCCATGATGCCTCAGCTCAGGGCCAGCTTCTTTTAGGGATTGTGCAAGAACTTTTTTTCAATCCGGTTTTGTTTTGTTTTTCTTTAACTAGAGAGCATAGATTCTATTTTCTTCATCTGAACCTCGACTACTGTGATTTCAAGATCTTTTTTTTTTAAGATTTTATTTATTTATTTATTTGACAGAGAGAGAAGTCACAAGTAGGCAGAGAGGCAAACAGAGGGGGAGGGGGAAGCAGGCTCCCCACCGAGCAGAGAGCCAGATGCGGGGCTCAATTCTAGGACCCTGAGATCATGACCTGAGCCAAAGGCAGAGGCTTAACCCACTGAGCCACCCAGGCACCCCTAAGATCATCTTTCACACTGCATCTAAACCTGCCTTTTTTCATGTGTTCCTTGCCTTGCTAAATGGCATGACCAACCATATACACCCAGCCATCGACAGGGATATTGACTTTCAAGACTCATGTCTAACTCCATCTCCCCAGGAAGACCTTTCCTGACTGCTCTCCAGCGTAGAGTGACCATTCCTTTCTTCGGGTCAACTATTCAGACCTGTACCATAGTTTTATAATTATCTTTATTAGCCCCCATTTCACTATGAGGGAGTAAGGCGTGACCATAGATGGTTAACTGAATAAAACAAATTTTAAGAGTAAAATGATGTTATTACTTGCCTAACAGTAGGCCACATACTTTGAGAAATCATACAAAGGGGGTATATTGGCATGGAAAGGCCCCACTGCTCATAGCTCACCCTCCTTACAGCCCTGTTCACAACCTTCTTCATGTGTCTGTCTCCCACCATACCCAACGTTGAGCCCCTTGAGGAAAGGATCAGGTATTCACTCCCATACTCTGAGCACCTAGCATGGGGTTTGTCAAAAAAGTATATGCGTTTGAATGAATAAGTAAACCATTCGTCTCCCAAACCACATGCATTGCATTCATCAATCAAGGTGCTCTTGAGAGAATTTATGAGATTTGAGTTACAAAAATCGATGTAATATGAATATATTTGTGGTGGGCAGATTCTGACGTGGCTCCCGTTGATCCCCAACTCCTGCTGTGCACACTCTTGTGTAATCACCTCCCCTCACACTGGGCTGCAGGCAATGACTTGCTGTGAATGAAGAGAGTACGACCCAGGGATGAGGTGACACCCCATGGCCAGGCTATAAAAGATGGTGACTTCCCTCCTGGTCTCTTGTGAATGAGGACTCTGGTGCAGAGGGCCACCTGGCCAGGAAGTGAGGCAGCCCTGGTTCAACAGTCAGCCTGGAACTGAAGCCCTCAAGCCCACAGCCCTAGAGGAACTGAATCCCGCCAACAACCACAGAGTCAGCTGGGAACCCGATCCTGCTCCCATTGAACTTGGCGATGGCTGTGGTCCTTGACTGCAGCTTGGTGAGAGGTCCTGGAGCAGAGGCCCCGGCTAAGCCCTGCCCTGCTCCCTGACAGCGGAACTCACGACAAAATAATTAAATATTGTTTTAAGCCACTAATTGGGGAGTGATTTGTTTAGCAGTAGATATCTCATGAAGTGTTCACATATTTTGCATGTAGTCAAAAGTAATAAAAAGAATATGTGAGAAAAAATTATTACCATGATAGACCTGGGTTTTGCTCTGACATGCTGATCGTTACTCACGGCTTCAGTGCTTGTGGGAACAGATGGAACAGCATCACAGCATAGTGGAAAGAACTGAATTTTTTAGAGTGAGTGGGGGGAGGAAAAACAAATAAAAGCTTTGTGCAATTTTAAGTTCTGCCAGTAATGGTCTCTTTGAATTTTGACAAATTTCCAAACTGGTTCATACGAATATTCTCTCTCTCACTGCTCTGAGGATCCGTGGGAGGAAGAGCCTGACCATACCTCTTGAGTCATGGAGTTACAAAGTGTCAGAGCTTGGGGAAATACTGGGCTTGATAACCTGAGGTCACAGGACTCCTCGGAACCACTGCAAAATGTCGTGTACAGGGTACATACATTCTGTGAAATGAAGGTCACAGATGTAAACTAAAAACACCTTCATAAATGAACACTTAACATAATGTTAGGTGATAATTTGTCATCCGTGCCATCTCACATGCAGCTGTCCCCTCCATGTGATCAGTGTTACCACTTATTTCTCTGACCCTGAAGGAAGGAACAGCCTTTCCATCAGGGGGATCCCTCTGAAGTCAAGTGCTCCTCTGATACTTAAAACAGAGAGACCCAGAGCCCAAAAAAGCACTAAGAAATGAGCTTTTATAGGAAATGGCATTTAGAATATGCAATTTGATCCAACAGAATACAATTATCTCTTTGAACAGTGACCAATAAAATTTGATTCCATTGTGATAATATTTCTACTAAAATATTTCTATTTTAGGGTTGGCATTAATCATTTGTTCCGACAATAATAATACTCCCAGAAAAGTGAAGGTTCAAATATGTAAGTGTGGTCTCCTGAAAATTACCGACAGAATCAACTTCTACAAAATATCTACATCACAAAGATATTTTGTGTGCGTCATCCTTGCCCAGGGGTCACAGTTATCTACTCTGTATCATTCTAATTTTACTATACATGCTGTCAGAGTGAGCTCTATAAGATATCTACATCAGTGAAAATGAATTCTATTCCTTAATGCCTAGATGGAAAGAGAAGAACTTTGGATTTGTAAGTCTTCATTGAAACACAAGTATAGTTTGACCAGTTAAGATTTTGGAAAAAAAAAAAAAAAAAAGTGGTGATATATGTGAAAAAATGAATTAAGATTTAGACTCTGTGTGTCAACTATGCGAATGTTCAACTTTAATACAGTTCAGATGATGAGAAGACATCATGACCAAGAAGCATAGGAACTGAAAAATCAGACATGTGGCTGGACACTAGATTAAAAATGTTAGGATAGGGGCACCTGGGTGGCTCAGTCGGTTAAGTGGCTGCCTTTGGCTCAGGTCACGATCTCAGAGTCCTAGGATCAAGCCCCGCATTGGGCTCCCTGCTCAGTGGAGAGCCTGCTTCTCCCTTTCCCTCTGCCTGCCTCTCTGCCTACTTGTGCTCTCTCTCTATCTCTCTGTCAAATAAATAAATAAAATATTTTAAAAAAATGTTAGGATAAATATAGTCCAGAGTGAATTGCCAATGGTATGAATAAAAAGGAAAATATCCTTAATCTCAGTGGAAGTGACATACCAATGTAAATTACAGGCAGTCTAATAAGATAAAATGAGGAAATCTGACAGTGCTGACATAATCCTCTGTGTGTGATGGCACGGGAGGACGTGATAAAATATCACAGAAAATACATCGCTTACCTCAAAATTCAGTTCCCAGTGCTCAAAATGATATCCTTCAATAGATGGCATCCTAACGAACAAAGTATAAAAAGAAAAAATAGTGCAGAGGGCTGTAGGGAAGTCATGGGGAAACACGCATTCAAACTGAATCAAATTCAAGTTGAATACAATTGGAAATTCAGATATAAAAGAAATCAATGTCATAATTCCCCATTTTCTTATTATGCTATGCTCAAATTATGTGGGTAATAATATGAAACAACTATTAATGTATCTAAGTTTCAAATCTCTGCCATATATATGTGTGCTTATAACAACTAACATTCCAAACAGATATGACTATAATACAACATAAATATCATAACCACTACAGTTATTTTATATCGGTAGGTTATATTCCATAATAGTGAATGGCTTTTTGTAAATAGCCAAAGAGAACTACATAAAATCATTACTAACACACACAGTTTCATTTCTGGAAAATACAAGCATACAAAAGTTTTACAAAATAAATTTTATATTTATATGAAAAAAATATTTAGGTCCTAGGCTCAGATAATTATAAATAGGTATTTCACCTACATTATTAAATACCTGTCTAGCAAGATATCTTTCATAGCTGGCCTCTGTCCTCTAAATAATAAATCCATGAGCTCTTTTCTAATCATTGTGATGAAAGGCAGGAAAAATAAATAAATAACTCTCTTCAAGGGAGCAGCATCCCTGGGTAGAACCAACCACTGCTCTGCAAAGCTCTCACTGGGTATCATCATCTTACTGCTTCTATTAATATCCATATTTAAATAATACTCAAAACTATAGCTCCAGCTCTGATCAATTTCCTGAATTTCTGTTCCATAAATCTTACTGATTACTAGATACATCTATTTACCTGACTGGCACCTCAAATTGATCATGCCCCAAATAGCATTTTTTACCTCCTTTTTGTTCATTTTGGTTAACTCTTAGGTTTCCTGTTTCAGAAAAGACTGTCACCTTCCATCCAGTTTCTCAAACCAGCTCCCAAAGAATGTCCTTGATTTTAATCCTCTTTCTTGCTCTTCACATTCTATAAGTCCTGTCTATTTGATTTGCCTCATTTGATTCTACCTGAACATAAATCTTTCTCAAGGCCTCTTACCTCTCCGTCTAGTTGTCCATCAGCAAAGTTCAAGTTATTACTTTAATCTTGATTCTTTAAAAACCTCCAAATTTTACTTGTGATTTCTGTCAAATAAATAAATAAAATCTTTAAAAAAAAATTTAAAAAGTGGGGGGGCGCCTGAGTGGCTCAGTGGGTTAAAGCCTCTGCCTTTGGCTCAGGTTGTGATCTCAGGGTCCTGGGATCGAGCCCCTCATTGCATCAGGCTCTCTGCTCATCAGGGAGCCTGCTTCCCTTCCCCTCTCTCTGCCTGTCTCTCTGCCTACTTGTGATCTCTGTCTGTCAAATAAATAAATAAAATCTTTAAAAATAAAACAAAACAAAAATCTCCAAATTTCTCTCCTTTCTCCTGGTTTTGCTCCATCTGTCCCCACACTGATCCATTTTTCTCTTGCTTCTGTATGGATACTTTTTCTAACACAGATCTAATGTCTAACTATATTTCTATTGGTTAACAAGCCATGCAGCGGTATTTAAGTGCCCTTCAGAGAAAGCAAGAATGCGACCTTCCCATATGCATTTTTATAATTTATCTTCCTTATACAATCAGTTTTAGAATGACACAGGTATGAACTGTACAGGTCCACTTAAATACAGGTTTCTTTTGCTAAATACAGTACAGTGCTAAATGTATTTTCTCCTCCTTATGATTTTCTTTAATAACACTTTTTCTCTAGCTTACTTTTTTTAAGATTTTATTTATTTGTCAGAGAGAGAGAGAGGGCAGACAGAGGGAAAAGCAGACTCCCTGCTGAGCAGGGAGCCTGATATGGGACTTAATCCCAGGACCCTGGGATCATGACCTGAGCTGAAGGCAGATGCTTAACTGACAAAGCCATCCAGGAGTCCCTTTAGGTTACTTTATTATAAGAATATGGTGTAAAACATACAAAATAGGTATCAACAGAATGTTTATGTTATAGGTAAATCTTCCTGTCAACAGTAGGCTCTTAGTTGTTATGTTTCTGGGGAGTCAAAACTTCTATGTAGGTTTTAGACTGCATGAATAGTACCTCTAACACCCATTTGTTCAAAGGTCAATGTATTCCCTATTTTAATCAATTTGGTCTTTTCTTAGTTCCTCAGTTACATCATGGTGTGGTAGTTTGTTTCTCCCAAAAGCAGACTCTGAGACAAGGCTTCACATACGTGTATTGTGATGGGGAGTTATCAGGATGCACCAGTGTGGTAATGGAGAGTGGAGACAGAGAAGCCACGACTGGGTTATTAAAGCACAGCACCACTGTTGTTTATAAAAGCTGCATATGGCTGTGGAACTCTGGGGAACTCTGCTCATGAGCACTGTAGTAAAACCATCTCAGAGGCAAGCAATGTAGACTATTCTACCAAATTCTACCAAATCCTGGGGAGGGAGGGGTATCAGTTTCTTGGCACTTCTGGCTTTCTGAATGGGGGCAGAACAGGTGCAGGCAACCAAAGAGTCCTTGGAGAAAGAGATACAGATGCAATTGCTTAAAGAAGCATTTTAGGACACTGACATTATAAAGACTAAGGATATATTGTGCTACACAGGATTTTTTGTGCCTCTGAGTCTCCTTCCCTTTTCCTTTTGCTTGGATAGTATCTTGCCCTTGACCCAGATGTTCAGCTAATTTCTCTATCTCCATTTGTTAGTTTAGATATAAATATCCTTAATGCTTTCTCTAGCCTCCCAAATCTGTGATAGCCACCCCTCTGTATACATCCCCATCTCTACTGTTTTAGAATTCATTTCACTAACTGTTCAGTGAAAAGGGGAAAAAAAAAACAAGTATATAGAGATATAAACATATTGCCATAGCCTTATGGGAAATGCTGAGATTAATTTATGTTTAGAAGTATCCAGGTTTTTATGGCTCAGTTTTGGAAGTAGTAACATTGCCTAGAACTTAATCATATTAGACATCAGTAAGGAAGGATGAGAAATGAAGTTGATTAGATAGCCAAGAAAGAAGAGAAAATTGTTACCAGCTCTCACTTGGTAAGTTCAGTCCCTTACCTAAAGAAGATAAATGAAAGCCCCATCCAGTCACTGCGCCCAGCTGAAAATCCAGGACTTCTGGGCGATACAGCCTTTCTATCCACCAGAGAAGGAGTTCCCTCCTTGTATTCTAGAGACCTGTGCTCTAACAAAGCCAAAGCATCTATTATCCACTCTCAACACGTGTACAAAACATAATAGTGCCGGAGAGGCAGGGTGAGAACATCATAGACTTATTGGAAAAGTTAAGGAGAGGAGAGACCTTGATTCTCAGCAATTGTGATTCTTGGTGAACACAGGTCTCTCAGTCCTGGCAGTACAGGAAATTCCTTTTTTTTAAACCGGAAGTCCAACATAGCTACCGGCTTTCTGGGGAGCGCTCCCTTGACTGAAGTGAGGACCGACCTGGGAGGTGTATGCTCTCCTCGAAGGTTGATCACATTTCATAGCTTCTTTCTTGCCTGTGTAAGTTCGAAGCCCAGGGCTTCTTTAAAGCCTGGCCAGCCAAGGGCTTTTCAGTCTCCACCTGTGAGTTCTTTGGAAATTCATTTCTCTCATAAACTCTGTATGCTTCTGATCAATTTTCTTCTAAGTGGTTCCAAATCCCTACAGACATAGTCAAGGCCCTTTCTTGGACATAATTCTCTCTGTTTTATTTATTTTATGTAATTTTTTTTTCTTTTTTATAAACCTCTTCTTATTCTTTTTCTCAACTGAATGGTGATTACCTTGTTCTTATGTGAAATCATATTTGGGAAGTCTATACCATTCAGGAAAGGCTGCCTCAGACTTGAACTATTTAGTTCAACTAAGAATATTTTCCTGGCTTTAATGACTAAAAATCTCTTTCAGTCTTACCTGTTACTGTTTGCAATCTGGCAGCAGCTCACTTTTCCAACATTGTGGAATCTTGTATCTCAATTGTCGTGGTCATCTCTTTGGAAAGTAAGCTATTCATGCCTGACTTCCTCTCTTCTTTTGTAACACTGTGATAAGTCAAATCAATACAATTTGATACACAACTATTTTGACTTTTTACTACCACTTTCTCTAGAGGTGAAGAATCAAGTAGGCTGCCTTCTAAAATTGAAGGCAACCAAATATTTTGTCACAACAAAACAAAGCTTTCTCTTCTGGCTTAATTTATCTCTTTACTTGCCACCCAAGAACCAACCACTAAGCCAATGCCGACATATTGATTTCTGTAACAGTTGGTGGTAGCCTATGCTTTGAAACAAATAACCTCCCACACTTCAGTAGCGTCACATTATATGTGCTCACTTTTCAGTCACATAAAATCCAATAATGTACTCAGTGGTGGCTTTCCAATGGTAAGTCAGAGACCTACCCAGGTCTCTCCATTTAGTTGTTCCACTGTCTCCTGGGATAATAAGTCCTATGTGCCAGTGGAGGAAGGAGGGCGACTGGGGCAGTTTGTAGGAAGTCTTTATAGTGCAAGCTGAGTTGTGGTGTATGTCAAGTTCATCTGCATTTTCATGGGCTAGAAATGAGTCACTCATGGTCATATGTAACTGTAAGGAAGACGGGGAAATATTGACTAGCAATAAGTTTAGGGGTAAGAGGAAATCTGTTTGTGAATACCCAGGCAACTTCTACCACATTTATCAAAAATAAATAAACAAAAAAAATCATCTATCAAAGGGAAAAAAGAAAACTTTATAGGAAATCTATTTGTTACCTACATTTCACTCTTTCTCTCTCTTTCTTTTTCTCCACCCCAACCTCCCTGACCTCCCATCCCCTCACCCCCACCCTCCCCTCCTCACCCCACTCATGGCCTGTTTACACTCTCTTCTTAGAACCTGATAAGCTGAATTGAGCAGGAAGAGATAGTGGGACCAAGGGTGCTTTTTTAAGTCTGGTTTCAAGAACCGAGAAGAAATTGAAACCATTTTGATCATCCTATCAAGGCTTAATTGCAAGAGGCAGGGAGGAGATATTAAAACCAATTTTAAAAGTCAGAGAGATTCTTAAGGATATTAAAGATCAAAAGACAAGGTTAAGAATGGGAGAGCCAAGGTGGGAAGAGTGTCTGAGTTGTTTCCATGAAGTCGAAGCCATTTTCCTAAGAATCTTCTAGTTTCTGTGGGAGAAGGAAGGAGCCATTCAGAACTCCAAGCTGATCAGAATAACACCAAGTGTAAGTGACATATTTTTGTGTACCTCTTTGTAAATATGTAACAGACCTTCAACATCTAAAGGGGGAAAATGTTTTCCAGTACTAACATGGCCTTTGCTGTCACATTTTTCCTGGCTTTGCAGAGGTTAAAGGATTATGACATAGCAGCTTCCAAGCATGGAAAAAAAGAGGTAATCAAATTGGCGCACATCCCAGGGAAACTGTGAGGTCTTACTGAGCATGAGTGCCAGTGGAAAGAAGCATTTTGAAATGCAGACTTCAGGGGGAAAATAATCCAGATAGTCTCTGTGACCAGGAACTATCTTTGGGAAGCTGTTTTAGCCACATCCTTTCCACTCAGAAAGGTGGCTCTGCTCTCTCCTTCAAGTCAGGTAGAAAATAGGGCCTATTCTCTCACATTGTATCTTTATCCTAAGTTTGCCAGCCATTCAGATAAAATTTAAAAGATCCAGGAGGAATAGAGTTACTCCTGAGCATAGGCTGTGCAGCAGGATAGATGGGAAAGAGGACCAAGATAGGAATTGGAGGATCTGAGCCAACCAGGGTTTGCCCAGTGGCCATCACTTGACTTTGCCAAGCTTCAGCTGTTCCATCTCTAAGGGACATTCCTCAAGAGCAGGGATCCTATTGCCCTCTCTGTGACCTCAGGTATAGTGCAAGTACTCAATAAATAATTATTGAAATAAAAACAAATAAATGACTCTCAAGATCTCAGATTCAAATTACAATAAAATTATCAATAAAACTTTTTATAAAACCATCATATGTATATTTTGACTATGAGTCAGCCCCTGCAGGCACTTGTTCCTAACACAGGCAGATTCCATGGGAAATAACCTGTTTCATCAGTTGTGTATTCCCATCTGGGTCTTCTCTTTCCACAGAATTCCTTGAATTATTATTATTATTATTATTATTTATATTTTATTTATTTATTTGACACACACACACACCGAGAGATAGCAAGAGCAGGAACACAAGCAGGGGGTGGGAGAGGGAGAGAAGTAGGCTTCCCACCCAGCAGGGAGCCTGATGTGGGGCTTGATCCCAGGACTCTGGGATCATGACCTGAGCTGAAGGAAGACACTTAATGACTGAGCCACCCAGGTGCCAAATTCCTTGAATTAAACTGACTAGCTCTGGCTCTATGGGAGGTCCTAGGGCCAGCCTCTCCAAGAACTCCCTCATACAGGATTTGGAGTTTCTCACTGGAGAGTAAACCTATGTGCACACTCCCAGAAGATGACAAATTCTTCTCTGTCTGATAAGTTCTTCTGCCCTCTTTGGGGGGCTACACAGCTTTGAGACAGACACTCAAGGATGAATGAAGAAGAATTCTGATAGGATCTTCTTGCTCTCACAATAAAAAATCCATCAGTTTCCAATCACAATGCTCTTGCCAACTATATAATTAAAACATAGGCTCAGCTCTCAATTATTGATGAGATAGGGATGTTCTCATGAATAGAAGTATAAATTAAGTAGTGAGGAAATGCCTATAATGATTGAGACAGAATACACACGTGCTGTGTGTTTAGAAGGGGGGATGTGAAGTCTGGAGTTCTCTGGAAATACTTCCTCGATGCAGAGAGTCTTGACATGGATCCTGAAGGATTCTTTGTATTGAGAAATAATGAGACTTGAAAATAATTCAGGAGGGGGGCCTTGGGCAAGGAAAAAACACAAAACAAAACAAAACAAAAAACCCCAAGTTAACACATGATATACTCAGGATGTGCTTCGTGACCAGTGGGAGGTTCTGTGAGGAGAAGGTTGGAGATAAGAAAAGTCAGGTCAAATGGGATCAGAATGTGGTGCTGCTTTTTTGTGGGTGATAGGAAGTCAATGATTGATGGCTTTTAAGCAAAGAAATGACATGGTCAGATTAATGATTTAGAAAAAAAAAATATTCTGGTACCCATGTTTGGAAAATGATGACATGGGGAAAGAGTGGAAATAGGAAATGAATACAGTTGTGGTATATTACCCACCTAAGTTCTGGAATGCATTCCTGGGCCAAAACATCCTTGGGGTCAAACTGGTCAGGTCAAGGAACATGGTCCAAACATCCTGCTGGTATTATCCAAGAGCTGCTTGGGAATCCAAACGATGAGTCAGTCATTACTGGAAGGAGTCTCAATGGTGATGTTTAGGAAAATTATTTGCACATAGTCTGTTTAAAGAGTGAAAAGGAAAAAGAAAAAAAAAAAAAAAAGAGCGAAAAGGGCATAATACTTGGAACAATGGTGATTGTCTGTGAAGAAGTCCAAAATGGTGACTCTTGGGGCCTAGGTGAAAGTTCTCCTAATTCCTGATTGAACCACCTGGGGCCAATGGTCATTTGCCAGCCAAGCTGGTCTCCTGTTGACACAGAGATAAGGCACAGTCAGTGGCATCGGGAATACATGTATATCACTGGAACCCTTCTGTGGGTATACAGAAAACAGAGCCTCTGCCAGCCCCTTCCTTTTTGACTTCTCATACAGGGTTTTGGTTCCAGGTATCTTTTGAATGAATAAACTGGGTCAAGGGAAGGCTATATTGCTACAGTCTGTGAAAGATAAGCAAATCCCAATGCCAAGATCAGAAGAAAATTCTCCTGGGGAGTGCGCCAATGTCACTGTCTTTGCTTGGAGAAATGTGGCCAATAATTATATCCGAACTGTGAAATAGAACGTCTTTCCCTCCTCCAGCTGGCAGGGGGATTTGGACCACATCTGTTAAATATTTATCAGTAGCGGATACCAGTTTATCTTAGTTTTACTTTCCTGCCCTGATCATCAGGATTTTTATCTCATTAAGCTAGAACATTGCTTGTTGGACCTGGTTTCCCTTACAGAGGCCAGTGTGAGTTGTAGACAAGGGTTAAAGATGGAAAGTGACCTCTGAGCAGATGGAATGGTGCATATATTGAGAAGCTTAGCCCTTAATTGCTATGTCAACATTTTAATTCTTTTCTTAGGCTACTGCGGTCTGAATTAGACATTTGTCATCTTAGTTAACTCCCAAAATTTTGAGGTGACTTCAATATGAAACTTTCCCTGAAATAATTTATGCTTCATGATGTAGGATTAAGGTATTTATAATTAGAATCATTACTTTTGATGAGAGAAATTTGGTAGGGAGTCAAGCTCAATGAGTTCAGCATCATGCCTGAATTTTCTGAGATTTTTTTCCTTCAAAATTTAAATATAGATGGTGTGGCTCTAAAATTGGTTTTTTGAAATCACCATATTTATCTAACTGGTTACTCCTCAAAATCTCCATCTACTTGATTTCTGGCAAGAACATAACATGCGAAAGGAACAACAATATTTTTCCAATCTGTCTGTCTACATGATTCAGCTCATTAACTTTCCTTTCTGCCAACTTTTTTCCCCAAATGGAAGAATTTTCTCACATGGGTATGTTGAGACATGATGGCAAGAGAAAGACCACTGTATGGGAGCAAAAGAAGTAAAATCTTTTTGCTTATCTGTTACACTCCACCATTTATCACTCCCGAGCCTATGGATACCCCTCTACAAAACTGGGACAATCACATCTGGCCTGGAGACTCCAGCAGGTTATTAGAAAGCCAAAATAAGAATGACAACAATGATGATGATACCAACAACCATAATAGCATTTGATGGGCACTTACTCCATTATAGACACTGTGATATAAATTGCAAGCATTCATCACATAAAGCTCATTAGGAACCTATGAAAGAGGAAGCAAAGTTCCCAAATAAAGTAGTGCCAACTCCAGAACTTTGATGCATATGACAACTGTAACATGTTGAACATTTTTACAAACTCTACAAGCACAGAGCATTATAATTATATACTTATGAACATAGACATCCTTACATTTATATTTATTTGCTGTTCGATATCTGTTTCATATCAAGGCAAGTCATCAATCATGGGCTGTGTGTCTATGCAACTCAGGTCTTAGAATGAAGGAAACCACACACTGAGAAAGGGCTTCCCAGCGAGGTCATGGTCAACTTTGGGGTCCCTTGAAGTGAAGAGCAACACTGTGTTCAAATACCTTTTGCTCTTCTGTGACCTGGACTTCAACTTCCCCATACCCAATTCCACCACCACCCCAGCTCCCCAGATGATATCTTTGGGTACAGATGCCCTTTCCCTTCTTCAGAACTGACCCCAAATACTCTTTCCTCCATCAATATCTCCTCGAGCTCAGCAACCAGATTTAATCCCCCCATCCTATGAATTTTAATAGAATTTGTCTCTACTTCTTTCACATGCTTATCACTTACGTCTTCCGTTTGTCTACTTGCTTTAACTAACATGTTACTGGCATATTAGACTGCAAGTTCCTTGAGAGCAGTTCCCCATCTCTCTGTAGGTCACCTCTGTGAGCTTTGCTCTACCTCCACCCCTGGAACTCCTACGGGGTCTATCACATGCTATCCTTTTTTTCCCCCCAGATTTGATATCTCTAGTAAGCTTCTAAGGTGATGGAAGACTCTTTTTATCTTTCTATAGGTCTTTTTTTCCCCAGGTATAACTGACATAAAATATCTACATAAAGTTTAAATATATATTTATATCAACTTATATAAAATATATGTACCTAAATATATTTAAATAAAATACATTTAAAGTGTGCACCATGATAACTTGGTACATATTCTGCGGAAGGATTCCTATCATCGAGCTAACATATCCATCGCTTCTCATGTTTGTTTGTTTGTTTTTTAATGAGAGCAACATAAGTTCTACTCTCTCAGGAAATTTCTATTACCCAATACAGTGCTACTGAGTATAATCACTATGTTTACATTAGATCTTCAGACCTTATTCATCTTATAACTGAACATTTGCATCTTTCCACCAGCCTCTCCTTATGACTCTCCCTACCTTCCCAGCACCTGGCAACTACCACCATTGTGTTCCCTGATTCTATGAGTTTGATCTTTTTTTTTTTTTTTTTTTTTTTTTTTTTTGAGGCCACATATAAGTGATGCCATGTAGTATTTGTCTTTCTCTGTTTGGCTTATTTCACTTAGTGTAATACTCTTCAGTTTCATCCATATTGTCAAAAATGGCAGGGTTTCCTTTTTTTTTTTCTTTTACAATGTTATTACAATATTATTGACTACATTCCCTATGCTATACTTTTCATCCCTGTGATTTATTTATTTTATAACTGGAGGTTTTTACCTCTTAATCCCCTTCACCTACTTCATTCATCTCCCACCCCCGTCCTCTCTGGGAATCACCAGTTCATTCCGTGTGTTTATGAATCCGTGTCTGTTTTTTTGTTTGTTTGCTCAGGGGTTTTCTTCTTTTTTTAGGCTAAATAATATAACATTATATAATGTAACATATATAACATTATGTATGACATGTGAATAATGCATATTCATCAAATATATATATATATATGCATTTTATCTTTTTTTTAAATTTTATTTATTTATTGGACAGACAGAGATCACAGGTGGGCAGAGAGGCAGGCAGAGAGAGAGGAAGGAAAGCAGGCTCCCTGCTGAGCAGAGAGCCCAATTCGGGACTCAATCCCAGGACCCTGAGATCATGACCTGAGCTGAACCCACTGAGGCACCCGGTGCCCCTGTAAATTTGGTGATTAATTCTAAAAGTTTTTGCTGGAGGGACACCTGGGTGGCTTAGTAGGTTAAGTGCCCAACTCTTGATCTCAGCTCAGGTCTTGTTCCCAGGGTTGTGAGTGCAAGCCCCACACTGGGCTCCACACTGGGCATGGAGCTTAATTAAAAGGAGGAAAAAAAAAAAAGGTTTTGGTGGAGTCTTAAGAGTTTTCTATATATACCATAAATCATTAGCAAAAAAGATAATTTTACTTCTTCTTTTTCAATTTGAATGGCTTTTAGTGATTTTTCTTGTGTAATTGCTCTGGCTAGGATTTCTAGTACTATGATGACTAAGTGGTAAGGATAGGCAACTTTGTCTTATTCCTGATGTTAGAGGAAAAGTTTTTAACTTTCCACCATTAAGTATGATGTTAGCTGTGGGCTTGTGATGTAGGCTCTTATTAATACCTTTTCTCAATGAGTATTTATTGAGCTACAAATACAATTGGGTGTGTAGTTTCAGAGATTATGTGCACGAGGTACACAGGTTGGAGGATAGGAAGACTATTCATCTGAGGGAAGAAGAACTTCTGTAGAAGTTTCCCAGAGTAAGTGGCATCTCAGGTGACTTCTGAGGGAAGAACATGAATGTACAGAGGACAAGAAATGAGAAGAAGACATCTCATGAAGAGCAGTTAAGTTCAATCCATCAGATACTTATTTTTGTCCTTATTATGTGGCTGGTGCAGAACTCTTTGCCAAACTTGAAATGGTTCATGGGACCAAGCTGATCACAAAGGTTCTTTGATGAAGATAAGAGGATAGAAAAGCTTTTTAAGTACTTTTTTAAAACTTTAATTTAATTTTTTTCAGTGTTCCAAAATTCATTGTTTATGCACCACACCCAGTGCTCCATGCAATACATGCCCTCCATAATACCCACCACCTGGTTCAACCAACCTCCCACCTCCCTCCCCTCCAAAACCCTCAGTTAGTTCCTCAGAGTCCACAGTCTCTTATGGTTTGTCTTCCCCTCCAATTTCCCCCAACTCACTTCTTCTTTCCCTCTCCCCATGTCCTCCATGTTATTCCTTATGCTCCACAAATAAGAGAAACCATATGATAATTGATGGTCTCTGCTCAACTTATTTCACTCAGCATAATCTCTTCCAGTCCTGTCCATCTTGACACAAAGTTGGGTGTTCATCTTTTTGATGGAGGCATAATATTCCATTGTATATATGGACCATATCTTCTTTGTCCATTCCTCTGTTGAAGCACATCTTGGTTCCTTCCATAGTTTGGCAACTGTGCCATTGCTGCTATGAACATTGGGGTACAGGTGGCCCTTCTTTTCACTACATCTGTATCGTTGGGGCAAATACCCAGTAGTGAAATTGCAGGGTCATAGGGTAGCTCTATTTTTAATTTCTTAAGGAATCTCCACCCTGTTTTCCAAAATGGCTGCACCAGCTTGCATTCCCACCAACAGCGTAAGGGGGTTCCCCTTTCTCCACATCCTCTCCAACACACGTTGTTTACTGTCTTGTTAATTTTGGCCATTCTAACTGGTGTAAGGTGGTATCTCAATGTGGTTTTGATTTGAATCTCCCTGATGACTAGTGATGATGAACATTTTTTTTCATGTGTCCGTTAGCCATTTGTATGTCTTCATTGGAGAAGTGTCTGTTCATGTCTTCTGCCCATTTCTTGACATAATTATCTGTTTTGTGTGTGTTGAGTTTGAGGAGTTCTTTATAGATCTTAGATATCAGCCCTTTGTCTGTAGTGTCATTTCTGAATATCTTCTCCCATTCTGTGTGTTGCCTCTTTGTTTTTTTACTGTTTCCTTTGTTGTACAGAAGCTTTTGATCTTGATGAAGTCCCCAAAGTTCATTTTTGCTTATTAAGTATTTTGACCATGGTTTCTCACATGTAAAATAGGAATCATAGTAATGATGACACAATGATGTCAAATGATGTAATGATGTAATGATGACAAATACCTAACTCACAGTATTTTAAGGAAGGTCAGGAAAATACAAAGTAGGAAAGAGATTGTATACTTCCAAATTTATAAATACCAGTTCTTCTGAGCCAGCAGACAAAGGTTCTCATTATCACAGGACACATATTTGCCTGTAATTGCATATATCTTCCATAGAATACTCTCAAAACCAGAAGGAAAAAGTCATTGTCTGTGTAAGACATGTGGCGGGTTCTGACGGGAGTCAGAAGGAAAATGAAATTATGAATCTAGTACAAGAAACTGAAAGATGGATGACCTGATATGTTCAGAGGCTATCTTTAGCAAAGATGGGAATCTCATTTAGGTAGTAATTAATTATAGGTGTCTCAACATTTTCATTTGTTATGATTAACTTGGCTTGGGTAATCAATCTTGGATGTCAGCTCCAGTAGATAGGTGGAATTTCCAGCCTGAGATGGAAAGTATTTCAATATTAATCAATCCTTAGCACTTCTCCGATGACAGTTTTCCCCTGTTACCTTTGAAGCTTGATTAGTAACCTAGACATTTTATGTACTTTCTTCAGTAGCAAAAGGAACATCATGAAGTATTTCAAAAAAAGTTTAACCAGGTGCTGAGACTAAAGCAAAGTCTTCCTTCTTTGGTTTTGAGAGAGAGAGAGAGAAGAAAGAAAGAAAAAAAGAAAGAAAGAAAGAGCAAGCTGATGCAATAATCATTGGCTTCTCTCTGCTAGCACTCCTCTCCTTGGCTCACACCCTTGCAGAAACTTTGGCTTCCTTGCTTTTCTGCTCTTCTCGGACATATCAAGCATGCCTCTCTCTTGGATAGTTTCACTTGTTATTCCTTTTGCTTAGAAAGCCTTGTGCATATACCCTTTTATCTTTGAGGTTTTTCCTTGACAAGCTATTTAGAACAGGATGCCCCTGCCCCCTTTCAAGTACTTCCTGCCCTCCTCCCCTCCTTTGTTTTTTCTCCCAAGCACTGACCATTGACATTATCTGACATTTCTCCAAAGCACTGACCACTATCTGACATTCTGTATTATTGTCCTCCTTTATTGTTGATTGTCTATGTCCTTTCACTGGCACAGAAGTTTGTGAAGGCAGAGCATTCCCTGTTGAATCCTTAGAACTACAGCCGTGCATACCACATAAAAGGTATTGACATGTTGTTTGTGAATAAATGAATGAATCTTCATATTTAGTAGCTTTATCACACTATTAGAAATATTTCACTCTTGCAAATTTTTTTCACTGTTGCAAAAATTAAGCATATTATGACACTGATGATATACAGCATATCTGTAACTTGCGAAGGATACAAATAAACACTTAAAGGTAATTTCTAAGATGTTATTATTTAAATTTTAGAAGATTCATTTTTACTGTAAAATTTAAGTTTGAATTTAAAGTTAAAAATATCTCTCCCCCTCAAAAAATAATTGGAATTTCTGGATCAAAATCATTACCTTTTATGTCAGAGTAATGGAACCAGTTTACTCATCAGTCAGTTGGCACATTCTTTGGTGCAACTAAAAGGCCTTTTTTGGCTGTGCTGGGACCTGGAGTACAGGATAAATCTAAGCTGCTCGTCCTCTCGTTGCTTTGGAATAAAACTGAGCACTAAGTAAATGCTACGGGAATTAGGAAGCCTGGCCTTTAATACAGTTGTGGCTATGCACTCTATGAACTGTGTGAATCAGGCACTGTCTCCTCTGTGACCCTTAGAATTGGTTGGAAATACACGTAAGGAGAGGAGCCCTACATTCCTACCCTACAGCAAAATACTAGCTTTCCAATCAAGAGAGAGCACAGAGCCAAGCACATCACTGGGTTGGATAAACGCTTCTTGGCTAGCAAACCTGAGACTTGTTTCATCCCAGTGAGAAGGCAGCTCCCGCAGCTGCTGAAAGGAATCCTCTTTCTGCCTGATAAAACTGAGCAGGTATGGTGTCATGAGGAGTAGACAAGATCAAGGTGACTTGTGGGACTGGCTTGGATGGAAGATCTAAGAGGAGGCACAAACCCATCAGGTGCCTGAACACAAACGCCCTATTCCTGGGAGTCGCCTTCGGGTGGCATCGTAGTGGGGCTCTGGCGCCACCTGGTGACTGCCATCGGAATTTCCCTGCCACTTGACATCTGCAATAGACTTGTTCTAGAAAACATTCCTGAAAGGAAGGCTCCTGAGGAGCCCATGAAATTAGAAGGATTCGTTAATAGCATAAAAAGTGTAGTTTGGAGAACTGGAGGAAAATAAAGACTATTCTGTGACAAGAAAGAGAAAGAAATGAAGAACAAGAGACCCAGGTGTTTATGTTTTAAACTAACATTCAGGTAATAGCTGAGACGAATTCCAGCCAATTGTAGAACCAAATTGACTGAGGTGTTGTCTGCCGTGCTGAAACAGCTCAATAATTATACACACACACACACACACACACACACACACACACACATATATGTATATGATTGCAGATTTTAGTTCACAACAATAAAAGCTGTGCTTCTTCTTCGGGCTTTGGGCGGTGTTTGGCACTGTGAACGACGGGGAGAAGCACAGGGCTGGTCCAGAGGCCCCAGGGAGCCCACATTCAGATGGACTTCGTACCCAGCAAATCGAACACAAACCGTGGCGTGTGTGAGGTGCCAGTTCTATAAGAAGTACCAGGAATGTTCCAGAAGTGCACATGTGACAGGGATGCATTGTGGGCTCAGGGGTGCCAGGCATCAAGGTGGAAAGAAGCATGTGCAACAGCATGGAAGCCACGAAGCTAGGCCAGCCCCTGGGAGGCTGGCTGGTTGTACCTGCCGGAAAGTCCAGGAGGGCTGTGGCAACCCTAGCCCTAAATCACCTCGGACTTACTGCCCACAGGGTGGGGGAAGTGGGACACTGGGAATTCATGGGACCAAAACTCCACAGTGTTTCATAAAAAGGAAAAGCTGCCATTTTATAAAACGTCTGCAACCTTTAAATTTAGCGCTAAACACTGGGAATCTCCAGTTCCAGGGGAGACAATTTAACACACCTGAGATAATGTTTTTGCCTTAATGATTCTTTTGGTGGGCAAATCTATTTCCAAAGCTGTTAGCTCTCCTTCAGAGATAACTAGCTATCAAAGAAGTAGGAATATTATATATACACACACACACACACACACACACACATATATGTATATATATAATGCACATAATATTATATGTGTGTGTATATATATATGCACACATATACATATATGTATATGTTTTATTGGGAGTTAAGTCAGCATGGTTCAAGTACGGCATTTTCTAGATTTGTGAATATTTTTCACATATTCTGTGAATTTGTTTTTTAGGGAAATCAATGAAATGATGGAGGTGAGTAAACCCACAGTGCTGGCAATAAGAAGGACTACAGGGAATCTGCTCATTGCCTTAAAATACAAATGACTTAAATGTTTCCAACAGAAGGAGCGTATACCACATACCTGAGCAGATCTTGGAGAAGTTACAGGACTGGCTATGTTGAGGACCTTTAGAAAGCCAACACAGACCAACGGATCAGAAAATATTTGTCATTTTTAGATATTGGTCATCTTTGACTTGATAATTTTTAAGTGCTCTGTGAAAGTGTAGAAATACATTTAAAAAAATTCATTTACTGTTTAACATTTTTATGTTATTTTCATGTTTCCCCTAATGTGCTTTTTATAAACAGAGGTTTTCTGGAGAATAATCTAGATCTCCTGAATCAGGGCAGACCTTCCAAGTGAATTTTATGATCTGGCAATTTAGAGAAACTCTTTGGTGTTGTCTTCTCAAAATCCTCATCAAGTAGCTGACCGTCATTCCTACAGGTATGTAAGTGACAGCTGAGAGAGACTGAGAGTGGTCCAGGTCCTCGAAGACAGTGCTGCCTGCTAGAATGCTAACTTAAGTCTATCCAGGTGTTCCCAGAGCCCCAGCTCTGCCCAGTATTTGTCACTGCCCTGCAGCAGTGACAGTTATATAATTAGAAGTATGGAACATGTATCTGTAATGTGTTTCATCCATAGTTCCAAAGGCAGAGTCTCAATTGGACTAATGAGATGCAGAGAAGTTCCAGAGGTGGGTCACTGACCACACTCTCGCTGACATGGCTGGGTCACACAGCATTGGAAGGCCCAGGGACATGTATGGGGTGGGGGGTTGTCTGGTTGATTGGTGGTTCCCAAAGGAAAGCTCTCAGGCCTTCAACTCTACTGAGGATCCCAAAAGCTGATCTTCAGAGGGCTGGTACAAGAAGGCACCAGTCCCACCCCATCTTGAAACAGATATTCATAAAGCAGGCGGGTGCTCTGAAGCGAACATTCTGTGCAAACTAACTTATGAATCCACGATAAAACTGTGGTTCCTATTTCACATACAGAGGGTTCCTAGTGCCCTCTTTCAAATGATGTATTTAGTTAATTCTGGTGCAAATTTCATCCCTTCTGACACCTATAAGGAATTAACACATCTTTTAAAGACCAAATAGAGCCAAGTTAGAATGGGAGTATATGTACATAAACCTTGCAACATAAAATAAAAAAATAAAAAAGCAGTTCGGGGAGAGGGGAACAACTAGCAACACAGAGTGGGTTTTATTAAACAAAAGAGGAGTTTATTTCCACTCTCTCTCCCTTGGGCTGATGAATGGGATCTAGCATGTCCCAAAAAGCAAATAAAAAGTCTCAAAAGGAAGATCTTGCTGTGGCTGAGGTCGAAGAGATTGCTGCTTGTGTTCTTCTCAAGGATTTTGGTGGATTCCTTTCTCACATTGAGATCCTTCATCCATTTTGAGTCTATTTTCATGTGTGGTGTAAGGAAATGGTCCAATTTCATTTTTCTGCATATGGCTGTCCAATTTTCCCAACACCATTTATGGAAGAGGCTGTCTTTGTTCCATTGGACATTCTTTCCTGCTTTGTCGAAGATTAGTTGACCATAGAGTTGAGGGTCTATTTCTGGGCTCTCTATTCTGTTCCATTGATCTATGTGTCTGTTTTTGTGCCAGTACCATGCTGTCTTGATGATGACAGCTTTGTAATAGAGCTTGAAGTCCGGAATTGTGATGCCACCAACTTTGGCTTTCTTTTTCAATATTCCTTTGGCTATTCAAGGTCTTTTCTGGTTCCATATAAATGGCAAGGGAAGCAAGGGCAAAAATGAACTATTGGGGTTTCATCAAGATCAAAAGCTTTTGCACAGCAAAGGAAACAGTTAATAAAACCAAAAGACAACTGACAGAATGGGAGAAGATATTTGCAAATGACATATCAGATAAAGGGCTAGTGTCCAAAATCTATAAAGAACTTAGCAAACTCAACACCCAAAGAACAAATAATCCAATCAAGAAATGGGCAGAAGACATGAACAGACATTTCTGCAAAGAAGACATCCAGATGGCCAACAGACACATGAAAAAGTGCTCCATATCACTCGGCATCAGGGAAATACAAATCAAAACCACGATGAGATCCCACCTCACACCAGTCAGAATGGCTAAAATTAACAAGTCAGGAAATGGCAGATGCTGGCGAGGATGCGGAGAAAGGGGAGCCTCCTACACTGTTGGTGGGAATGCAAGCTGGTGCAACCACTCTGGAAAACAGCATGGAGGTTCCTCAAAATGTTGAAAATAGAACTACCCTATGACCCAGCAATTGCACTACTGGGTATTCACCCTAAAGATACAAACGTAGTGATCCGAATGGGCATGTGCACCCGAATGTTTATAGCAGCAATGTCCACAATAGCCAAACTATGGAAAGAACCTAGATGTCCATCAACAGATGAATGGATAAAGAAGAAGTGGTATATATACACAATGGAATACTATGCAGCCATCAAAAGAAATGAAATCTTGCCATTTGCGATTTAAGTCAATTGGAGAAAGACAACTATCATATGATCTCCCTGATATGAGGGAGAGGAGAGGCAACATGGGGGGTTAAGGGGGTAGGAGAAGAATAAATGAAACAAGATGGGATTGGGAGGGAGACAAACCATAAGTGACTCTTAATTTCACATAACAAACTGAGGGTTGCTGGGGGGAGGGGGGTTGGAAAAGGGGGGTGGGATTATGGACATTGGGGAGGGTATGTGCTATGGTGAGTGCTGTGAAGTGTGTAAACCTGGCAATTCACAGACCTGTACCCCTGGGGATAGAAATATATTATATGTTTATAAAAAATAAAAAATTTAAAATTAAAAAAAATAAAATAGAATACATTTATCCAATTTGGATAAACAAATAAACAAAAAAGTCTCAAAAGTGGTTCACTCTGTATGTGATCGCTTGAGAGTAATTTTCCTTTTCTGGTCCTGGAGAGGACACAGCTAGAGGTTTAGGGCCTGAATTCTGAACAGGTGGCAGGTGATGAGGCTAGTGAAATTAACAGTAGAATTTTTAAATAACAACATGATTTTGGAAACAATCTGACAGGGCAAACCTGCAAGGGAATAGGAAACAATTTTTTTTTCATTTTCTGATATCTTTGATAAGTGCCCAAACTAGCTGGTTGGTCAGAAATAGTGTTCCAAGGGGGGGGGGGGGGGGGGGGAAAGAGTGTGTGTGTGTGTTTGTGTGTGTGTGTGTGTGTGTGTGTAGCTGTACACACAGGTCCATGTTTGTATGGTTACCATATAGTGTATGATATGCCAGGAACTATAACATGCACACTATACTATATAGCACTGTATTTCCCTAACTGGTACTAAAGATCAAAATAGTTTGGTTCTATGACAAAATAAATCCTAATTTTTCCAGATGGGTTTCACATAGAAAATTTTATTATTTAGGTACTTGCCTTTGTGTATTTCAATCTAGCTTCGATTCTCTGCAGCTGGGGTTACAGAGAATGAAAGCAGAGAAAAGGCAGGAGCCCAGTGTTGAGGGTTTTGAGGGAGCTCCCTTTTAGATATATATCAGACATCACCCAGATACATAATGAGTTCTGATTTTCGCTGTGGAAAACAGGGGGGTGGGAGGTAGGGTGGAAAGCAGGACTGGAAAAGGCCACTTGAGGATGAAAGCACCCCCAGCCTGGCTGCCCTGCTTGGCAGACACCCACATATTCTATCACATAGAGCACTGTTGCCCCAGTGCTGACGGGGACGTGGCAGAAAGTAGGGATTCTAGCCCTTGATGGACCTGGCGCTAGCTCACTTAGGCCACTGGGCGTCAGACATGATGGAAAGTTCTTAACCTCTTTGCATTTCCTCATCAGAAAGGTAGGATAATGGAAATGACTTCACAGGACTGCAAGGAGAATTAGACACAATATATAGTACATCAGCGTGACACATGAGAGGGACTCAGTAGGTTCTCTCTCTCTCTCTCTCTCTCTCACACACACACACACACACACACACACACACACACACACTTCAAGCCTTGTTCCAAGAAAATAACCTACTGTGACATCTTTCCCTCCCCTGGTTCTGGCTGCTGGTACACTCATTGCTTCCCAGGTCAGACCACGAGGGTTCACTCAAGGATCATGCACCTGTTTCCCCATAACAAAACAGATTAAAGAGAGTGACTCATCTAGAAAGACAAATAGTTATGTGAAATATTACCAACCCAGAGCACATTTTTAAATCATCCGCCTCACTGCTATCTTTTATTAGTGGAGATCTTAAAACTTTTATTATTTGTTCTCAGTGAAGAGGTTGTAGGGTTGAGGTGTGTGGGTTTTTTTTTTTTTTTCTTTTTTTTTTTTAACTTCTTGGCTTTTGTTTAAAAGCATTTCCACTTGAAGACACTTGTTACATGTTAGCATGTTGGCAAGACTTGTGACAGTTTCCAATATACCAGCCCTGGGTCGCAGCCCTGGCACCCCACCAACACCTAATATGAGCTACTGAGAAGGTCTCAAGCAAAAATGCAGTAATCAGGAGCACCTGGTAGCTCAGTCCTTAACCTGCAATCCCCAGTGGACACTTGGGGCTTATTTAAATGCCAGTTTTATAGCCCTATTTTATTTTTCTTCTACTCTGTTAGACTTATTTTCTACCATAGCCTAGTTCTGCGTAGTTTTACTGGTCTCTTTGCCCCGGGTTTCTGAAGATGTCTGCAGTTCCTCTCCCATCTGCCCAGAACAAGACTGTCCTTGCCATGTCCCTGGTAAGCCCTGATTTCTAGGTACGAAGCCCCCCACTTGTAGCTCCTTGCCTACTCTCTGCATCCGGTTCCCCCACACCGTCAGGATCTCCGATCTCTGACAGACCACTGCTGTTGGCTTCCTAGCAGCCGTTATCCGTTTTCTTCCTTGCTAACAGAAACCTGATTTTGTCCAGATATCGGAGGAGCAGCAGGATGCGGAAGGAAGGAAGGCGCTTCCACCAGCCCTAATATTTGTGTTTAGTGTAAACTGCTCATGTAATCCCAGTGTTCTTATCTAAGGATGAGCGAAACCAGCTGAATAGTGCAGTATAAATGGTCCATTTTTTTAGGGCTTCTTGGATTTTCTTTCTTCGTAGAATAAAAAGCTGTGGGGAAAAGGGGCTACACACACACACACACACACACACACACACACACACACACCCTTTCTCAGCTGCCTCTTCCGCTCCCCTCATGAAGCTGGTGTTACCAGCCCTTGTTTGCTGCTGCACAGCCGCCATTTTACACCCATGAAGGAAGGACCAAGTCTCAGAGGCACCATACCTCACATCACAGTATCTAACAAGCCTGCAGCCACCTATCTCTAAGGGTCTCTTTAAGCCAGCAAAACACCATTACAGGATGTGGGATTGTTATCTGTGTTATCATACTGTATTGTCTCAGCACCTGATGACTGTGGGGTCCTGGGCTTACCCTTTCCTGAGCTACAGTTCCAGACCTGCAGCCTGGGAGCCCACGGTCAGGGTAAGGGAAAGATGAAGAAAACAGATTGAGAATGACCTTCGGTGATGAGAAAATCCTGAAAGAAATGCTTCTTGTTTGTAAACAGCGCTCTGTCTTCTACCTACACCAGAGGTTGGTATTACTAGTCCTATTTCAGAGATTAGAAGATTGAGGATTAGAGAATTTAAGAGACTTGTCAAAAGTTTCAGCACTTGTAAGTGATGGCAGGGTTCTTCAGTTATGAGTCTCATATTTTATACATTTTACAACTCTGTGTCATAGGACTGAAATCTGAGTACTTAACATGGCTTGCATGTGTTATCTCTCATCGCCCACTCCCGCTAACAATTTTTACTTAAAATTCTTCAAATATCCGAGGCTTCCTCTCCCTTCTGGGCCTTTGCTACCAGTGCTCCCTCTGTCTGGAATGTTCTTCCTCGTCTCCATCTGGATGAGTCTTATTTCTCAGAACTGTGCTAAGATACACTTCCTCTCAAAAACATTTTCTACTCTTCACATCAGTTGGGTACACTACCCACTATATTTAAGTTGAGCATTTATGTGCCTATTTCTTGAATAAATTACCAGGACTTTGGGAGCTAAGACCTAATCATATTCACTGCTGCATTTTCTCAGCCAGGAGCAGGCTCTGGTGACTCACTGAGTAAAGGTCCTTATTTATCCTTATTTATGGGAGCACAGCCAGTTTAACCTGGGCCTCAAGTCCACATAGCATATTATGTGTTCTAGGGCTTAAGGCAGAAAATTTTAAATTGCAAAAGCTCCACTGACAATTCTAATACACATTCCTGGTCATAAACTAGAATATTATGTACCCCAAATTATTTGTTGAGTAAATGCTCTCTGCCAGTTCCTTGATCAGTAAACAGAAAGCTTTAAAAAACACAAACAATAACCGAAAGGAAAAAACAACTCAATATCTTCCAACTGTTGTTCTACAGACCAATTCAGTTCAGTTTAGAATCACTGAAGCAACGGTACTGTGTAGGAATTCACATTAAAGCAAGGGAAATGAATTAACCAGGAGTATCCACAGTATTCCAACTCTGAAGGTCTTACAAGAATGTATCAGTATCTATCATACATTTAAATAGTACAGAACTGAATTAGGTCAGTTTCCACATGAAATTCCTAATTCCTGACAAAATATACAAACTAGATATTTTTTATCAGAGTTTAGGAGGGGTTGATGATTTAAGAAAGAAAAACAACAGCCCAGAATAAGAATCCAGATAAATATTTGAAAAGCTCATTTTATTCCAATTTAACTTTTCTATTTCTGATAAAATCACTTGTGAGCTGTGTGTGTGTTAAATTCCCTATAAACCAGAGTGCTCTGGAGAACTAGAAGCTTTGGAATGGAGAAAACAGGTCATTGGCAGATGTCTTGCTTTGAGACAGAGAACAAAGAGCAATTCCAGATGGCATGCTGGAGATGGTACAGGAAATTCACTAATAATTATAGATTAGAGGGATAAACATTAACTCTATTGAATATCCCAGCAAAACAGAGTCCTTTAATAAACAGTCTGAGATGGTACTGATAATTTAAAATAAAAGAACTTAGACATGCTTAAATGGAAAAAGAAAAGAAAAAAAAAAACTCTGAACTTAGAGAAAATTGACTGTATTCACAGAGCTGGAGTTAGCAAAGGGAGATAATATTATAAAAATTATATGAAAATGGACACAAACTGGGGCTTCCATGTTTTAAGAGGAATGTTATATTCTTAGAGGAATCTGAGGGGATAGAAAAAAATGTATTTAAACTATCATATAGCAAAATCCTAAAATATCAGTGTACTATGATAGAAAGAACACATAATTTGGAGGTATTGAGACTCTAAATTAAAGCCTGGATCTCCTATACTAACCAGGACACGATACTAGAGTCTTCATACCATCATTTGTAATGGTAACAATTAACCTTTTTGTTCAAATTTGAATAAGTTAGCAGAAGTAAACTGCCTGAGACAGGACCTCAAAATAGTCTTTCAAAAATCACAACTGTCTATTTCTATAAATATAGAGATAGAAGGCTAGAAAATAATTCCCTAAGTGAAAAATTGGTCTGATTTGGTCTTTGACATAGTTACTACTGTCACAGTATTCTGGTATTTGAAAAAAGAAAACACACAGTCTGAGAGTTTCCCTGGTATTAGAATGCTTTTCTCAAAAAGCAGATATCACCCTCAGAATATACTATACAAAATGGAAATAAGCCCTTGCTTATATATAACATTTTACTTCTCTAAGAACATTTCTTTGTTCAATTTGACATTCACAGGACAGAGATTTCCCCCCTAACAGATTTAGAAACGGATATATAAATTAAGAAGCAATGAAATTTCCAGGTCAGAAAATAACTTAATATTTGTTAGACTGTCTCATTGTCATAGTTTCTGGCTTTTACCATGTGTTCCAGGGTAGTGAGACAAAAGATGGAGATAGGATAGTGTGGTGGGGAAAGACTGTCTAGTGTCCAAGGCCTTTCCTGAAAACAAGACAATGAATGACTCTCAGAAAACAGGGGTTAGACCCAGAGGGTGAGTTTATATCACTCTGAAACACAATAGTTCTCCTGCAATGGCTCTCTGAAAATTGGAAGCAGAGCAGTAGAATTGAAATAAATATACTAGTGCATAAAAAGCCAAAGGAGGCAATGTAGAGAAAAAAAAAAAAAAGCCACAGTATTTAACAACTGTCAGGCAGGATATAGAGTGGAGCATGTGTTTTCCGGTTTTAAAAGCCAATGGCTGAAATGGAAGACAAAAATAAATTTTTTAGAATCTTCACAGTAGGCAATTCCCAAAGCCATACTGAGTAGAAAATTTTAATTCTGCCCTAAAAATATTTGAAGCAAGTTGAGAACTGAACAAAGCTGCAACGAAGTGTGGACTTAGCTTAACTGCAGATGAGGTTCACTCAGTCTTCATATTGACAACCTGACCAAAGAAGAGTCATGCCCTTCTCCGGAGGATACATTATTTTCCTCAGGTCTCTGTTGTTCTTCCACATATAATCCCTGGCATACAATTATAAATGAAGAGAAAACAAAAGTGCTGAAAAATATAGCCCATACTTAGGATAAAAAGCAGTCAATAGAAACAAGACCAGAGATGACTCAGATGTAATAATTGTCAGACAATGACTTTAAAATAATAGTGATAATTATGTTAATACATATAGTGGGAAAGAAAGACAATGTGAGCAAAGATATAAGTGATTCTAGCAGATCCATGAGAATTAATAAAGTAAAAAAAAAAAAACAACAACACTTGAAATGGAAAGACCATCAGAAATCAGAAATGAAGAACTTATTTGGTGGCTAAGGAGTAGATGTGACACAGAAGGAGAAAGTACAGCAAATTTGAAGACAGGTCACCTAAAATTACCTAAAGATATCAGGATCTCGAAGAGATATATAAATCATTGAAGTATTATTCACACAGGCCAACATATGGATACAACCTAAAAGACCATCATGGATGAATGGATAAAGAAAATGTGACACACACACACACACACACACACACACACACACACATATCATGGATATATATATGGATGGTCACATGTCCATCCCACATCTCCTGTTTGGGTACAACATACCATATCAAAGGTCATAAAACTATTTCTGACAAAATCACTTAAGAGGTGTGTGCATGTGTGTTAAATTCCTTGTAAATCAGAGTCCTTTTGGAGAAATAAAAGCTTCAGAATGGGGGGGGAAGTGTGTGTGTGTGTACATTACTCATATGAGAACATATATAAAACAAATATGGAAACAGGTTTACTTGGTCTTAAAAAAGAAATTCTGCCAGTTGTAACAATGTGGATGAACTTGGATGACATTATATTAAATGAAGTATGTAAATCACAGAAGAATAAATATTGCTTGATTGCAGTTATATGAGGTAACAAAATATTCAAGAAGAATACAAGCTGAGAGTAGAACTGTGGTTGCCAGTTGAGGGAGGAGGAAATAAGGATTTGCTGTTCAATGGGTATAGAGCTTCAGATATACAAGATGAATAAGTTCCAGAAATCTGTTCTACAACATAAGGCCTATAGTTAACAATACTATATTATGGGGCACCTGGGTGGCTCAGTTGTTAAGCATCTGCCTTCAGCTCAGGTCATGATCCTGGAGTCCTGGGATCGAGTCCCACATCAGGCTCCCTGCTTAGTGGGAAGCCTCCTTCTCCCTCTTCCACTTCCCCTGCTTATGTTCCCTCTCACTATCTCTCTGTCAAATAAATAAATAATTAAAAAAAATACTATACTGTACTCTTAAAATGTTGCTAAAGGGTAGATCTCATGTTGTGTGTCCCACCCACAGACAAAACAAAACAACAAAAAGTGAAAAAAAAAAACAAACAAAACCTAAAGTATAAAAACAAGACTTTTTTTTTTTTTTAACATATATGATACTTATGGGACAAAAAGTTCCGGTTTAGTATACATGTGATGGGAATCTCACGCTGAGAGTAGAAAGAGAATAGGTTATTGGTAATATCTGAAAACCTAGTGCCTGATAAGTTTCTAAGCTAAAATACCCCAACTCAAATATCCAAGAAGCACAGTTACCTCAAGCAAGATAAATGTAAGAAAATTATACCCAGCAAAAGCTTAGTCATGCTAAAAAAAATTTCAAGATACAGAAAAAGTCTTAAAAGCAACCAGAGTGGGGGGACGCCTGGGTGGCTCAGTTGGTTGAGCAGCTGCCTTCGGCTCAGGTCATGATCCCAGAGTCCTGGGATCGAGTCCCGCATCGGGCTCCTTGCTCAGCAGGGAACCTGCTTCTCCCTCTGCCTCTGCCTGCCACTCTGTCTGCCTGTGCTCACTCTCTCTCCCTCTCTCTCTGACAAATAAATAAAATCTTTAAAAAAAAAAAAAAAAAAAAGCAACCAGAGGGGGAAAAGAATGGTTACATGAAAGCACAGATAATAAGAGTCACAGGTGCATTACCCTAAGAAACAATGATGAGGAAATTATAGTGGAATGACTCATTTAAAATAGTGGAGGGAAAAAATAACTTTTGGCCTAGGATTTTTATATTTGGAAAAATATCTTCCATAAAAACATAAAGTAACAACATTTAAAGAAGTAAGAGGCTAACATCGTGCATTCCAAGAAAAGCTGTATACTAAATGAAGATACTTGGAATGTGTGTGTATATGTGCATATCTACATATGTGTGTGTACTTATTCATATATATATATTCACAAATATGTATACACACATATGTACCTTTTGAATATATATGAATATATCTTTATCTATCTATATGTGTACATATATCACAAAGGACTCATATCCAAAACACAAAAAGAATTCCAACAAATTGCTAATGAAAAGGAAAAGAAACAAAGAAGCAAATGCTTTGAATTGATAACTCACAAAAGAAGGTGCAGATGGCCAATAAGTACATCTAAATTTGCCCATCATCATTAGTTATCAGCCCAAATTAAAGACCATAATAAAATGTTATTTCACATTTACTAGAAAAGTTAAAATTCCAAAGACAAACTGTAATCAATTGACTGCATTTTTAAAAAAGATTTATTCATTTATTTGGTGGGGGTCAGAGAGAGAGAATCTCCAAGCAGATTTCCTGCTAAATATGGAGCTCAATGCAGGGCTTGACCCCACAACCCATGAGATCATGACCTGAGCCAAAACCAACAGTCCCATGATTAACTGACTGAGCTACCCAGGAGCCCCAATTGACTTCATTTTAGATGTTTGATGGCAGTTCTTAAGTCCCGTTACCCTGTTTCTGGCCCACATCCTGGCACAATGACAAGAAAGCCTCAAGTTATTCTTAGACCTTCTTAGAAGCCTGCTTTGCCCTCCCCAAGATGGCTCATTGTATCACTAATAAACATTTTTCTATCTTTTGGTGTGTGTGGTGTCATCAGTCTTGACGTCAAACTAAATTTTGCACTAGGAGATGTCCATCCCACAGCTCCACTCTGACTACAACACAAACAATAACAAATGTCATCAAACATACAGTAATTGGACACTCCTACATTCACTCTTGGGTGTGTGACACATTATGGACAAGAGAATTTCCCAAGAGAAATGAAGACAGTATCCCAAAAAGACTTATTCAAGAATGTTCATGGCAATTATTCCTAATAGCTCCAAACTGCAAACAACCCGAATGCCCATTGACAGCATAACAGACAAATAGTGCTAGATTCATGGAATTGAATGGCAATAAAAGGAGGCACATGTTACTTGGATGACAGCTAAAAAATAGTACGTAGAGAGCAAAACACCAGGCACAAAGGCATATATATGGTGCAATTCCACTTATCTGAGGACCAAGAAGAGGCAAGGCTGAAAACAGAAGTGATTGTCTCTTTCAGGGAACAGGCAGCTGCAATGTTTGGAAAGGGGGTCTTAGGGAATTTTTAATGTGGTGGAAAGTTCTATATTGTGATTTTTTTTAAGATTTTATTTATTTACTTGACAGACAGAGATCACAAGTAGGCAGAGAGGTAGACAGAGAGAGAGAGAGGAGGAGGAAGCTAGCTCCCTGCTAAGCAGAGATCCTGATGCGGGGCTCGATCCCAGGATCCTGAGATCATGACCTGAGCTGAAGGCAGAGGCTTTAACCCACTGAGCCACCCAGGTGACCCTATATTGTGTTTCTTTTGAGGGTTGCTATGTGTATATAAAATTACAAAACTTCTTTATCTGAATACTTAAGATCTGTACAGCTTTGTATATATAAATTAGACCTCAGTCTAAAAACGGTGAAAAGTAGCCAAGCATACTGCCCATTAGGATAATTAATATGTTTTTAAAAAATACTTTTTTATTTGAGAGAGAGAGAGTGGGGGTTGGAGCAGAGGGAGAGGAATAAGCAGACTCCGAGTTGAGTACAGAGTCCAATGCAGAGCTTGATCTCAGGACCCTGAAACCATGACCCAAGCAGAAACCAAGAGTTGGATGCTTAACTGACTGAGCCACCCAGGCAATGGGTATAATTAATACATTATGTTTGCAAACGGATAACCTTTATGCAGCACAGGCACACTTGCTTCAAGGGCACCTTAGTGCATAGGACATAATGATGTGACATAGAAATTTAATGTATAGACCTGTTTGCCCTAGGAAGAAACTGAGTCCAGAAATGCAAATCACTTCTCAGTTTACATGGCTACTTCTGTGGTACAGCTGGAAAGAGAATTCTGCTCCTCTGATTTGAAATTTCATGAAGGATCCCCTTCTGGGAAGTGTACCATTTTATGTTCCCTACCTGTGTCTTTTCACAGGTAGAGTAAAGGGTATGGGTCCATTCTACAGACACCTGCCTTGCACAAGTGTTCTCAATGCAAGTGACATTGCCTGGGATTTATGATTCTAGAAGCTAGAGACTTTCTGGAAGTCTTTTCACTGACTAGCCAGCAAGCATGAGCACCCAGATCTAATGGCATTTTAGAGTATGAGGTAATGATTTACATGACAAGTTCCTCAAGTGTTAAAAATCCTGGCAATTCACAACCATGAGGCCACATGCATAGAACTTCTCTCTTCTGTCTTGGATTGCTGATAAAATACTTTTAATTATATTATGCAATCATCCCAAAGAAAATAGATAGCTTTCAGCTGCTGGGCTTCCTTTCAATGACCTGATTAAAATGCATCAAGGGAGATAAGATCCAGATGTTCTTGTCATTAACTGATAAGATATTGCTAGTAATCTTTACTGACTGCTGAACTTAAAGGAAAAATGCAAATAATAGGAAAAGAACAATGTCTTAAATAGCAGAATATAAACAGTGTCTCCTGTAAGCTTTATCTTTTGAGGATTTATCTTTCTTTACCTTTTCATGTTCATGTGTATTTTCGCTGGGGTTTGACAGCTATGCTGTGCTATCTCTGCTTCTTCACAGGGGTAAAAAACTTAATAGCAGTGAGGCAGGCATGCTCTGTGAATTAAGTTTATAAATACTGTTAGTTTGAGGCAAAATTGTGAGATAAGCTAACTTGACTTCTGAGGAATCACATGTTTTGTTCATAGAATAATTATTTTTATTTTGAGTCTCCAAATAGAAATAAATTCTTACTCAGATTTGGATAATATGTGTTCTTGCCTCCAACCTCTCCATACTTCTATCATTATCAAAACCACCACCAGATATTTATAGGACATGCAAATCACCATACCTCCACTCTGTCCAAATACCTTCAAAATCTCCTAAGCCTACATAGAATCATACAATTCTGGAAATTGAGAATGGGGAGAAACTTAGTGATTAAATAGGCCAGAGGTCAGCAACCCTAGTCTGTAAAGAGACAGACAATTGAGTTTCAGGCTTTGCAGGCCATCTAGTTTCTGTTGTTGTAGCATTCACAGACAATACATAGATTTATGGGCCTGACTGTGCCCCAATGAAACTTTACTTACAAAATCAGGCAGTAGGTCAGATTTGACCCACAGGTCATACTTTGGCGACCCATTCACCAGTAGATCAACACAATGGTCCAATACAGACTTGAGCTTTTAAGATCCTGAAAGATTTATTTGTTATTCTCCAAAATGATTGCCAAATTTCCTACATTGCCAAAAAAGAACCACAAAGTTTTCCCATACAACGTAAAAATAGTCAAGGAAACACGCTCAACATGTTAGGGCTTGGTTTCCACTGAGTTTGTGAGCAGTCAAACTCCTCACTCCCAACAGGGCAAAACACATGTTCAAATACAATTAGACACAATAACCAAGGGTTTGGTCTATTTTGCAAAAGAAACTTGGAAGAATGCCCCAGATCACCTTATAATTTATGGATCCAATATTAGAATGCTTACTATACTTTTTGTTGACAAAAGGTAGTGTCCTTACATTAGGAAAGAAAGAATCAGAGTCAGTTGGATGATCAGAGCAGCCTGAGCTGGTTGTTTGTAACATACAGGAATGATTCTATTTCAAGCCCGCTGTTGAAGATCAGGCAACAAATTTTTTTTTAAATTTTTTTTAATATTATTTATTTATTTATTTGACAGAGAGAGAGTGATCACAAGTAGACAGAGAGGCAGGCAGAGAGAGAGAGAGGGAAGCAGGCTCCCTGCTGAGCAGAGAGCCCGATGCGGGACTCGATCCCAGGACCCTGAGATCATGACCTGAGCCGAAGGCAGTGGCTTAACCCACTGAGCCACCCAGGTGCCCCAATCAGGCAACAAATTTTACCTAAAAATAGGAACAACAAAGATGATGTCAATATTAAGCCATCTACCTGGATGTTCCATGGTAACTTTCATACCATCATGGGTAAACCATAATTTTTCTTTCCCCTAACTTTTTCCTCCCATGGATTCCATTCATCTGGTATAAATATATATCTGAACAAATATGTGGGGGAGGGAGGAAAGCATGAATTAATATTAGAGGGTTGCTTATACATTTTTTTCTTTTATTTGAAGGAAAGGCAGTGTTCTTTGTGGCATTCTAATTTTTTTGCTAGTTTTTTGTTTTGTTTTGTTTTGTTTTTCCTCAATCAAAAAGAGAGAAAAATCACTTCTGTCCTCAAAAGAGCAGGCAGTAGAATTGTCATCAATGAGAATGAGTGTCATTAGTGTGGATGATTTACTTCTCTTGTCTCTAGGAGATGTGCACAGCCCCCTGCATCACAGAGAGCCCTGATCACAGAAGGGAGGGATCTCTGGCAGAGGTGACTTCCTTAGGAACTAAGCTGCTGTGGAAGATATTTTCAAAATGACTCTATAATCCCCCATTTTATTTGTACTCTCTTACAATGTGATCTAGACTCTCCCTCTACCTAGAGATGATGTCTTCCCTTCCCCTGGAATCTGAACTGACCCTCTGACTTCCTTTGACCAGGAGGGTCCTGCAAAGGGATGTTGTGTAGCTTAGGACCAAGGCCTAAGATGCCTGGAAGCTTCCATTTTCACCCTCTTGGAGCCCTGTACCATCATGCGTAGATATCGCACTATCTTGCTGGAGAAACCATGTGGAAAAAGAGATGCCTGGGTATTCTCTCCATCTTAACTGATGCACCATGTGATGAAGGCCATCTTGAAGGATCACCACAGCAGCTGAATCTTCAGATGATTACAACAGCAAGAGTGAGCTCAGGTGAAACCAGAAGAACAGCCCAGCTGAGCCCATTCCACACTGCAGAATCATGAAGAAACAAAGTTGTTATGCTGCAGATGTAATGGATGTGGTTAATTCTGTGTACTTGGTCTGCCTAAGCATGACTAAAAGAATATTTGCAATTTCAAGGCACTGATAAGATGGTGATTTTGGCTACTGCTCAGGATCTTGTTGGAGCCCATGGTAGGTACTTACACAGCACTGATAATTTGGAGAGCTTTGTAGATACAGGAAAAAGAAATTAACAATTGCATTTTCTGGCATTTTATAATTTTCAAAGAAATTTCATAATCATCACCTCATTTCTGCCTTCAAATGTACCAGTGAGATTCACAGGCACAGTTTCATGACCCCATTAAATATTTGAGGGTCCGGAGGTTAATAACCATTTTCTTAATAGCACAGGTAAGTACTTGCATAGTTAAGATCTGAAGTCACATGTTCTAAGTTCAATCTCTTTGATCTCATTACTCTTCCCTAGGTGTTAAGCTAGCTTTGTGTGAGAAACAAGGAGATGTATTTGAAACAGACTACCATGCTACCCTCTATCACCACAAATATTTGCCAATGTCTAGGCTAAAAAAATAAAGATGGCAGAGAGGTCTATTTTCATTGATCTGGGGGTAAGCTGAAGCACACCAAGTGGTGGGCACAGTGACTGTCATGTAGTAAGTTCTCAAGCAAGTATTGATCATTATCCTTGCTATTATTCATCCTTTACTATAATTATATATATATATATATATGCCCCTCCACTCCCTCCAGGACACACTCCACATCAGAAACACGGGCCCAAGGATCTTCATTTTCAACTTTCAGAAATGAAATCACATTTTGGTGCCAAAAATTGCACATTATTTTGTATCTTTGGCACCCTAACATATTCAAGTGAGTTTTAATTTTTATGCTTTCTGTAAACTGTATGTGAACTTTTTATAACTGAATACTCATTTAAACATATGGGCAGAAATGGTTATTCAAAATTTCCCTATGTCAGGTTTAATTTTTAAGTGAGAAGGACCTTTTTTTTTACTTTCATAACTTTTTTTTACAAAGTATATTAATAATTCTATAAAAGTGTTTATAAAGAGGTTTATATAAGAAGCTCATATTGGTTTTTATTGCTAATTCTCTTGCATTTTAGGCTCTAAAATATCTTAGTGAGTATTAGTGATTGCAGGGAGATGAGCTTCCTTGCTTTTTTTCATTCAATGGTTTTCCTCCTGTTTGTACATTGTGCTTAACGGTGTCTCCGCCAAATGCCCGATCAGATAGGGCAATGGTCATAAAACAAATCCTCTCACCGGCACACTCATGCTTATTCTCTATCCAGTATCTGAGTTCTTTTTCCTGTCATATAAATCTTTCCATTCTTACATTAGGGTTTGCTTTCTAAGCTAGCCTGGCCCTACTTTTAGAACTGAAATCCCCTACAACTAGAACATGTAATGGCAGATAGGGAGAGAGAGGAGGATCTGAGAGCTATTTTCAGATGAGTTTTATGATTTTCAATTTGGCCTCTACTTGGAATAGAGTTCAGACAAACCATGGGTGTGCTTGAGATAAGAAGTAGCATTTGGGTCCCTGCGGTCCTTTTCATTAGACAAGCTCTTTCTGCAGCTGACCTGACTCAGTCCTATTGCGGAAGGTTATTCTGAAAATCCATTTCCAGGTGAGAAGAGCTCGGAGTGTATTCTGAATACATTTATAAAGAATCATAGTCAAGAATTACTGATTTTCTACAGAGAGTTTTATTCCTTTCTACCTTTAGGGTTTCCACAGCAGGCCAGATTTGCCCTTGATGTAAACATCAGATCCTAAATGTGAAACCAAGTTTCAGAGGCCAAAGTCTATTGATTAGACATATTTTAGTTGAGAGAAGATAATAAGAGTTCTCTACAATGAAAGATATTGAAGGTCCATTCTGAGCATTTACTATAGTATATACTATTCTCTGAGGCTGACGTTCAGATAAACGTCATCGAATGTACTTGATACAATTAGGCAGTTACAGCCTAAGCGAGCAGAGTGGAGTCGTTTCTTGAGTCTGAACTCCCCAATTCAAACTTACTCTAACCTCAATCAGTTCAAGAATCCTTAAAGTCAATAGACTCAGCATATGGATGGGACAGACCCCTTCACATTTAGTGAACTGGATACTAAGCAAAAGATAGCAGAGTGTGTGTGTGTGTGTGTGTGTGTGTGTGTGTGTGTGTGTGTGGTGGGGGCGTGGGAGAGGACAGAAAATAAGACTGCCCCCCAGTATATTACTGAGTACAATCCAGAGAATGAGTCTCTTTGGATAAGCTGCACAAAAAGACATTGGAGCCAATGCATGACCTTGGGAAGGCTTCCTGCCCATCTCTGACTCAGTCTCCTCATCTGTACAAGAGGGCTAATGAGGGAATTTTGTTCACATGGTTGTTGTGGCCATGAAATGGGTTAATTTGTTTGGGAACCTAGTACCTGGCACCTAATAAGCTCTATCTAGACTGACGAGCTATCTTTATGATATAAATTATACATGATATCTGAAAGAATTAGCAGTGAAGACCTATTTAATGTAGAGGGTCACAACCTAATTAAATTTCTGATATTGCTTCCCCATTTCTTTTGAATCTCCACCTGGTGTCTCTGTTTTGGGTCTTGCTACTTCAGATCAATCCACCATCAGGCAGCAGAAATCATTATTCTCTTTCTGAATACTCCAAATAATTGCTCTTCTTTCAAAAACCCTAAATCACGTCCCATTCACATCCAACGCAAACTGTGACGCATGACATTCAAGGCATCCCATAATCCTGTCTCGACTTAGCCTGTGCTCCAGCTTCATCTCTCAGACTGCACTCCTCTGCCTTCTTCCGCATTAATGTTCTTGGAACGACCATTCCTCTTTGCCTGAAGGTGCCATTCATGAATGTTCATATTACACTAACTTTTCTTCCTTTGGCTTAAAACTTTCTTCTCCTAAAGTCTCTTGTGAAACATAAGTAATATCTGAAGAGATAACAAAACTAAAAGATAAAAAAGATACTCCCTGTTGTTCTTGGAAAGTCTTTGTGAAGATACATGAAAAGCATGGATGCATTTATTTCTGATTTATTTCCAATATATCAATCTTGTAAGAACTCTGTTTCCTGCACTGAGTGACAAAAAGGGGACATGTCTT